>NC_086330.1:331914508-332546132 GCF_032445375.1 Bacillus rossius redtenbacheri | reverse complement strand
TGGTAGGGCGTGTACTGCGTCGTCCTGTCGACACACACTCGACGTGCAACTGCTGCCACACTGATCTAGCTCCATCGGCAAATAGTTGATATCAACAAATCGCAGGTCCTCATTTACATTGACTACGTCTGATATTAAAACATCTAGATAATGGGAATAAAGCTGTAATCGTAAAACTTGTTTTCGACTCTTTCATTCAATACTTATGAAGAATTAAAACAAAAAAAGTAACTAAAAAAAATTGGAAATTTTAAATCCTTAGTGCCTTAGTTAAGAAGTCGCTTTGTGTGCTCTATTCTTTTATTACTACTTGTTTATTAATCAGCTTATACAATAATAAGTTATCTTGTTTTAAACTTTCAATTTTCAAAATTTAAAATTTCAGTATTGGTAAACCTAATAAAACACTAACTACGTACACAATGTAACAACTTTTGAATACTTATTAGAACATCTAATTGTTCTTTAAAGTTGTTTGCTAACATATTTTATACCAAATAATATACATTACAGTTAGGATAACAAAGAAAAAATATGATTACTGGTTACAAAATAAAATTGTGTTTACGTGGAGCACATCATTTCGCCACTTCAATTTGATAAAGTACTGATGTCAAGAATCTGGTATTTCGAGCAGTGTGCAACACTCACTGAATATGAAAACATGTTTTCTTTCATGATTTTATCATGTCCATGACAAAAAATTCCACCTACAATGATGTGATTTCCTCTCAACCTTACATAAAACAGTGGTAAGAATAAACAAGTTTTCTTGATAAGCTTGTCTATTTTTTAGGCTTTTATCAGGTACTTACCCATTGTCATTCAATGTGCCTTCATCAGAATCAAAAAGAGAGGTTTGAGAATTAAAAGTTCCAAAAGTAAGAATGGCTTGTGACTTACAATGGGTAAAATGATTACTAGAAAAATCATTACTCCTGAACAAGAGAACACCCTCTTTCCCTATTTGCTCCCTTACTTCATGAGCTTACGAACCTACCGCTGAGTGCAAAGGTATTAATTTTTGTTTTTTTTAGAGGCGATGAAGTTGGCCTACGCACCAGCCAGGATTCTCGAACATGTTCCTCATGATGGTGTGTGGCACGTGGCAGTTGTAGTAGCCCATGCCTATGTAGCTGCGCCACACCTTGTTCTTCTGCGAGATCTCCCTGATACGCCTCATCAGGTCGTGCTCCCCTGCAACACAGCAGTCAGTTCAGTGGCAATCTTGTGGGAGGGGCGATGGGGCCCAAGACCCTCCCTCTCCAGTACACAATCCCTCAGAACTACTTTTCATCTGGGAGAATAATGTAAAGAACAAAAAATTCCATCTAGGTTTCACAAACCCTTTTACATTATTTTACTCTATTAAAAAAAAAAAAAAAAAGACTTATATTTCTTATAAAAATGTTATTTGGACTTTATTCTTTTTTTTTTGTGGAGGTTTCTGATGCAAGTAGTAAAATAACATTTAAAATGAGTACACCAATGCCAATTATATTACCTAAATTAATACTATAACTTTTTAAACCATGAACACAAATTTTTAGTCTTCAAGCAAATTAATCTTTAAATAGTATACAACAAAGTCACTATCTGCATCTGTTTGTTCCCTTACTTATTCTTAACCACACAATGGATTTTGAAGCATTTTCCACCATCATTTCAAGAATTTCATTCGGAAGGTTTGTGTGTTTAGTATGTTCATACTAAATTTAAAGATAGCAGAGACTAACTTGATGTTTTTAATCAAGTCATAAAAAGACGCTTTTAGGGCACTTGCATGGCTTACGTTGACTTATAATGTACTGCAGAATTGTAGGCATTAAAACGGCCTACAAAAAATCACACAATAGCATATGTCTAACTTCTAAGGATCACTAACAGTAACCATTTTTGTCTTTCAAAATTGATTAAAAAATAGTGAGTATTTGTAAAGCTATATTGACCAAAATAGTATTAACCCTTATCAAATAAGTTAGTACCTTAGACATAATTGAGATCAAAATTGATCTTTACACCATAACACCCGCAATCCATCATTCTGATTCCGTGGATTCCATTAATACCAATGGGTCTACTGTTTCAATTTAAATGATTTCAATTCCCACAGAAACTGTCTTCATCGATGACAATAAATAAAGTGCAGGTTCAAACTTTCAATATTGCAGAAATAGATTTGAGCGTTGAATACTTTTCACATGGACAGCTAGCTATATGTACCTCTTTCATTTGTGACTTCCAAATAAACTCTGGGTGTGCTGACTCATGAGAAAAAAGCTGTCAACATTGTTTACAAAGAAATATTTTGTTATGGGCAGTACATGTTAGTATGTGGATATTTACGAGAACTTGATACTTATAAGTACATACTAAATCTAAATGACTCTACATCAGAAGACCGCATCCGAGCAAAGCCGAGGTAGGACTCTAGTTTATGTACAACTGAAATATTTTTTTTAATTTGTCAAATAAATATATAGGTACTTAGGGTATGTAATACTTAAGATTTAATTAAACTATTTCATGTTTTTTTTATTTCTCTGTACTACATGTGTAAAGTTTTTAAAATGTAATACTTTAAGAAATCAAACTACACCATAGCTTTGATGATGATTTTCAAAACATCACAGATTTAATTGGTAAGTAGGCCTATTCCATTCCCCCAAAACCTTCCGGTCATCCTCCTCCCACAAAAATTTGTGTCTACCAGTGATTCTGTTACATACACTAGTTGTTAAGTTGCCTTGTATTGGCAGGAAGTATTGTTTGTGTTGACTTAAATACAGTAATAATGCCAGTTCACATGATAACACCGCACTTCTTTATTCCGCCATCATTTTACACTCTCGTCTCTTTTTTTCTCAGTCATACCAACTCCAGCAACCGAACATTTTATTGACTTCTACACCCCCCCTCAATAAAATTTTCCTATAACACAGGCATTATGAACTACATGACCCTTGCAAAGTAGGTCACCTTGTACGACTAGAGAACCCAGTTTTAGTTTGACCACATCAGCTTTTCCACACAAGGTTTGTTGCTTTCAAACCACAAAACACCAACAACAACTACTACTACTTATTACATGATCAAAAGGGTTTACTCAAGTCCAAGATTACACACAAATTTTTGAAATAACGATTTGTTCAAGGCTTTGGTCAGTCCATCTGCCACCTGATTTTGGGTGGTGACATACTGCACTTCAATTACGCCTTCTTGTATCTTCTCCCCGATGAAGTGGTGCCGTATGTCCACATGTTTCAATCTCTTGTGACTCTCCGGATTCTTTGATACCCTTATGGCTGCTTGATTGTCCTCGTGTATTACTACAGGTTCTTCCGATTCTAACACACCAAGGTCGCTTAGCACTCCTCTCAGCCACACAGCCTCCATAGCCGCATAGCTAAGTGCCATATACTCGGCTTCAGTTGATGAGAGAGCTACTGAGGGTTGTTTCTTTGAACTCCAAGTCACTGTGCAACCCAGAACTAAGAACACAGATCCAGAAGTTGATTTTCTGTCCCCTTCGTCACCTCCCCAGTCTGCATCCACATATCCCTCCACAGTTGGGACTGCGGACTGACGCCTGTAGACTAGCGTCAAATCCAACGTTCCTCTAATATATCGTAGGATTCGCTTTAGGGCTTTCCAAAGTTCTTGGCTTGCGCTATTTTGGTACCTGCTTACGAAACCAATTGTGGCACTCAAGTCCGGTCTCGTTCCTACCGCTGCGTACATCAAGCTTCCAATCAGCTGACGACATCTTGTTTCGAGTTCCCAGTCCTTGGGATGTTGGTCATCCTTCACTATCTTGATGGATGGGTCCATTGGAGTGGCAACTGGTCTCGAATCTTCCATCCCATATTTCATCAGTAGTGATTTCAGGAACTGCGTTTGGTTCAGTCTGAGTATTCCGTTCTTTCTGTCTTGTGCTATGCAAATACCTAGGTAGTTCGACGCTTCCCCGAGATCTGTCATTTTGAAGTGCTCATTCAGGTTCATTTTAACCCTTTGAACTTCCTTTTCTTCATTTCCCACAATCAGCAAATCGTCAACATACAGAAGGACGTACAACCTTGTTTCCAATGAATTCTTTACATACAAGCAATAATCATGTTTTGATCTCACAAATCCATCCTGCTCCATCACCTGGTTGAATTTATCATTCCAGTACTTGGGGGATTTCTTTAGGCCATAAAGGGACTTATTCAGACGATATACGGTTTTGCCATTGCACTCCATTCCCTCCGGTTTGGCCATATACACTTCCTCCTTTATGCTTCCATACAGGAACGCACTCTGCACATCCATTTGATAGATAGGCAGACTTAGCTGATTTGCAACCGCTAGCAGTATTCTAACAGTCGCCAGTTTTGCTACCGGAGAATATATTTCTCCCAAGTCAGACATGTTGTTTTGTTCAAATCCCTTCGCCACTAGACGAGCTTTGTAGTGCGATTGTACTCCTCGTTCGTTGTTCTTTATCTTGAAAACCCACTTACTCCCAATAACATGACTATCTTTCGGAGGTATCACTTCGGTCCAGGTTTTGTTCTCTTCGATAGACTGCAACTCTGAATCAATTGCTTCCTTCCACCTAATACTATCACTTCTCTTCATGGCCTCTTGATAGGTGGTCGGTTCAGATGAAGCACAGAAGTTTGTTTCGTAACTGTCTAACTTCCGTGGTTTTCTCAGGCTTAGTCGATTCCTTAGTTTGCTTGTCTGAGGGTTGGTACCTTGCACTAACTGATCCACAGCTGATGGGTTTCCATGGTTATTTGCCATTTCTGCTGGATCCCCGGACACTGAAATTTCATACTGTTCGCGGCGTCCAGGTGGTATAGCGTTCCGTTGTATCGGCCCAAAACCTTTGAAATCTTCTTCGACTCCATCCTCTTGAGATGAAGTTGGGCAGCCTCCACTTTCCAGCCACATTTCACTGTTATCATTAGTCTCTTCGTTTGCGTCCCCTCCTCCCTCTTGGTCAACGTCTTTCACCTGGTTCTCTTCGATGTTTGCCCTTGGCTGTGCCTCTTCACACTGGAACACAACATTTCTAGCTATCTCTACCTTTCGCCGACTAGGAACATATATCCGGAAAGCTTTGGAGTTTTCCTGGTATCCAACGAAAAAACCTTTGACACTTTTAGCATCCCATTTCTTCCTCCTCTCCTTTGGGACGTGAACATAGGCTACCGCTCCAAAGGTTTGGAAGTGTTTGATTTCCACTTCGGCATTGAACCACAACGAATAAGGGGTTTTGCCATCCACGGAACTCTTGCCTGTTCTGTTTATCACATGCACCGCCGTATTCACTGCTTCGGCCCAAAAACTCTTATTCATATTCTTGGCTTGCAACATGGTTCTCGCCGCTTCGACTACAGTCCTCATTTCTCGCTCCACCTTCCCATTCTGTTCCGGACAATAGGGAGCTGCTTTCTGGTGTCGTATACCCAGGTTTTCTGTCATTCTCACCATTTCTTGGCTTGTTAGTTCTTTGTCATTACCTGTCCTGAGAATTTTCACACTGTTTCCTGTATCATTTTTGGCTAACTGCAGGAATGCTCTCATCTTCTCTATTGCTTCAGATTTGTGTTGCAAGAAGTAAACGCTTCTGTATTTGCTAAAGTCGTCGACAATTAACAGGAAAAACCTTGCCTTCCCCATAGAGGGGGTCTCCATTGGTCCACATATATCTGCGTGAATGATTTCACATGTTGTCGTAGATTTGGTTTTACTAGGTGGAAAGGACTGCCTCTGGTGCTTACCGCTGACACAAGGTTCACAGAAAAAATCATTTGAGCTTGGGAGTGTTATCTGTCATTCCCGGAGGAATGATTTTATATGTTGTACATTTTGGTGTGCTAATTTTTCATGCCACACTTGTAGCGAACACTTTCCTTTAGTACTAATCGCTGTGACTGCTGAGTTCAATGGTTCTCTAAATTTCATTCTGTACAACTTTCCTGCCTGGAATCCAACTGCACAAACTTTATTCTCTTTGATGAACTCACATTTTTCCTCGGTCCAAGTCATTTCGAATCCCCTTCTTAGGACCGCCCCGACTGAAAATAAGTTAAATTTCAGGTCTGGCACAAAAAGAACATCTCTCAGTTCTGACCGCTCCCACCTGTCTCCTGTGTAAGTTTCCACTTTAACTGTTCCTATTCCAATCGCTGTTAACTTGGACCCATTCCCTATTACAATTTCCCTCCTTTCTTCCAAGTTACTAAACTCTGAAAAAATGTTTCTCTGAGAACACATGTGCTCCGAGGCGCCACTGTCTGCGTACCAGTCCTCCGAGTTTAACCCTTCTCCTATCAATGCTGCACTAATGAATGCATTTACATTACTGCTCTGGGAGCCTTTGTAAGTCTGCTTGCCGTCCTTTGCAAGTCTTAACCTACAATCCTTTAAGAAATGACCCGGTTTCTTGCAGTAAAAACAAGCCCGACTTCCCTTCTCATTTCCTTCCGCGGTTTTCTGAGTTCTGTTTTTCCAGCAATTAGCCTTTATGTGTCCAGATTTTCCGCATGAAAAACATTTATGTGGACCTGACTCGGCTCTTTTTGTAAATAAAGCACCTTCTACATTGGTTTTTCCTACAGTTCGTTCTTCCTCGATCAATAGCCTTGAGGTTAATTCCGAAAGTTTCTGACCCTGAGCGGGTACCGACTCCCATGCCGAAACAAAATGTTTATATTTCTCAGGCAAAGATATCAAAATTTTGGTAATCAACATCTGTTCTGACAATTTTTCTCCGTGTTCTTTCAAACGACCTGCCAGTTCCTGCAGCTTCGAGATGAAGAGGGCTATACCCTCGCCTTCATATTTTACATTAAAAAACTTTTGTTGCAATTGGTGCAGACTCACCTCCGAACGATGCTCATATATAGACAGCAATTTCTCCCACATTTCGTTCGCCGACTCACAAGTAAGTAAGTGTGTCATAGGGCCCGCCTCCATGCGCGTAATTATTGCTTCCTGCGCTTTATTGTCGCGGCTACACCATGTCTTCAATTTCTTCTCAAAATCACTTTGTGAAACATCAGCTGTTTTACACGGTTTCGGATCCCCGCCCGACACAATATCAAACAACTCCTTCGATTTGAGAATCACACTTAACTGGAATTTCCAAATGTTCCAATTGTTTTCATCCACTAACTTCAGAAGACGACCCGAATTTTCCGATTCCATGACGGGAGTTACGATATACAAACGCGGCAAGTGCTTTTCGTCAACAGTTGTAAACACCGACTTTCATATTCATGAATTACCACTTTCTACACACATTCGTGACAAACTTTATACCGCGTTCGCTTATTCGGTTACTTATTCAATAACTCGAATCCATGCCGGGACTGGGCCCATAACCTGTTGACTTAAATACAGTAATAATGCCAGTTCACATGATAACACCGCACTTCTTTATTCCGCCATCATTTTACACTCTCGTCTCTTTTTTTCTCAGTCATACCAACTCCAGCAACCGAACATTTTATTGACTTCTACAGTTTGTAAACACAGTTTTTTAAAAATTTTTAATTTTTTTTTAATAAATGTTGTCTGTCCTAGATTAACATTTTCTAGGCTTCCAATTGCTAAGTTAAAAATAAACTTTATAAAAAAAAACATATAAACTGCTGCTAAGTATTTATCCATTGCAGATAATGCTGATAAAACCTCTATTTACATCCAAAATATTTTTTATCCTGGCTATGTTCCTAATGCGTGTGTAATAATTTAGCTCTTTCAATAGTCATACCACAATTTTAGACATACCGTAACCCATAATATAACACACATATTTTTATTTCAGGCATTCTGCAGTGTGAGTAACTCTGCACGTGAATTACTATAATTTTAGCCATTCTGCAATTACACTTGCCATAGTTTACTTATTTCGTGAATAACATACATACTTATTTAACATTTTTTTTTTTAATTTTTCAATATTAATTTTTTTTAAGGGCTAATTATAAAATTTTAACTCCATACCTTCCTTGAATTTGATGATGTGTATGACCAGGCCTTAATGCATCAAAATTACTCTCAATCATTGACAGTGTTTGCACAACTATAACATTTATGTAGTTGCATAGTTGCATCTACATACATACTTAGCAATGATCCATAAAAGAAGGTGTATCTCCTGAATGTCATACAGGCCATTAACTAAATGTATAGGCTTCTTACGCTTCACACCGAGAAAAGCACTCACCCACAGGCCCTCCGGTGTCGAGTGGCTTGCTAAGGCGGATGTTGGCGGGAACAGCAGCATCCGTCATCTCGTCCAAGCTCTGAAAGTTTAACATCAGCATCATTCATTGTGTTCCGCTTCACAGTAAGCCTATTTTAGCAGACTTAGGTACTAAACATTTTATTTGGCCAATGTTACTGTTAATAAAACATAATTGGTAGTCCAATACATTACAATCTTATTTATCTTTAGTCCTGTGAGCAGAGCCGGCACCACCAGGTCTGCAATTCTAGGCAAAAGTCACATTTACCACTCCTCCCATAACTAAGGTGACTCCGGTTTTGCCGCCCCTAATATGTTGTTGCCCTAGGTGGTCACCCAACTCACCTAATGAGTTTGCTGGACCTGCCTGAGAGAACTATAGAAGAACGTAAGTAAAGTAACTCACTCAAGGAAATGGAAATTTAGGATGAAATAGTTTCAACATTGAAATGACAAATGAGGGTTTATAGTTTGATTAATGATTATATCAGAAAATGCCAGGCATAGTATGCTTCAGCAGTACGTGATGGTACACCATTGCTTGTACTACTGACAACATGGGCATAGATCCCATGGGAGGCAGAAGGGCCTGGGGTCCCCTCTGGAATTATAGGCCCTCACATAAAATTTGTAAAAATTGAGTTATGATTAATCCAATGAACAAAACCCTTGTGACAGATCCATTTCTTCCTTTTTTTCCCTCTAAAAATGGTATAGATATGTGCCCCTGAATTACAAAATTAGTAAATTAAAAAATATTATCTGCAGAATAAACCATTACATAGAGAGCAGATTGCCTTGAAAAAAAAAAAAAAAACAATAATGCCTGCTACCAGCACATGTACATGGTTCTCAAAAGTTGTACCAGTGGCTCCATTTCCAAAAAGTCACTTGCAAAGCCAAACATGATATTTGTTTATGAACACTGACAGTCACATTATTTTGTTAAAAAGAAGTTTGATAGAACAGAGACCAAAGATACACAGACCATTGGTAGGTACTAACTGTGAAAAAAATGTCAAATTTAAAACGAGTTACACAACGGACACTATACTGTACAGTGTTCAATATGTAATGAACAATATCTTCAATTCGTACTTGCACAGAAATGTTGTAGGCAATGTGCTTTCCGACCTAGTAGTAAAAAAAAGTTAAATACAAAAACTCAATGATAAATTACGTTAAATTTTTAGAGTCGCCACTTTTGTGTTGACGTCGTCCGGGCCTGCAGCCCCTTTGAGCCCGATATGACACCGCCCAACCACCGTCGCAGTTCAAACCTCCCGCTCGTGCGTGCGTGTGTGCGTGTGTTGCTAGCCCGGCAAGAGGGCGCTTAGCTGCAGTGCGCCGCACCCCTAAATGTGTTAAGTGATATTGTAACCCTTTTTCTTTTATTCTTTTGCCCCAGTGTCTTGTTGCAGTTTACCCATGTATTTCTTTAATTTAAATATTACGTCAATTATAAAACTATAGACGTTGCCCGGGCGGACCCGAATAGGCACGGACTTGGACGAGGGTAGGAATGTTTTTATATAAATTCTCAATAACTACGTAAATATTAATGTACTTTAATTTGCCAGCAATTTTTATATATTTACTAATGTAATCTATGATTTACTTAACTTTCGCCGGGGCACGGAATCGCAGAATGTTGTAACGGTAATTGTGTTCGGCGCGAAGGGCGCCATGTTGCCACCTGCAGACCATGAGCTCAGCCCAGTCTTTCTCTCCCGCCGGCCGAGGGCGGACGTGTCTCTGCCTTGAGGCGACCACGTGCGTGGCTCGCCTCCTCACCTAAGCCGATTCGTGCCTCGGGCGTTTTTCTCAGTTGTATTAGTGAAGGAGCGTGTACGGATATAAATCGTGAGTAGAATAAACCAATTAACTGTGTTACGTGTTCTTTGTGTTCGGGGGGCCACGTGGGACCCCAACCTGGCCGGCGGCGTGTGGGACGCCCTGAGAACCCGCTGCGTATTAGAAGCGTGCCCGACGCTGAGAGCGGGCTTAGGTAGGGTTGAGAGCAGCGCGTTTAATATTTAGAGGGCCAATATCTCGCCACACACGGGCCACGTAACGCCCTGGGTTAGGGTCTCCAGCCGGGTCCACGTGCCCACTCACGTGGTGGCGCCCACTAACTTTCCCCGATAATTTCACCACAACACCGTACGCCCTCAGTGTAAAAAAAAAAAATTATTAAAATTGAAAAGTGACCTTCCTCTATTTAAATTAAAAATTATGTTTTTAAGATTCCAACTGGATTCCAAGAAACTCATGTTTGCAGATGAACAAGTATAAAATTACTGTCATGTTTACCACGTGTGTGTTTCTATTGTGGTACTACTTGAATCAAGCGTGAATTTGTATTACTAAGGAAAATAGTCTTGTACCTACCTAATCTGTTCTGTTACTACTTGTACTAAGTGTGGTTTTGAATTGATAAGAATAATAGTCCTGAACGTAACCTAACATACGTTTTCGCTATTGCGAAAATAAAGACAAATTTGTTTTAGCTAGACTGTACAGTAACAGAGACACGGTCTGTGCTTACATAGTGACATCAATGAATGTTGTGATTTAATAGATTAGCAGAGACTATTTTTCACGAGAAACATCCCTGATTGTTTTCAACACCTTACTGTTTCCTTGATTCTCCAGAGATTCTTAGGAATATCGCTTGGCTGAGGCTGTTTAGAAAAAAAAATGTTAATTTCAGCATGTTACAGATGGGGCCCAAGACTGTTTTGCATCCTATTTTGTTCTCCATTTCAAATGAATATTGAACAGTAACTTACTGAACAAAATTTACCTTAAATAAAAAACAATTAGGGTGAAAAACAGTCTAGGCCCCAGCCGTTACTAACATCAAGCATCCCTCTCTTTTTGAAACTAGACTCCGTTCCTAAGGATCTTTCGAGAACCACAGGATCAGACTGCAGGAAGTATTGAATAAATAGTCAGGCACTGAGAACAGGATCTGGGATATCTTTCGTGGAAAACCGTCTCGGCTGTGCTATGAAATCATAACACGGCAACGGCCGCATCACTGCAAAGTTACCTATTTTAAAATATAAAAGGTAATTCCTCAGTTCCAGTATAAATTTTCAAAAGCTGTTTCCAGTGTAAACAGATGCATTTCTGTAGTGTTGAAAACCACCATTTATGTAATTTTACTAATTTATTTACGGAAACGCCGCTGTTATAGAAATTTACTTAACTTATTATACTGCATTGACCCATTGACCCATTAGCAAATACATATATCAGTCACTTCCACTGCAATCCAAGGCAGGCCTGAGAGGCTAAAGCATTCCCTTCTTTCCCCAAATGCAGCCTGCTCTAGAAAAAATTACGTTTTCTGAAAGAGTCCCGGGGGGAGGGAGGGGGGGGGGGGGGCATTATTATACAGACGTGAGTACTGGTACAATCATTCGGCTACAGCTCTCTTCAAGAGCTAAAGAACTCACAAATAAAAGATGTTAAAAAAAACCTAACCAAAAGAATACTATAGCAATTCTTTAAGCTCTAAAAAATAAAACATAATTCTTTACGTGCATTACGTCCATGCAAAATTCGTGTGAACATGTGCTTTTTCAGTAGAGATTTATGTCAAGAACACACATTTTGTTTAACTTTGTGAACAAAATACATGCTGATAAGAGTACAGATAGGTAAATATTTACTTGGGCGGTATTTCCGAAAAAAAATGTTAAAAATCCGAAAATACCTTTATTTTATGCTCTTCAACTTCCTCTTTTCATTAAAAGTGGCGGAGGTAAGAAATTCCAAATACTTTAGAAGATATCGAATTTTTAAATTTCTTCATATGTAGTTGAGCGGTATTTGCGAAAATAAATGTTAAAACTCCGAAAATACCTTTAACATTTGCTCTTCAACTTCCTCTTTTCATTAAAAGCGGCGGAGATAAGAAATTCCAAATACTTTAGGAGATATAGAATTTTTTAATTTTGCAATACAAGACCTGTGGAATAGTGATGGGCAGAACGGATCTTTTGACCGAATCGGTTCTTTTGGATCAGTACCGTTTTAAACAATAATTGAACTAAATAATCACGTATTAGTTCATTTGAATTCTGGCCTATCACGAACAATCACGTGACATCATAATCCAATAAAAAAAATAGATACTCGTACGTAAACAAGAAACAATTGTACACGCACGCCACAGGAATGCTACAGGGTAACCAACATGACGAATTGACAGATACATTTCTTTCATTCCTCATCCATAGAGTCACTGAGAAGTTAGGTTCCGTTATCGTGTCCTTAAACACTAATGTTACAGATTCGGGACTATGTAAATTAATGGTTATTTTAGGTTTTTATCTGTTTAAAACTGATTACATTCGCTTGTTCCCTGCAAAAATCCACTTCTAGCACTCACTTAGTCGCTGTACGTGAAATGGACTACCAGAGAGGTTTGGTGAGCACTTGATATTCCTACAACATACCTTGCATTTTCCAGAATAGCCACTGCTGTCAACACTACCACTGGCCTGGCATCACCCACGATGTGCGGGAGTACGTCCGGGAATGCGAAGTCTGCCAAGTACGAAAAGCCAGGAGACGGGACGGAGAGGAGCAACAGCGGCCAAGGGACCCCACCACCGCCTTCCAGACCATAGCGCTGGACGTGATGGGCCCTTACCCCCGCACCCCACGTGGAAAACGTTTCCTACTGGTAATAACGGACTTATTCACACGGTGGACAGAAGCATACCCTTGTGGTAATGTAAGGACCCCCACGATCACCAACATCCTACTGAGGGAGTTCCTCCCGCGCTGGGGCTACCCCCAGTCCATCCTGACGGATAACGGCAGTCAGTTCCTGGGTCGTCACTGGAAGACCTGGTGCACCGAGCACCAGATTGAACACCACATGACGCCCGCCTACCACCCCAGGGCCAACCCGACAGAGCATCGTAACCAGGAACTGAAGGCCCAACTGCGCATCCGACTGGGGGAGGACCACACTCAATGGGACCTGCATGTAGCCGACGCATTGTTCTGCGTCCGACGGCGCACCAACGCGGCAACCGGCCTCACGCCGGCGGAGATGATACAGGGGCACAACCTGCCCCTGCCGGGCCAGTGGGCCACCCACGGTACCCCGCATCCGACAGAAGACACCGAGGAGCGCAACCGGCGCCGCGCAGCCGCGCAGGAGGAAGCACGACGCCGACAGAGGGCATACGCCGAGGGTATCACTCCCGTAACCAACCACCCACCACCCATCGTGCGGGTGGGCGATCAAGTGTTCGCCCGGGTACACCCCCTCTCGGCGGCACCCCGCAATTACTGCGCGTCTAGGGAGGACCACCTACCTGGTGCGTCTAGGCGGACGACGAGTAAAAAAGATACATCGGGATGACCTACGCCTCGCCAATCTACCTGGGGAAAGCCTTCCTGAGGAAAGCACCCCACCTAACCCCGCCAGAAAACCAACGCAGGAGGAGGTGGAGGACCCCGACCGGACCCCAGCACGACACTGCCCCGAGCCACCTCATGCCAGCACACTCGCCGACACAGCGCCGCCCACTGACTTGGAGTACGGGGAGGAGTCGAGGACGCAATCGCACCGCCATCAACGACCACCGCGCCACCTAGAGGACTACATTCTGGTCAACCCACAGCGTGAGACCACCAGCACACCCACGGACGACCTCTCACGTGGCCTAAGGGCGGTCACGACACCAGACATCGACATCGCCAGGACGATAGCGGATATCGCAGAACACAACCAGACCCCAACACGGCACCACCTCGGACCGCCCCACTCGAGCCTGTTCGCCGACGCAGCATCGCCCGGACACCCGGAGTCGGAGGACGAGACGAGGACATGGCCACACCGACAGCGACACCCGCCGCGTTACCTGGAGGACTACGTGCTGAACACACCACCAGGGGAGACCGCGGAGACATCCGGGAACTGCCTACCAAATGACCAGGGCACAGAACAGGACGAGCCACAGCCGACAGTGGAGTTGATGGACGAGTACCCGAGCCCGGAGGGCGCCCCACTCTGATGCCATCCCTGCGGCGACGACCCAGGGACCGTAACCATCACCGAGTTGCCCTACAGTCCTGGCGACCCCGAGATGGACAGCGACCCGGGAATGATCCCACTGGTAACGGAGCCAGAGGAGGAGGATGCGGAGAACCACGAGACGCCTCGCAACAGCCCACCCGGCATCCCGGAACGAGAAAGGCAACCATACCATTCGGCAACCCAACCAATAGAAAAGAGGGAGACCGTCACACATGGAACCCATACCGTAAATCACGACCCGGGTAACCCCGCCGGCGAGCGACCACGACGGACCCGCCGAGTCCCAGGGTACCTCGCGGCCTACGACCTGGGGGACGCTTAGAGTAAGCGGGTTAATAACCCTGCCCCCGAAAGGTCTGAAACACTCCACCATGCACCGTGCCGCCGCCCCTGGCCCAGCTGCCTCCGCAGTCGACCGGGCGGCGTGCGCCGCGCCACCCTTCCATGGGCCGTGCCACCGCCCCCGGCCCAGCTGCCTCCGCAGTCGACCGGGCGGTGTGCACCGCGCCACCCTTCCATGCGCCGTGCCGCCGCCCCCGGCCCAGCTGCCTCCGCAGTCGACCGGGCGGCGTGCGCCGCGCCACCCTTCCACCGCCGTGCCGCCGCCCCCGGCCCAGCTGCCTCCGCATTCGACCGGGCGGCGTGCGCCGCGCCACCCTTCCATGCACCGTGCCGCCGCCCCCGGCCCAGCTGCCTCCGCAGTCGACCGGGCGGCGTGCGCCACGTCACCCCACCGCCGAGCGTCACGACGCCGCAGCTAGGGGAACAGAGCAGGCCCTACCAGCCGCAGTCGGGGCTAGGGGTGCCAACACGTGGCGGGACCAATAGCGGTACAAGGTCGGGCTTCTCCGAGGGGGGGCGTTTGACGTCGTCCGGCCGGAGGCCAATTCAAGCCCGACTTGCGACCGCCCGCCAGTAAACCCACCTCTTTCTGGAACAGACCCTTGTCTGAAAGACATTGTACATGTCTCCGACCTGGTGCTTCTATGGAATGTTAGTTCAGCCAGCGCCAATAGATGGCAACTATAATTTATACACATACAGACTAAACAATGGTGTGTCTTGGCCTCTATTAAACTGTGGCACCAATTAGCATTCATGTGTAATATAGTAATGTTGTAGAGTATTTGTTAAATTAGGGAAGTGTGCCGAAATCTTATGATTTTGCCACTGTATGCCACTGACCATTGTACGGGGCTGGGGGATATATTACTCCAGCAATGTTGACCTGGCGAGGTTCCTTACCCCAGAGAAATCTTGGGAAATACAGCAGTAATATTGGATTGGTGTTTTTTTACTGCTCACCCCTCCTCTCCCTTCTCTCTCTCTCTCTCTCTCTCTCTCCTCTTCCTCCGGAGCGGCCTTCGGGATTACGCTCTGGAATCCTTTGCTGGAGCGGCCTTCGGGATTTCGCTCTAGCATCCTTCCTCCCCTGGAGCGGCCTTCGGGATTACGCTCTAGACTCCCTCCCCCCCTTGGAGCGGCCCTTCGGAGATTTCGCTCTAGGCTCCTGTTCCACCCCCCCTCTCCCCTATCTTCGCTCATGCCCAGCAAGAGGGTAGGCAGATGACATTCCAGGCAGGGCAATCACCAGCCGGACAAGAAGGAACTCTTCGGTAGCGCCTGAACCCGCTACACCTCGGGGGTTTTCAACCCTGGGACACGTCAGTACTGGATAACTAGCTCTACAAAAACCCCCTTCTTAAATTCAATCACAGCCGAAGGCCTAGTGGGCCACGCCGGGGCAGAAAGTATCCACGCCCAAAACCATTGGTTAGCGACTGTGCTAGCCTGGCGCCCACCGGAACATACCCACACATCACCACTTCCCACTAGGCCCCGCCCAGGTCTCGAAGCCAAGACCGCAGGTGACGGCAATGTTATAGACAAATTTAAGGAATTTACCATTACAATGAAAAATTGTAATGTAACATGAGTGTTTGAAACCTTTGCACTATCTATGCTATTAATCACTCTGCAGCATGATTTTCCTCTTGATCGTTTACGACCTAATGTTATCCTTTCTAGAATCATCTGCAGGAGCTACAACATCTGCATGTAGGCTACTCTGCCAAGAATTGGCGGCTCCAGCGATGGTACCTCTGGTGATGACACCTCTTGCGAAAATTCTGGGTATCTGCTGTGAATCGAACCCGGATCGCTCTGGTAGGAGGTGCAGTGGCGAATTTTTCAATATTTCAAGGTATAGGCTGTAAAGTTTTTGCCGTCCTTGCCTCTACATTTTTCATGTTCTAGATTATTTTTACAATCAAAAAATTTCATTGAAATTGCAAGTAAAATAATTTTTGGGTATATTTTTGAGCTAATCAAAGCTCAATCATGTACTTTTAATTAGGGGGGGGGGGGTAATGCACGCTACTTACACAATAATGTACATTTAGTACACGTGAATAAATAATCTTTATTGCGCTTACAAACAGTTCATAATAATAAACTCAGTCAAGTTATAAAAGTTCGTTTCAATACCTTTTTGCGCAATTTTTTGTTGGCAAAATCATCGATGATATCGTCGTAAGTAATCTTGTTCATTATACACTAACTATCCAGTTCGCAGATTCCAACCAGTAGTAGGAATGGCATGTATGGGATGATAGTGGGAACAGAGAAATACATTTTTTATAATTTCACTCTTTTCACTCATTCAAAGTGTGGGCAGAGGGCTCAGAGGCCGAGTACTGGTTGGGGGGCGGCGAACTAGCTGTTTTACTCTAGAATATGGAAGTTTGCTACACGGATTCACGGAACGTACATGGACCAGGGAGAGGGGAAAGTCATCGGCAAAATTTGTTGCAGACTTCTATCTGTAAAACATCAGAAAACAGAACACTGTCATGCAGAAATATTTTTTATTTCTATGAGATAGCAAAAAAAAAAAATAAATAAAAAAATAAAAAAAATCGGTCCCCACATTTGCCGGCCCATAAATCTGCCATCCTAGGCTCAAGCCTACTCAGCCTGCTGGTAATCCACCACTGAAGAGGCGAGTGTTCTAACCAATTAACCACTGGCCTCCTCTAATGGTGTATGTCCAAGACATTACCGGGTATGTTAAAACATCACTGTTTTACCATAACTGTTGACTTTTCATAAAATTCCCTTAACCCAACAATGAAAGTTTATGTACACAGAAACATCGGAAAATGTATAAACAATATATTATTCACCATTCACTAATGATGAAAGGGACCTAAGTAACCCATAATCGCTTACAGGTCGCGGGGGTCGTGTGTTCAATCGCAATATCCTGACATAACTCAAACTTATGAGAACTAGTTGGCACCACTCTGATTAGGAGTTCATGAAAGTGATCCCATGGCCTTTAGCCTCTGGGCATAACGGTGGAATATAAAAAAATATCGAACTATCAGCAATAAAAACAATAATTAAAGACATAATTAAAGTTACACATAACAGCCATGCACTCCTACATTATGTTGCATTCCTAGAAAAAATGAAATAAAGTTATATAAATATTTTGATAATACTTCACTTCCTTTACTAGAAGGTCAGAAAACAGTTTACCTATATAATTTACTCCCAACTATCCAAGTAGGTGCTCACACACACACACTGAACAGAAAAAGTATATGTGGGATGGTAGGCAAACCTCCCCCCCCCCCCCCCCTTCTTCATGACATGAGACATTATTTGCTACTTCTCACATCCATCCCGTTCTTACTCATTCACAAGTTACAACCAATCACAAAGAAGCAAGATAAATATTTCATATATTTGTGATGGCATATGAAATTCTTTTAAGGATTTTTCATAATCATTTTCACGCTGCAACGCACAACACCTTTGTTCCTATAACAATTATAAAACTGCGGATTGGGTGTCTGTTCTACATTAGGACTCACTCTGGTTAGCAACTGGTTAGCAAAACAAACAGTAGCAGCATTAATTTAAAGGCCAGACTTTTGTTCAATAGCATCAAAAGAACTCGCTACGAATAATAGTAAAAATGTCCTATCACCATGAAGCGAGTAATATTAAACAAAGATGTTAATAACATATCAACAAGGAATTAGCATTAAAAATAATCATAATTCAAAAAATAATAATTTTACTACTATCCAGATTTTAAAAAGGGAGGGGGTGGGGGATTTGAGAACATTTTCATTTTGACTTCGATTTTTAACATGGAAAATATTGCATAGATCATCTCCTTAACATTTACCTCTTCATGTTCAAAATTCCACTTCCATATATGTAAAACACTATGTTTTAACATCTAAAATAGGGAATGGGGTCATGTTTGCATTTTACTGGACCGGAAGTGTGTACGTGCCATTTTTTTGACCAGTTGGAAGATTATGAGGACGAGGACAATAATAATTGTTAACATGCTGTGATAACAACTTCCGAAGCAACGCATTACTACTTAACAGCTGTGAATGACCCAGTGGGAAAATGAAAGGAGCTTGTGAAACATTCTTGTGTAGCCAGGGCGTTATCAAGCGTTGCTACGCAATGGCTTGCGCCAGTTCGCGGGGGGTTTATGTGGCAATCGCCAGGGGTCAGCCCGACCGCCGGGTAAACAACAAAGGTCGTGTTTGGTGTTGCGAGGTCGTAAGCCTTCGGCATCACAACTCGAGAGTTTTCCGAATAGGCCAGATGTATATATTTTTATTAACACTGATCCCTGTTGAGTGACATTACAAAGAATGTCCGAACTGCAAGTGAAGTATGTCAGCTCATCTACAATTATAATGTGCAAAATTGTGTCCGATGAACACTGATAGCTAATAGGTCCATGTGATCATCTGAAATGGATGGTTTGGGCAGTGGTCCGAATCTCTCTGGTCCGAATACATTGGTCAAATTTAACGTTTTGTCCCTATATGTGTCTTTTGGTAGCATAGAATAATAATAACACGCATGTCCTCTTAAACAGAAAGTAATAACTGACTAAATATTTTTGAACTCCCACAACTTTAACAGTAAAAAGAATACTCAAAACTTAGCTGTGTACTCATTTACAATGCATGAAAACAAGGATAAACAAAAACTATTGAAAATCTCTTATTTTGGCGCCTATATTTACTGCGCCCTGGTGACTACTTTAGAAATCAGTAGATTCTGACATCGGACATCGCAATTGTAGGCAGGGCAGTTTCCGCGGGACAATGTGATGTAATTCACATTATGATAAGGATATGGACCGCCCACAGGTTCGGACTGTTGTAGAAGGGCCTTGAAATGAACCAAGTATGAGCCATCCTTTGCCACTCCCACTCCTCGCAACAAGCCAATGGGGAAAGATTCTTTAATGAAATTAAAAAATACTTTGCTTCAAGTCACGACTTTTCAAACCAGACTTAAAGACATGTAACACCATTATTATTACTTCTGTTTGAATTAAAGGTAAATGAATGAACTAAACATTCAATATAATTGTGTACAAACACGTGTACCTTTCGGTCATAAAATAAGAATAACAACATGCTCAGACCAAAATGTTTTCGCGAAAGGGAGACTGCTGGGACAACCACAGGAGATAGTGTAAAGTTTTGCAACACATTTTCAGTGAACAAAAAAAGTTGTGTAAATTGATGTACAATGTCACTGAATCAACATGTGCTGCAACATCAGAGGGTAAGGCAAAAAAAAAAAAAAACCCAGTTTGACTTTTCGAACACCGTCATAAGAAAACACAGCACAAGAAAATAATTTAAATAGACCTTTTTACACGTAGTGCTGTTCGAAGAAATATTAGAGAATATAAATTCAGGCATTGCAAGATGTAAGAGCCACAAAAATCAATATTAGTATACTTTGGTATGCCCTGGGACAAGGATTCAGGGTGAGGTGGGAGGTGCCGACCAAGCTCTGACGTCAAATCCATAATCTGACGTCACGGCGGCCATCATGGATGACCTTGACCTTGAACTTTGACCTTTACCTAGACCTTTGACCTTCAAATTTTGCCAAAATTTGCCCAAAATTCCTCAAAATTTGCTGAAAATTCCATTTTTTTGCAAAAAAAAAAAAAAAACCAGCTAAATAATCTCAAAAAATTCCACAATTCAAAAATTAGGATTTCGAAAACCATAAATACATTTTCCTAAGAAAGAACACAATGTCCTAAAAACGGTTTAAGCATACATGTCTCAAGCCTCCGATGAGCCATTTCTAGGAATAAGGATACCATGACCACCATTTTGAATGATGACGTCACCGTTGTAATATCCGTTACGGCCGCCATCTTGAAATCCGTAATTTTTATGTTAGAAAAGGAGGAAATTTTTTTAAAAATCATAAAAAAATAAATAATTAAATTTAATAAGACAAATTTAATAAAAAATATTTAAAAAATACTAAATGTACACTTACGCCATGGAGCTCGGATCCTCGGTTGGAACCCACCGAAGTAAAAAAAAAAATTACGTCAGGTCCTTCATCCACAGAAGCAACCGGCAGACTAACCTCCCACCATTTATGTCAAGATATATATATCGTCATCTAGTATGACTTCATGTACGCCATTTTGAAAATCCATAATTTCAATGCTACAAATTCCAAACAAATTACAAAGAATATAAAAAATTTAGCTACTTCAAATGTTTAGTTATTTAAACGATTTCGGTCCTCGGTTCGATTTACGGTGAGAGTACACAGTAATTTATTAAAATATTTAAAAAATTCTCAATAAAAAGTAATAAAAACATCTTACATCACACCCATCATTTTGAATTATGTCACTACTGTATCAATTATCGTTATAGACACAATTTTGAAAATCTTTATTTACTATCCGCTTTTAATGAAAAAAGTTCAAAGTAAATCAAAAAATTAAATTATTAGAATACTGATTGATTAAATCGATTCCCATCCTTGGTTATAAACCGGTAAGAGCCAAAACGAAAATACGATAGATCCTTCCTCCACGGAACTCACCTAGACTGACCTCTCACCACTAATATCAAGGTATATATCGTCAACTGGTATGACGTCATGTTCGCCACCTTGTCTTCGTCCGCATGAGGCCGCCATATTGTTTTCGTCTGCTAGAGTGTGCTGATGCCATGTTAGTATGATTTTCTGTTCACCATACCTTTGACCTCGACTGTTGGCATAGAACTTAGACATTGACCTTGAACTTTGATCATGACCTTGAAATTTGACCATGACCTTAAAATTCGACCTTGACATTTGACCTTAACATTTGACCTTGACCTTGAAATTTACCTTGACCTTGAAATTTGACCTTGACATTGAAATTTGACTTTGAATTTGACGAACATCATGGGTCCGACATTTTGTGTTCAGTACATGCTACCAGTAGCTACCACCTGCTAGAGGACTTTGCACCATCTAGTTTTCGTGTGCTGGTTGACACCATCTTGTGTGTGTACTCGTCTTATAGAGTGCATTAACTCATACTTGTTTAAGTTTTACCTGCTATAGTGCAGTAATCATTTATTATTACTGAGGTGTCCGAAATCTGGATATTGGGCGCCATCTTGGAATCGTGTAATTATTTAGCTAGAGATTCGGGAAAAATCCATAATTCACCGAAAAATTCACTCATTAAACTAATGATTGTTTATAACTTGGTTCGATCCCTGGATGACATAAAATTAATTTTATATAACAAAAAATGAGCATAATAGTGGCAGGTTCGAGAAATAAAGCACAGCAATTTATTTTACCAACATAATATTTATTACTTAATTTATATTCTACTATGGGATCACCCTGCGAAGGTTAGCAATCTTATAAACATTTAGGTCTACATACCCGTGAAATGACTAATTATTAGCATCAATCGGTTTATACTAGACAGAGATGAGCCAGAAAGTTTACTGACACAGTCCTCTTCTTGACTGAATTTCTGGACATCATGTTGAACAGTCTGCTTCACGTCGTCAGAACTGTAAATGACTGCAACCGATGTCTATAAAGCACACTTCTTCACTTTGTCATTGAACAGATATGACTTTCCATATATAGAGTCAAAACACACGTTATATTTTAATGGAACGTTTGTTGCTACATCATTAGTAAGAAAATTTATAATATTATGCATTATACCGCTAAGGAAAATAAAAATGTCTTTGTGTCCAAATGCTAAAACGACTACAAATGGTGAATCAGCTCTAAATGAACCAACAGCTCCAAAGCTCCAAAGCTCCAACAGCTCCAAAGCTCCAAAGCTCCAAAACTCAACATCTCCAAAGCTGCAAAACTCCAAAAGCTCCAAATTTCCAACAGCTCCAAATATTCAAAGCTCCAAAGCTCCAAAGCTTTAAAATCACCAAAGCTACAAAACTCCAAATCTCAAAAACTCCAAAGCTCCAACAGCTCTAAAGCTCCAACAGCACTAACAGCTCCAAAGATCCAAAGCTATAAAGCTGCAATAGCTTTAAAGCTCCACAGCTCCAACAACTCCAAAGCTCCAAGAGCTCCAAAGGTCCAAAGCTCCAAAGCTCCAACAGCTCTAAAACTCCAAAGCTCCAACAGATACAAAGCTCCAACAGCTATAAAGCTCCAAGAGCCCCAAAGCTCCAATGCTCCAACGGCTCCGAATGCTGAACCAACTTCAACAGCTCTAACACTACAAGCTCAATCCGCTCCAAAGCTCCAAAGCTCCAAAGCTCCAACAGCTCCAACACTCCAAAGCTCCAACAGCTATAAAGCTCCAACATTTATAAAGATCCAACAGCTCCAAAGCTCCAAAGCAACATTTCCAACAGCTCCAAAGCTCCAACAGCTTCAAAACTCCAAAGCTCCAACAGCTATAAAGCTCCAACAGCTCCAAAGCTCCAACGCTCCAACGGCTCCAAATGCTGAATCAACTTCAACAACTCCATCGCTCCAAAGCTCCAAAGATCTATCAGCTCATAAGCTCCAAAGCTCTAGCAGCTCCAAAGTTCCAATAGTCGTTGGCTCCATCAGTCTATGACTCCAACATTATTTTGGCTCCAAAGCTCCAACAGCTCCAACAGCTACAAAGATCCAACAGCTCCAAAGCTCCATCCGCTCCAAAGCTCCAACAGCTCCAAAGCTAGAAAGCTCCAACAGCTCCAACAGCTCCAAAGCTCCAACAGCTCCAACACTCCGAAGCTCCAACAGATCCAAAGCTTCAATAGCTATAAAGACTCAACAGCTCCAAAGCTCCAACAGCTCCAAAATTCCAACGCTCCGACGGCTCCAAATGCTGAATCAACTCCAATAGCTCCATCGCTCCAAAGCTCCACCAGCTCCAGAGTTCCAATTGTCATTGGCTCCATCAGTTTATGACTCCAACAGTCTTTTTGGCTCTAAAGCTCCAAAGCGCCAACATCTCCAACAGCTCCAAAGCTCCAAATGCTCCAACAGCTCCAAAGCTGCATCAGCTCCAAAGCTTTAAATGCTCAAACAACTCCAAAGCTCCAAATGCTTTAACAGCTGCAAAGCTCTAAATGCTTCAACAGCTCCAAAGCTCCATATGCTCCAACAGCTCCAAAGCTCCAACAGCTCCAAAGATCCAACGCTCCAAATTCTCCAACAGCTCCAAAGCTCCAAATTCTCCAACAGCTCCAAAACTCCAACAGCTATAAAGCTCCAAAGCTCCAACAGCTCCAAAGCTCCAACAGCTCCAAAGCTCCAACAAGCATCGTACGCAATGTACACACAGTAAACACAGTACACACAGTACACACAGTACACACAGTAAACGGAATGAACACACAGTACACACAGTACATACAGTAAACGGAAGGAACATGCAATGTTGACACAATTGACGCACAATACACGCAATGACTACGCAACGTTCATGTAGGTCAAGCATTTAATGAAAAGGAAGCACATTTGGGCGGAAATTCTATAAAACGGAAGCGCATTTAACGAAAAGGAGGTGCATTCTCACGAACATTCAACTCGGTAGGATGCGATCGTCAATGTTAATTTAGGATATAATTTCTCCAACAGTCAATGAATCCAACAGTTTTTTGTTTCAAAAGTCATCGGCTCCAATAGTCATTTGCTCCATTAGTCTATGAATCCATAAGAGATTTTTTCCCGAATCTCTAGCTAAATAATTACACGATTCCAAGATGGTGCCCAAATATCCAGATTGCGGACACCTCAGTAATAATAAATGATTACTGCACTATAGCAGGTAAAACTTAAGTATGATGTAGTGCACTCTATAAGACGAGTACACACACAAGATGGTGTCCTCCAGCACGCGAAAACTAGATGGTGGCAAAGTCCTCTAGCAGGTGGTAGCTACTCGTAGCATGTACTGAACACAAAATGTCGGACCCATGATGGTCTTCAATGTCAAAGTCAAAATCATGGTCAAGGTCAAATTTCAAGGTCAAGGAAAAAAGTCAAATTCAAAGTCGAATTTTAAGGTCATGGTCAAATTTCAAGGTCAAGATCAAATTTCAAGGTCAATGTCTAAGTTATATGCCAACAGTCGAGGTAAAAGGTATGGTGAACAGAAAATCATACTAAAATGGCATCAGCACACTCTAGCAGACGAAAACAAGATGGCGGCCTCATGCGTTCGAAGACAAGGTGTCGAACATGACGTCATACCAGTTGACGATATATACCTTGATATTGGTGGTGAGAGGTCAGTCTAGGTGAGTTCCGTGGAGGAAGGATCTATCGTATTTTCGTTTTGGCTCTTACCGGTTTATAACCAAGGATGGGAATCGATTTAATCAATCAGTATTCTAATAAGTTAATTTTTTGATTTACTTTGAACTTTTTTCATTAAAATTGGATAACAAATAAAAATTTTCAAAATGGCGTCCGTAACGATAATTGATACAGTGGGGACATAATTCAAAATGACGGGTGTGATGTAAGATGTTTTTATTACTTTTTATTGAGAATTTTTTAAATACATTAATAAATTACTGGTGTACTCTCACCGTAAATCGAACCGTGGGCCGAAATCGTTTAAATAACGAAACATTTCAAGTAGCTAATTTTAAAAATATTTTTTGTGATTTTTTTTTGTGTTTCTAGCATTGAAATTACGGATTTTCAAGATGGCGGACATGATGTCATACTAGATGACTATATATATATATATATATATATATATATATATATATATATATATATATCTTGACATAAGTGGTGGGAGGTTAGTCTGCCGGTGGCTTCTCTTGAGAAAGGACCTGACGTAATTTTTTTTCTTTTTACCTCGTCGGGTTCGAACCGAGGATCCGAGATTCATGGCGTAAGTGTACATTTAATTTTTTAAAATAATTTTTTTATTAAATTTGATTATTAATTTTTTTTAAGAATTTTAAAAAAATTCCTGATTTTCTAACATAAAAATTAAGGATTTCAAGATGGTGGCCAAAACGGAAATTGCAATGGTGACGTCATCATTCAAAATGGCGGTCATGGTATCCTTATTCCTAGAAATGGCTTATCGGAGGCTTGAGACATGGATACTTAAGCCTTTTTTTTAAGGACATTGTGTTCTTTCTGAGGAAAAAAGTATTTTGAGGTTTTAGAAATCCTAATTTTTGAATTGTGGAATTTTTTGAGATTTTTTAGCGGGATTTAAAAAAAATGGAAGTTTTAGAAAATTTTGAGGAATTTTGTGCAAATTTTTGCAAATTTTGAAGGTCAAAGGTCTAGGTAAAGGTGATAGTTCAAGGTCAAGGTCATCCAAGATGGCCGCCGTGACGTCAGATTATGGATTTGACGTCAGATGTTGGTCGGCACCTCGCCCTGAACCCTTGTCCCCGGGCATACACAAGTATACTACTATCAATTATATGGGTGTTATTTTTATTTAATAATTTTATACTGAACGCGTGTGAAAGACACTTCAACAGGGTTTGGAAGACATCTGATTGCGGGCATCGATTTCCTTATTCCTCTAACCCTCATCACTCCATTTTCATACCACATCTTCTCTCGTGAGCAATCAGTGGCTCTGGGCATACTCTTCTTATAAGGTGTGTGATCAGATATTTTCTAGTCTCATCATCTGCAGTTTCTTGATCTGGTAACTGGTTAAGGTCGGAAGTATGTGTTCCTCGGAACGTATGTAAGATCAATATTGATCTTGTTTGTGTGAGTGGGGTATTCAGGGTAGCCATATCACGTAGTTTCAACTTTAATTTTTAGTTAGCTTCTGTCAATATTACTGTTTGGTCAGCCACCTTAAAAATTGTGTTCGTTTTATATTTTGTGTTTGGTATCAAGAGTTCAATATTTTCTCGTTTAACGTCCCGGTGTTCACGACTGCGCGAGTCACCAGCCACACTTTTCCGTGGCCTCGCTTCTGGCTCCCTAGTCTGAAGCTTGTTTTCGGAGCGGCATTAACTATACTACTTATGGTAGAGTTGAAATAAATAAAATATTAATACAAAATAATCACGCATTGAGTTTATTAAAATCATTTATGAAGAATCAACATTAGTTAAATTATGAATAAAATTCAAATCATGGGAAAAACAAAACAGAAGCCGTTTATATGAGGAAACCCGAATATGTTACTGCGCATCACGCGCACGCACTCTACCCCAACACCGGTGCATGATCAGCCTCGCGGCTTGTGCTCGTGCCAGGGCCTGCCCGGCGTGACCCCGCCTCCTTATCACTGGCGCGCGACGAGACCCATGACCTCTCTCGACCGTCGCGTCGGTTAGCGGTCGAGGACTGCGCGTGCGCGCTGGTCCCCGAACTGCGACTGTGTCCGTTGGCGGGTGCAGAAGTGTTGCAGGGGCGTACGCTAGGAAGGGCGAAAGTAGGAAGGAAATAACGAATATTTACCCCCCCCCCCCCACCCCCTGAAATACTACAAATAATCTATCATTCCCAAAAACATGGGTAAAGATTTTGAAAGCAAACAGCTGAAAATGGTTATTCCCTTCCTCTTTTTTTTCTTCCAAGAAATAAAAATTCTACGTACGCTTCTGTTGTTGAGGGTTTCTTATTGTTAACATGATCCCAAACCAAAAAAGGAGTCCAAGTTTTCGTAATTATCATCACCTGCCTCTTTATACCCATGATATTACCCTACCCTGTTCAAATTATTTGTGGCAGAACAACAAATGCAAGCAAGGTATCAAGTTACAATTTTGGAAATAGTCCTTTAAAAAAAAGTAATTACAAAAAAATCAACATGGAATGTGAGACCAAGCTTTAAAATAAAAATTTTGGATAGTATTTTAAAGTTTCCCGCTTACTGTAAGCATATAGGCCTAGACCGTCTAGTGGGATGGCTACATATCGACACTTTTTTTTTTTAATGCGTGAGTTTACAGTGCCAACGAAGGCACAATGGCCGAGTGGTCGGATTACTTCCCCTCCCACCAAGGTGGTCCGGGCTTTATCCCTGGCGGGAGTCACGTCCGGATTTTACAAAAGTGAGAAACGTGGCGGATGTTGCCGTGAGCAGATGGGTTTTCTCAGTGTTCTCCCGTTTCCCCCATCCATTCATTCTGGCCGTGCTCCATCATCATCTCATTGAATCACAACAGAAGCATTCCCGTCGTGAGCTTGTTAATTATGTTAACACTTATCCACCACACGATATATGTATATATATATACACACACACACACACACACATATTCTTTACCTCGGAGGCATAAGACACTATATCCACTTTAGGGCAAAATGCACTTTTAACCATAAACTTGACCACCGTTTGACGTTCTTTCTATTGGCATACAACACTAAGATTTACGATACGTACAAAATTCACATATTTTGGGTTGAAAATAGTTGAGTCAATAAGTGAGGTAGCTACTATTTATAGTTCTTTAAAGAATCTCTCATGAAAAAAAAAATATGTTTACGTGACACAGTGTCTTATGTCTCCGAGCTACATATTCATATATTTATATAGTCCGATGAAAATATGAAAATTACAAGTTTAATTGTAATAAAATTCATTGGTAACTTTAGAAGTTTTGCGATATGCGCAGATACAGTTTTGTTAACATGTAATAAATAACATAGTGTTGTTCTATTTACAAGATAATATAATCATTTTTAATAAACAAATTGTTAATTTTTTTTTGTTGAGTGGTTTTTTAAAAAAAAGACCGTGGACTGCACTGTGAAGGGCCCCCGGGAAACATTTTTTATTTTCGGGCTGTTAGTTTCTCTAGACAAACCTCTGCAGATCTTCTGAAACACGGTTCAGTATTGTGTGGAGTGTGGCTGAAAAGGTTAAGCCATCTCACAAACATCTAATTTAGTCCCCAGGAAGAGTAAGTGTTGATGGTGATTTCAAAATTTGTAAGGTAATTTAAACTGTGAAGATCTGATCACGGGACTTTTCTTTTATAAACTGGCCTTATGTGGGCATTCGCAATGCTGTGAAATAAATTCTGTGACATAAGACAGCATTATTGTAATTTTACCAGGAAGAAGATTCTCCTGTTTTACTGTTTATATTTTCGTATTTTAATGGGCTTCCGTGCTGGAAATGAATGAGTAGTTTGTGTCACCATCCTGAGTACCTACATGATTCATATGTAGCTGGTTGAAAGTCAAGGTACATCAAGGCTCAGAATTGCCCACTGTGTTAATTTATTTGCAAGTTGCAATTTTCTCTCCAATCATGGGAAAAAAAAAATAATATAAAATGAACCTCTAGTGAATGATAGCGATGGAATTGGCAAAACGTTACAACTTTTAATACTTCTCGTATTTTTTTAAAAACAGCATATAACGTACATATGGCCACAAAATTTGTTACAAAAAATTGTACCTATGCAATGCTTTTATCGTAGGACATCCCTAGAAAATGCGATTACATGAAAATACAATAAACTAACATGGTGATTAATGCGAAGTATAAAATTGAAATGTAGGTATAAAAAAAGCAAGTGATTTTATGCCTCTGTTTATGCACACAGGCAGTCCAAGTTAAAGATGTTATTTTATTTCTTGATTTCTTGATTTTATTTCGGTATACCTACGTAATTTGGTAGGAACAATTTTGTGAATGGAACGGAAGTAGCATGGAATGGAAATGTCTAACCACGGTGCTTCCATCTGTAGCGGTTGACACGAAACAAAGCTCACAAAGCCAAAGGGAAACTTTAAAGTATTAACTCTTTAATTACTTTTAAGAAGATTGGCAGTATTTTGGTAGATTCCTTGTCGAAAATCAGGTCCAAAGCCGGGGTTTAGTTTTTTCCAAGTCTTTTTCGCTTATATCTGAACCGTTTCATTATATAGATAATAAAAAAAATTCTGCTCATAAAAAAATGGTTCAATAGTCGACGTAGCTGTTTCGGCAACGAATACTAGCAGCGGGTGCGGAAACTACGTGCGATTCGCGTCCAGAAATGTAGTCGAAAACATTTGTGTATATTTATCCCGCTCTGCATTATTTTTAAGACTTCTACGTTAAACTCAGTGTCCAATTTTTGCATTATAAGTGTATTTACAATATTAGAACACACGAATTTGCTCGTTACCGAGAGAGTACTGACGAGTACTGGAAAATTAGCTATCATTAAAAAAAAAAATCCTTGAGTTTTTACGTCTTATGCAAGGCGAAGTAATTAGAGGGTACATACAAAAAACTCTGTGCAAAGGAATTGGGGTAAGGAAGCGGTCGTGTCCCTTGACAAGGATCCTTTCTAGCGTTAGCTTGGAGTGATTACGGAAAAACTGACGTCAGGTTGGATGTATTGGTATCCAACCCCGGAATGCGATTCCAGCGTTTTAACCAACAAACACACACACACACACAACACGGACCTCGGGGGTAAAGAAAACCATGTCCATATATTTGGAATCGTGTCCCTGATGTTCATTTTCATTATATGTATTAATATATAGCATACATACTATAACGACCGAAGTGCCATTTTTATATACAAAGGCCTACAACACTATTAACTCCCCCCCCCCCCCCCACACCCATCCCCAAAACAAATTTTGTTTGAAGAAAACGCTAAACCGTTATCAATGAGTTTTTTGAATAACGTGTTAAAGTTTCATAAAACAATTCGTACTACTAATGAAGAAACCTGAAAATAAATTAAGTTTAAACAAATCAAAAACTTGCGCTCCCGAAAAAGTTACCTTTATTTTAAATGGTGCCGTATACTAGCTCCGGGATACATATATGTAATTGTATTTATGTAGTACACCCAGATGGTATACTAACAACATTGCCTCTGAGGTCAACGGCTTACAATATCGTCACATGAGTAGTGATTCAGCAGATATTTACGAAAATTGGTTCATTAAGTGTTGCGTGTGTCTGTACAGCTATAACAAAAATTAAAGAAATGCATTTGTTTAACCACAAAGATGCTTCGCCAATCATTATTTGTGTCTGACGACTAAACAACTGGTTGAGGAAAGTTTTGATAAAATGGTCCAGTTTGGTCTTGTGTATTGCTGTTAGAGACACTCCGTTATGGGATAATCTTTTGTCAATCCACCAGGAGCATGATTCACCCTTTTTCTTGTAGACTAGCTGTGCCAGTGAATTTGTTCGCGTAAAATTTAGAGCGAATTGTTGGTTAATACATGAGCGTTAAGTTTGCTTGGCAAGCTAGGAAATCAGCACAAAATGTAAGGACAAGAAATCGCAAAAATATTTAAAGAGCTTTCTTTTTGTGCATCATGCTACTAAACAAAGGAAATATAGGTATGTACTACCATCAGTATATTTTAAACTAAAAAAAATACTTTTACTGTTATTTATTTAATCATAGCATACTCAGTTAATGGAGTAAATTTCAGTAGCACTTACAGTCACAAAGCGATTTTAGTCTTAAGTATCAGTTTATAACTTAAAATCAATAAAATTATCATAAACCATGTCAATAAAAGAATTTGTATCAAACAATCCGTAACGAATCGCATTTAGTATAGTAATGAACGCCGAAACAATAGTGAAATGACTTTTTAATACACACCAGTTTCCACGTACGACCTGCCATAAGTCAGTAGGAGCAATTGCAACAATAATAATAGTAGTAGGAACAGTTGAATTTTTTCAACAAATATCGATTTTTATTATAATCTTAGTAGTATTAATAACAATTATAACAATAATTCAATGGTGACGAGATATTATCTACTGCACTTTAGTGCTTGCGCATTTAAAGATACATTCACGCCATGTCGCTCTATCAGAAACATTAAACCAATAAGTTTACAATTTATCAGGATGGGAAGTATCTATAAATTTAATCATTTAAGGTATAAACTACCCGTATCATCTGATTATTTCCGTTGTATAAATTTGAGAGCGATGCGTGCAAAAACAAGTGCATGGGGTGTCCATAAAAGAAGTCCGTCCCAGCTAAGGGCTGTAGAATTCACTGCAAAGCCAGGAAACACGCGAGTCACTGAATATAATCGATAGGAATGTAATGATTTAAATCAGGGGCTCAAATCTGTAGAATTGTTAAAGTCCGCGGAAATGCCTACGCGGCCCGACAGTTTCGCACGTGGGTTCTAACCGACACAAGTTCCTCGCTGGATGGGTGCTTACATGTTGTAGACTGCCCATATTACGGCCTAAATGCATGCAATATGTAGAAAACATCTCAAATATACAGAAAGTTTTCTATAGAATATAGTTTTCGCGTTTATTTTATCAACCCCGTTTCACAGTCACGATACTGCAAGCACAATCGGGCCCCCTTAGCGAGGGGCGTCTTTAATGCCAGAGGGGGCCAGGCCTCCCCCCCCCCCCCAACTCAATGTACTGGATCAACGCCCATGGTTCCAATAGAGCGTTTTCAAAGATTTGCAGCCAAATATCTTATGTATAGCTAAACTTGATGTTGTCGCTTTGGTATTTATTAATATGTTTTTCAAGGTACCGTATCTATGCTATTAACTTCTGTGTATCGGTACTTCTTTTATTTTTAAATATCAAACATTAAAGCGAGTTATAAAGCAAGAGTCATTAAAACAACAAAACAAAATCAATGACTTACAAATATTTTGGAGGTTAAAATGTTCGTCGAAAGTAAGATAAAAGGAGGGGGGAGGGGGTTTTGTAGGCAGGGACGTAACAAGACTGGTTTCCACCCGGGGAAAGAACTCATCTTGGCGCCTTTTTTTCCCTCCCTTAAACCATCCAAACCAAAACTGTTACTGACAACACCTCATATCGCCACCCAACATTAATTACAATATTCCAAATATTTTTTATTAAACTTAGAAGGTAATAAATAGATTAATTTGCAGTAATTGTATTTCTGATGCATCGCAAGTAGAATAGTACGCGAACAATACTTTTATATATTTGACGATATACAAAGAATAATTCAGTTTTTCCGTTTTCCAAACATTTTTTTTTGTGTACTAACGCTACGATATTCAAGTAAGTATATATAGTAAAAATTACTCTGCCAGTTTAGCGCCCCCTTAAATGCGGCGCCCAGGGCACAAGCCCCGCCTGCCTACCTCTAATTACGTCCCTGGGTGCAGGGTGGGTAGACAATTGTTTTGTAGATTACTTATGGTTTGATTTTACTCATAAGTACGCAATACTTATGTTTTCAATGGAGATCTTATTTTTATTTCTAAAAACACAGTACTTGAAATAAAACGTACACTTAAGGGTGTAACCTATCCGGGTACACAAACGGTGTGCAGAGATTCAGAAAAAAACATATCAGAGTGAGGTCTATTTACGGAAAGCATTTAAGAATACATACGCTGAGGGCGGTTGAGTAGTTCTGTTTTCGTATTTCGTTTCCAAACCGTATTTTTAGGACAGTGTAAATGGCTACAACGCGTGTTTTCTCAATAATTCTTAGGTATGAAAGCACTTAAGGTACTGGCAATGCACGTTTAATTTAATTACTCTGCCATGTAATGTTATGCACGACGAGAAGACTGCGCTTAGAGGCGCAAGTAGCACTTTGCATTACGGCCCACTGACACAAATACACCCATGACTAGGCGAGCCTCTTAAACACCGCGAAGTACACGGTGCTTGATGAAATTCAACTTGAGAATTTCACATATAATATACAAGGTTGCAAAACAAATGACGCGTGATACGTGTCTGCTGTTGGAGAAAGGGTGCTAACACGGAACATAAATATTAGTTTAACATTACATATACTTGTAAGTTTGTACAGTTCCATGAAAACAACTGTATCACTACAAAATAAGTGTTCGTAGCAATACTGGGTTCTGATTCTTACCCGGGAATTTATGTTTTATGTTGTAAACTGTTCTCTGAATAGCTTTCCAGTTTTAACTGCGCACATTAATAAGCATGACACAAAAGGAAAAGTCAAATGATTGAATATTTGATTTCAATATAAAATTATCCCCCAATTTTCGTAAGAAAACTCGGTATTATCTCGAAAAACGTACTTCATGTATGGGAAACTAACTATAGCCATGTGGTGTGCAGGGTTACAATATCATTGTTGTAGGAAGACAAACCATGGGCGTCGCAACCGGGGGGGACGGGGGGGACACGTCCACCCCCCCAATAATAAAAGTCTTCAATTTCGTCCCCTCCAATAATATATTGAGTTTCGTAGTTATATTAAAAATATGATTTCTGTGTTATAACTAATATGTTGCGCATGGTGCATTTAGTCCAATCGTGGTAATGTGAGCACTGTGCTTTTACAAATTTGTTCTCTAAAAGTATTTTTTGTAAAAAATAAATTATATATTGCAAACAACTATAATTCGAATATCTAGGAAAGAAAAATGCCTAAAAACCACCTTTTTGCACCTTCAAACCCCAAATTTTCCCGGGGGAGGACCCCCCCCCCCCCTTTTTTCCCCCCGGGGATGGATATTCCTCAACAACTAAATCATTTGCAGTCCCCCCCCCCCCCAAAAAAAAAAAAACATCCTTGCGACGCCCATGGACAAACTATCTGCTGGCAACTGGTTGTGAACGGAATGCGTTGTCGCGGGTGCGGCCTCACTCACGCGGAAGCCCAGCAGCTCCAGCATGGCGGCCTGGTCGCGCTCCCGCGGCCCGATGTGGCGCCCGGGGAAGCGCTGCCCTCGCTCCAGGAGGCGCGCCCAGCCCGCGGACACGCCCGCGGTCCTCAGCATCGCGCCGGCCACTGGCGCGGCGGGCAGCCCGGCCCGACCGCACCCGAACACGTCCGAGGCTCGCCGCTAGCTCGTGCAGCTTCGCGGTCCTCGCGTCTCTTCTGTGAAATCTGCTGAATCACGTGCTAACTGGCGGCGGAGTGAGTGGTCAGTGCAACCACTCACCACCAGGGGCGCTTGCGTCCCTGGTCACTAAATCCAGTACTGGACAATTAGCAGAGCGGACCACGAGTCCAAGTGCCCAACCCCCGCATGGTAGACTCTTTTCTACTATGTCCAACACTTCATCCAGACCATCCTCTGTCTCCTGTAAATTCCTACACGTAATGCATGCCAATTTTCATCCCGCATGAATGTGCCCAGGGTTTTCCCTGTGTCTATGCAGGTTTTACCTGGGCCCAACCTATCTCTAGTTATAGTCTAGATTTAAGAGTGAGGGGAGTTAGTCATGGCGCCAATCGCTGCCATGGCTGGCCAATCCCCTCCTAGCACATGATGCATGCGACCCTCTCCTTGCATGGCTAATCCCAGCATGACTAGGCGTATAGGCTTCGGCCTGAGACGCACCTAGGTCCCTCCCTAACCCGGACCCCTCCAAAATACACTTAGTTTTAGTTAGGTTAGGAAAATAAATCTGCTGAATCACGCAGTAAACACCTTCCGCCACTCGATGACAGGCCACGATTATCACTGTTCAACGAACCAAATCCTCACAAAAAAATGTTGTTAAATATCTAGGCGTGCACGTGGATAGGAAACTACTATGGCGCGATCATGTAGACGCGAAAAGAAAACCAGCCTTCACTAGGCTCCTTTTACCCGGTCATGAGTAGACTATTAGGTAGCTCTGTTAAAAACTGAATAGTAATCTACAACGCGCTAATAAAATCAATAATAACGTACGCGACGCCGGTTTGGGCAACAACAGCCGAAACGCATGTAATAAAGTTGCAGAGAATACAGAACAAGAGCATTCGTACCACGGCAGATGCTCCTGTGTATTGACCCGTCAGAGCCATGTACAGAGAGCTTTAACTCGAACTTCTAAAGGATTATTAAAATCAGAACTCCTCAGAAATTTTATGATAAATGTGCTATAAGTAAAAATCCTCTTATTTATTCTCTTAAGGAACATGATCCAGATTTGCACCGTAAATATAAACTACGGATTACGACTCTTGAACAGAGTCCTCCGTAGACGCTCTGTGGTTAGCCGTGTATACATATAGTCGAGTTCCCAGACGGCGGGACTTTCAATTCGTTACTGGCTGCAGTGGTGTAAGGATCACCTAATTTGTCTCATCTGGTGCCTAAGTCGCGTAATTACCTGTTCTTGTAAACTCGATGGCATCTTTACCGTCTTTAACGTCGAACTCGATGGTAGTTGTACCATCGTCTACGGGAACCCTGACGTCAGCGACGACGATAGTGACGCAGATCCCGTTCTACTAGTAGTAGTAGTAGAGTGTAGTAACTATGTGTTGGTGCAGTCTACTTCTCTTGTCTCTAATGTGTGTGAGGTTATGCTGTATGTATGCAGCAGAACAGTGTATTATCCCACTTACACTTACACACTTGCTTGTAGACTGTAGGTTCACTTGCAGGTGGTAGTATTCTTGTAACACTACCGTGTTATTTCCCTTAGCTTAAACACAACTTATTTAAGTGAATCCCAAAAGGTGGTGGACAGAAACTGTATAAAAAAAATATAGAAGTTTAATTGTTGTAGTAGATGGTAAGTAAATTTCCAGGTGATTTAATATTGTTTGAAACAGGATTGAGAAGACAGAATAGGTTGTAAATCACTATGGCTGGAGTAGATAAAATAATGGGTATATAGAATGATTGAAATCAGAAGAGTGTGTGTAGCTTGCAACTGAGACACAACAATATTTATTAAATATTAAAACCACACACTTAAACCAATACCCTGAAGAATATTAAATACACACAAAAAACACAATACAATAGCAGGTTCAGTTGCAAAACACTATGGATTGAAACTTTATTGTGTGCTGGGATATGGCAGTGCATATTGAAGAAAATAAAAAAAATAAATTACTATTGTTTATTGTGGATTTCCTGGTAATGTATTAGCAGCTTTAAAATACCGGATATAGGGCGGCTCGGATGTAAAATAAATACAAAAGTCTATTAAATGCAAAATATGGTTCGTAAAAGGTCCGTTGACGAAAAGCAGTTTAGGTGGGGAAAATTCAAAATTCACTCAAATTACAGTTTATCAGTTGCGGTAAGAATCTAGGAAAAATAATTATTAACTCAGTTTTCTCAAGTGTTTCTTACTTATGCCTCGGCTATAACACAGGGTTTACATAAGTTCCACCATCATACCTCTGATTAGAATAATATAATTACTGTAGGATTTCCAATTTAATTAAATCCAATGTTCAAAACGTATTTTAAACTGCCAACAGGATACTGGAATGGCTTTATAATGGTTCAAAATGTCACCAAGGGCGTTTCTGCAAAAGTCCGTTATAAGGGACGCTACTATGGCAAGATGGCTAAACTTTAGCTTCCAAAATAGGCCTCAAATTGAAACTGAAAATAACTTATCTCATCGGCGCAGGAACACGTTGCAAACACTCGCCCCTGGAGTTTCAACAATGCCGATTATCTTAATACACTTATTTTCCTGATTTTACAACTTTTAATAAAATTTAAGTTATTTTCATGAGGCCGGCGTCGGGATAATCCCAAACGAAGAGACGCCTTTTCAAAAAAAAACCTTTACATACTTCCGGTCACACTACCGGTTGCACGGCGGCACTTCCGCCTAGCGGCTGGATGCAGATATCAATACAGCCTACGGCTGTTATCACCACAGCAAAGAACAGGTAAGTTATGAAAGTAATTTACAATCAAAAACAAAATGTGAAAATATTGTACATAAAAATATCTGCGGTGAAAAATATTAGAAATAACAGAAATAAAATTACAACTATCACAGAAATAGGAAATCAGGTTAGGTTTGAAGGCATTATGTGCAGTCCAATGTTCATATATGCTAGGCTGTAGAACGACAGTTCTGTAGTTCTATCGTTAAGCAGTTCACTCGGGACGTAACTCATACAGTATTATTAAATAATCACAGTAGTAATAATAATAATAACATATGCATAAATATTAATTAACTTAAAAATAGTATATTTTATCTGTACGCCGTACAACGTAACCATACACCGTTGGCAACGACGATGACAACACTAGAGGAGACTCCAACTGGTGTGGTTCTACCAGCAGAAGTGACTTTAATGCTTGCAGTGCTGGCTGCAGTGGAAACCACGATGGAGACTTCAATGGCTGGAGATTCTTCAACAACTATCGAGCATCGATGTCGTTACTGTGTCAAGATTTTCTCAAACAGTAATACTAGACAACACTAGAAAAGAGAATGATCCTCATTAAAACATGTTTGGCTGTAAGAAATGTCATAAGCAGTTTGCCAGAAAAAAAATAACATGATAAAGCACACGAAGACATGCAGAGGTCGTGCTGCACGGCAGAAAGTAGGCTAAAGGTTTCGCTGCAACAACGATTTATTGATTCGCTCAAGAGTACACCAGAAAATAGTACTACCTCAGTTACCTAAGTATCCGGTTCGTGTCTGAAAGGTTCGTCATCAATTAGGCATCCTTGCGGCTTATGCGATATGTTGTTTGCATTTGTCCACGATGAACGAAGACATGAGAGGAGTAAATGCACGAAGAATCCTTCTCGTTCGATGTTTCTCTGCGATGAATGCCATGTTTAGTCTACACGTATTGTCAGTTTGCGACGGCATGCGAAAAACTGCAAAGATGAAGTCCGTGTGCCTACTGTTGAACTACCTGCATAAAATTCGACTCCTCGCTTTATATTGGACACTCGTATGTGTAAAAGAAAAAAAAAACTTCAGCAACCGAATGCGAAGAGGCCTGGACATGAATCTAAGCCTAAGACTGTGCTCGGTGTATTACAGGTAAATTATAACGGATTCCACTTGGCTAAATCTGCATTTCGTGGAACGTCGAAAGACTACTATTATCTAAATCCAAAGGATCTGGCTGGTTTCTGTTTTCAGTAAACCGATTGGAGTTAAGAATTAGTTCAAGCCAATGCAGAACTGTTTATAATATTGCTAACTTTAGCAAGTGCAGTGGCGTAGCGTGGGTGGGGCGGAGGGGGCGGCCCGCCCCGGGCGGCAGCCCGCGGGGGCGGGTCGCCGGTGAAGCGGGTTGAGATCTGATCTATGATTCATTCATTACATGTGTCAGACACACTATAATGTTCCATTTTTATCTACAATTTTGCGCACCAACTATTTTTTAATATTTATTTAAAAGAAAAACTGCGAAATCACTGACAGAGCTCTTTATAACGTTTGTTTGTTTACATACGAACGGCAACATCGCATCACGCCGCGCCGCCCGGCGCCCGCGAGCCGAGTTGAGCGGCACTCCTTATTATGTTAATTACTCATACAAAATCTTTTGTTTCACGCATCGGCCCGTGTCGATGCCTCTCTTTCGCACTCAGCAGTTTGTTGTTGTTGCCTGTTCTGAATCAGAGGAAGATATAAGTGGTAAAGGACCACTGGAGCTCCTCCAGTTCATTCAAAAACTGAATCTCGGAATTTCGGTTCCAAATATAGTCATCTTGATTCGTATATATTTGACTTTGGCGATTAGTGTTGCAAGTGTGAGAGAAGTTTTTCGAGGTTGAAGCTAATAAAAAATTACCTCAGATCTACTATGAGCTCCGCTAGACTATCAAACTTGGCTATATTGTCGATTGAACAAGAATTGGCTGCTAATATTGATTTTGACAAAGTTATTTCTGACTTCGCTGCTCATAAGGCCCGTAGAATCCGCTTGTAAAACCGCTCATCCTATTTTAACTTCAATAAAAGGTACCTCATTGCATGTGAAATTTAATTTTAATTAAGCACCTATAGAATGGGGGCGGCAAAATGGGTCTCCCGCCCCAGGCGCCGAGATGGCACGCTACGCCACTGAGCAAGTGTTCCTGTAGTAGAATATAAATGATGTAATAAATTGTATTTTTAAAAAGAGTGTTTTTTTTTTAACCTGGCACTTTTATGTTAAATGTATTTTATATTTAATTCAATTAATTTTTTTGTGTAGACCAAGGATCGAATCAAGGAAATATATCGATTAAATAAGTAATTAAATAAATTAATGAGTGATTGTTGATGATTTTTGTAATTTTTCCTAATTTTATTGTTTGATAATTAAAAATTTTCAAAATGTGATAAATATGTCCTCATCGACTTACTACTGGATGGTTGGCTAGGTAACTAAGCTGCTTTTAACCCTAATACATACGAGTTTTTTTTTACATAAAATTAAAATATTTGCATCGGCCAAGAATCAAACCGATGACATGGACTAATTGAATCAATCAGTATATTAATTATAGATTCGTTTGATGTATTTGGGAATTTTCCCCGAATTTATAGCTAAATAATTACGAATTTCCAAGATGGCATTAATATTTCAAGATGGCGGGCACCATTGCAATAATAAATGATAACTGCACTCTAAAAGGTAAAATTGAAACTAATATGGCGGCCTCCGGCAGACATGACAACATACCTACTAGCTGGTGATATATATACCTTTTCATTTGTGGTAGGTCAGTCAGCCGACAGCTTCTGTGGAGGAAGGATCGGTTGTAATTTTTTTTTGCCCTCACCGGGTTCATACCAAGGACTCCATGATGTGTGTTTGTTAAATAACATTTAATTAATTTTTTTATTTTTTTCCCGATGTTTTTGGATAAATACTGATTTTCAAGATGGCGGCCACAACGGAAATTCGAACATTCTAGAATATAAGATAGCTGCCATAATGAAATGCTAAGATGGCCGGTGTAACAAAATGTACGTTTCTAGAATCCAAGATGGTGACTTTAATGACATGTGCAATAGTGGTTTCAAAATATATATATTTTTTAAATTTAATTAAATGTGTTATGAATTTTAAAGTTTTCCCGAATTTCCTGCATAAAAATACGGATTTTCGAGATGGCAGCAGTAATGATAAATGCAAGTTACATCATAATTCAAAATGGCGGCCATTTCATCCTAATGGTCAGGGCCATGACCTTGGTGGCTTATGGCGGCTAGCTCTTAGGACTCTTAAACAGGTTTAAAAATTTTTCAAGCCATTGACATATTAATGGACTAAAACGGGAAATTTAATTTTACCCTCAAAATAGGGATTTTTTTTCTTTTTCTTTTAGGAATTTCGAGTCATTTGGAGTCTTTTTTTAAGTTATAAGTAATTCTTTAAGCACATTATGAGAAAATGATGAGAGTGAAATTTTAAGATGCGCGCGCATCACTGTAACACAAAATTAAAATGTCGAAGCTGCGCGCGCACCATATGTAACGACATTTTCACGGGAAGATGGCGGACTTACGTGTATGAACATAAACCCACAGGAAGCCTACAACTCACGTAGTTTCGGTTCCCTACCACGTTCGTGCAACTTCGGATTTCTCTCAAAAGTTGAAATTAAAAAAATCGAAGGGCTAGGTTAGGTTAGTCACAACATGCTTGTTTTCATTGGAAACTTCTGATTTAGCGGCTGAAGTGGCGTTAATACCAAAACGCAACACTTCTGAAATCTTCGGAAATTCTTGCAGGGAACCGAAACTACGTGAGTTGTAGGCTTCCCATAAACCCACATTAGGGGACATACCAAACATATTGGTGTGCCAAATGAAACTTAATGATAGTGAAATTACCATGGAATTTATTTTGGTAAACTATAATAGTCATATATATAGTAAAGAGTAAATTCCAAGGTTTAAAAAAGAAACATTTTGGTATACTGCATCAAACATAATAGGTACACATTTTCCTTGTAACCTTCTGTCAGAGCAGTGGTTATACTGCACAGTCAATATGCTGAAGGGCCGTGGTTCAAAACTCAGCAGTTTTTTTTTTTACTTTTTTTGTTAAAGTTATACTACTTTAGACACGTTATGAAAAAATGAGTGAAATTTTAAGATGCGTGTGCATAACTGTAACAAAAAATTAACAGGTTGAATCTGTCCACTAAACCGCTCATTAAGTCTCGAAAAAAAGCTACCAACAAAATAGAAATAGAACCTCTTATTAGTCGCGCATAATGGCACGCTCGTCGCTTCTGATCACTGTTTTCATATTTATAATATTTATCCACATGTTTCTATTTTCTACATTCACAACACGTGTTTTAGTTTCATACAAGTGCGAATTATATATGTGTTAATAAATTATATTCAGTAGTGATTAAAATTGAATATTTTGATTAATATTATTTATTATTCGTAAATATTAGTAAAAAAAAATTGTGCTTATATACTTTTTCAAGTGCTCCAATATAATTGAGGTTAACTATCCGTATATTTATTGATATAAATTAAAATATTATTTAATATAATTAATACTAAATATTATTAAATTATTCATGTTAAATATTTATTATTGGTTACCTATTTAATAATTACAAAATAAAGAAATAAATTTAATAAAACATTTACCATAATTAAAAATTTGTGATAAAAATTAAAATCGAACATCAAATTAAAATATTAATCTTTAATATTTATTATTAAATTGAATAAATAATAAATATAAAAATAAATGAACAAAATTAATGAAAACTTTTTGATAAAAATGAAAAGTGAATATTAAATGAAATTTTTGAATTTATTATTAAATTTATTTATTTTCTTTTAAAATATTAAATAATAATTGTTTAAATTTAAACTGAACTTTATTGACTGTGTTGACTATCTTTTTCCAGCCCTTTTATTATTTTATGTATTGTAATTAATTATTTGCATGCAATTACAAACTATTTTTAATGATGCCAAAGAAGTATAACTTCTTACATGTGTACATGAGTACACACACCCATTTTTTAAGGAATTTTGAGTCCAAGATGACCGCCATGACGTCACGATCCACAGACTGAACCCCGGCACCGGCAACACAGGCCTGAAGCCCTGGATCGGAGGAACTATTATATACTACTGAAGAGCTCAGCTTTGCCGAGTTAATCCGACTATGTGCTATTGTAGAAACTATTTCGTAAACTTTACGTGATGTCACCGTTTCGATGTCATATAATGGGCCAGTGGTAAATTTAGAGGGTGGAGGGGCACGTGCTCCCCCCCTCCCTACCAGAAGGGTAAAATATGCACGGGATATAACAACTTCTGAAGAAATAAACACATATTATACTAGGTCCAGACTAAACTACAATGACAATTCTGAATTTAGGGGGAAAAAATGTTAGAGGAGACATTGCTGGCTTGCCCTGGGCTCTTAATACTATTCCATAGTACTCGCCAATTCAACCAGCTCGGACAAGTATTACCAATACAGGATGTCAATAAAAGAATGTCCAAGTTTCAATGGAACAGTTTAGACTATTTACAACAAATACATCAAATTTAAGGTAAGCTAACCAAAATAACAGTTTAGACTATTTACAACATATCATACATCAAATTTAAAATGAGCTAACCTAGTTTTCCTTACAAATGTTCAATATGTGCATCTTTAGTTATACGGCACTTCGGTTAACACGTCCGGAGTAATGGAAGCAATAGCTTCTTCAATTCTGTCTCTCAACTCTGACAAATCATAGGTAGCGGCAGAATGTAGACACAATCTTTTAAGCCCCAAAGGAAAAAAGTTGCATGGCTTTATTTCAGGTGAACGAGGAGGCCAGCAAAAAAGATCTCCATCGTCTCAATTATTACGACCAATCCAAGGGTCAGGGGCTTTAATGTTCAACCACTCTCGTAATAAGAGATTACAATGGGGAGGGGCTCCATCCTGTTGCAAAATAATGTTTACAGGTTTACCCTCTACTAATTGGGGAAAGAACCATTCTTTCCTGCTGCAAAACAAAGAAGTATTTGCACATGCGCTTATCTAAAACTGCTTGAGTTACTCTTTAGTTGTGACATTCTACAACACATAGTTAAAGTTGATACTATTTAATTTTATAACTGGTACATTCTTTTAGACATAACTGTATATAACAGACACAAAAGTTCACCGTCTTCTGTCGACCATGTTTCTCAGAACACACTTAGCTCACCTTGAGCGAACAACTTGCTCATACTTTGTTAGCTATTTCAATGCATGCTGGCAGGCTATCTAGAATTATTAACCATTTTCCCACAGTCCCGTGATCCATCACACGACAGAACCGCCCATCGTCAACCTTACAAAGGCTTCTGTTCTCCATTGGAGGCCATGCAATGTCAGTAAAACACACATTCTCTCTCCTAAGCAACTTGTGGAGAGTCCTGCATGTGACTTAGGGGGCTCGCCTAGTCAGGAGCTTATCTTGTTAGTGATGCGGGGTGAGAAGTGTGATACTTGCTGGTGCTTCTAGTGTGGTATCGCTTCTAAGCGCAAGGCTCTGAACTGGCACTCAAGTCTTCTTATCGTGAAAAGGACAACTATGAAATTTGTGCGGTGAAATTAGATATTAGATGGCGGAGAAATAAAGATAAAAGTGTAATACAAGGCCCTTGGGCGCTTTCAGAAATCTTTACCGGGCGTTTCATGTCCAAAACTTATTCTGAAAACACGAGTTTCTGCCCTTTTCACTGCTAAATATACAGTTTGACAGAGCACGGAAACAAAACTACTCATTGGTCTTCAGGGCATTCTTAAATGCGTTTACAGAAACAAGACACCACTCTGATATATTGAGCAGTTTTCAAATGATGTGGTTTCTTCTCAAGGTCTGCACAGCATGTGTGTGAGATAGGCGGGGACCCATAACAGTCATCTGACCATGGCGACGGTCGGGGCAAATATTTTTGTTGTGTCCTCTCCCCATTACTCAATATACATTGATACAAAACCCCACAATCAAAAAAATTCGTAATCTAAAGAATAAAATTTACCATGCCCATGAATTTGATCTGGGAAAAATTGCATTACTTGTAATTTTTTCAAAAATAAATTTATTAGCAATAGAATTGTAATATTCATCCTATTAGGGTTAACAAAAACTTAAAAAATTCTTGGGAATTTAACCTGGCTCCAGGATGTTGTTACCCCTGCTCCCCTCCCCCCCCCCCCCCCCCTCATGCGGCCCTGGTGACGTCTGCACATCAGCACCTGCTGGACAGTCACACGTCTGGCAGGATGATCCCCAACCACCAGCTAGTGGCAAGTGCGGTGGCAGTACGAATGTTTCCAAGTTATTAACCGAACTTAACCAGTCTTAAACAACAATTTAACACAATTGAAAGAATTTAACACATTTGAAACTGTTATGTTTTGTCTCTTTCCGATGTCATTACACACACACACACACACCCAACATCATAAGATGGATACAGGAAGGAATATGGGAATACATGTAGTAGGGAATGGTATTTTGTTGGGTTTTAGTCAACAGAATTGGGGCTGATGTCAGCCATGGCATATAAGTGTACTTCCCATTTTGTATAAATTAAAATTTTTACTGCAGAATAAATAGTGTATTTGAACATATTTTATTATTGTTCAATAGAAAGGGAAGTGACACAAAAAGAAAAGGTTAAGAGGGGTAGAACAACTTTACCCACTGCTTGCTTTCAATTTTTCCTTTTGTTCGGGGGAAGGATAGATTTTTTAGGAATTGGTCTTTCATTTTATCACCCCAAGTCTTCTTACACATCATTCACCTTCAAGAATAAAATGAAATAATGTGCAATAACATCCAAAGCATGCTTCCTTTCTGAGCTGGAATTGTCATCAGTGTATTGTGCCATTTAGATGCATAGAAAATCATGAGATCATTTCTTAATGATTAAATTTAATAAATTTGCTAAAAATCTATGCTTCTAAACGTGACACTACAACAGCAAACTGAAAATATGTACGTACTCCAAAATTTTGTCTGGCAGATTTAAAAAAATAGTACTTCTCCAATTTCTCAAACTCTATAAGTTTCAAGATCTAAGAAAATTAAATTCATTCTGTAACAAATCAATCAATGTTAATATAAATAATTAGAAATTCCTTGGTGCATAAAAGCTGCTATGCCTATACTTCAAAAACCAGCAGCATTTTTTAAAATAAAAGTGTTATAAGCTTGTAAAAATCTTTTAAACTAACAGGGTTCTAATTATTACAGAAAAATTAATTTTTTGATATTAGACACTTACAGAAGTTTAAATTTATTTTGGTTTAAAAATAAATACTACAAATTACTTTCAACAAAAAATATTTCCATAATAAATAAATTTAATAGGTAATGCAAATCATAACCACTGCATTTAATATAACTCTTGTGGTCAGTATTAACCTATACTTAACACATTATAGTTACTTTAATACATGGTTAATAATGCCAACCATCATGCCTTCTGAAACAAACAACGGAAAACTAATACATGAATAAGTAGACTATGCATTTTCAAATTAATGAATAAAACTAATCCCTATCTTTAAATTCAAACATCACTACCATGCTCACAACATAAATCACTTACAGAACAACATAAAATATGACTGGGCTAATATCAACCAAAATGAATTGTCACAACTGTAAAACTCAAAAAAAATAAAAAAAAAAAAAAGTTTCAGGTATGTACACTCAGTTTTTTCTAAAACAAAACAAAAATAAAAGTTGCTGTGTCTATATACAATTTTATAATGATTTTTTTTGTTTCATTACAATATTTTACTTGCAAAACTTAAATGACAATGCAAACAAAATGAAACTACTTCTTTTCTTCTCCCTTCTCCAAGAAACTGTTCCATTTCGCTAAGCGCTCCTTGGTCTGCTCTTCTGTTTCAACAATTCTGTACTTAGTTTTCCCATCCCACGAGTGTGCCCTCAGCTGCCTCTGACTGTACCATCGGCCATTCAGAAACTTCACGCAGATATCTGCCTCCTCTGGATCAGCGAAGACAACCTCTGCCACACCTTCAGGGTGTCTGTCGTGGATTACGACTTTCCTCACCACACCAAATTTGGCACATTCTTCGCGCAAATCTTGCTGGTACTCAAGTATAAGCGGGACGTTCTTCTCGAACAAGGAGGGCTCAAATAGGTTCTTCAATATGACGACTCTTTCATGCTTCGGGCGCTCCCCACGCAGCATGTCTGGGCGCCAGTCCAACAACTTCTCTTGTAGCTTCTTGACTTTCTCTTTGTCTTTCTTCCTTTTCTTCTTAGGTTTGAGGGTTGGATTGTAATCTCCTTTCATCTGGAATTTCGCTCTCTCCACAGAGACTTTATGCCCTCGCAAATCGGACCCATCTAGGACTTTCAAGGCTAAATCAACAGACTCGATTCTGATGTACGTACATAGACCATCCCCTTTCAACTGGTCAGACCCAGAAACAGTATACAGTTTAATCTTCAATTTACCTGTATCTGGGTCCTTCATGATGAGACCACATTTTTGCATGAAGTCAACAAACTCCTGCTCTGTAATGTCTTCTGGCAAATTATTTACGTAAACCTTATTGTTATGTTCTTCGTCAATCTCGAACCACGAAGGCTTTGCAGGAGCTTTACGCTTCAACTCCTCTTTCTCCTCTGGGGTTTCAACTTTCTTCGAGTCTTGGGGCTCAGATTTTTTAGCATCATCATCTGTGAAGCCATAGTTCATTTGATACTGGGCGAGAAAATCTTCATCAATTTTGGGAAACCATGCATTTTTCTCCTTGTCCCAAAGATATTTGGTACCATCTGTTGGATCGGTGTAGACGTGGGTGTCATCTTCAAAGCTGTATACACCAGAGCTCATGTCTTGCTTTCTGAACTTCAAACGATTTTTATTGCCATCTTCATCTATATCGTCATCCTCCTCTTCACTTTCATTGTCTGTGTGTGTGACTGCATTATTCTTTGGCTGGGTTTCTTTGATAATCCACTCCTGCTTATCATTATCGAATTTGTATGTGATGCCCGATGCTTTGTCAGTGTAACAATAGCATTCACCATCAAATTCATAATTGGGGGCAGCAACGTTGGCTTCTGAATTTTTGTTGGTGGCTGACGCAGTGTTGGCATCTGAATTGTTGTTGGTCACGGGTTCAACTCCAGAAGTACTAACCACATCGCTGCTGACTGTCCCTTTGTCATCGTCTGATGAATTTATGACAGCCGTCTCTTTCTGAAGAATGTCAGCTACAGTTTTCGTTGCTACAGTGCTTGATGTGGCAGAAACTGCATCACTAGCAACACTATCCAAGCCTGCCCCACTTACATTTGTTGTAGTAGTTAAAACATTTGAAGCAGAAACCGAATTGTCTTGCAATACTGAGTCATCACTTGAATCTACATTTTCACTCTCCTTATTTATTTCTACTGTACTAGTACAATTGTCATCTTGGTCAGCCATTATTTTTGCATGAGTAGAAACAGTGTTGGATTATGTTGGGAATAATATGCTTTCTCACTGTGTTCTTTCAAAACATCTTCTAAATGACTGCACCTGAAAAATAAAAAAGGATAAGAGTTTTGCACAAAGTTTACTAAACTGTTGAAGGTTACTGGCACACAGTGCATTAGCTTTAATGTTAAAATGTGGGCCATACTATGATTCATATAAAAATACATTTTACAAAATAAATGTATATTATTATATTTAAAGCATTGAGGGAAGCAACATACATAGTTCAGATTTTACACAATATGTGTCCATTTTCTACACCACTAATTATCAACCAGTACTAGTCAAAAAAACCTGCCTTACATTCTTCCTATACTGAGTAACTCAAAGCCAAACAACTTTGGTAGACCTACTATGAAGATTAGTATACACAGTAGCTTTGTTTGAATGGATCAAACTCTCATAAGATATGATTACAATAAGTGAACTAAGAGTCTGCAAAACCCTCTGGAGCATCTGGAATGATTAGCAACATGGTGTCATAACAGCACTTACAAGCACTTTTTTTTATAAACAAACTTGAGTGCTAAACAGTAGTTTTTGGAAGGTACAAACAGATTTGAAATTAATATATTTAAAGTCATTGAGGATGTAATTTTCACTTATAAAGTTACAATAGAGTGAAATCAGAACACAAGATTTTAACAAGTGTCCCATTAGATCTTTGTCTAATAAAATGTAACTGTGCAAAAACCCTAAACAAAAGTTATACCATAGTGTTGCAAGATTTTTGTGATAAATACTTTTTCCTATTTAAATCTGAACATGTGAGGACCATTTGTAGGTTGAGTGATATGATATTTTGATTAGATTATCTCATTACATAACACATTTTACTGTTTGTGTTCATTTTTAATCTCATTGGCCATCTTCAAATCTGTACTAATTTCTGGCAACACAAAGCTCTCTTAGAGATTCGGAAGTTGTGAGCATTCTCTAGAGCTGTGTTTTAAAACTTTTATGGATAATGGCAACTTTACAATTAACTGCCAAAATCGGCAGTTCACTACATATATTTTAACGTCATACGGTTTTAACATAAGTTTATTGTTATTTTTATATTTTTCTTGGAGTTTTAAATTTTAGAGCATGTACAATAAAAACCAAACAAATTAATTTGATCAAAGTATTCAATAAAAGTTATGTGAAAAATTAATATGAAACACAAAGATTGCCTAAATATTTATCAATATATAATCTCAAACAAAGTACCTAAAGCTTTTTTTCCAAAGAATTCACAACTGAAAAATAAGTACAATTACTATTTCTCAAGAATAAACAGCCAATAAGCACTGCTTATTCATCAATATTAGTTGTTTTCCATCTCCTGCTGTGACCTTAACTAATGACAGTAATACCCTCTTAAGAAAATTCCACTTAGGAAATTTACTGCTTAATAAGTTTAAAAAAAATTAGCATTTGACCACTAAAAACAAATTATTTTATTTTACCCTTTTAATATGATTAAATTTTCTAGAGATACCATGAGAAATATCAAAACAAGGTTTTACGAACAACAAAAACTTTTGTAATAGAGGAAGATAAACTTCAAAAATAGTGTACGTATCACATTAATAATGTGTGCAGCTGAAAGCCGTATGTTAAAACTCTTAGCTGTGGGTAAATCCAAGTCCTCATGGGCATTTAAAAACACAAAAGTCAAATCTCTTCTAGTAACGAACAAAATGCCAAAGAACACTTAAAGGGAAAAAAATCTGTCATTGAAGGTCCTTTTGTTGTATGCCTCAAGACACCTGGACCAAGAAGAATTAATTGTGAGTTAAGACGGCTGATGGTTGCATACAGACTTCATATTTGTCAAAAAAGTGCACTGCACTGATTCAGCCGATGAATCACTATGTTAACAAGACTTTGAAAGCACATTACACAAAGCGCCTACTAACTGCCAACCTGAAGCAGACATCACATCAATCTTGAAAATATTTAACATCAAGGTTGCCATTGTCAATGCAGCATTTGTGTGGCAACAAGTCCAGTCTTTAACACTGGTATAATCTTGGAAAAAATGTTTGGCCAGAAAACCCACTCCTTCCAAAGAAAGATGACAGAAATAACCAATCTAAAAATAACAATGGTGTTATAGAGGCTATGCTTACACTTTGTGATGAAATCAAAACATTCTGCAAGATTCTGCAGAAGACTTGACAAGATGGGTATTAAGACAATAACCTTGCTTCTGATCTGACAGAAGACAGGATAATCCAGGAAGTTACGGCTCATGTTGTAGACAACCTGATTGAGGAGACCACGGAGGTGTAAGGCACAGTTCACTTGCGATTAAGTTATGTCGGCTGCAAACACTTTGATACGTTGGTGGAACTTGACACAGAGAACATTTTAATGTTAAACATATTCAAAAAAAGCCATGACAGATACTTTACATAAGAAGAAACAAAAAAATATTTCAAATTTTTTTTTAGTCCGTAAATATGTAATGAAGGTACATAGGTATTTGCTACAATTTGTATTGTTTTATGTTATAAGAATTACTGTACAAATTTCTATATACTGTATTTGTATATTTCTGTATACGTAACTACATATTGTAGACATAAATAATAAATTTGTATTATTCATTTGTGGAAAACTATGCCTGAGTTTTATAATATCCTCAATTGCTGTAAAATACGTACTCAATATTGTAACAATATATACACATAGCTTAAATATTATTGCCTAAGAAGTCAAAATTCAGTCTTGGTTATCCAAAATGTTTGATAATCAGACACCCCCTTGGTCCGGTAATTGTCAGATTAGCTATTGCGAGTCAACCGTATTTTGTAACTTCATCGAGTATGAAATGAAACATTTGAAAAGTGCTCATAACCACTACATTAATTATAGTTAATTTTTTTAAATTATTAATTCATTAGGTACTCATATTAATAAGGCTTAAAAACCACTGCTACATAAAGTTGAACTTGTTTGTTAAATAAGTCAATGATAATGAAATCCACCATTAAACACCCAATCAATCACCAAGGTTCCAAATATTGTCAGTGTGTGTACAAGTACCTGGCGAACCAAATTCAAAACTTTTTCAGGACATTTTAATAACATTTTCTTACAACTTATTTGTATCAAATTGTCATTATATATAAATATACGTAAATATACATAAATATACATACATATAAACATATGTAAAACAAGAGAAATCTTGGTGATGGCAGACATAAGCATGAAAATTTCCACGACTTTTCCATATTTTCAAGTACGTATATTCCCTGATTTTCCCTGACTTCCCAGAACATAGACGCCCTGTCCACGGTCATAAAATACAATTAAGGCCCTGTCGTAATTGGTCGAGATAGCATTGTGCTCTCGCTGTCAGGTTTACATCAGAACTATGTGCGAGAGTGGTCATTCATCATCTCAGTTTGTTTCCGAGAGCAATAAACATGACAACAAAAAAACAAAGCAAACAACATGATGTGGGAGAGGCTGCATCAAAACATAAAACCAGACATTATAGCATCATGACATCGACTGGTGCTACGCCCTCCCTAAGCCTGATGTGCCTTGCTTGCTGCAGACCCCTTCTCCTCCCACCACCACCCTGTATATAAAACACCTGTCAACGTGTGTGTGTGCGTGTGTTAACCCGCCCCACAAGAGGTATGCTTATAGCCAATGCCACATATCCCCTAATTACTCAATTTCATTGTCCTTTTTTATATGTTCATTGTTTCGATCCCCTCCAAGTCTTAATGTTTTTAGGTTTGTCATAAGGACACAGCACTTTCGGAAAACCCTTACGTGGGCAGTTTACATTCAAACTTAAATAATAAATATGTGAAATTATAAGTGAAAATAATAAAAAATAATGAAATGTAAATTAGTAATAAGCATGTGAAGGGTTGTCTGCGTATCTTGTTTTGTTAACATAATTCTAAATGACCTAACGGTATCGCCACCGCTTCCTGCCGCCATGACATCCATACCACAGCCCACTCTTTCTCGATCGCAGCCAGGAGTAGGACAAGCTCCGCACCTCATCGACTTCACTGTATGTATTAACTGATCCATTAGCATATGCCACGCCTAATTAATTTTGCAAATTTTTTTTCTTAATCTTCAAGGCCTACTCTGGGTGGTAAGACTGTTTTGCTAAGTAATTTAAGTTCTTTAAGGACATTTTAAATGAAACGACGCGACTCTTACTCTGTACCAGGTCACGTGGGGTCCTGGTCCGCATGTAAGCCGGAGGAATTGCAGTTGGCATGTTTTTACAGTTTCATAAAGTTTAAAGTTGGTACTAATTGTAATCTTGAGTAACAACTTGTGAATAAAACCTTTACCAGAGACCACTCGAACTTTGGTCTTCGTCCACATGTGTTCCCTACCTTGGAACCGGGACATATAGGACACCCAAAGAGCCCACCGACGACCAGCATACAATAGTACTATAGCGTGCCTATGCCCCTTAGAGCGGGCTGGCGGGGTCGATTTATAGACAGGGGTAATCTGGCCTAGCTCTAACACGGGCCACGTCATGACCCTCGGACAGAGTCGCTAGCCGGGTCCACGTGCCCATCCATGTAGGGGCACCCTAGTTCATGGAACATTACTAGTTAATAATGCAATTTAATTCCTCTATGACATCAATCTTAAACTCACATTGCAGTTGTTAATGTTCATGAAAACAAAAGTTACAGTTTTGCAGGGTGATGGCTTTTGAGCATAAAAAACTTATCTTCCTGAGAATAGCATTTTTGAGTTCCTCTAATTATCCTTGATGATTTTGTAAAATGGAATTGCAACAACGCAAGAATTTTAATCACCTGACTACAGAGTTCATATTTCTGAGTATCATATTTTGTGATTTTGTTTAACTTGCACCATATTATAAACAGTTTTTGCTTGCAATGAAAAGAAATTGTGGTAACTGAATAATTTGTTGGGTTTCTATTTATTTTTGAAAATAATGTTTGGCACAATCTATGTGATAAGTAAGAGGCTTTAGTTAGGTGAAGCCAGCAGTTGCTTCAAAATTGTAAAAAAAAATTATTGCAGTATGTTGTTTTTAGTTGGCATTTCAGTTGCTGTGTTGAATTCGTAGCGAGTGTTTGTTGTTGCGAGTAGGAATTATGGTAAACAACTTACTTGTGAATTTGTGTAAGTTTTTGTATTAAGTTTTAGATTTAATTAAACTCATCGTGCAACACATAAGTTATTTTATACAACTATCAAACATACACCATGAATGATGACAAGATGGGTCATACCTGGAAGGTGGGTTTTTTAAAAGGATTTTGTGTTTTTTATGGTATACTAACATGGGTTAGGTTTGTGTATGCCTTGATGAAATGGTAAAAGGTATATATCCTAGCAAAATGAAATTTTTAATTCTTTAATTCCACTGGATTCTAGAAAACTTGTTTTTGGTAAGCCTTCACATCGGAGTAACCTGTGTGGTTGGCTGCTTAGAAATGATTAAATATGTAATGACTGCTGTAATTTACTAGTTACAGGGATTTTAGGAATTTCCATTATATTTTAGGTAGATTTCAAAGAAATACTACCTATCATAGTAGTTACCATGGCGCGACTTCCGGAAAATTAGTGGAAAATCTCGGCAGAGTTTGTTAATTGGTAACATCCAACCAAAAGGGGAAGTTAAAAAAAATCCAATAATATAGAAAGAAATCACATGCGTTTGAATGTATTATAACTCATAGGAGTAATACCAAAATCTTTTGTCTAAATAAATCTTTGATAAGACCAACCATAACTGCAGGGGGTTGAAAAAACAAGGATAGGAAGAAGAAGAAAAAAACATTACTGTCTTTAATAGCTTTACTATTGAATCGGTTTTAATTTATTCTAAAACTCTAAACTTTATCTAAAACCTCTGACTGAAACAATTTTCGTTGAAATAAAATATTACCTTAAAAACCAAAGTTTAAATAAAAATAAATTAAAACTTCCTTAGTATCACAATTTGTCCAAAAAAATATTTATAAGACCATGTATTAATGCAAGGGATGAAAAATAGTGTTTGATGGTCAAAAAGAGTAGAAAGACAAAAATAATGATTACTTTTTTAATAAATATATTATCAAATCCTTTGATTTATTGTAAATTTCCTAAACTTTATATAAAACCTTTGGCTGAAACAATTTTTGATGAAATAAAAAAGGATTGAAATTAAAAAAAATTAAAACTTTTTTAGTATCAAATTCATTGAAATTTATTAATAACCATCTTAATTTGACATTAAACCTTTGTCCAGAAAATATTTATATGACCACGTATTAGTGCAAGGGTGAAAAATAGTGTTTGAATATCCAAAATAATTGCATAACTACCTTAGTAGGTACTATAAGAAATTCATTAAGACATTCAGTGCTGGATACATTGAATTTAAAACATTAAAAAATATTTTTGCTGCATGAAATATTAGAAAATGTTTAATTGATCTTTTTGAATATTGGCGAACATATAGGATGTTATGTACATTAAGTTCTTAAAATGTTCCAGGAGTTTAAAGAAGTTTATTAAACATTTCCAGGAGAAATAGGTACACTTCAAAACCTATCTACGCCTGTAGGCTGTGCCGAAAGGGACTTTTTTCCCTTCTTATCATGCTTTTTACCACACAATCTTCCTGGACTTCATCATACTATTGACTAGTGAGTGTTTTTATAATCTACTACTACTAAAAAAAACAAAAAACAAAAAAAAAACACACACACCCCACATTACAACCAAGTTTACAACTTTTATTAAAAATTTCACCAGTAAGGTCTTGACATATTTGGAGTGTTTAGCAACGAGAGTGCACATTGTCCTATTTAGAAGAAAAAAAACTCCTAAAATAATGGTACGAGGCACTATATAGTCGTGTTGAGAAAAGCAGCATAGCCTAAGGGATATCTAATGAATTTTATAAAAATATATAAGTCATTCCTAAAATATGCAGACATGGCCAATTCCTTTTCCATTAATGGTATTTTATAGAACTTGTCCCAATAATTGCTATCAAACATTTAAAATGTCCCTAACCTAACTAACCCTCACAACAGTTACAATATTTTAAATGTAGCTAACCTAACAGATTGTTTATACAATTATACAGTATTTTTAATGAATCTAACCTCACCAGTAACAGTATTTGAAATGTAGCTAACTAAACATAACCAACTGTTCAAACAGTTAAGGGCCAGACACAAACAACTTCATTATTTACAAATGAATATCTACATGGATACACTTTTACACAACACAAAACTAGCACAGGGATCTGGCTGAATCTAACATAAACTTAATGCCATTACTTGGTGTTTTATGGTTTTTTAAGCCATCAAGAAATTATTGCTGTTGTAGTTGGTAATCATAAGGAAAAAAAATAGCACTTAAAGTATAATATTCACAATACACAAGAAGATTAAAATTAAATGCAGAAATAAATGTTTTCTTCTTTGGAAAGTGCATCGTAATGTTTATAGTGTTAACTCTATCGTACAATTAAAATAAAACAATATAAAATAATTTTTTCACAGTCTAATAAACACAGACATATTCTTATTTATTAAATTAAGTTCTAAAAAAAAAGTAGTACCTAGAATGTTCAGAGCTGCACAGGTATTGTATGTTTAAAGTGTGATTTCTCTTACTATGTCTATTGCATATTTATTAATGCAGTTTACAGGGTAAATATAGGAACATTTATTGCGTTGAAAAATTATATTTTCATAATTTTATTTTTACTTTGCGGAAAAGCTGTGACGTAAGACATTTACAGAACGATCCCTGCTCAAAACATTCCCACAATTGTCCCATAACAATGTAGGGGTGGTAATGATATCAGTGCTCCCATGTTAATAACAACAAGTGTATTATGGTATCAAGATGTATACAAGTCCCGAGGCCAAGGAATAAATTTATTTACCAATGTTTTACAATTCTAAGTTGTATGGTCGGAGTTGGCTCAATTCTAATATTTGAATTCGGATTCCTATTGCTTGAGAATCACGGAGGGGAAATGTATGATGTCATGGAAATTGGCCAATGATGATAAACTGAATGGTAGAATGAAGGACAATATAGTAAGTAGTATTGGCCCAAAAAAAAAAAAAAAAAAAAAAAACCCGAATGATAGTGTGAGTTTTGGAGTGAAAGTAGGGGTCAATTATACGAAGAGTGAAAAATAAGAAGAATTGATAAGCATTATAAATTGAATAAATAAGTACACAATAAGCATTAAGTAGGTAATAAGAAATTTACTGGATATGTGGGGTAATGAGTGTAGTAGTCACGAGTGAAAAGGAAAGTTGTGTTTATTTAATTATATTTAAATAATATAATAGTACAGTGTAGAGCGAGAATGTGTGGTTGTGATTTTAGTATTGACCACAAAAGTGACAGTTCATGTTTTGTCATAACAAATAAATTAAAAGTAATGACAAATTGGTGTAAATATATAATAATCTACAAGAGAGATAGTGACAGAAAATATTGTCATAATGCTGAGAAAGGTAAGTGGTTTTTTTTATGGCTTTTGAATGTTTGTGATTTGTAGGTTTGTACAAATTTTGTTTTGTGTTATGTGTGTGTTCCATTTCTGTTGGTTAAGTTAGTCATAAAAGTTATTAGGTATGTAATGTAAAAATGGCTCATTTTCCTGTAGATTAGTAGTGCAATCAAGGTTATAATCACAAAACGAAAGGTTTGGTGAGTGTAGGTCGGCAAGTAAAATATTTTTGTGTATGTTAGTAAATTATAGGTGGAGGATATTGAAAAGGAGACTAAAATTCTATAAGGTCTAGTTTGTTTTGCAAAAGCGTTATCTCATTTGTATGAAATAATAATTTTTGTGATTAAAAATTGATATGAAATAGAAAATAGGGCCCACCTGGTCTAGTCTTATTTTGCGAAAACATGATTTAAAAAATTACCAAAATGAAAATTCTAGATTTTATTTTGATCGGAACCGTGAAGTAGAAAACAGTCCCACCCGGTATATTCTATTTTAAGATACTGGAAATTAATTTTCTGAAAGTGAGATGTTTCAAAATAATATTTTCTTGGTATTGTGAAGTAGAATACAGTTCCACCCAGTGTATTAAATCTTGCGATACCAGTGTTTAAGTTTTTTAAGTGAGACTTTTGCATTAATATTTTCTCAGTATCATGAAGTGGAATACGGTCCTACCTAGCCTATTCTAATTTGTGATACTGATACTGAATTTTCCGATTGTGAAAAGTTTTGAAATATTATTTTCTTGGTATAGTGCAGTGGAATACAATCCCTCCAGGTCTATTTTATTTTGTGATAACTATATTTAATTATTTTAAAGTGAGACGTTTTAAAATTATAATATGTCAGTATCTAGAATTAGAATGTAGTTCCACCCGGTCTATTTTATTACGAGATACCGTGGTATTGCAAAATAGACTAAAGCAGGGGGAGATTATAGTCTAGTTTACAATACCGAAAAGCATAATAGTGAAAGAAAAAAAAAACTAAATATGCGGAAAAAAAATGTTTATTGTTCCCCGCCCAAAACCCCAATATTACTACACTTGTCCAGAAATAAAGTAGGGGTGGTACGTGGTAATGACGTATGCAACGCTGTCTTGGTAACGTCAATAATGTTGTGGTATCGCCAACTAGAACAGTCCCGTTGTCTTGAGATTTCCGTTTTATACACGATTGTAATTTTCTTGCGTGGGCAGTCTGCCTTACGTAGTTTAAACACCCAGCATTAAACCTAGAGCGAACTCTACACAATTCCTTTACCAGGCTCTGGGAAAGCTTATCACATTGTTAGCACGGTCGTAGCTAGTTAGATTAAAGCCCACCGCACACGGTACAATATTTTCTACTAGTTTGCTTACTCGAATGCTTACTGGTTTCTGTACTGTGTAGGCTACAAGCTGAAACACTAGGTGCGCTACAAGTTTCTGCTGCATACGATTCTAGCTGCCTTACTAGTTTTGTTAAGAGAATATTCTCCACAACAAATTTTTATTATGATAATTTACATTTTTTACTGCATACAGACAAGGCTCTTCTTTGTAAGCATTTAATTAAAACGAGAAGTTGGTTACTAGTCCACTTCTTTCCGTCCATGTTTATCACGACATGCGCGCTTAAAAGGGTAAACAACCCCTCATGCTGTTTTCGTGAGTTCTGATTGGCCACTCCTTAAATATTGGAACACAATAAGCAACGAAAATAGGACGCTGTCTATGACGCAAAACCAGTAGCCCAGCTCGTACAGCTGCTAGTATCCAGTTTGAATTCGAGTGAAGAAACTAGTAGTAGAGCCAGTACGACTCCTAGCTTACAATATTGTAAGGAATATTGTACCGTGTGCGGCGGGCTTTCATTACATGAAGATAAACTGTTATGGATAAATCTGTTTTGATAAATACAAATGTTGTGTCGGGCCTTTAAACTACGATAAATATCGCCAAAAAGAAAATTAACCTTACCACAATCACTGATAAGTCCATACCTGTACAATTCCGAATACATTAATTTAAACCCTTAATTATTTTTTGGATAATCTTCCATTTAGCCACTACACTCATCGCGCAAAATAACATCTTAACATTACCTTGGTCAAGTTCCATATGTATATTACCAACACCAACAAAATACATACTGTAGGATTCCATGATGGTTTTACACTAAAAACCTCTAATTAAAAACATCAACCCACGATAATAGACACAATTTTTTTAATTAAAAAAATCAGAAATGAATAAAAATATCTTATATATGTAAAAAAAAAAGTTCAAAAAATTCTTTAACCGGAAAATAATTTTGTTTAAAATAAACGTAATTTAAAAATATACTAAATATTAACATCACAAAAACAATAAGTATTTATAATTTGATAGGGATAAAAAAGAGGATTTTCCGAAATTAAAAAATAATTCCAGCGTTAACAAATTGTTTTATTTACAATAGGTAAAATCCATAATTTTTAGCTAGGCCGTAAAATCTTATATATATATACTTTTACCAACAAAAAAGTGCGCCGAATGACTGAAGTAGCTGACGCAAAATGTGCTTGAATTGAATAATTTTTTCATCATTCTCAATCAAGAAAAAAAAAGTTTTACAATAAGCATTCAAAAGTGAAGTTCTACTCAGCAATAAACAAGAAAAATTTAAGTTTAAAAAAAAAGTACCTACTTAAAACAAAATAACTAACTAAACATGGACAACTGCAGCCCGATTTTTATTATAAATTTTAATTTATAGGGAACAAACTAAGAATTGTCCACACATAACTTATTGTTCCAGCGTTAGCACAAGGCTTTCTTTACAATTTGTACCATCCACAATTTTAAGCTGGGCCGTGAGATCTACTATATATACTTTTACCAACAAAAAATTTGATATATTGTTTTCTTCATTGTCAGTCAAGAAAAAAATTTATTTACATTAAAAATACAAAAGTGAATGTTCTACTCAGCAATAAACCAGAAAATATTTAAGTTTGAAAAATAAGTACTTAAAAAAATACTAACTAATCATGGCCCACTGCAGCCAAATTTTATTATAAATTTTAATTCATAGCGATAAAACTAAGGATAGTCCACACATAACTTATTATTACAGCGTTAACCCAAGGCTTTCTTTACAATATGTACCATCCACAATTTTTAGCTTGGCCGTGAGATCTTCTGTATATACTTTTACCAACAAAAATGTGCGCTAATGACTGAAGTAGCCTGCGCAAAATATGCTTGAATTTAATATTTTTTTTTCTTCATTGTCAGTGAAGAAAAAAAAATTATTTACATTAAGCATACAAAAGTGAAGGTTCTACTCAGCAAAAAACAAGAAAATATTTAAGTTTGAAAAATAAGTACTTAAAAAAATACTAACTAAACATTAACCACTGCAGTCAGATTTTTACTATAAATTTTAATTCATAGGGATCAAACTAAGGATTGTCCGAACATAACACATGATTCTAATGTTAGCTAAAGGTATCATTTACAATTTGTACCATCCACAATTTTAAGCTGGGCCGTGAGATTTTCTGTATATAATTTTACCAACAAAAAAGTGTGCCGAATGACTGAAGTAGCCTGCGCGAAATGGGCTTGAATAAAATAATTTATTTCTTCATTCTCAATCGAGAAAGAAATGTTTTACAATAAGTATACAAAATTGAAAGTTCTACTCAGCAATTAACCAGTAAATATTTAAGTTTTAAAAAAAATTTCTTCAAAAAACACTAGCTAAACATTGACAAATGCAATCCAAATTTTTATGATAAATTTTAATTCATAGGGATCAAACTAATGATTGTCCGAACATAACATATGATTCCAATGTTATACCAAGGCTTTCTTTACAATTTGTACCATCCATAATTTTAAGCTGGGCCGTGAGATCTTCTGTATATACTTTTACCAACAAAAATGTGCGCCGAATGACTGAAGTAGCCTGCGCAAAATATGCTTGAATTTAATATTTTTTTTCTTTATTGTCAGTCAAGAAAAAAATTTATTTACATTAAGAATACAAAAGTGAATGTTTTACTCAGCATTAAACCAGAAAATATTTAAGTATGAAAAATAAGTACTAAAAAAAAATACTAATGAATCATGGCCCACTGCAGCCAGATTTTTATTATAAATTTTAATTCATAGGGATTAAACTAAGGATTCTTCACATAACTTATTATTACAGCTTTAACCCAAGGCTTTCTTTACAATATGTAACATCCACAATTTTTTAGCTTGGCCGATAGTTCTTCTGTATATACTTTTACCAACAAAAATGTGCGCCGAATGACTGAAGTAGCCTGCGCAAAATATGCTTGAATAAAATAATTTATTTCTTCATTCTCAATCGAGAAAGAAATGTTTTACAATAAGTATACAAAATTTAAAGTTCTACTCAGCAATAAACCAGAAAATGTTTAAGTTTGAAAAATAAGTTCTTAAAAAAATACTAACTAAACATTAACCACTGCAGTCAGATTTTTAATATAAATTTTAATTCATAGGGATCAAACTAAGGATTGTCCGAACATAACACATGATTCTAATGTTAGCTAAAGGTATCATTTACAATTTGTACCATCCACAATTTTAAGCTGGGCCGTGAGATCTTCTGTATATAATTTTACCAACAAAAAAGTGTGCCGAATAACTGAAGTAGCCTGCGCGAAATGGGCTTGAATAAAATAATTTATTTCTTTATTCTCAATCGAGAAAGAAATGTTTTACAATAAGTATACAAAATTTAAAGTTCTACTCAGCAATAAACCAGAAAATGTTTAAGTTTGAAAAATAAGTTCTTAAAAAAATACTAACTAAACATTAACCACTGCAGTCAGATTTTTAATATAAATTTTAATTCATAGGGATCAAACTAAGGATTGTCCGAACATAACACATGATTCTAATGTTAGCTAAAGGTATCATTTACAATTTGTACCATCCACAATTTTAAGCTGGGCCGTGAGATCTTCTGTATATAATTTTACCAACAAAAAAGTGTGCCGAATAACTGAAGTAGCCTGCGCGAAATGGGCTTGAATAAAATAATTTATTTCTTTATTCTCAATCGAGAAAGAAATGTTTTACAATAAGTATACAAAATTGAAAGTTCTACTCAGCAATTAACCAGAAAATATTTAAGTTTGAAAAATAATTTCATCAAAAAACACTAGCTAAACATGGACAAATGCAATTCAAATTTTTATGATAAATTTAATTCATAGGGATCAAACTAAGGATTGTCCGAACATAACATATGATTCCAATGTTATACCAAGGCTTACTTTACAATTTGTACCATCCATAATTTTAAGCTGGGCCGTGAGATCTTCTGTATATACTTTTACCAACAAAAATGTGCGCCGAATGACTGAAGTAGCCTGCGCAAAATATACTTTAATTTAATATTTTTTTTCTTCATTGTCGGTCAAGAAAAAAATTTATTTACATTAAGCATACAAAAGTGAAGGTTCTACTCAGCAATAAACAAGAAAATATTTAAGTTTGAAAAATAAGTACTTAAAAAGATAACTAACTAAACATTTACTACTGCAGTCAGATTTTTAGTATTAATTTTATTTCATAGGGATCAAACTAAGGATTGTCCACACATTACTTATTATTCCAGCGTTAGCGCAAGGCTTTCATTACCATATGTACCATCCACAATTTTAAGCTGGGCCGTGAGATCTTCTGTATATACTTTTACCAACAAAAATGTGCGCCGAATGACTGAAGTAGCCTGTGCAAAATATGCTTGAATTTAATAATTTTTTTTCTTCATTGTCAGTCATGAATAAAATTTATTTACCTTAAGCATACAAAAGTGAAGGTTCTACTCAGCAATTAACCAGAAAATATTTAAGTTTGAAAAATAAGTACTTAAAAAAAACTAACTAAACATTAACCACTGCAGTCAGATTTTTATTATAAATTTTATTTCATAGGGATCAAACTAAGGATTGTCCACACATTACTTATTATTCCAGTGTTAGCGCAAGGCTTTCTTTACAATTTTTAACATCCACAATTTTGAGTTGGGCCGTGAGATCTTCTGTATATACTTTTACCAACAAAAAAGTGCGCCGAATGACTGCATTAGCTGACGCGAAAAGTGCTTCAATTGAATAATTTTTTCTTCATTCTCAATCGAGAAAAAAATTGTTTTTCAATAAGCATACAAAAGTGAAGGTTCTACTGAGTATTAAACCAGAAAATATTTGGTTTTCAAATATAATTACAAAAAATAATCACTATCTTAACATGGACCACTGCAGCGAAATTTTTATTTTAAATTTTAATTTATATGGAACAAACTAAGTATTTTCCACACATACCTCTTTATTCTATCGCTTGCCCAAGGCTTTCTTTACAATTTGTACCATCCATAATTTTAAGCTGGGCCGTGAGATCTTCTGTATATACTATTACCAACAAAAATGTGCGCCGAATGACTGAAGTAGCCTGTGCAGAATATGCTTGAATTTAATAATTTTTTTTCTTCATTGTCAGTCATGAATAAAATATATTTACCTTATGCATACAAAAGTGAAGGTTCTACTCAGCAATTAACCAGAAAATATTTAAGTTTGAAAAATAAGTACTTAAAAAAAACTAACTAAACATTAACCACTGCAGTCAAATTTGTATTATAAATTTTATTTCATAGGGATCAAACTAAGGATTGTCCACACATTACTTATTATTCCAGCGTTAGCGCAAGGCTTTCATTACCATATGTACCATCCACAATTTTGAGTTGGGCCGTGAGATCTTCTGTATATACTTTTACCAACAAAAAAGTGCGCCGAATGACTGCATTAGCTGACGCGAAAAGTGCTTCAATTGAATAATTTTTTCTTCATTTTCAATCGAGAAAAAAATTGTTTTTCAATAAGCATACAAAAGTGAAGGTTCTACTCAGTATTAAACCAGAAAATATTTGGTTTTCAAATATAATTACAAAAAATAATCACTATCTTAACATGGACCACTGCAGCGCAATTTTTATTTTAAATTTTAATTTATATGGAACAAATTAAGTAATTTCCACACATACCTCTTTATTCTATCGCTTGCCCAAGGCTTTCTTTACAATTTGTACCATCCATAATTTTAAGCTGGGCCGTGAGATCTTCTGTATATACTATTACCAACAAAAAAGTGCGCCGAATGACTGCATTAGCTGACGCGAAAAGTGCTTCAATTGAATAATTTTTTCTTCATTCTCAATCGAGAAAAAAATTGTTTTTCAATAAGCATACAAAAGTGAAGGTTCTACTGAGTATTAAACCAGAAAATATTTGGTTTTCAAATATAATTACAAAAAATAAACACTATCTAACATGGACCACTGCAGCGAAATTTTTATTTTAAATTTTAATTTATATGGAACAAACTAAGTATTTTCCACACATACCTCTTTATTCTATCGCTTGCCCAAGGCTTTCTTTACAATTTGTACCATCCATATTTTTAAGCTGGGCCGTGAGATCTTCTGTATATACTATTACCAACAAAAATGTGCGCCGAATGACTGAAGTAGCCTGCGCAAAATATGTTTGAATTTAATATTTTTTTTCTTCATTGTCAGTCAAGAAAAAAATTTATTTACATTAAGCATACAAAAGTGAAGGTTCTACTCAGCAATAAACAAGAAAATATTTAAGTTTGAAAAATAAGTACTTAAAAAGAAAACTTACTAAACATTAACTACTGCATTCAGATTTTTAGTGTAAATTTTATTTCATAGGGATCAAACTAAGGATTGTCCACACATTACTTATTATTCCAGCGTTAGCGCAAGGCTTTCATTACTATATGTACCATCCACAATTTTAAGCTGGGCCGTGAGATCTTCTGTATATACTTTTACCAACAAAAATGTGCGCCGAATGACTGAAGTAGCCTGTGCAAAATATGCTTGATTTAATTATTTTTTTTCTTCATTGTCAGTCATGAATAAAATTTATTTACTTTATGCATACAAAAGCGAAGGTTCTACTCAGCAATTAACCAGAAAATATTTAAGTTTGAAAAATAAGTACTTAAAAAAAACTAACTTAATATTAACCACTGCAGTCAGATTTTTATTATAAATTTTATTTCATATGGATCAAACTAAGGATTGTCCACACATTACTTATTATTCCAGCGTTAGCGCAAGGCTTTCATTACCATATGTACCATCCACAATTTTGAGTTGGGCCGTGATATCTTCTGTATATACTTTTACCAACAAAAAAGTGCGCCGAATGACTGCATTAGCTGACGCGAAAAGTGCTTCAATTGAATAATTTTTTCTTCATTTTCAATCGAGAAAAAAATTGTTTTTCAATAAGCATACAAAAGTGAAGGTTCTACTCAGTATTAAACCAGAAAATATTTGGTTTTCAAATATAATTACAAAAAATAATCACTATCTTAACATGGACCACTGCAGCGCAATTTTTATTTTAAATTTTAATTTATATGGAACAAATTAAGTAATTTCCACACATACCTCTTTATTCTATCGCTTGCCCAAGGCTTTCTTTACAATTTGTACCATCCATAATTTTAAGCTGGGCCGTGAGATCTTCTGTATATACTATTACCAACAAAAAAGTGCGCCGAATGACTGCATTAGCTGACGCGAAAAGTGCTTCAATTGAATAATTTTTTCTTCATTCTCAATCGAGAAAAAAATTGTTTTTCAATAAGCATACAAAAGTGAAGGTTCTACTGAGTATTAAACCAGAAAATATTTGGTTTTCAAATATAATTACAAAAAATAAACACTATCTAACATGGACCACTGCAGCGAAATTTTTATTTTAAATTTTAATTTATATGGAACAAACTAAGTATTTTCCACACATACCTCTTTATTCTATCGCTTGCCCAAGGCTTTCTTTACAATTTGTACCATCCATATTTTTAAGCTGGGCCGTGAGATCTTCTGTATATACTATTACCAACAAAAATGTGCGCCGAATGACTGAAGTAGCCTGCGCAAAATATGTTTGAATTTAATATTTTTTTTCTTCATTGTCAGTCAAGAAAAAAATTTATTTACATTAAGCATACAAAAGTGAAGGTTCTACTCAGCAATAAACAAGAAAATATTTAAGTTTGAAAAATAAGTACTTAAAAAGAAAACTTACTAAACATTAACTACTGCAGTCAGATTTTTAGTATAAATTTTATTTCATAGGGATCAAACTAAGGATTGTCCACACATTACTTATTATTCCAGCGTTAGCGCAAGGCTTTCATTACTATATGTACCATCCACAATTTTAAGCTGGGCCGTGAGATCTTCTGTATATACTTTTACCAACAAAAATGTGCGCCGAATGACTGAAGTAGCCTGTGCAAAATATGCTTGATTTAATTATTTTTTTTCTTCATTGTCAGTCATGAATAAAATTTATTTACTTTATGCATACAAAAGCGAAGGTTCTACTCAGCAATTAACCAGAAAATATTTAAGTTTGAAAAATAAGTACTTAAAAAAAACTAACTTAATATTAACCACTGCAGTCAGATTTTTATTATAAATTTTATTTCATATGGATCAAACTAAGGATTGTCCACACATTACTTATTATTCCAGCGTTAGCGCAAGGCTTTCATTACCATATGTACCATCCACAATTTTGAGTTGGGCCGTGATATCTTCTGTATATACTTTTACCAACAAAAAAGTGCGCCGAATTACTGCATTAGCTGACGCGAAAAGTGCTTCAATTGAATAATTTTTTCTTAATTCTCAATCGAGAAAAAAATTGTTTTTCAATAAGCATACAAAATTGAAGGTTCTACTGAGTATTAAACCAGAAAATATTTGGTTTTCAAATATAATTACAAAAAATAAACACTATCTTAACATGGACCACTGCAGCGAAATTTTTATTTTAAATTTTATTTTATATGGAACAAACTAAGTATTTTCCACACAAACCTCTTTATTCTATCGCTAGCCCAAGGCTTTCTTTACAATTTGTACCATCCTTAATTTTAAGCTAGGCCGTGAGATCTTCTGTATATACTTTTACCAACAATAATGTACGCCGAATGACTGACACGGTCTTAATTTATATTGATATTCCATGTGTCGCAGTCATACGCTCCCAGACGATGATATCTGACTGTAGATTTAAGGCAATATAATATACGTTTAATAACTAGCATCTTTCTTTTCAACAAGCATAAAGTTCTTAATGATTAATTTATCATATATATTATTGAGTGAAAACTATTTTATGCATGGCCTAAAATGTAATTTATGAAATGATTGTAGAAACTTAGAAGTTTCTTATACATTCATGTGTTTGCAATTGAGTGTACAATTTTACTATCTTCACACATATATGTGCTAACATAAAAAATTAAGTTTTGAAAATATAGAAATTTATTTCCTTTGCAGCTGGCTAGTAGTGTAGAGGCTTAAAATTAATCCCTTCCGTATTATTCAAGTACTCCATATGGGCAAATTTTGTACGCGAGGACCCAATTACACTACTGCCCACTTGAATTTGCATACGGTCTTAAATGGAATGGATGACAATGAATCTACAAATCTAACTAAAGAAGCAAATTTACATGTATCAAAAAATAAATCATAGTTGTGCATACAGCTACTGAAATGTAACAAAGGGTATGAAATCACTCGTTGCCTAAATAAGCTAATAAGAGTTAGTTATCACACGCACATTCATACACAGATTCACGTTGTAAGCAGCCCACAAAATAATAATACATTTTTTGCATATTTCATTTCATGTTCGCACGGCACTTGTGATATGATTTCCGGGGACAAATACATACAATATATATTTAAGGCGAATAGCTAAGTTTTCCGAATGCATTGAAGTCTGGACCAGAGCCTGATTCTCGTCGCTGCAATATGTTGATAAACATTTGGAAGAATGCACGGGGATTGCTAGCATAGAGTTACTCGTGGCTCGTGTTAAATTACTATGATAACTGTGTAGGTAATTTATATTGTCGACACACAATAAGGTGATCCGGGCTGCATTTCCATAAAGGGAGAACTGTAATTATGCTAATTTGCAATATCTGCTCCTTCCAGGTGAAGACTGTTTTTATCAGAACTTAATGTTTTTCTCAACGCTGTAGAGAAATTAATTTTAACTAATTCAAGCAATAGCCTTTGTTTATCATATAAGCGGAAGCAATTCATATAGCCTGGGGTTTCTCTGTTTACAGCATAAGTTTTTTTTTCATGTGTTCGTTTAGAAATGGAAGCAAGATTTTAACATTACTAATTGAGTAATCAATATGAATTGATTAAGTATTAAAATATACATGTACATCAGCTTGATTGTAGTATTGGAATTAATATAAATCATTAATTAATAAAGAAAATAACAGTTTGACAAGATTCGAACCCTAATGGATACGAGCTATTATTGGTAACCATCTATGTGGTTAGGTGTTGTTTAATGTGTAAGAAAAGACGCATCGCCGAAAATTCGCCACCAACAAAGTCGACAAACAAAATAAAATACATCGCCATCAAAGACTTTACTTTGGTAAGGACCTCTCTGATAGAATTTCCACCAAATACTAACTAATGATGGCCCGTTATCGGTTATCGTAATCATCGGCAATTTTTCAGATATGGCCTATTGGTAAAATAAACCTTATCGTTTAAACATTTCTTTACAAACTGGCCTGCTTTTGACATGGCGTCACGTCAGGCTGCTACAAGGACAAAAGCAGCAGAAAAACTGTTCTTTCGTAAATGGGAGAAAGATTTGGGAAGTAAGTTTATGGTGCTCAATATTGTTAACTGGCCGTTCTTAATTTACAGTGATTTTACGGCAAGAGCCTCTTTGCTCCTAGAGCAATAAATCTAACCCGCCGGTCAGTTGCCTTGACAGCTGCCCGGAAGTAGCGGGTTCGCTTGTCCCTTCCCCGCCCCCTGCGGACGAACCTTCCAACAACACTGTTGCGACCTTCCCCGCATGTTTTATTACCCGAATGGTAGAGTGACAAAAACACAAGCGACCGAAATCGTTCCTTGCCCACCGGCCGCCTAGTCGCGCGCGTGCACGCGGAGCGCAAAAACACAGTCCTTGCAGTTCTATGCTGGCAGTTCATACTATTAAGTTTAATTAAGTATAATCGTAGTTTTAAGTGACTCATACAATTCCCAACACCGACGCAGCCATCTAAAAATACTGTCGTGCTTTGGCCCAGCGGGGCTCTAATTATGGTCTGATTTTTTTCCCTTTTTGGGGTCCCGAGACCCTAATTGGCGAAGCGCCCAAGAATAATCTCCTACACATTTACAATTCTTACTGATATTTCAAGTTTAAGTATGTGTGCTGGCTGGCAGCATGGCGGGAAACGGCGCAAACCGCCCCCTAAAAATCAGTGCCATCCAAAATAAATGCGGACCAAAGAGTCCAAGCTCCTCACCTTTGCTTAGTAGAGCTTTTCTACTCTGTCCAACTCTTCTTCCAGAACCATCCTTCTGTTCCCGTAACCAACCTGCGCCTCAAAGCAATAGTACTGTGTGTATGTATGTGTGTAGGTATATATATATATAAAAGTGAATAAAAAAATTGGTTGTCTGTAATGTCGGTTTACGAACGATAAATTAACGTGACAACGTCATAACAAAACATTGATGAAATGATTGCATACTTTTATGAATAAAATTGAATCATTTTTATTGAATTATCACTATTTTGTATGGATACAAAGAAGGAGTGAAATGAAATCTACAATTTAATTGATAAATGTACTTTTATTTGCACTCATTAATTCAAATATGTTTATTACTTTAACAAAGAGATTATTTTAACTATTTTTATACATATTTGCTATTTAACTTCTTCCAATCTGTGTTATTCTGTTAATGATAGAACGATGATAGGAAAAGTAGGAAACGAATGAGTGTGTTTCAAGTTAAATGTGCCTCGAAAAAGTCAAATCGATGGTTGTTCCAATCGAGTGGAAGAGAGATAGATGCGGCGCAAGCGTACAATGAGCGTAACGGGACACAGTGTAACGGGACACTTTCGTGCGTGCAGCCGGCGTTCATCGATTTATTAGACGTTGTCACGTCAAAAGGATTGGGTTTCGGCAGAACTGATCTATTCCTGGAAACAATTAGCTTTAGCTTGAAGAGTTACATGACACCATATCGTCTCAATTCTATACACACACAGCGATCCTTACACTTTTGGAAGCCCAGTCAACACCTGCTTATAATTACCGCGCTGGTTAAATACAGTAGGTGTAAGATATTTGAAAGCTTGGGACCCGTCACGGCGTCACAACCTTATAGCTTCTGCTCGCGACAGGAGTAGGGGAAGGGAAGGAGAATCGGTAGGGCTCGCTTACTCTTCCCCTCCAGTGCAGTGGCCGGTGATAGCAGTAAGACACCCAGGCTTTTAGCTAACCTGCTTTCAGTTAGGAAAAAAATAATTGTGGCTAGGGGGGGGGGGGTTGGAACCCCTTAACCCCCCCCCCCCCTGGCTACGCCCCTAGTTGAATACAAACTTAAATCTGTCTTAAATAATAGCAAGATAGAAAAACTCAAATAATTTTTATGGCATTTATTTTTTTTGTTAATGACCAAAAAAATTTAAATTTGTGTTTAGTCATAATATTAACAGGAATAAGGTTTTTTGTATCTTAATGCGATTTGATGAACAATATTTTTAGTATATCTCTGAGGAACGAACAAACCTGATGGTTGCCAACCCTTGAACACGCAACATTTCCAATTTCGCCACTATTTCTCGCTCGTCCATCTGCTCGATGTGGTTGTATTGGCAGCGTGTGTTTATTTGTTCCTCCTCATCGCCCTGAAGTAGATTTGCGAAACCTTTGGATGGCCATCAGGCATTGAGAACAAATAACCAATTTTTTGATACACTTAGTCCTTAATATTAAATGTCGATTCAAAATTACGACCATCCTCATTCTGAACGATTTATGTTGCTCTAAATGATGTCATTTGGAAGCAAGAATTGAATTAACGAATTTTACGCGAAAACAATTTTCATTGAGATGTGGCTCCAGCCAATAAAGTTATCGATGGTTCTGGTGATGAATGGTGGTGCGCAGCAACGACTGGCCGATTCACCTTTGTATTTAAATGCATTACAGTGTTGGTATTATTTTTCTATATTGTCGATGACAATTAGGGCATGTGACGAATAGCCTATTTCCGGCACATATTCGAACGCAAGGCGGTGAAGTGGCTCAGATCAGTTGCTTAATAAACACACAACATATAAATATAAGGTTCTTATATTTGAATTTTTTGGATGTTATAATTTGTTGAGCTAACTCAAATGTTTATTTTCGATGCGCTGTTTAACACTCCGTAAATTTTATAGAATCATCGACACAAATAAGCACTGAAAATAAAAGGTTGCATGTTTGATTGATTGTCATTAAATGCACAATTGTATAAAATTTAAATTCTTGGAATATCATGTAAGATATTCACTTAAAAACATACATTGTGCAAATGTGTAAGGTTCCGCTTTAAAGTACACTTCATGTATGATTTAAAATGTAATTTTAATGTGTTTCGTCCATGAATAATACACTCAATATGCACGCAATTGTGATACATGGAACATGGAAACAAAGAGAACAGAAATTTAAATGTCTAAACAACGCCAAGCTACGACGCAAATGACAGAAAGAAAACTATGTATAATACTTTACAGAAGTTTTTACGATCAATTATTCTTTATATTATCATATTTTGTAGTTAAGAAATATGGGGTGGTGGTGGAGATGTGAAATTTTGGTTCTCAAATGCAAAAAATAAAGAAATAAGTATAAAAAATCCGAAAATAAAGAGTTTTCTTTCTGGAACTCGATCACAGCGTTACCTACCGGGTCCAATTGTGAATCCAAACCATCCAGAGACCCACTTAAACACACGCAAAAAATTTCATCGAAATCTGTCCAGCCATTTAGGAAGAGTTTATTCACATATACACAGCCGGAAATATTTAAATGTATGTATAAAAAGAATAGTAAACTAAACTATGTAAACTGAATTTAATTAAATAAGCACAATAATAAAAAAAAACACTATACAAAAAAGTAACGTTTACTTTTTTTGAAAAATACTGGGTCAGAGTTGATTGTTTCAACACATTTTCTGACTGATGCATCATGCAAATTGTCCAGTTCACATTAGCTTTCTCTCACACTATCTGGAACACAAATACAAGCAGATTATTGGTCAAAAAATACACTTGTAACAGCGTGTGGCGTGCGGCAAAGGTTTCGCAGGTTTGCGCAGTTCTAATTGCACTAGAACCCCGATTAGCGAACCCCGCATTTTACGTAACATCGATTTTACGGATTTAATCTCAGGAACAGTCGAAAAATTGGAAATTTTCACACCAAAATATAAGTAATTAGAAACAATTTGAAGAAAAAAAAATCACAAAGAAGGGCTTATTTAACGCACAGCAAATATGTTCTGTGGGCTTTAATACTCGTAATTATATTCCTATAAGAAGACAAAAATAATCGGACATTCCATTTCCGCAGTTCATATGGATGTATTAATATCATGGTACCACATCAAACAAACAAGTCCTCGCTTACAGTTAAAAAATTCAAGGTCGTAGGTTTGCAGGATTAATACTAAAGTGTTTTAGAAGCTGAAGGTATGCAGAAATATTTATGTCCTCGGTTACAGCGGCTGTAGGCAAACTGTGTGTTCAGAGAAGTGTGTAACCAGGTCCTCGAATTGTGTCTTCTAGCGTATAAACGGACACTCGGTGTATTAATAATTTCGACTACAATACTTCCTACCGGTAAAACGCTGAACTATGAATTTGTCGCTCTACGGTGTAACCGAGGACTCGGCCAGATTTCGTTGAAAATTTGCAAGAAGGCATTAAAGGACAGGATATACGAGAAAATAAGGTTTTTTCAATCCGAGGACCTGGGTCAGGTCTGGTCCTCGGAAGCCCGGTGAGAAATCACGCGCAAGTCCTCACATCATGCCTTATGCCAACTCAGACATGCTTCAAACTTCTAACACTCCTATATTTGTGTCGGAGGTTAAAATATTATTTACAAACCTTTTAAAAAATATATTTATTCTCTGCGCATTTAAGAATGATTTTACTAATTTTCTTCTACCTAATATGTAATTAACTCGTATGTAACTTGGTGTTACTCACAAAAATTGGAATAACAAATGCATTGATTTTTTATGCATTTAAACACGCGGAATGCCAAATATTAATATCATGTTCCAAGAAATAAAAAAAAAGTTGAAGAGTTACACTATCCACCTACCGGCTACATTATCAGACCTTCGTCTCCAATTTTTATGGGAATTTTTGAATAATAATAATGTGTGTAATACTGTTTCTAGATTACTGCGATGCATTTATGGAGTATCTACGTACGTTAAAAAAATGCATTTATGGAAAGCATTTTGATGGACTGCTGTAAGTCGCTGTCATGTAGGACCTAGCTGCATGTTTTCGGTGATACGTACAAGATCTGCAGAAGTAAATTGGTTATTTAGCACAGTTGACTCTATAACTGTGCAAAAATTCAGCATTGACAAATTTTTCACAAGTTGAAACCTTTGTTTCCCGTGCAGGTGTTGGCTCTCTAGCTCTCTTGAAGGGCAGTCTGAGGATGGGGAAAAAAAAAAAAAAAAAAAACCTACCCAGAAGGGACTGTTGTGGTACTATAGGGGACAGCTTACCCGGCGCGCAGGGTGGAAGACTTGTTTTTGAATGGCCTTGCCCCTTGGGCACAGCGGTAGTCTTTTAGACTGTCTATGTTCGTTCCTTCCATGAGATGTGCCACGCGCAAATAACGGTACATTAGTAACGTCAGACGAGCTCGGCAACACCCGGTGAGCTAGTAGTCCAGGAAACGAAGACCAGACGAGACACGAACCTGTCGAAAATTTTTCCAAAGCTGAATTTTCGCAGAGTGGTAGAGTCAACTATCCTTACTAATAATATAAATGCAAAAGTAACTCTGCCTGTTTGTTTGTTTGTTTGTTACCTTTTCCAGGCTAAACGGCTTAACGAATCGTAATGAAATTTGGCAAGGAGATAGATTATATCCTGAGAAGGACACAGGCTATTTTTGTCTCAAAAAATAATTTTGAAGTGGGTGAAAAAAATATATCTTAATTTTATGTCATGTGTGTCATAGATATACAAACTGTTAGTGTCATTCCTCTATGTCCGCCGAGCAATAGCCGTGAAGCCATTACGTTTTGCTATTGCAAGGAACTGAGTAGAGAGTAAGAAAAATTAAAGCTCTGCATCGTAGTACACCAATACACCAGTAGATGGCTCTGTTTTGAATTATCGCTTTATAAGGAACTAGGTAGAGAGTAAGAATACTTAAAGCTATTTATTGACCGTTTGTCGTCGACAGGTGTGGTTCAATTGTAACTACCCATTTTGTACTTTACAATTGTCATTACCCATTTTGTATTTTATCATCAATGTGGGTTTCGAAGTTAATTTGAGGGTAATCTGGGGCAACACATAAACTTCATTACATCAAAATCGGTTCTCTTAATTTTTTTTAAATATAAGTTGATTTTTAATAACGCTCAGAGACGTTTTCGATTGTTTACATTCAGTTGCAAGACCATCACATCTTAGTACACCAACACAACAGTATATGGTCCTGTTAGTTTTTTATTTACCATTTTATAATTTGCTCTAACTAATATTATAAATGCGTATATAAAATATATATAAACACTATAAAAGAAAACAAAACTAGCCATCTGGTTGATTTATCGGTGGGTTTTTGTCATTTCTCTATGGCCGCCATAGATCTGGCAACTTCCTATAGGCTACTTCTTGACGAGACTCGTCCGCTTAGCGATATAAATTGTGCTTGATATAAATTGTTGTGCATATTTCATTGGTAACTACTTGTAAAAATAGAGTTAGTGTAAATTAAAGTAAACAGTACCTCACACTTATTTACAATATCAGTTACGAGTTTTCAGTTTGGTTTGCTGTTAAAGCGTGTTTCAGTTATATAAAATATAATTTATGTTCAAATTTTTTAGTATAACTAAAAATTAGAAGCATTAGATTGTAATATTTTAATTAGATAAAAAAAATTTGAATAAATACTCTAAAAAACAGCATCCTATCGACATCTATAATTTTTTATTTTCATATCGATAAAGGACAATATATAGGTACCTTATTCTACGGATAGTGTATGTTTAACCGGTAAAATTAGTTTTTTTTTGTTTTATCCTGATGATACGCGATAGTTTGTCTTTTATTATTTTTAAGATTAGTTATTTTACTTCTTATTCTACTTTTTCACTTTTCATATTTCTTCATAATTCTTTTCATTCTTTTTTTAACCTTTAAGGAAAAGTTTGTTTTGTTTAAATATTTTTGTTACGTATCCTTTCCAGTTTTTTATTTTATATATTTAGTTACAGAACTAAATTATAATTTAAAAAACTAAAAAAAAACATGCTTTAACAACAAAACAAACTAAAAAATAATAATAATTTTAAAATTATTAAGATACCAGCTTCTGTCCGCGACTTCGTCTGTGTGGACTTCATTATTGGGTCCAGAGAGAAATAAAAAATGTTAGAGCTATAAAAAGGTTCGTGGGATAAAATATTTACCCGTAGGTATTTGGTAGCATCGCAGTGTATCGGTCTGGGGGCAAGGTAGCCATTCCCACGTTGGAAGAGCCAGTGGATTCCTTAAAATAACTATTATCTGACGAAACCGATGAATCACGCCTACCACGAGAAAATGTGTGAGTGTTGAAAGTTTCACAAATTTCTATAACATATTACGGTGGTGTTAATAGATTTAAATTTTATGTTTATCAAGTATAGGGGAACCTGGCCTATAATGACATACTAGGATAAAATGACTGTGCCGGAAATTAGGCATTTCGTCACCTTTTTTAATTTTTTTCTATAATTTAAAATTTTTTTGGGGTTTCTTATTTTTTTAATTTATCTGGTTGTTAATGGGGGTGATTAACTTTTGTTAGGCCGGTGTACGCCACGGATTTAAACTTTGTGCAAGTGGACCGAAGCCCCTTCCCAGGGGGCCAATCTGATATTTTGCTGTCTAATGTGGACATGGTCAGCCCGGTTGAAATTTCTCTCGCCTGCAGTCACGTCCCGAGTTTGTAATTTTAATTCCCTGCATGACCAAAACTGCATAGAGCAGCTCCTGGGCTGCAAGCTGCTACCTTGTAGAGACCTGCTGAGAATAGCATGTCTCGTCACGAATGGGGATCCAGTGGAGCTGTGTTCCCAGCGGAGTGGCGTTTTCTGTACCCCCCCCCCCCCTTCTCCCTCTCCACAACACTTTAGTTCTGAGAAATCAAGCAAGGAGCAGTGACCGGACGGGACGATGACCTAATGCAAAAACCTTCTCCCTGGTCCGACAGACACATCCCCGACATCTAGCGGAGGAAAAAGTAACCGCGGGCCTGGTCGTCAGCGTGCAGAGCTCACCCTCATGACACCTGGTGGCAAGTCAGCTCACCGCCTCAAGTAGTTCCCCCTTACGCCGCTAGAAAGCAGCGTCGCGGTGCCATAAGGCACTATGCTTTCTTCTCGCGGCCTGTAGAAGTCGATTGTTCGTTGCCTTCGTTTCGGTCCGGTAGAGAGCGCGCATGTCGTGTTCTTGTCACGCCCGCCTCGCACTCCTTCGGAAATTTTCGGCTTAGAACCGAACCTTCCCCCCTCCTCTCTAGGGCTTTAGCGCCTGTTTTAATTAGAAGCTTTATCCGTCATTGTGGCACTCAGTCCTTTGATCGCGGCTACTGACCATGTCTTCTCGACGTCCTCTGCGCTAGGAGGTTTTTCGCGGGAATTGCGATTTCGGGTGCAGAAGAGATGTAGTCAGTTGATCTATGGGATGTGATCCCATTTGTTTCAGTAGTCGGTCAGTAGTAGTAATAAGTTCAAGTCATGTCTCTAATTTTTAAGTTTTAGTGTTTTTTTATTTTTTTTTCCTAAATTTTTGGCTTCGTTCGCGCATCCGCGTCTTCTCGGTCCGCGGCATCCTGATGTCGGCGCGAGACACCTAGTGAGCTCCGAACTCTACACCCTGTTTGGTGAGTAATCCGGCCTTTTCCCCCACATTCCCGTTGGTTGGCCTTTTGCGCCGACGGTGTAGGACTGTCTGGAAGCAAGTCTAATTCGTTTTGAATTTGATTTGGGTTTCAGACAGGGTCTAAGTGCTGGCGAGACAAATTGCTCCTAGTTCGTGGTCCTGCACCTCCACTGCGGGTCACGTTTGAAGAGATGTTTCCGCGACCCGACGTTATCTTTTGAAGACCCGGGTGGTAATGTAAAATCAACATCCCCCCCCCCCCCCCACTTTCTAGCTACAAACTACATTAATCGAATGAATAGCCTACCAGCGAACAGTGCTTTCCTCAAGAATATGTAGAATCAATAAAACTAATCATCGATGTAATAATTGGACAAATCAAATTTTGGTGTGATACTTATAAATTTTTGTTTATGTAATTGTTTGTTGTTAAAGTTGAGTATGTGTTGTTATACTAATATAGGGCCGGCCCGTTCTCGCAAAACTTAAGTATATTGTTAATATCATTAATTGGGAAACTTATAAATGCCAAATCAAATGGAAAACAGAATACATTATTAACATTTTTAAATAAAACAGGGAACCTATAGACCAAGCTACTTGTGTAGTGTTAATTTATTTATGATATACCTTCTTCCCTTAAACGGTCCACCAGCTCCCAAGTTGCTTGTGTCAGGGAGTTCCAAATTGTCTTGTTCTCCACCTCGTGCCACCTCTGGTCAATAACTTTATTTTTCTTATTTTTCTTACCCAGCAAGTTTCCAAGGCTCTTTTTAATTAATTTAAAATAATTTAATTTTGAGGCACGAGGGGCGTTACATGACACAGTGGCTGTTTCATGAAAACAAAATGGCTGACAGTTTTTCTAAGGGCATGTTATTTCTACAAAGTTTGTATCAGTTGTGCTACAATAATTGTGGTTAGCTGTGCTGCATAGTTTTTCAGTGAGATGTGTATCATTTAAAAGTAAGTCCAGAAATATTTTTGTGTCCTTTTTTCATTCCAAATGAATGTTCAATAATATTTAGTCATAAGAAAAATTATGTTCCATGATGCTCTGTGAAATGTGCACTTTCTTTGTGTGGTTTCATACTTAGTTTAAAATGGCTGCTTTGTTCCCGAAAAATTAACTTTGTGGCAGTGCAGCAATGTGGGTAAAATGACATATCAGCACGCAGGGCAAAATGACACAGTATGTCATTTTACACACAGTATGTATGTCATTTGACGCTAGGTTAAACTTTTAAAAATAATTAACTCGCTTAAAAAAACTTTCACATTAATGGCATAATTAATTTTTCACCAATTAATTATTTATCCTCTAAAACAAGAAACAAATTTTATTTGTTTATGTCACAGCACAAAAAAAAAATATTATTACAGAAATACATGCCAAAGCACACTGACAAGAATATTTATAACTCCAAGCATAATTATAGCAACTAGATACCTACACTAGTTTTTGAACGTAGGGCAGTCCAACTTGTGCACCATTATTGTAAATGCTAGCGATGTTGCCACACCTGCTTGCCTGATAAAGTAATTTTTAGTGTGGGTGTCCATATATATATGTATATAAGCTTTTTCTACTTTGAACTTATTTATACGATCATTCTGCAGTGATTGAAACGTTATTAATGAAACTATGGTTAATATAAAAATGCACTATTTAACATGTGTAGTTTGTATGTGTTCCGCTGGCAATTACATTCCTCCAGCTTTGATATTTGCTCGGAAGAATTGGAAATAAGAACTGCTTGATGGTGCACCCACAGGCACTATGGGAATAGCTCAGGAATCAGGTTGGATGACTGGTGAATTATTTCTTAAGTGGATGCAACACTTTAAAGCTTTTACAAATCCCAGCCTTGAAAACAAAGTTCTACTTTTGGTAGACGGACATTCAAGCCATAATAACATTGAAGTTTTACAATTTGCAAAGGATCATGGAATAGTTATGCTTTGCTTTCCTCCTCATTGCACCCACCGTCTTCAACCTCTAGATGTTTCTTTCTATGGTCCTCTGAAAACATATTATGATCAAGCAGTTGCAAAGTGGTTGAAGTGCCATCCAGGAAGGGTGGTTTCCCAATATCAGGTAGCTCGTTTGTTTGCTGAAGCTTATGGAAAAGCTGCAACGAACCACAATGCGCTCTCAGGATTTGCAAACACAGGAATCTGGCCAATTGATCCTGATTTAATTCCAGATTTTCTTTTTGGCCCTGCTGCAACTACAGATGAGCCAGAAAGAATAAATGAAACAAAATTTTGTCAAAGAAAAGTCTTTTGAAAATTCACTTGATCCTGCTTCACAAAGGCCTATAGAAGTACCAGCAATGGACAATGCTTCAAAAACTCATGGAGAAGAACCCTTGGCTATTCCATCAAATTCGTTCGAATAATACCAAGGAAAACTGCAGACAGGTCTATCTATAACGTCAAGTGATATTTCCCCAGTGCCCTCTGGACCACGATCCAAGTCGAAGAGAAGACACCATGAAGGGACTCAAGTGTTAACAAGCACCCCTAACATAGTCGAAATGAAGAATAAGTTGGCAGAAAAGAAAGCAGTTGAAATGCGACGCTCTGCAATACGTGACAAGAAAAATATTTCTTTTCAAGTCACTCAAGAAGTTTCTGACATTAATAGATAAAACGACGATGAAGATACTCCATGCTTATATTGTAACGATTTGTATAGCCGCTCGAAGCCAGGAGAAACATGGCTAAAGTGTTCAACGTGTAATATGTGGGCTCATAACGAATGTGCTACTCTTTCCAAAACTGCAAAGCAATGCAAGCCTTAAACTAGTGTGTCATTTTAGCCACACATACTAGGGTAAAATGACATATGGTACTTTTTCTTCATGTGACTTTAATTTTATGATGCGAGTTAAATTAAAATAGTTTAATGAGTAGAAGTGATGTGTGATATGTTTGTCTGTCTTAGAACACAGCCAGCATTCATCTAAGAAATATATATTTTTAATTATATGGCATTTAATAAGTAGTATGTCATTTTAGGCCAGGTTCCCCTATATCCCACAGACTTGAAACTCGGAAATGATGATCCTTATATTACACAATCATGTGAGAATGAAGTTTTCATAAATTCAACTCCCAAGGGTGCTTTAGCCCGGGTAACGCCGGGTACTTCAGCTTGTGCTTAATAACATACCGAAAGTTGACCGCTCTAGACCTAGTGTGTATCACCAAAAACGTGCAGTTAATTCTTAGATGACAGCGACTTACAGCAGTCCGTCAATATGCTTTCCATTTACACAGTTTTTAACGTACTCTCCATATAGGCATCACAATAATCTAGAAACGCTATTCGAAACACCCACGTGAACAAATACTTCAATGTTGAATACTAAAGATGAAACTAAAATAGAGAACGTTAATGATTTTTTAAACCAGTCATTTAAATAAAATTATGATTTACATACAGAACAAGGGAACAACGTCAAAATCATCTGTATAAAAGTTCTTGCTTATTCATTAAGCTTTAAGGAAATTTAACTATAAAGAGTCTAGCACAATTAGTTGAATAGCTAGAATAGCCTAAGTGTCGGCGTGTGTGCCGTCCTGCGGCGGTGCTCGAATCGCAACAAGCCGGCGCGACGTGCGTTGCACGCGACCTTGATGGCCAAGTTTCAAAGTTCCGAAGATTTTGTTTAGGGATTGCTGCAGATATGTTACGTTTATTTGATTTAACACATTTGAGTTAAATTAACGCAAATAAGAAAATAATTTTATTGCTTTTCCCCTGTGAAATGGCTCCATAAAATTGCAATAAAATTATTTTTTGGAACTTGTCAACAGGAAAACCCAAAAATACCAAGTTTAAAAATTATGTTTATAACTACCTAAAACAAATTGGGTAGGCTTTCCTTCTCATCAATAACGATTTGAGATTTTACTTGTAATTTGGAATGGGAAAGTGGAATTACTAATGAGCTTTAAAGTCATAACTCTAGGGACCGGACATATGACGTCACAGTGCAGATGAGGCAGGATATCATATGAGATCATGTTTTTAGCATGTAAATTTTTAAGAAAAAAATAACCACTGTGAAGACAAAAAAACTGATTTAGAAAAATTAGCTACCTAAATTATTATTAATACCAATACTAATCAACAAATAAGTATATTATATTTCTTGACTTATTCTATCACTTTAAAAAGTATTCTATTTATATTTTATCCAGGCTACTTTTTCTATTAGAAACAAACACTAATAGTTTTCAGAGCGCCAATTAAGGTTTGTATTTCTTATAAGTAAATATTTTTATTATGAGGTAATATTATAAAATAAACTTTTGCATCTATTTAATTACATTAGTTAATTAAAGCTTTTTACTAGCGAATTTGACCTGATTATTTATATCTTTGTTACCTGTGATTAAAATGCTCCTACCCAAACGACTTGCCATGGATCCCAGAGCAGTACACATTGCGACACTCCGAATGCTCTAGCTATCAAATCGATTACTGTAGACTCCTAAATATATACAATTAAAAAGATTAATCAATATGCAGAAACTAAATTTAAATGACTTTTATGTATGGTCTTTTAAGTTTCTGCAGTTTATATAATTTTTATTATATTCCAGAAATTCGGTAAAAACATTATTTCGAAATTTGTGTTGTTTCATCTTGCTTATTTTGCATAGTATATATATATATATATTACTTCTATACTACCACATATATAATAGGTGTTGTGAAATTTTTTAATTTGTTACCTTAAATGATACAACAAAAACAAGTTTGTAGGATTCATGTTTGTGGAGCACTGCAAGGAGCTGCTATTTATTTATTTTATTTATCGACTTTGTTGGTGGCAAAGTTAAGGGCATACGCCTTTTCTTACACTTAACCACATTAAACATTTACATTTCTCTACATCATCATTACATATCTACACTAATATTTTAAACAGGAAAGATTTGTATTTTTTTGTGTGTGTAGGTTTGTAATGAATAAACTCAAAAACTACTGTGCCGACTTCTAAAAAAATTTTCACTATTAGAAAGCTACATTCACCCTGAGTAACATAGGCTATATTTATTGCTAGAAAAGATAAGGAAGGAATCTTTACAAAAACTTTAGTAACGTAATCCAATGTGTAAAAAAATGCCATAAAACATCTTATGTCGCATGCGCTGCGGAAACTATTGATGATAGAACAAAAGTATGTCCTATACAATATTAAAGAACATATCAATAACTACAAAAAACTTTGCGATACTATATGTCCAACTATTATAGTTATGTCACAATAACCACTTTTTACATTTTAAAAGTTGATAGAAATACCGACCAAAATTAGACCATGTTATTCATACTTCTGTTTATATATTTTTTTTATTTTTTTATTTTCATATCCTTTGACCCCATTTCTGGGGTATGATACATGTCAAGTACATACAGGAATATATATATATATATATACATATAAAGTTTCACAAAAAAAAACAACAAAATATACAATTTCACAAAAAACAAAAGCACAAAATATATAATTTCACAAAAAACAAAAACACAAAAATATACAATTTCACATAAAAAAAAAATATACAATTACATTTTACTTATAAGTTAACATAAATTACAAGTGGGATTGAATTTACCCTATAAGATCTTTGCTATTATTTTTTGTTTTTATAAAGTCTTCTACATCTTTGAAAGGATAAAAAAACTGTTTTTCAGCTATTTTTTTTAACTCTATTGCAAACAATTTTTTATTATTAATATTTTTAACATGCCGAGGTAGACTATTATATAAGCAGATTCCCACATAATTACAGTTTTTGGCATATTGGCTGGTGGAGTGAGATGGTATTCTGAGGTTGAGTGTAGTTCTTGTTTGATACGGGTGTATGTCACTATTTGTTTTGTGTAGATGTATGTTATCTTTCATTAAAATCATTAGCTGGATAAAATATTGACAGTAAAAAGGTATAATTTTGAGATCTTGAAATAGGTGTCTACAGGATGATGATGGTTTCGAAAATGAAATTAGTCGAATTGCTTTTTTCTGAAGATTAAATATTCTGTTTCCTTCTGCTGTGTGTCCCCAAAGTTCCATGCCGTAACTCATAATGGAATGAAAATTTGCAAAATATGCAGATCTTACATAGTCTTTAGACAATAACATTCGAATCACCCTAAGACCATAACAAGCACGGGTTAGTCTTTTAACAGTGTTGTGTTCCTTATCCAAATAAATCATATTGTTTTCAAGACTGTTTCAATTCCTGTAAATTACTTTTTGAATTGTTCAAATCGGCTATTCCAATCAATGCGAAATTAATAAATCATAGAAATAGAAAAAATAAATGCTGTCGCGTTGTGCATGTTATTCATACCTATTTATTAATCCTTATCCAAATAAATTATTTTGTATTCAAAATTGTTTCAATACCTGTAGATTACTTTTTGAATTATTAAAATCGTGTATTCCATTCAAAATATATTACGAATTTAAAAAGTCACAGATACAGAAAAGGCGCGGCTAGCCTGGCATCGCATGGGTGCGGGAGAGGGGCGGGAACATGAATGAAATAGGTAGCCGCGCGGTCGGCTCGCTACGCAGAGGACGAAACCGACATTGAACATTTTTTGACTATTTAAATTGCAAATTTTTTTTCCAAGTTAAAATGTTTTTCTCAGAACTAATTATAAAAAGTTTATTCACGCTTTATTGTTTATTTTTTATAGTATTCTCTCACTTTTTCAATAGTAAGTATTTATCAAAAGTTATATTCTTATTTTATCTGATTAAAAAAATTCAACGTAATGCCTAGGAAAAAAAAGTCTCAACTATCTAAAAGTTGCTCCCAAACGAGATTGGCAAAAATACGACGTATTGGAGAATCATCTTCTGAAAATTCAGATCGTCTCGCAAATCAGACAGCGTATGCTTCGCAATCGCGGGCCACAGAATCTAGCGCCAAACGTTCGCAACACCTTGTTCAAAATAGTGACAGAATGTCACAAGCACGTACAAGGGAATCTAGCGCCGAACGTTCGCAACGCCTTGCTCAAAATAGTGACAGAATGTCACAAGCACGCGCGAGGGAATCTAGCACCGAACGTTCGCTTCGTCTTACAGCACAAAATGCCAGATCGTTCCAACTATACGAACGACAATCGAGTGCCGAACGCTCGCAGCGACTTATTGCACAGTGAGAAAGACAACAATCGTTAACAACTAGAATGCGTAATATTTTTTTTTTTCCTAACCTAACTAAAACTAAGTGTATTTGGGAGGGGTCCGGGTTAGGGAGGGACCTAAGTGCGTCTCAGGCCGAAGCCTATACGCCTTAGTCATGCTGGGATTAGCCATGCAGGGAGAGGGTCGCATGCATCGTGTGCTAGGAGGGGATTGGCCAGCCATGGCAGCGATTGGCGCCATGACTAACTCCCCTCACTCTTAACTCTAGACTAAACTACTTGATAAGTTGGGCCCAGGTAAAACCTGCATAGACACAGGGAAAACCCTGGGCACTTTCATGCGGGATGCCAAATTTCATGCATTAATTTCAGGCAGGTTCAATACGGGAGAAAGAAGGATGGTTCAGGAAGAAGTGTTGGTCAGAGCAGAAAGAGTCTACCATGCGGGGTTTGGGCGCTTGGACTTAAATGTCCGCATTGTTTGTTGTTCTGCAGTTCTGGATCTTCTGACCAGGGACGCGAGCGCCTCTGGTGGTGGCTGGCCACACCGGGCCACCCACCCCGCCTCCAGTAGCACCTAAACTAAAAGAAGAAAAATAGAACACCTTACTTACTAAACATATACAAACAGAACATATTTCACTATGTGTACGCTCTGCTAGTGCGGAGCGTAGGCTACATTATTTAAGATATTTTAAAGCTAATAACTTAATATGAATTAAACTATTATATTTTTGGTATTTTATTTTATTTTTTTTTGTTTTTATTATTTTTAATTTTTCTCTCTTAGCCTAATATATTATATTACTTTATTTAGTATCTTAATATCTACGCACTTAAATATAGTGGTAGAACTGCCAACTAATATATCAGCATTCAGTTACGATCCACATATTGATTATGCTCTCAGAACAGCATCCAAATCGGAGCAATGAATAAGGTTTGTCCTAAATGTTTTGCTAAAAAATGGAATGATTAAGCGAGCGGTATGTGCTGCGCGTCTGGGAAAGTTATTCTTTCTAATATTAAAGAGCCACCAGAACCAATAAAAAGCTTTTGACTAATAATCACACATATTCCGCGCATTTTTTTAAATAATGCACGTAGATACAATAGCCTTTTTCAGATGACTTCGTTTGGGGCGAAAGAAATTAGAGAGGGAAATTTTATGCCCACCTTTAAGGTAGAAGGGCAAGTCTATCATCTTATAGGTAGCCACTTACCACCAGCAGGACAAAGCCCTCCATTTCTGCAAATATATTTTATTTCAGAAGCTGACCAACTATCATTGCGATAAAACATGGCCCCTATGCTAAAAATAGATTTGATTAACGAATTGCAGACCGTATTAAATAGCCACAACATGTACATACGAAGTTATAAACATAGTATCGAATTTAACATCCCTGAAAGTTTAAAATTAATCATTCACTCTGATCGCACACCTCTGGCAGAATACCAGGGCAGATATAACGCTCCTTCCATAAATGATGTGGCCGTTCTATTGGTCGACGAAGACAAAGGACCCAGGGATATTGTACTGCATGGTAGAGACGGACAACTAAAACGAGTGTCGGAATTGCACCGCACCTACGATCCGTTACAATATCCACTAATATTTGAATCAGGAGACGACATATATTATGTGACTATTCCTCAGCAGAATGCCTTACGAAATAAGACGGTGTCATGTATTCAATATTATGCCTATCGTTTAATGATTAGGACCAACTGTTTTAGCACACTGCATTATTACAAAGATTTGTTTAATCAGTATTGTGTGGATATGATGGCGAAGATGATTTCAGAAAGGTTAAATTTTATTTGCCGAAACCAACAAAAGCTTAGAGCAGATGACTATATTCATTTGAGGGATGCTTGGAACCAAGACGCAAGCGTAAATGCTGCCAATATAGGTCAGCATGTTATCTTACCGTCATCATTTACTGGGTCTCCGAGGTATCTCCACGAAAAGACGCAAGATGCTATGAACTTTTTCCCGGTCAGCGATCTTTCGAACGGTATGACATCATCGCTCAAGTGTTTCACTTAAAAATGAAAAAAAAAAAACCTCATAAAAATAATCACAAAAGACGCGATTTTTGGGCCGGTCAAATGTTATATGCTTACTGTAGAGTGGCAAAAAAAGAGGACTGCCGCATTGAAAACATGCAAAATATAGTGTAAAATCCACCAAAAACGACACTCACTGCGTTTTTTGACCTGTGCAGTAGTGACGGATTTGCTAAAACACTACTCTATCACGAAGTCCCTCATTACTATACATGGGATAACAATAAATTTTCTAGAAGGAAACGTGGCCAAGACGTAGTTGGACACCCCGGCATAAAAAAAGATGCGGCATTGGGAAGAGTGTACAGCATTCATCCTTCCCAGTCAGAATGGTTTTATCTCAGGATACTACTTCATCATGTACGTGGCCCAACATCGTTTCAGGACTTAAAAACAGTTGATGGAATTGTTAAAGAAACTTACAAAGCCGCTTGCCAAGATAGATGTTTGCTGGAAAATGATAACCAATGGGAAATAACTTTGAGAGAAGCTTCGATTTCTCAATGTCCGTTAAAGCTGAGAGAATTGTTTGTGGTGATATTATAATTTTGTTTCCCCCCGGAACCTCTCAACTTATGGGACACTTTTAAAGACGATTTGTGTCAAGATATCAGACACATAGCCCAACAACAAGGTCAAGATTTTGATGTTTATAATGAAGGCTTGATACAGATCGAAAACAAACTTTAGAGAATTGAACGACAAAAATTTAAGATCCTGATAAACATTTGGTTGAATGTACGGGATCGTGTCTCACGGTTATGGTAGCTGTGGAGATAATTTAAATTGGCCGACAGATATTGAGGGTATCCCAGCCGCAGTGTATTGTAAGCAAGAATCAGCATGTGCATATCACGCCCCTGTGTGAGTCTAAACTATTTCAACTGCTTATAGTACTGAGTTATATGGTCTCGTGATTTTAGGTTAAAAAAATTGGTTGTTAGTAAAGTCGGTTTACGGACGATAGTTTAACGTGACAACGTCATAACAAAACATTGATGAAATGATTGCATACTTTTATGAATAAAATTGAATCATTTTTATTGAATTATCACTATTTGGTATGGATACAAAGAAGGATTGAAATGAAATCTACAATTTAATTGATAAATTTACTTTTATTTCACTCATTAATTCAAATATGTAAATTACTTTACCGAAGAGATTATTTTAACTATAACTTTTATACATGTTTGCTACTTAACTTCAAGATCGTCTAGAATGTTTTACGCTTTTTCGCAATTACACATTTAACGACGAAGTTTGTTCGTCGTGAAATTAAACGTAGAGTTTAATAAAAATGCCCTAGCAGTTAATAAAATAAGTATTAGTAAGTTAAAGAAAGAATTTCGGCTTTAATCTCCAACCCAGACGCTCGTGGAGCGCTGGGGCCGAGATTAAAATTCGTCGAGAATATTTTACGTTTTTATGTCTTCCAGTACTCAAAATGATATGCAATTGTGGCCCCGGGCACGAAATTTTATTTATAATTCATTAATAATAACGCTCCTCGCGATAAACAAAGTAAAATATGTATTAACGAGTGCCTGGTTACCGCGGAAGCGGGTAGATAGCACGATTAGTTCGGTTCGCGTCCGTCACCGTAGATGACAGCACCGTAGGGGAATCATATTATTTCGTTTTTATAATACGAGTTTATAACAAAGACGCGTCCCAAATACACCAAACGTATTTATGATGTATCACAATATTTTTTAAATCATTGTGCAAAGTATCCCGGGTTTAGTTTGAATTATTATGTGTAACTGTAAAACACCATTGTTCGTACAAAAGAGGATAAATAGCGCGATTCGTTCGGTTCGCGTCCGTCACCGTAGATGACAGCACCGTAGGGGAATAATTTAATTTCTTTTTTATAATACGATTTTATAAAAAATACGCATCCCAAATACACCAAACTTATTTATAATGTGTTACAATATTTTTTAAACCTTGTGCAAGAGATCCCGGGAGTAATTTGAATTATTATGTGTAACTGTAAAACACCATTATTCGTACAAAAACGTATTTGAAAATTCAATATTACTTTTAAATAACCGTACCGATTGTGCTGAAAATCGGTGGACGATCGTTAAATTACATAATATTAATAATTCAAACGACGAAAACATGATTGCAAAGTCAAATCGATGGTTGTTCCAATCGAGTGGAAGAGAGATGCGGCGCAAGCGTACAATGAGCGTAACGGGACACATCGATTTATTAGACATTTTCACGTCAAAAATTAATCTTACACAGGAGTTCTGGAGATTCTGAAGTCGTTTTGTTAATTTATCAGTCAAATCAGGAAACAAAACATCGCAGTAATCAAAGTGCGGCATAATTAAGAATTGAATAAGGATGGTTTTAATGCTGGGAAGGGGGGGGGGGGGGGAGAAAAAATTTATAAGCATCATAAGCAATGCACGGAGATCTCTATTTTCTTGCTAATTTGCATTACCTGATCCTTCCAGGTTAAAGTTGAATTTATCATAACTCCCAGGTTTCTCACAACCTAAGAGAACTGAATATGTATTCCTCCAAGTGTCAAGTTATTACGTTTAAAAGAAGTTACTTTGGATATCATGAGAGCAGAGTCGATTATTATGGCCTGTGTTTTGTCAATATTCAACATGAGTTTATTGGCACTTACCCATCTCAAAATAGAAGCAATATCATAATATACAAAACTAATCGACTGATTAATATCAGTTGCTTTGGTATGAAGATAAATCTGAACATCTAAACATCATCTGTGTACATGTGATATTGGCAAGTAATGAGGCATTTAAGTAAGTCATTAATAAAAATTGCAAATAAAAGTGGACCAAGAATCGAACCCCGAGGAACTCCCGCTTTTACAAGGAGCCAGCAGGACAATTCACTATCAAGGACGACACATCGACAAAGAACGTTAAGATGGGATTCGAACCAAGCCAATCTGTATGAGAGAAGTTGTAGAGAACTGAAATTTTACTTAGTAATAGGGCATGGTCTGCCGAATCAAAAGCTTTACTGAGGTCAAGCAGCGTTAAAATCGTTAGTACCCGCTTATCAATAACACGACGTATATTATCCATAGCATTAATTAAAACAGTAGTGGTACTGTGACCAGGTCTGAAACCTGACTGGAAAGTATCTAAAAGATTTCCTTTTCATAGGTATGTACATGTTTGCTGATGCACCAGGTGTTCAAGAGCTTTGGAAACAGCAGGTAGGATGCTTATAGGGTGGAAGTCTTTGGATTATTCTGGAGATTTAATTTTTGGAATTGGTTTAATAAACGAGTACTTCCATATAGTCGGATATTGACCTGTAGTAAGTGTTGCATTAAAAATGTGCTCCATAACAGATACAACAAATGGTGACATTATATGCAGCATTTTAATGGATATTTTGTCATTACAAACCGCATCACTTTTAATGCGACGCAGGGCCTTCGCAACATCTAAGCACGACATAACCGCACGTTTTCTGTGTGATGCACAAGGTTTGCAGCAGAAAACTTTTGATATGTTACTAAAAAATGTTAATTCTACCACTGTTGAATTTGATATGTTACTAAAAAATGTTAATTCTACCACTGTTGAAAAATACAGCGTTTATATATTTTTTCTTACATTAAAAACCTTAGTTTCCTAAGACCGAAATTTGCCCCAACCCGAGCAACTTTAGGTTCCCGCAGTACAATACACACTACGTCGCTCGGAACCTTTCACTGGTCAGATCAATTGAGTCAGAGCAATATACCATTTTAATGCTTAAGAATCATGCAACAATCTTTTCTAACGTCTTTTAAGTCGGTCCATTCAGGTTTATGTTATCTGTATTTTCATTCATTTGATAATTATATTTCATAATATGAAACATTTTTCAATTATATCACGTTGAATAATATATTTAGATAAATTTTGTTTGGTTCACTACAGTAATAACGTTTACGGAATGCAATATTGTGGAGCACTCAAGAAGCTATTATTCAAAGTTTCACTTTACGTTTTTGGTGTAAAGCACAAGGTTTGCGGAGGTTAATTTAACATGTAACTAGAAAAAGATGATATTACAACTGTACCAAATCTCAGTTTGGGGTGAATATTTCATAGGTTACAAAACCTCGATTTCATGGGAGCGAAAGTCACCCCAGCCTTTGCAGCTGTAGCACTGTCGCAATACGTACACAACAATGCTACACTCGGATCGCTCTAGCGATTTAATCAATTACTCAAGCCTCTTCAAATATATATCACATTTTAGCTTACGAAATATGCACAATTTTTTTTTTTAACGTAATTATTACATCGGACCCTTTATTTTAATGTGATTCATATTTTTATGTCATTGATTGAGATAAAGAAAAAAACACTTTTTTTTATTACTTCATCGATTTATATCATACCTTTTATACTAATATTTGGCACATGTTTTAACATAAATGTGTGAAATAGTGTTTCTAGATTATTTTGATGCATTTATGGAGAGGCTATGTTAAAAACTGAGTAAATAAGAAACATTTTAATGGACTGTTGTGAGTCGCTGTCATCTAGGACGTAACTGCACGTTTTCGGTGATACGCTAAATGACTACAGCGGTAAACATTCGGTATATATTTAGGATAGTTGACTCTACCACTGTGCAAAAATTCATCTTTGGGCAAAGTTTTCACAAACTTTTGTTTCCTGGGATATAGCTTTCCTGTAGCCTTGTATGAACCCAGTTAACTAGCCCCCCGGGGGGGGGGGGGGGGAAGGTCAGTTGGTGGCCCTGAACAATGAGTGACGCGACTACAATGACGGACTGCGAGGCCCCTTCAGGGCTGAGCACGAGCGAACAGCCGGTTACAGTCCAGGAAACCAAGACTTAAAAAGGCACAAACCTGTGAAAAATTTGTCCAAAGCTGAATTTTTGCACAGTTGTAGATTTGACTATGCTTAATAACATACCGAAAGTTTACCGCTGTAGACCTTGTGCGTATCACCGAAAATTTGCATTTAAGTCCTAGATGACAGCGACTTACATCAGTCCATTAAAATGCTACCCATTTGTACAGTTTTTAATTTAGACTGTCCATAAAACTACCAAAATAATCTTGAGACTCTAATACAGCCATTAATGTTGTAAAAAGCATAAATTGTTAATATTAAAGATTTGATATTAAGCGATTAATTCATGATATATTATTTTTTATCTTTGCCACTCAGATAAAAATACTATTTACACCAATTTGAAGAGTCCAATGCGAAAAATGTCCAAATAAATGTTTTTGGTTATACCTTTAGCTTTAAGACAATATATTTATACAGAGTCTAACGTAATTAGTTGGCTCATTAAAGCGGCCCGAGCGTTGCAGTGTACTGCGGCCGTACTGATCTCTCACGGCCACCGCCGTTCCAGCGCGGCATTGCGACACACTGCGTACTGCGACACTCATTCAACTGGGTCTTATTTAGGGATTACTTAAAACAAGGCTAATTCATATGAGAGGGTGTATGTTACATGGAATGAGATATGCATTTTTTTTCTTATATGAATGTTTTTTGATACAATAAAATTAACAATAAACGATTTCTGCTTGGAACTTGTAAATGAAAAACTCTAGAGGACCTCTGGTTTTATATTTGCATTGATTTATTCTGTTTAAAAATTTTATTATTAAAAATTATTTTTTAGCAACAATTTTTTTTTAATTTCTGATACATCGTTTTATTTTCGATCAGAACAATGCAAAATTTTAATGTAGCCTGTATTAGACAAAATGAAAAAATATATATTTACTTCTTTAAAATCAGTTTACTACATAAAAATTGAATAAAACGATACATCGTAAATGTACTCTGAGTTTTTTTTTTTTTTTCACTTTTACAACATAATTCCTATAATAAAAGGTTTTTTTTTCCAGAAAATAAATAAAACACGAGTTGTGTTGTAAAACGTATAGGTAGCATTACATATTCAGTTTTTTTTTTTTTAATAAGTTAATGTATTTGAGTGCTGCGCCTAGCTGACGTCGTTGGATTGCTAGTGGCAAAGAGCGGTGGTGGATGTTTTTGCAAGAGTTTGACTGTATTATATGACCCTACCTGTGAGAGGGTGTTCGTACCAGAAATCCTAACGGTTAAGGAAACTATCCATTCTCTGTAGTCACGTACGGGTGTGCTACTCGCGCAATATCGTCAAATATCTTAACTTTCCGGGACGTTCGGTCATTTCTCGGTTAGCTCTGGTTTCACCATAGTAAACGGAACAAAATCTTGTCTGTAGTGATTTCATATTCCTATTACCGTAGTAGTATGGCGTTTGAGGACAAACCAAGTTTGCTGTATACTGGGAGCCTACTTAAAAAAAGTATTTATAGAGTTATTAAATTATTTACGAAACAAAATTTTGTGGATCGTTTGGGAAATTATCATTAAGGACTTAATTGCTCGTTATTGGTGTGATCACAAGGGATCATCGGTAAACTTTTGACATGTTACTAAGAAACGTTTATTCTACAACTGTACAAAGTTTCTGCTTTGGGATAATTTTCCATGTTTCTTAACAGCGAAATTCGTTCCGACCCCAAGCCGACTTCGGCAACCTCACAGTAGTACACACTACACGGCTCGGATAGCTTCAGGGGTCAAACAAATTGTATGAGACCCTTAACAAATATATCCATTTAAAGAAGAATAAATATGCAACAATGTTTATTGAAAGCGATTTTCACGTAGGGCTCTTTATATTTATGTAAGATGTATTAACTTTTCTGTAAATTTGAATGAAAATGAATTTCTCAACTTTAATGATTTAAATTGTCTATTTTATATAAAGATGTTAAAACTGTGTACTTTTTATTACTATCCTCAGATAAAACAATGTTTCTAGATTATTTTGGGTTCCATACTGTCAGTCTACTCCATAAACTGCATTTGCAATATCCATTATTGTGGATCGTTGCAAAAAAATTGTCCTTATGGGCTTAACTGCTCGTTATTGGTGTGATCACAAAGGATCATCGATAAACTTTTGACATGTTACTAAGAAACGTTTATTCTACAACTGTACAAAGTTTCTGCTTTGGGATAATTTTCCATGTTTCTTAACAGCGAAATTCGTCCCGACCCCGAGCCGACTTCGGCAACCTCACAGTAGTACACACTACACGGCTCGGATAGCTTCAGGGGTCAAACAAATTGTATGAGACCCTTAACAAATATACCCATTTAAAGAAGAATAAATATGCAACAACGTTTATTAAAAGCTATTTTCACGTAGGGCTCTTTATATTTATGTAAGATGTATTAACTTTTCCGTAAAATTGAATGAAAATGAATTTCTCAATTTTAATGATTTAAATTGTCTATTTTATATAAAGATGTTAAAACTGTGTACTTTTTATTACTATCCTCAGATAGGACAATGTTTCTAGATTACTTTTCGTTCGATACTGTCAGTCTACTCCATTAACTGCATTTGCAATATCCATTATTGTGGATCGTTGCAAAAAATTGACATTTTGGGCTTAACTGCTCGGTTTTTGCGTGACGCACAAGGTTTGCATCGGTAAACTTTTGATATGTTACTAAGAAACGTTCACTCTACAACTGTACTAAGTTTATTCTTTGGTTTTTTTTTCCATGTATTAAAAACCTTTGTTTCTTTACAGCGAAATTCGTCCCGACCCGAGCCTACTTCGACAACATCGCAATAGTATACACTATGCGGCTCGGATCGCTTCAGCGGTCAGACTAATTGTATGAGACACTTTAAAAATATACCAATTTAAAGATGAATAAATATGCAACAACGTTTACTTCAAGCGATTTCCCTTTTGGGCTTTTTAAGTTTATGTAAAATGTATTTATATTTCCTAAAAATTGAATGAAAGTGAATTCGTTAACTTTAATGATTTAAATTGTCTATTTTATAGAAAGATGTTTAAACTTGGTACTTTTTATCACTATCCTCAGATAGGGCAATGTTTCTAAAATATTTTGGGTTCCATACTGTCAGTCTACTCCATAAACTCCATTTGCAATATCCATTATAGTGGATCGTTGCAAAAAATTGACATTTTGGGCTTAACTGCTCGTTTTTGGCGTGACGCACAAGGTTTGCATCGGTAAACTTTTGATATGTTACTAAGAAACGTTCACTCTACAACTTTACAAAGTTTATTCTTTGGGATAATTTTCCATGTATTAAAATTCTTTGTTTCTTTAAAGCGAAATTCGTCCCGACCCGAGCCTACTTCGACAACATCGCAGTAGTATAGGTACACTACGCGGCTCGGATCGCTTTAGCGGTCAGACTAATTGTATGAGACCCTTAACAAATATACCCATTTAAAGAAGAATAAATATGCAACAACGTTTATTGAAAGCTATTTTCACGTAGGGCTCTTTATATTTATGTAAGATGTATTAACTGTTCCGTAAAATTGAATGAAAATGAATTTCTCAACTTTAATGATTTAAATTGTCTATTTTATATAAAGATGTTAAAACTGTGTACTTCTTATTACCATCCTCAGATAGGACAATGTTTCTAGATTATTTTTGGTTCCATACTCTCAGTCTACTCCATAAACTGCATTTGCAATAACCATTATTGTGGATCGTTGCAAAAAATTGACATTTTGGGCTTAACTGCTCGTTTTTGGCGTGACGCACAAGGTTTGCAACGGTAAACTTTTGATATGTTACTAAGAAACGTTCTTTCTACAACTGTACAAAGTTTCTTCTTTGGGATAATTTTCCATGTATTAAAACCCTTTGTTTCTTTACAGCGAAATTCGTCCCGACCCGAGCCTACTTCGACAACCTCGCAGTAGTATACACTACGCGGCTCGGATCGCTTTAGCGGTCAGACACATTGTACCAAGCTCTCAACAAATAAACTAATTTAAAGTTTAAGAACTTTGCAACTACTTTTATTTAATGTTTTCACTTCGGGCTCTAGGTGTTTTTGTAATACGTATTTTCATTTGTGCCCTTTTTTTCAGAACACCTCTCTTCTAATATTATTGAATAAATATCATATTTATTCAAACGTAGTGAAATTTTTTTAAATTTAATCATTGAGAATAATGTTTTGAGTAAGTTTTGGTTTGCTATTCTGAAAGTATACTATAGTAATTACGTTATAGTGCCATATTGTTGAGTGGTCAATAAAGTATTATTTAGGACTTATCTTCTCGTTTTCGGTGTTCCGCGCAAGGTTTGCGGAGGTAAACATTTCAAATGTTGCTAGAAAACTTGAATGTTACCACTGTTTTAAATTTCAGTTAGAAGCAAATTTTACAAAGATTAAAAATCTTTGATTTCGTGGGAGTGAGAAGGGACACAGCGCTTGCGGCTGTGGCTCTGTCGCAGTGCGTAGACGACATTGATAAGCTCGGGAGTCTCTAGTGATCCTATAAATAAAGCTAGACTTTTGAGAGATATGTCCCTGTAAAGCTTAAGAACTATACAACAACTTTTGTTAAAGAAATATTTGCGTAAGACCCTTTATTTTTATGTGAATTGTCTTTTTATTGCCTTGACTGATGTAAAAAAACTTATATCATTAATTTTACATTTTTTTTCTTACCTTTAATATCAACTTTTAGAACTTTATTTATTATAAATGTGAGAAGTAGAGCTTTAAGATTATTTTCATATAGCTATCGAGATTCTACGGTAAAAAGTGTGAAAATGGGAAGCATTTTAATGAACTGCTGCAAGTCGCTGTCATCTAGGACTTAACTGCAAATTTTCAGTGATACGCACAAGGTCTACAGCGGTAAACTTTCGGTATGTTATTAAGCATAGTCTACTCTACCACTGTGCAAAAATTCAGCTTTGGACAAATTTTTCACAGGTTGAAACCTTTGTTTCCTGGGCTACTGAGCACGAGCGAACAGCCGGTTACCACGGTCGGGAGGTCTCTACGACCGACAGCCCCCCCTCCCTCCCTTGACGAGCGGCACCAGTACCCGCGGGTATTTCCAGCGCTCAAAGGAGCACACGTGCCAAAACCGCGGCCGTCACGGCTCCATCGCCGAGTATCACCGCGCGGTCAAGGCGCCCAACACTCGGGCCCCCTGTAGTCCAGGAAACCAAGACTTAAAAAGGCACAAACCTGTGAAAAATTTGTCCAAAGCTGAATATTTGCACAGTTGTAGATTTGACTATGCTTAATAACATACCGAAAGTTTACCGCTGTAGACCTTGTGCGTATCACCGAAAATTTGCATTTAAGTCCTAGATGACAGCGACTTACATCAGTCCATTAAAATGCTACCCATTTGTACAGTTTTTAATTTAGACTGTCCATAAAACTACCAAAATAATCTTGAGACTCTAATACAGCCATTAATGTTGTAAAAAGCATAAATTGTTCATATTAAAGATTTGATATTAAGCGATTAATTCATGATATATTATTTTTTATCTTTGCCACTCAGATAAAAATACTATTTACACCAATTTGAAGAGTCCAATGCGAAAAATGTCCAAATAAATGTTTTTGGTTATACCTTTAGCTTTAAGACAATATATTTATACAGAGTCTAACGTAATTAGTTGGCTCATTAAAGCGGCCCGAGCGTTGCAGTGTACTGCGGCCGTACTGATCTCTCACGGCCACCGCCGTTCCAGCGCGGCATTGCGACACACTGCGTACTGCGACACTCATTCAACTGGGTCTTATTTAGGGATTACTTAAAACAAGGCTAATTCATATGAGAGGGTGTATGTTACATGGAATGAGATATGCATTTTTTTTCTTATATGAATGTTTTTTGATACAATAAAATTAACAATAAACGATTTCTGCTTGGAACTTGTAAATGAAAAACTCTAGAGGACCTCTGGTTTTATATCTGCATGGATTTATTCTGTTTCAAAAATTTTATTATTAAAAATAATTTTTTAGCAACAATTTTTTTTTATTTCTGATACATCGTTTTATTTTCGATTAGAACAATGCAAAATTTTAATGTAGCCTGTATTCGACAAAATGAAAAAATATATATTTACTTCTTTAAAATCAGTTTACTACATAAAAATTGAATAAAACGATACATCGTAAATGTACTCTGAGTTTTTTTTTTTCACTTTTACAACATAATTCCTATAATAATAGTTTTTTTTTTCAGAAAATAAATAACACACGGTGTTGTAAAACGTATAGGTAGCATTACATATTCAGTTTTTTTAATAAGTTAATGTATTTGAGTGCTGCGCCTAGCTGACGTCGTTGGATTGCTAGTGGCAAAGAGCGGTGGTGGATGTTTTTGCAAGAGTTTGACCGTATTTTTTTATGACCCTACCTGTAAGAGAGTGTTCGTACCAGAAATCCTAACGGTTAAGGAAACTATCCATTCTCTGTAGTCACGTACGGGTGTGCTACTCGCGCAATATCGTCAAATATCACAACTTTCCGGGACGTTCGGTCATTTCTCGGTTAGCTCTGGTTTCACCATAGTAAACGGAACAAAATCTTGTCTGTAGTGATTTCATATTCCTATTACCGTAGTAGTATGGCGTTTGAGGACAAACCAAGTTTGCTGTATACTGGGAGCCTACTTAAAAAAAGTATTTATAGAGTTATTAAATTATTTACGAAACAAAATTTTGTGGATCGTTTGGGAAATTATCATTAAGGACTTAATTGCTCGTTATTGGTGTGATCACAAGGGATCATCGGTAAACTTTTGACATGTTACTAAGAAACGTTTATTCTACAACTGTACAAAGTTTCTGCTTTGGGATAATTTTCCATGTTTCTTAACAGCGAAATTCGTTCCGACCCCAAGCCGACTTCGGCAACCTCACAGTAGTACACACTACACGGCTCGGATAGCTTCAGGGGTCAAACAAATTGTATGAGACCCTTAACAAATATATCCATTTAAAGAAGAATAAATATGCAACAATGTTTATTGAAAGCGATTTTCACGTAGGGCTCTTTATATTTATGTAAGATGTATTAACTTTTCTGTAAATTTGAATGAAAATGAATTTCTCAACTTTAATGATTTAAATTGTCTATTTTATATAAAGATGTTAAAACTGTGTACTTTTTATTACTATCCTCAGATAAAACAATGTTTCTAGATTATTTTGGGTTCCATACTGTCAGTCTACTCCATAAACTGCATTTGCAATATCCATTATTGTGGATCGTTGCAAAAAAATTGTCCTTATGGGCTTAACTGCTCGTTTTTGGCGTGACGCACAAGGTTTGCATCGGTAAACTTTTGATATGTTACTAAGAAACGTTCACTCTACAACTGTACAAAGTTTCTTCTTTGGGATAATTTTCCATGTATTAAAAACCTTTGTTTCTTTACAGCGAAATTCGTCCCAACCCGAGCCTACTTCGACAACATCGCAGTAGTATACACTACGCGGCTCGGATCGCTTCAGCGGTCAGACTAATTGTATGAGACACTTAAAAAATATACCAATTTAAAGATGAATAAATATGCAACAACGTTTACTCTAAGCGATTTCCATGTTGGGCTCTTTAAGTTTATGTAAAATATATTTATATTTCCTAAAAATTGAATGAAAGTGAATTCGTTAACTTTAATGATTTAAATTGTCTATTTTATAGACAGATGTTTAAACTTTGTACTTTTTATCACTATCCTCAGATAGGGCAATGTTTCTAGATTATTTTGGGTTCCATACTGTCAGTCTACTTTATAAACTGCATTTGCAATATCCATTATTGTGGATCGTTGCAAAAAATTGACATTTTGGGCTTAACTGCTCGTTTTTTGTGTGACGCACAAGGTTTGCATCGGTAAACTTTTGATATGTTACTAAGAAACGTTCATTCTGCAATTGTACAAAGTTTTTTCTTTGGGATAATTTTCCATGTATTAAATACCTTTGTTTCTTTACAGCGAAATTCGTCCCGACCCGAGCCTACTTCGACAACCTCGCAGTAGTATACACTACGCGGCTCGGATCGCTTTAGCGGTCAGACACATTGTACCAAGCTCTCAACAAATAAACTAATTTAAAGTTTAAGAACTTTGCAACTACTTTTTTTAATGTTTTCACATCGGGCTCTACGTGTTTTTGTAATACGTATTTTCATTTGTGCCCTTTTTTTCAGAACACCTCTCTTCTAATATTATTGAATAAATATCATATTTAGTCAAACGTAGTGAAAGATTTTTAAATTTAATCATTGAGAATAATGTTTTGAGTAAGTTTTGGTTTGCTATTCTGGAAGTATACTATAGTAATTACGTTATAGTGCCATATTGTTGAGTGGTCAATAAAGTATTATTTAGGACTTAACTTCTCGTTTTCGGTGTTCCGCGCAAGGTTTGCGGAGGTAAACATTTCAAATGTTGCTAGAAAACTTTAATGTTACCACTGTTTAAAATTTCAGTTAGGAACAAAATTTTACAAAGATTAAAAATCTTCGATTTCGTGGGAGTGAGAGTGGCCACAGCGCTTGCGGCTGTGGCTCTGTCGCAGTGCATAGACGACATTGATAAGCTCGGGAGTCTCTAGTGATCCTATAAATTAATCTAGACTTTTGAGAGATATGTCCCTGTAAAGCTTAAGAACTATACAACAACTTTTGTTAAAGAAATATTTGCGTAAGACCCTTTAGTTTTAAGTGAATTGTCTTTTTATTGCCTTGACTGATGTAAAAAAACTTATTTCATTAATTGAACATTTTTTTTCTTACCTTTAATATTAACTTTTAGAACTTTATTCATTATAAATGTGAGTAGTAGTGCTTTAAGATTATTTTCATATAGCTATCGAGAGTCTACGGTAAAAAGTGCGAAAATGGGAAGCATTTTAATGAACTGCTGCAAGTCGCTGTCATCTAGGACTTAACTGTAAATTTTCAGTGATACGCACAAGGTCTACAGCGGTAAACTTTCGGTATGTTATTAAGCATAGTCGACTCTACCACTGTGCAAAAATTCAGCTTTGGACAAATTTTTCACAGGTTGAAACCTTTGTTTTCTGGGCTATCAGAGGGATTCGTGCTGCACAAACCCCGACCAATTTCCTCCAGGAGGAATTCACAGCCCTACGACTGTCTGTCTATAACTTGTGGTTTCTGGAAAACCGCGGGACCAGGCAGAAGAGCGAGGGCGCCTCAGGCCTGCGATCCTGAGCGCATCCGCACCCTACGCGAGCTCGCAGGCGGCTCATAAGAGTGGACGACTACAGGCGTCCGGCGCCCCACGCAGTGCAGCAGGTGCCAGCGCTTCGGCCACTCACAACCGAATGGACTCGAGCTAGTTATTATTTCAACCATGACAATACAAACAATTTAAACATAATTTCCAACATGGCCTGCATTCCCTTTCTCTCATGTTTGCTGGCGACTCGTTGGCCACTACTCTGGTAACAAAATAAACTCAGTTCAGGCACGAGTAGGAAAAAACCATACACTGCTCCCAGTCCACGACAAATCTCTCTCATACCTTGGCCATAAGATAAACACAACAGGTCTTAAAGAACAATCATCCTCGGTGAGCTATTAATTAAACCTAATGTGTAGCTAGTATTAAAATACATAAACCACATGAAAATTACATTTATAACTAATATATTATTACGACAGGCTGCCCTCTGAACACTAACAGTCCTAATAATACAGGCAGCCTCAGTCCTTTTTAAGTTCGCTAGTTCACGAAGAGACCAGTCAGTCGACGCCAATATAGGTACTCGGGCAGGCAATGGGTACTACTGCCTCTCGGTTCGCGGCTCAGCGATATGGCCGCATCTCCAGGCGATTGTTCATCTCGTCCAGGAATGCCTGAGCTTGTGCCTGGTCCTCTCTCCTCATCTGGGTCCTGGGCGCAACCCCAGGATCAGCCACGACCAGCGGCCTGGACTGCGACTCGCTCGCGGCTCTGCTACTCGCTGGTGACCCGGTACCAATCCCAAACCTCTCCCTGGACTCCGGGTGTAGGGTACCCACTGCTGATCAGCAAACGGCGCTTTAAGTTGTGGTACTCGCCTTGGTCCTCAGGCGAGTAGGGACTCACTAGGCAGGTGGATAGTTGGCAGACCTGGTTCCAATCTCCAACACTTGCTCAGTCTTCTCGGTCGCTTTATCACGGCCGTTAGGTGTCACATGAAACCAAGCCTCACGTAGCCAGACCCACCGACGCTCGTGCAATGTAACTTAGCCTCACACTAGAAACTGAGTGAATCACTCCGACGGCAAGTAACTGTCCATGGTAATGATGTGACCGTAGTTCACATCTTACAAGTCTGAAAGAAGACGTAAGTTATAAAAAAAAATATTTAATAGCAAAATAATTGGTTAAATTCACTGTTTATTTTACAGTTTATTTTCAGTGGTTGTGCACAATAGTTTTCTCTCAAAACCGCTCGCTTGAAAAGAGACTTATTATGAAAGCAATTATTTATTTAGAATCGTTAACTTGCATTAAGGGGCCTCCCTAGTAAAAATGTTTAGCGCGGTGGGCCACTGGCCACGTGCTAATGCCAGTGGTTGGGCGTGGCGATATACCTGAGCCTGTCGCCTGCGCCGCGGTGGAGGGGGGAGAGGGCGTTTCAGCGAGGGGGGCGGAATAATGGGAGGGTTGTCATTGTGTGGACTTATACCTGCGTTATCTGCGAACAAGATCGTGGTAAGAAAGGTGACTGTTTTTCCCTTTCGCTACATTCAACCAAAAGATAATGTTCTCATATTGCCTTGCTTGCTTCCTGACAGTGTTTATTAACTTGAAACATTAAATTAGTGTTGCGATCCAGTCCATATCCATTAAATGCAAACAATCGTCAATTCTGTTTAAAACATTTATTTTTATTTTTTAATTATGTTCTACATAATTAATAGATTTACATACATTACAAAAAATTGTCACCAAAAATTGATGCGTTAGCTTGTGTTTTCAGAAAAAAAATTGTAAAAATTGTTATAATTAAAAAAAAATTTACAACGTTATACTTTAGAACTGACATTTGTGTGATGAATGGTTTTGCACGAACATTATGCTTTCATTCATAAAAGTCTTCCGCACCGCGACGAGAAATCACGTCCTACTAATAGATTGAGTAATAAAACTGGGAATAAAATGATGAAAATAATATTAAATATTTTTACTCTTAGACACAAATCAACTTTTGAAATCGCAATAACGACAAACAAATTTTTAACTTACTTCCTGAAGAAAAAGTGCATGTCAAACTCACTTTAAAATTCTGTAGAGAAAAAAATGTCAGGAATAAACAAGTGATCCCACCAACGACACATCGTCAACTTTGTATTCTAGGGTTCACGTCGTATTTAGTTACACTAAATATTACAGCATATTATTATTTTCTGGCACTTATTACATGTTTAGCATTTTATTTTTTTAATATTTTTTAATGACTTTAACGTTGCATAATATGATGAATAAATATACACGAATGAACTGGAATCCCGTTCCGAGTTACATACAGACTGTTTACGAGCAGTGTAAATTTCTTAGCTGTTGCAACAGCGGCCTACAGGTGGATTCAGACTGCAGGCTTAGTCAGTCATGCTGAATCCACCTGAGTTCAGATTTTATCGAAGACAAGTGCGGGTGGTATGTAAGAACTCAGTGTGCACTGACTGTTGTGCTCAAGGTGTCAGTGAAATGTATAGCTGGAATCACGGGCGAAAATCTGTAGGATTCCCTTGAGGCCCGCGCGATAACGTGAAGATTTTGCAAATCCAAGCGGGCCCCCTCCGATGGGCTTTTTTTTATTTCAGGGAGGTTCGGGCCACCCTGAGATTCTCCCCTCCTCTCGGAATGTACACATGCAGCTGGAATTAATTTTTAGCCAAGTACGTCATTTGGTGCTGTATTTAGGCTGTCAAAGAAGATACGAAACATGGCTGCTTTGATAATTGACGATAACTCCTTTTTATTGTGAAATAGTACCCATCTACAACGAAATCCCTACATATACCACCACTACTGTTGGGGATTTTCTATACAAACTATCAAAATAATTTTGGTTTCGTCACTGTCACTAGCTGTTATTGTATCATACGAAAACATGTTTGTTTTGTGTATTAATTTACGGTATTCATCTCTGTCAAAAAAAATCCTTTTCGATAATAAAGTGTAAGCAAGGTAGAATATAAGGCTAATTTTAAAATAAAAATTGAATAAAGTATTTTTTGCTTGCAGTAGTTCAAATTTTTGAATTAATTTTGTTGTTTGTTAAAAAAACCCTTCTAAAATCAAAGAAACTACCTACTTCCTAAATAGTTAAATAGCGCTTTAAGAGTTCACACGCTTTTATAAATATTTAAACGCCAACATTTCAAATGTAGGTTTCACATAATGATAAAATCTTATCTATTTTCATGGTTACGCCTAATGGAAATAATACACAACAATTCGTCATAAATGTTTTTTATGCTTTTAATAACTACTCTACACATGAGCAAATTTCGATATACATAAAACTAAGGAACTCTGCATTACATTTTAAATCTGTGTACGACACTAACAGAAATTGAAGCATAAAATAACATTTTTATTTTTTAATTAATAAGTATTTCATCAACGTGAGCTATGCTTTCATCTCAATGAAGCCACGCTACATAGAGGAAGTGCACATGTATTCAGTCATAACAACAGACCCTGCGGATCACCGAGTAAACTAATGAATAGAATTCATAGCATTACCAGGGTTTTAAGACATATTTTCGCTTCTACTCAATCGCAACATCTCACTTAGCATGTATAATGATATTGTTTCAGTAAACATAACATAAGACATATTCGCCCCATGTACAGTAGAGGAAACTAAAATGTTTGGAACACTGTAAACTAATTGTATTGTCATTTCTGTAGTCGCTCGAAGCGGCAAACTATGTATTATTGTTCAATAAAACGAAATATTGAAACAAACAAACAATAACATTACGTTCAGACAATTCGTTTCGTGAAGTGAATGTAATAAAATACACAAGACAGTTTCTTATAAATACACACACCATTACCAACACACAATCCCATAAAAATCATATAATATTCCATGTCGACTTAAAATTATTATCTATTATTCACCATGATAATTTCTTGCGGGTAGCCAGCAGCAAAGGGACACAATTTTTATTCATTTAATTAACTTTGACCAATCTTGTAAAACCTGGCATGAGCAAAGTAAGCTAATTCACAATTTTATTTTGCGTCACAATATTAAACATCAACTAGTAATGAATTAAGAGTTTGCTTCGCTTGGTAGAACATCGAATATAGTCATCTCCAGGTATTAAACTGAATTTTGAAAGAGGGACTCAAGTTTCTGAACAAGTTGTTGACTTTCCTGATGATCCATCGACAGTTCGTAAACGGTCTCATCGTCGGGATGTCGATCTTGGGACCTTTTTCCTCACCATAGACCCGTGGTCTGTTCTACCATTCGCACAGCTATCCCAACCTATACAAATAGCCGAGTGCTACTACTCCCGTTGCTTCTATCATGGAGCTCGCCCGCAGTCGTACTTCCCTATCCAGCCTGCGTAATACACGCGTCCTACCTGCTAGCCGCCAAGAACGCGTCCATTTGTGAAAAAGCCTCACCCGCTAACAAATACTAACTCATTAATTATAATATGCAAAACATAAAAACATTACATATGCGATAAAACAAAATTTGCTGCTGTCATAAGCCGAAGAAAAAGAATCAAGTTGAAATACCTATAACATAGACAGATAAATCTAAAATAGAGTTATCGATAGTAATGTATGTCATATTACACTAAATACGTGTTCTTACTAACAACCGAATTTAAAAATAATATAAATTACTTTTTTTTCTTTTTCAACCATAACCGCATAGACGAAACAATAATTTTGATAAAACATTTTGTATAACTATACGACAGGACTAAAAGTACATTGTACGTAATAAGTATTTGCTTATAGGAATTAATGCTGCAGAATATACTAATAGATTCAAATGCATAGAATTTAATATATTTTGGAATTTATTTGGCAATATGCATGTACAAAAGATTGAATTTGAAATGAATTATCTATTTTTAACTACAAATATAATTTTATCATTTCTCACTTTCATTCAAACTTCAGAGTGTCATTTTCAACAACAAAATAGCCACAACTTCACTTAAAAATATTTTAACTTGATACTTATATTGTATAACTTTTGATGAAATTAAATGTTAAGAGTTTCATTTAAGTTCGAAAGGAAACATAAATATTACGTTCAAAATAAATAACAAACGTTTTGTCTAGTTAGGAGTTCCGCGTCATGCAAATAAAGGAAAGTTAAACTTTTCAGTATACGGCTGCAATAATTATAGAGGAAAATGCTATTTATTCATTACATTTAATTCCCGTTTGAAGAAGAATAAATCGAAAAGTGCTATACCGAAAGTATAAAGTTGAAGTTCAATATTGCTTGTCAAGTAAGTTCAAGATCAAAATAAAAAAGAAGAAAATTTGTTTTCTTGAATATATTTTTTTCAGAAAAGTATACATACATACAATATTTTTTAAAACTAAAATAAACGTTTTTAGTCCTTGAGTATAAATTTACTGAAATATTTTTTTAGTTAATTAATTTTTTCATGCGAAGAAATATTTAATTGTTAAAATCACGAGAACATAATTTATTACGTTTATGTATTCTAAAGCTTATGTTAAAGATTGACTATATGCTATTCAATTTGCCCAAGAATTTTACTGCAATAGGAGAGCATTGCAAAAACACAATTTAACTAATAGGTAGGCCTATTATCACAATAAGTTATGTTCATAAACTATATTAAAGCGAAACAAATATTTATCATTTAATGATATGCAACTTTTTCCTTTGAGGTAAAAATTGAGGTATATTTAATGTAATAAGTAAATCCTCTCATAAAATTTACTGAAACTAATATTCTTCATTGTCCGTCATATTATGATTCCAAACAGTTCAAATCAACTGAAACATGAAATAAAATAGTAAGGTTAACCATGAGGTGTGGAAGAAATTAGAGAGTGCTTTGTAAAAAGTGTTAAAAATTTCTTATGAAATATTGTAATTATTATGTTCGTACATAATGTAATAAAAAATTCAATACATGAAATTCAACACATGGGTACTTTGTATTGCAAGTTATTAAACATACCTATATTTTAAAAACACATGTGCGTATCTAAGTCGAATTGTTATGTAATACATGATGAACAATAACATTACCAACACAACTTCCCTTCCAAATAACTTTCACACAAAGATAAGGCCGCGGACAAATTATACACACTGGTCGCACGAGGAGCTGAAATAAGTCTTATAAGAAAGCCGGCCGGAGTAATTCTTTTCAAGCCAAAGCTGAAAGTAATGGATGTTGTTTGTCTAAAGCAGGCAGTGAAATTACATACAAGTTTACAGAATAGCCATATAAGATCTTTGACGCTTCTTATCCCGTCAGTGGACTGTACGCGAAGAACCAACTGCATCATGGCCCGCCGCCAGTTATATACTTACGTATGAATACACTTGTAAACGATGGTTTGTATACTTATGTAGGTTGCCGACATCGATAGGTATTCTTTGGCAGCTCGATGTGGATTCATTCGAACACGTTTGCGCTAAACACGACATATTTTTACATAAGAGTGACATCGCGCACTGAAAAAAGTTGCAGGTCTGTAACGCAACAGTGATGCAAATATTACATAGTTCGAACATTTTCTGGAGCACGACATTCACTTTGGGTAATGCTAAGCTACTTGATAGGTACACTTTACCCGCTTTAAAAGTGATAGCTTAAAAAAAAGTGTACATGGAAGCAGACTCAGCCATATGTTTATTGCTGTTGTGTTTGTCATAAACCTAATAAGTTCAATACGGCCTGTAAGTAGAACCCATGTTTTTTTACGACTTGTGTACAAGCTGTGGTTGTAAAGCGAATTTATATTCTTAGTTAACAAACGTCTATCATAACAAATTTGGAATAAGGCTACCTTAATTTTTTTTCTAGAACGAAAATATCTGGAAATAAAAATCAAGGAAAAAAGCATGAAAGATTACGGATTTTTTTTCCAACAACAAATAATTTATGGTTTAACTGCTTTGTGTACTATATAAAAACATAACAAGATTTCAAAATTTTACATTTTTTTTTTTACTATCCGTTATAGTTATGTTTTGTTTTAACTCATAAATATTTAAGTTGATTGCCAACGTCACGAGTGTACAATAATTTATGTCACACTGCTCCGGGTTGCAGGTAAAGTAACAGGCGTGAAATTTGATTAGAAACGCGTTCTATTAATTCAGGCCCTTTAATTGGGCGTGACGGACCATGTGCCAAATATGTAACAATTATAAGTAGGTAAAGTATTAAACAAAAAGAACTTGAATGCAAAATAATGCATCTAAAAAAAATAATTTGCAAGGTTCTTTCATGGATGTTGTAATGTATGGGCAATATTTACTTAATTTTTGTTTTTGGATAAATTAATTGTGGTTTGTAAAATTTTAATAATTTTGAATAATTGCTGTAAAAAATTTATTTCCTGTCCTTATTAATTAATCGAGCTGTAGAAATAAGTTTATCTGAAAATTTACGTCATCTTCATTAAACATTGCCACTATTTATACTTTTTAACTTCCAAATGGTTTTTGAATTTTGTAATTAATAACGTACCATCCATTATTACATATGTGAGCGATCGGTCACTGACCTCATCTTCAATACTCCTCGTGACTCCTGCGCCAGGAGGAACATATATATACTCCTGACTAGCTTATTTAATATAGATCTTCCCTTGTTTTTATTTTTTATTTATCATTCCATGAACATTTTTAAAACAGAGAAGACCATCAGATATCTATCTAACCAAAAAGCATAGAAAAATAACATTTAGTTTTCAAAATATGATTTTTCTTTTAGTTTAAGATACATTTTATATAAACCTACATTTTTAAGTATGAAAACTTTTGTAAATAGTTAACCATTTGGTTAATACCAGTATAAATTTTTCTTCAGCGTTGTAAGATGTGTAAGATCATTTTGGAAAACTAAAATAATTAAAAAAAATATTGGGTAGTATAATAATTGTTTTTTGAATATTTATTAAAAATAGAAGGAAAACACTGAAGTGTATGTTCATGTTAAAAGTTAAATAAAATTTTTGTCGAATTAGCTAGCGAGACTGTAAAGCCACCAATAAATAGTTTGTAGGACAACTTTCAATGTGTTGATTGATTAGTTTCAATACTTTATTTCGTAATACATGATCTAGTATGGTAAGCTTTAGGATATTTGTAGTTTAAACAAAAGCAATGTTTTAGAGATACACGAATATAGTCACAGAGTAAGTCGAGCACATGGTACTGTGGCGAGGCACACTAAAAGCAATTCTGAGAATTTCTTTCGGTCATGGGATTATCTTTTACCGGTGCCGGTTGTGGGTTGTCTCCCTCTCACGCACGCACGCACACACAGGTAGCCTGCCTCCCCCCCGGGCCAGGGTCCACCACCACGCTACCTGTGCTGTGGCTGCGAGCTGGCTTCGCCGAGCGGCAGCACGAGACGGTGGAAAACTTTCAAGATTTGCAGAAATTGCGGAAAAGATATCTCGGAATTCAAAGCGATGACTATATGTTTTAAATACATGAATTTCTTCAGAAAAAAATTACATTTTTTTCTAGACTTGTACTTTTTTTCTGTCATTCTCCTAAGCAGTATAAAATGGCCCCAAAGTTGGACAAGTTGGTGATTTTTTATTTCATATTTTGATAGAAAAAAACATAAATGTAAAAGTATACAGACAGTTCGTGTAATATCTTCTCGTGGGTGAAAAATTTTCAGATTCGTAGTGTCGATCAATAAAGTCCCATCATTATTTAAAAAACATAGTGTTCCGCTAACTTCTGAAGCTACTAGGGAGGCCCCTTAAGGGCTCCGCCTACCTGGTCACACAGACGGTGCGCAGAGCTTCAGGAAAAACAACGCGATTTCAAAACTACTCAAGATATCCGAGTGGGGTATGTTTACGAAAGGCATTTAAGAGTTCGCTGAGGCCCGAAAAGTACTTTTAATTTTGGATCATGTTTTTAAACTGTATTTCTAGAAGAGTTAAAATGGCTAAAACGCATGTTTTCAGAGTAATTTTTAAGCGTAAAACAACCAGTACAGATTATTAAAAGCACTTAAGGGGCTTACATTACACCTTTATCTTCATTTATCGGCCATATAATGTTGCGGTCACCGCTCAAATTTCACAGTTATCCTGTGACGACGAGAAGACTACGCGTCAATTCAGAGCCTTGCGCTTAGAGGCGATACCGCGCTAGAAATACCATCGAGCGTCGCACTTATCATCCCGCCTCACTAACACACATACACCCTTGACGAGGCGGGCCCCTTAATGACTTCGGTTGTTTCTTAAAAATAGTTACATATAAGTCCAACACTATAATGATTTTCAATATTACACTTTGTGTCTTACAACTGTCGTTGTAAGTGTGACGAAATATACTAAAGAACAGCTGTCGGTATTTATTCAGAAGATTTCACAGCCCAGCTTAAAAATGTGGATGGTACAAATTGTAAAGAAAACATTGGGCTAATGCTGGAATAAGAAGTTATGTGTGGCCAATCCTTAGTTTGATCCCTGTGAATTAAAATGTATAATAAAAATATGGCTGCAGTGGTCCATGATTAGTTAGTGTTTTTTTAAGTACTTATTTTTCACACTTAAATAGTTTCTGGTTAATTGCTAAAAAGAACTTTCAATTTTGTATAATTATTGTAAAATATTTCTTTCTCGATTGAGAATGAAGAAATAAATTATTACATTCAAGCCCATTTCGCGAAAGCTACTTCAGTCATTCGGCGAACTTTTTTGTTGGTAAAAGTATATACAAAAGATCTCACGGCCTAGCTAAAAATTGTGGATGGTATAGATTGTAAAGAAGGCATTGGGATAACATTGTAATCATGTGTTGTGTTCGGACAATCCTTAGTTTGATCCCTATGAATTAAAATTTATCATAAAAATTTGGAATGCAATGGTCCATGTTTAGCTAGAGTTTTTTTAAGTACTTATTTTTCAAACTTAAATATTTTAGGTTTATTGCTGAGCAGAACTTTCAAATTTGTATACGTATTGTAAAACATTTCTTTCTCGGTTGAGAATGAAGAAAAAAATTATTTTATTCAAACACATTTCGCCCACGCTACTTCGGTCATTCGGCGCACTTTTTTGTTGGTAAAAGTATATACAGAAGATCTCACGGCCCAGCTTAAAATTGTGGATGGTACAAATTGTAAAGGATACCTTTAGCTAACATTGGAATCATGTGTTATGTTCGGACAATCCTTAGTTTGATCCCTATGAATTAAAATTAATCATAAATATTTGGCTGTCGTGGTCCATGTTTAGCTAGTGTTTTTTTATGAACTTATTTTTCAAAATATAAATATTTTCTGGTTTATTGCTGAGTAGAACTTTCAATTTTGTATACTTATTGTGAAACATTTCTTTCTCGATTGAGAATGAAGAAAAAAATTATTTTATTCAAACACATTTCGCGCAGGCTACTTCAGTCATTCGGCACACTTTTTTGTTGGTAAAAGTATATACAGAAGATCTCACGGCCCAGCTTTAAATTGTGGATGGTACAAATAGTAAAGGATACCTTTAGCTTACATTGGAATAAAGTGTTATGTTCGGACTATCCTTAGTTTGATCCCTATATATTAAAATATCATAAAAATTTGGAATGCAATGGTCCATGTTTAGCTAGAGTTTTTTTAAGTACTTATTTTTCAAAATTAAATATTTTCTGGTTTATTGCTGAGCAGAACTGTCTAATTTGTATACGTATTGTAAAACATTTCTTTCTCGGTTGAGAATGAAGAAAAAAAATATTTTATTCAAACACATTTCGCGCAGGCTACTTCAGTCATTCGGCACACTTTTTTGTTGGTAAAAGTATATACAGAAGATCTCACGGCCCAGCTTAAAATTGTGGATGGTACAAATTGTAAAGGATACCTTTAGCTTACATTGGAATAAAGTGTTATGTTCGGACAATCCTTAGTTTGATCCCTATGAATTAAAATTTATCATGAATATTTGGTGGTCGTGGTACATGTTTAGCTAGTGTTTTTTTAAGAACTTATTTATCAAACATAAATATTTTCTGGTTTATTGCTGAGTAGAACTTTCAATTTTGTATACTTATTGTAAAACATTTCTTTCTCGATTGAGAATGAAGAAAAAAATTATTTTATACAAACACATTTCGCGCAGGCTACTTCAGTCATTCGGCACACTTTTTTGTTGGTAAAAGTATATACAGAAGATCTCACGGCCCAGCTTTAAATTGTGGATGGTACAAATAGTAAAGGATACCTTTAGCTTACATTGGAATAAAGTGTTATGTTCGGACTATCCTTAGTTTGATCCCTATATATTAAAATATCATAAAAATTTGGAATGCAATGGTCCATGTTTAGCTAGAGTTTTTTTAAGTACTTATTTTTCAAAATTAAATATTTTCTGGTTTATTGCTGAGCAGAACTGTCTAATTTGTATACGTATTGTAAAACATTTCTTTCTCGGTTGAGAATGAAGAAAAAAAATATTTTATTCAAACACATTTCGCGCAGGCTACTTCAGTCATTCGGCACACTTTTTTGTTGGTAAAAGTATATACAGAAGATCTCACGGCCCAGCTTAAAATTGTGGATGGTACAAATTGTAAAGGATACCTTTAGCTTACATTGGAATAAAGTGTTATGTTCGGACAATCCTTAGTTTGATCCCTATGAATTAAAATTTATCATGAATATTTGGTGGTCGTGGTACATGTTTAGCTAGTGTTTTTTTAAGAACTTATTTATCAAACATAAATATTTTCTGGTTTATTGCTGAGTAGAACTTTCAATTTTGTATACTTATTGTAAAACATTTCTTTCTCGATTGAGAATGAAGAAAAAAATTATTTTATACAAACCCATTTCGTGCAGGCTACTTCAGTCATTCGGCACACTTTTTTGTTGGTAAAAGTATATACAGAAGATCTCACGGCCCAGCTTAAAATTGTGGATGGTACAAATTGTAAAGGATACCTTTAGCTAATATTGGAATAATGTGTTATGTTCGGACAATCCTTAGTTTGATCCCTTAGAATTAAAATTTATCATGAATATTTGGCGGTCGTGGTACATGTTTAGCTAGTGTTTTTTTAAGAACTTATTTGTCAAACATAAATATTTTCTGGTTTATTGCTGAGTAGAACTTTCAATTTTGTATACTTATTGTAAAACATTTCTTTCTCGATTGAGAATGAAGAAAAAAATTATTTTATTCAAGCCCATTTCGCGCAGGCTTCTTCAGTCATTCGGCACACTTTTTTGTTGGTAAAAGTATATACAGAAGATCTCACGGCCCAGCTTAAAATTGTGGATGGTACAAATTGTAAAGGATACCTTTAGCTTACATTGGAATAAAGTGTTATGTTCGGACAATCCTTAGTTTGATTCCTATGAATTAAAATTTATCATAAAAATTTGGAATGCAATGGTCCATGTTTAGCTAGAGTTTTTTTAAGTACTTATTTTTCAATCTTAAATATTTTCTGGTTTATTGCTGAGCAGAACTTTCAAATTTGTATACGTATTGTAAAACATTTCTTCTCGGTGTAGAATGAAGAAAAAAAATATTTTATTCAAACACATTTCGCGCAGGCTACTTCAGTCATTCGGCACACTTTTTTGTTGGTAAAAGTATATACAGAAGATCTCACGGCCCAGCTTAAAATTGTGGCTGGTACAAATTGTAAAGGATACCTTTAGCTAACATTGGAATCATGTGTTATGTTCGGACAATCCTTAGTTTGATCCCTATGAATTAAAATTTATCATGAATATTTGGCGGTCGTGGTACATGTTTAGCTAGTGTTTTTTTAAGAACTTATTTGTCAAACATAAATATTTTCTGGTTTATTGCTGAGTAGAACTTTCAATTTTGTATACTTATTGTAAAACATTTCTTTCTCGATTGAGAATGAAGAAAAAAATTATTTTATTCAAGCCCATTTCGCGCAGGCTTCTTCAGTCATTCGGCACACTTTTTTGTTGGTAAAAGTATATACAGAAGATCTCACGGCCCAGCTTAAAATTGTGGATGGTACAAATTGTAAAGGATACCTTTAGCTTACATTGGAATAAAGTGTTATGTTCGGACAATCCTTAGTTTGATTCCTATGAATTAAAATTTATCATAAAAATTTGGAATGCAATGGTCCATGTTTAGCTAGAGTTTTTTTAAGTACTTATTTTTCAATCTTAAATATTTTCTGGTTTATTGCTGAGCAGAACTTTCAAATTTGTATACGTATTGTAAAACATTTCTTTCTCGGTGTAGAATGAAGAAAAAAAATATTTTATTCATCAGATTTCGCGCAGGCTACTTCAGTCATTCGGCACACTTTTTTGTTGGTAAAAGTATATACAGAAGATCTCACGGCCCAGCTTAAAATTGTGGCTGGTACAAATTGTAAAGGATACCTTTAGCTAACATTGGAATCATGTGTTATGTTCGGACAATCCTTAGTTTGATCCCTATGAATTAAAATTAATCATAAATATTTGGCTGTCGTGGTCCATGTTTAGCTAGTGTTTTTTTATGAAATTATTTTTCAAACATAAATATTTTCTGGTTTATTGCTGAGTAGAACTTTCAATTTTGTAAACTTATTGTGAAACATTTCTTTCTCGATTGAGAATGAAGAAAAAAATTATTTTATTCAAGCCCATTTCGCGCAGGCTACTTCAGTCATTCGGCGCACTTTTTTGTTGGTAAAAGTATATACAGAAGATTTCACGGCCCAGCTTAAAATTGTGGATGGTACAAATTGTAAAGGATACCTTTAGCTAATATTGGAATAATGTGTTATGTTCGGACAATCCTTAGTTTGATCCCTATGAATTAAAATTTATCATGAATATTTGGCGGTCGTGGTACATGTTTAGCTAGTGTTTTTTTAAGAACTTATTTGTCAAACATAAATATTTTCTGGTTTATTGCTGAGTAGAACTTTCAATTTTGTATACTTATTGTAAAACATTTCTTTCTCGATTGAGAATGAAGAAAAAAATTATTTTATTCAAGCCCATTTCGCGCAGGCTACTTCAGTCATTCGGCGCACTTTTTTGTTGGTAAAAGTATATACAGAAGATCTCACGGCCCAGCTTAAAATTGTGGCTGGTACAAATGGTAAAGAAAGCCGTTGGCTAACATTGGAATCATGTGTTATGTTCGGACAATCCTTAGTTTGATCCTTATGAATTAAAATGTATAATAAAAATCTCGCTGCAGTGGTCCATGTTCAATAAGTGTTTTTTTTTTAGTTATTTTTAAAACTAAAATATTGTCTAGTTTATTGTTGTGTAGAACTTTCAAATTTGTATACGTATTGTAAAACATTTCTATCTCGGTTAAGAATGAAGAAAAAAATTATTTTATTCAAACACATTTCGCGCAGGCTACTTCAGTCATTCGGCACACTTTTTTGTTGGTAAAAGTATATAGAGGAGATCTCACGGCCCAGCTTAAAATTGTGGATGGTACAAATTGTAAAGGATACCTTTAGCTTAAATTGGAATAATGTGTCATATTCGGACAATCCTTAGTTTGATCCCTATGAATTAAAATTTATCATAAAAATTTGGAAGGGAATGGTCGATGTTTAGCTAGAGTTTTTTTAAGTACTTATTTTTCAAACTTAAATATTTTCTGGTTTATTGCTGAGAAAAACCTTCTCTTTCGTATGTTTATTTGAAATATATATATATATATATATATATATATATATATATTTTTTTTTTTTAGATTGAGAATGAAGGAAAAAAGTATTTAATTCGAGCACATTTCGCGCAGGCTACATCAGTCATTAGCGCACTTTTTTGTTGGTAAAAGTATATTCAGAAGGTCTCACGGCCCAGCTTATAATTGTGGATGTTACAAATTGTAAAGGATACCTTTAGCTAACATTGGAATCATGTGTTATGTTCGGACAATCCTTAGGTAATTTTATTCCCATGAATTAAAATATTTATAAGATTTCTTTTTCAAGATTTTTTATTTAGGTTGACCATTATCTCTTAATTATTTTAATAAAAAGTGTTTGCGGGTTTTAGTAACTATACTACGTATTTATTAAATGATTTGCCATTGTTTTTTTAATTTTTTTTATCATTTTGCTATGATGTTTTTGGTTGCGGTAGTATTTTTCTCTGCCCATCACCCTGCGCCATCTGGTTTCCGGTGTTGGTGTTGGTATATACAATATAGAACTTTACCGAGCAGTTCTATTTACCGTCTAGCCTGTTATATATACCATTAGCCAGAAACTCAGACACATTTAAAGATTTCAAGCTTTTGTTTTTTAAAATTTACAAAAATGAGTCTGAAATTTTCTACTATGTAGGACGCTTAAATATATAAAAACACATATGAAGCTATAAAAACAAAAAGAAAAATAGATCAAGACATTTGGAGCTATGCATGCTAAAATAAATAAATAATACAGTTATCTCAAATTCAAAGCAGAATAAAACCATAAAGAAAACAACTGGGTTTTATTTCAAACATTGAAAATACTATAAGTTTTTAATCCAAAGAAATTTGTAAATTACCATGTATTCTGTCAGCGACCCTTGGTGCCTGTCCTTGTTTCGACGAGCACCTTAAAACTGAGGGACAAAAGCTGAAACAGCCTTTTAATGTTTAATATCGGAAGGTTGTCTTCGTTAAATAAGAGATCACACATTAAGGAATTTTCAAAGACTGTACTGTATGTCTAAACCCTGGTCATATTTATAAATAAATAAATAAATTTATATGTATATATGACGTCGACCCAGGTGTCTCCCCTGCTCTGCTGCGCCAACCCCTAATCCTCCCCTGCCCCGTGCAGTGAATGTGTATTGTGTGAAACATATCTTATATTCAAGGACATGTCATTTTTATTGTTTGTATATATTATAATTTTTTTCGTGAACTTTTGTTATTATAATTATATGTCTTTCTAAAGTATAATGTTAACTGCTGTAACCGGGCGACGAAGCCGAGGCCAACACCCGGAATCTCTCCGAGCGCTGCACGTGTAGAGGGGGGGGGGGAAGTCGGGCGGAGAAGAAGACGCGCGGCAGGAGGGGGCAGCAGTCATCTGGCGGCCGAGGAAGGCGGTCGCACGGCGTGACGAGTGCGGCAACGAGACGTGAGCCGGAACTGGTGAGACTGGATCAGGGCGATCGGGACCTTCACGTTCACGGGCGTTACGCTATCGGTCATCATTGTAATTAATTTAATTGTAAATAAGTATTTTCTTGGTTTTGTTGAGGCGGGACATTTCGCGCATCGGCGGACACGTGCATGCCGCAACGGGATGGACTTCACGTCGCCGGCGTTCCAACTTAATTGGTTTTTCACTATCATAGAGAAGGGGCAGAGACAGTTCATCAGTCGCATAAAGGACCAGGGGGTGCAGTCCGCACTTGGCGCCTGCCCAACCCCAAGCACGTGCAGCCGAGCCTCACTCCGCGGAGGGATGGGTGTTGTGCCGCGGATTGCCCATGTACCTAGATTACGCGAAGGGCTCAATAAATATTTGTGGTCAAACTGTCGAAACATCATTGTAGCTCGGATAGTGTTAATTTCCCCCGCCACGAGGCCTGAACCCTCCCTGAGAATACTACACAACCTGCATCACGGGGGTGATATCCGGGGCTACGACATATACACACACACAAACAAACACACACATAAACACAGACACATCTGGCAACTTAACTTCATTTTCCGTCGGCTTATACAGCGGTCTTCCGAACTAGTGGAGCTCAGTATTAACATTGGGTTTAATGGGAGTATCGTCCAAAAGTGGGTATATTTTTAAAAACTCTGTTTTGTTTTGACGTTTTACCTCCTGTGGCAGAAAAGCTTGGTCCCCACCCCATCAGTACCAGATATCACGCTGGCGGAACGCACCCCTAGCTATGGTCCCACGTCAAAGACACAACTGTACCGATGCGGAAATAGTGTAATCAGCATTTGTGGTAAGCCACCAGCTGTGTTAATTATTTTTTAATTTCTGTGTATCCCATGCAAGGTGCATCAACCCTTTCGTTGTCCAGGCTGAGCCCCTGTAGCATACTAGGTGCTCCGGCTGCTCTGGGGTAGAGGGGTTCGAGCCATGTGGCTGTGTCCTCCCAAATCCGCCTCGCCCTCTCGCACAACCACTCGCTCCGCTCGCTCGCGGCCGACTTATGCACCACGTGCCCGCTCCTTGTCTGCCCCCCCTCCCTCCATGGCTACACTGTCCCGCACATGCATAACTGGCAAGAGGGGCGTCGGCGCGTCATAACGGCCTGTAGGAAGCCAGGACGACACTTGGGTCGATGTCAAATGTCCCCCCTCCCACGTGGCCGCTATGCGCACCGACGTCTTTCAGTTAGGCAAAAAACACACCGCACATGGGAGTCGGATCTGGGGGGGGGGGGGGGGGGGGGGCCTACTTCACACTGCTCCCAGGAGGGTAACAAGTTTATAACACTGCACCTGGGTCTCGGATTGTAGTGGCATACTGGGATGGTTAGGGTGGGACAATAATAATCGCTCAGGTAGTAGGGAATCCTACGTGACCTTAAGGGACATCCTGAAGGGTCGGGTTCGCTCCCCGCTGACCTTGTGGGTGCTGCCTGCGAGTTGAGGACCATAGACGGCGGCCGCGCCCTAGGGGTGGGCGTCGCCTGCGGATACAAGTCAAAAAGTTGCTATCCTACCGCCTTCTGCTGTTAGGTGAATGCCTGTTTGGTTGCTTAGGGCGCCAACGGCCTGGGGTTTATGCGCCTGCAGGCCCGTTCACAGGTAGAGCACGAATGTCTGTCTCAGGATGTGACGTCGCCTTGTGGCATCAGCAGGCGGCAGGGGTGAGATTACATGTCCTAGGACTAGAGATCAGGGTGGCTTTAAATCAGTACACACGGGTTCCTTTCAACATTTATTAACATGCTACGCTCATACATGTCGCTGCATAAGCATTACCTGCGTTAATTCAGATCTGGCTCGGCACGGCAAGTCTATTGCGGCTTACTCCTTTATAGGCCTGCTGGCCCCGGGCATAGTAAATACTCTTGACATAAAGTTACCCTAGTCCTGTAGCCATCTCCCAATGAACGTACAGGTTTACACAAATACCCTTACCTTAAAGAAATTGTACCGGGAACACACGGGGGTTAACAATTACGTAGTACAGACACTAAATGGGCACAAAGCCTTACACTAGCAGCGTACAAAGAGGCGGGTCCCGAAAGTCCTCGGGCCGAATTAATAAAATTGACATGTCACAGCAACAGCGTCCAGTGCTGGGGTGGCTTGAGGTGGGGTGTGACATCCTCAGTCGTCACTTGAACAGCTTCTGTAGTCGGCAATCCGCCGTGCAGAGAGGGGCTTGTCCTCTTGCTGGGCAGTGATCAAGGAGGAGGAGGGAGGGAAAGGCCGCTCCAGGAGGAAAGTCCTAGAGCGATATCCTCGAAAGTCAGCTCCAGGAGGAAAGTCCTAGACCGATATCCTCGAAAGGCCGCTCCAGGGGAAGAGGGATGCTAGAGCGAAATCCTGAAGGCCACTCCAGCGAAAGATTCCAGAGCATAATCCAGAAGGCTGCTCCATAGGAAGGAGAGAGAGAGAGAAAGGATGAGAGGGGAGTAGAGGAGAGCAGAAAGTAATACACCAAGTTTAGACTTCTGCAGTATTTCCCCAGATTTCCCTGGGGTAAGGATCTCTGTCTGGTACCGCAGTTTCCTCATATGCTCAACCAGGAGCGTGTGACAGCGATACCAGGAACTATTATGTTCCCATAACTCGCTATATAGTGGCCAATATAAATATTGCGACCCCGTCACTTTGTTCGGCGCGAAGTGTGCGATTTTAAGATTAAAGGTGGCTCAGAGTCCAGAAAGTAGTAAATTAACTGTCATGTGTTGCTTTGCTCTATTTTTAATAGTGTAAATGTCAGGCGGGGGGAGGTCACCCCTCAATTAGTTGGCTAACTGATCCTTGGAAGTGTCGTGATGTCTGTATTTAAAGGTGTGTTCTGTCTGGTATTTTTTAAATTTTTTTTTCCTAGCTTAAGTTAATTCTAAGTGTGTAGGGGAGGGTCCAGGTTAGGGGAGGACCTAGGTGTGTCTCAGGCCGAAGCCTATACGCTCTACCATGCGGGTTTTTAACCATGCAGGACAAGGGCGCATGCATTGTGTGCTTATTGGGGTTTACTGGCCAGCCATGGCTGCGATCGGCACCATGACTGACACCCCATTGGTCGCCTAGCATAAAAGCTAGCTAATGTGACCCAGTTAAAACCTGCATAAACACAGGGAAAACCCTGGGCCTGTTCATGCGGTGATCAAATATCGTGCATTAAGCAAGCAGGTAACTACTGGACAAGAGGGAAGAAGGGTCCAGGTAAGAAGAGTTGGAGGGGCTGAAAAATCAACCATGCTGGAGTTGGGTGCTTGGGCCTTGCAGCCCGCATTTAAGTTTGGGAACTCCTGGGTTGTTATTAACCAGGGGCGGGCAACTTCACTCGTCAGCCCAGCCACAGCTGCCCAGGCAGCCACAGTTAAAACAGAAGTGGGCAGACGAGCCAGTAAACCGGCTCGAACTGAGGGCGCACAGAGCGAGAGGCCGCCTGACATTGCGCCATCTTCATCTTCAGGTTAACAGCAGTACTTTTCAAGCCAGGGTGAGGGGAGGGAACCAACCTCGCCACCCAAAATCCCCGAGACGGTTGAAGGTCGCGCTGCTCGAGGCTACTACTGCCAGACCTACAGTAGCCCCAGCTGAAGGTTCCTGTCTTCCTTCAGAGTTCCGATGCATTTCAATTCCGTTGCATGCGCAGCAGTTCACAGCTCCGCAAGGTCCAGCCCACAGTTCGTCTACACTTCGCATCCAGGGCACATCGAGCTCCCCTGCCGTGCCTTCGCCGACGAAGCTGCTTCCTGCCACGCGCCGAGCTTCATTCAGGCTACCTTTCACCCCGATGGCCGTAATAACGATTCCACAGGCCGGCCATTGGTCTGCAGACTGCTATTGGTTATTCGCAGCCACCCCAGCGAGATTGCAACTCTCGAGGTGGGATCCCATATCCACCACCCGCGGGACGCGGTCGGCAGCAGTCCAGTTGGCACTGCTAGGCCGCCTCCCGTACGCCCACAAATCCCCCACGCACTGCCAGCCTTTGGTTACCCAATAGGGCGCAGGGAGGTTTTTTTTTTTTGGTGTTTTCTGTTGTGCATGTTTAGTGAGGACTGTATTGCAAGAGGGTATGGGATGAGCTATGCCCGCGTGAAGCGCTACTAGCTCGGAAGTCTCGATTATTTATTTGCTAGTATTTCCTAATTTTGTCGGGAGACTCTTAGTCCCGACTTGTAACTTACCAGCTAGTTACGGAGACCCTTTTGTTTGCCAATTAGGGTTTGCTCCGGGGGTTCATTAGTATTTAGGGGAGGGCGCAAGTGGGAAACAGGAGAGCCCTGTGAACAACCCACAATTTATTGGGAGAAAAAGTGACCAATATGGGAGTAAGCATTTGGCCTAGTGCCATTTATGGGGATGCATTGAGGATGCAGAATTGTATGGGTGGCCTCATTATGGCTCATTCCCATTGCTGGTATACCGCATTTTGGTATAATATCCTTTATTTATACTCCCGGGCGACGTCACTTCCGTGTGCTCCACGCGCCAGTCGGTGGCGCTGCGGTCTCGCTGGTGGCGGGCGCTGGAAGCTCTCCAGTCTCCGCTCGTACAGGAGGAGGGGCAGGCCGTGGCGCGAGGTCTTGCAGGGCCCCACGTCACGATGCTCGCCAGGGGGGTGGGGGTGGGTTGGCGGGCCGCGTCATAGAGCCGGGAATGGCTCCGCTCGCGTTGCTCGCCTGGGGGGGGGGGGGGGGGGAGAGAGAAACTGGTTCTCCGCCATGTTGTTGCTGGACTGCAGGGGGGGGGGGGGGTTGGCGGGCCACGATTACAGCACCCTGTCGGGGCCGTCTCGTGTCACCGCTGCCATCTGTACAGCGAAGGGGCAGGCGGGAGTTCTGTACAGATGGAGTGATGTTTGAGGGGGAAGGGGGGTTGGCGGGCCACGACACAGCTGCACAGAGCCATCTCGTGTTCCGCCTGTGGCCTTCTGGATGGTTGGGGAGGGGGCGAGGGGTGATTCCCGCTGCTCGGGCCGCTGGCGACGTGGGCCCGGAGTTTAACACACCGGGCCGGTTACTGTTAAACCACTGGAGTGGTGTTGAGGCGAGGAGGGGGGACGAAAAATTCGCGCACACGAGTTTTCACATTTATTGGCTCACTGGGGTGAATTATACTGTTGCGTATGATTAAGGGGTGGTGTTGGGGGGGGGGGAGGGGGTGTTACCACACGCACTCGCAACTAGAAACTTGAAAACAACGCTATTTTTTTTAGGAACCTCCTTCACACACCCGGCCGGTAACCATTAAACCATTGGGCGCGGGGGAGAGCCGGAGGGGGGGGGGGGGGGAATTGCTGGTTTCTGTGCTCGGGGTGTATTTGCGCGGTCGCCGCTTGGTTTTTGGCAACATGTTGGCGTTTCTGTTGTTACGTGACTATCACCTGGGCCGGCGAGGGCGGTCCTGCAGGTGATATATCGTGAATGGGGGGGGCACGACAGTTCTGGATAGGCTCTCCCATGGCACACACAATGGATTGCGGTGTCCGGGGAGAGAGCGGGTGTAGATGTGTACTTGTTTAGTGATTATTTCGGCTAATGGAGAGATCCCTGCCTCACGAGCTAGGACATGTCGGGGGGTGTTGCGGGCCTGGCCAAGCACAAGTCGCAGGGCTCTATGGTACAGGGAAAATAAGGTCTGTGGCTGGTCTTCTTTGCGTGGCACCAGATCGGGGCTGCGTACGAGATGATTGCGAAAACGTAGGCGCGTAACAACAGTAGTCTCGGGGCCTGGTCGAGGGGGGACGCAGGTCGAAGCACTTTAGCTAGGGCGAAAAGTACTGCCCTAGCCCTCCCACACACGGACTCTAGGTGGGCGGTATATGAGAGTTTTGTGTCTAGTGTGACGCCGAGGAATTTGACTTCTTTCAGCCATGGGATTACACTATTGTCAAGGCGCAGATGGGCGGGATAGTTTTCCCGTTTCCTGCTGCAGAGAAGAGCCTGTGTTTTCCCTGTGTTGATGGCGATGCCCTTTGACATAAAGTACCGCTTTAACTGGCCGAAGGCGACACTCAGTTTGTGGCACAGCTCCGGCTCAGTCTTGGCGGTACAAATTATGGTGGTATCGTCCGCGTAGAGCGATAGTTTTGCGCCAGTGGGCGACCGAATGTTCCGGAGGAACAGGGTGAAAAGTAGGGGGCTGAGGATCGAGCCCTGGGGGACCCCCGCTTGATTCTCCCTGGGGGCTGACTACGAGTATTCCACTTGCAGGCGAAAAGTCCGGCCTACAAGGAAGGACCGGAGCACTCGCAACAGGGAGGTGGGGCCAGCCAGTAGTTCTGCCACCAGGAAGTCGTGCCGCACCGAGTCGAAGGCCCTCGCCAGGTCGATGAGGACCAGCCCTCCTATTTTCTTCTTGGCGAAGCCCTGCTCCAGTATTCGCGTCGCCCTGGTTATCGCATGTGTCGTTGAGTGCTTTGGCCAGAACCCGAATTGGTGGTGTGGCAGTAGTTGTTTACTATCGGCATGTCGGCTGAGGCGGCAGAAAATTAGCTGCTCGAATACTTTTGACAAGCAGCTCAGTAGTGTGATCGGCCTGTATGAGCTGGGGAGGTCGGGGGATTTTCCGGGTTTAGGCACCGGGATTATGGTGGCTTCCTACCAGCTGGCAGGGAAGTGGCCAAGCAAGAATATTGCATTCATCACCCTGGCTAGGAGAATGGTGGCTTTAAATGGGAGGTTGCTGAGGACTATGTTGGGGATTTTGTCGGGGCCGGCGGCTGTTTTATTTTTCAGGCGTGCCAGTATCTTGCCCAGTTCCCTGGGTGACGCAAGGGGGACATCGGGCCGCTCTGGCAGCGGCGGGAGTGCCACTTTGCTGGCTGAGAACCTGTTTTCCGCATCACTATCGCTCGAGTCCGAGAGCTCCGCGCATCCTCTTCCGGGAGTGAATGTCGCGGCTTAACTTCTGGCTATCGCCTCTGCCCTCTCCTCGGCAGAGTGCTGGAGCACTCCGCCGGACTGCAGGGGGGGATGGTAGTGCGTTTGTCACGCAGGCGACGCACACATGACCAGACACGATCTTGGTTGTGCGTGATCGCGCGCAGCTTGGCGATTTCTGTGCCGGTCTGCCACTGCCTGTATTTATGACTGCAGGCGTGGTGGAGTACCCGGTAGAGGGCGTCGTAAACAGGGCGGCGGGTGGTCTGCCATTGACGTCTGGCCCGGTTTCTGATGCCGAACAGGGCGGCCAACTGTGGTGGAAGTCGGGCCTTTTCTTCTCGTGGGCGCATGGTGGGAATGGCGGCCTCACTAGCGGACCTGATAAGTTCAGTGAGGGCGATGACAGCTCTGTCAACATCGGCAGGCGAGGGAAACCGGGTCGACAGGTCGATGCCCTCGTTTACGACTGTCTTAAAGAGGCGCCAGTCAGCTCTTGCAAAGTCAGGTCGCGGTTTCAGTTCTTGGTGGATGGGGAGGCACTCGAACTCGCCAGTGACGGGAAAGTGGTCCGATGTGCCCATGTGGTGGACGCGGAGGTTGCTGAGGGGGATGTTTTGGGGGCAGATGAAGAAATCCAGCACTTGGGGAAGTCTGTTTCGGGCGTCGGGGTGATATGTGGGGTGAGTGGGGTGGTAGATGGTGAGGTGATTTGTGGTGATGTAGCGGCGAAGTTGTGGGCCGCGCCTGTTGCCAGTAGGGCAGGCCCAGTGGGGGTGAGAGGCGTTGAAGTCCCCGCCCAGGATGATGTTGTGGTCTATGGCATTGAGGGCTTGTAAGTCTTGCTGGGGGAGGCGGCGATCTGGGACGATGTAGACGCAAATTATGGTAATGGGGTTAATTTCTCCCGCCAGAGTGATAGCTACCACCTCTGTGTGGTCGAGGGGGGGGGGGAGGGCGCAGCTCTGATGGCGTAGGTGGTCTAGTACAACAATGGCCACCCCGCCCCCAGCTCTGTTTGGCCGATCATGACGGTAAATGATGTAGCCAGGAATCGAAAAGGGGACCGATGGGTCCAGCCAGGTCTCTGTCACTAGCAAAATGTCCGTGTGTTGTGAGACGAGGAGATTGTGGATTTTGTCTTCTTTGTGACGCAGGGATCGGCTGTTCCATGTAGCCAGCTTAAGGCGTGTTGTCATTGAAGGCTACACAGACTGCCTCCAGGAGGATCTCCATTTTTGCATGGGGTCTGTGGTCTGTCGGAGGCGCGCACAGATACTCTTAATTAGAGGCATAAAGTCCTTAAACATGTAAAATATTTCCCGCACCTCCACGAGGAAGGACAGGGGAGACGACTCGATCGGCCCGCCAGCCTGTCCTCCTGGTGGCTGGGGGGTGGGTTGGGTCGCAGGATGCAGGCGGCTCGCATAACTGCGGGGCAGGGGGGAGGGGCGGCGTAGGCCGTGTTTCCTCCCTCGGCTCGGGTGGCTGTCTGCGCCGGCGCGGCGTTGCCAGCTTGCTGCGGCGTTGCTGGATTTCGCACCAGGCGCCTCTGCGCGCTGACTGCGGGGAAATGTGCAGCGGCCGGGTCGTAGCCTCTTGCAGGCGCGCGATTCGCGGCATTTCTTGACTGCTGCCATTGCTGGTATGCAATTCGCTTGGGACAATGTTCGTACCCGCCCAGGTGGGGGCCGGCACAGTTGGGGCAGGTGGGGGGCACAGAAGGGTCAATGGGCATTCGTGTGACTAGTGCTGGCCCGCGCACTTAAAACATGCGGGTGTCCTGTGGCAGTCCCCGGCATTGTGGTTATATGCCTGGCATCTGCGGCATTGTTGGGGGCCTCTTGGCTTGTGCTTGGACGTGGTCATCGCATACATATCTAGATAGCGGAGCTTGAGGAGCTCGTCTGTCTGCGCCGTCCCTTCCAGCATGACATGGAAATGTCTGAATTTCCTTGGCTCATTTCCCCTGCGCTCAATTTGGCGTACACGGCGGACTGCAAAGCCGAGCAGCTGTAGCTCGGCCTGAACTTCCTCCGTGGGCATGTCAGAGGGGAGGTTCGAGACGACCACATTTCCGTTCCTTTCCCCTGGGAAGGGGCGGGTGAAGGGCTGGGCATTTATGGTAATACAGTGCTCCAATAATGCCGTGTGTTGAGTGTGGGATGCCGGGAAAAAGGTCGTTTGGCGGCCGGCCAAATTTACTCTGAAGTCGCCGAAATGGGCTTTCATTTCCGGGGTCCTTGGGGCGCGCACCGTTGGGGTGGCGCTCTGTGTCTGTGCTGTGGCAGCGTTTGTCTGTGCAGTGGGTTGACTTGGGGCGGCAGGAGTCCCACTTCCGGTTCGCGAGTGGCGGGCTCGTTTCCGGCCAGATTTGACGGGCTGGAAGTCATCTGTCTCCATGCCCGTGTCAGTGTCTTGGTCCCCCAGGTTCGACAGGGAGTCGAACCTGTTTGCTAGTGGTATTGAGGGAGCGATTGAGCTTCGCGCGTCGTCAGACATGTCCTGATTGTACGAGGTGGACGAGAGCTGTGGGGCCGCATAAAATGTCATTTGGCCAAGTTGTTTCGACAGCGTGTTGCCGGAGACCTGTGTAGACGAGGGTTGTGTTTGGGGCACGTTTGCAGTTTGCGGGGCTAAGCCCAAGGCCCGCATTTGCTGCTCTGGGGTCAGCGCCTTAAAGCTGTTAAGGCATTGTGTCGCTATGAGCGCATGCTGATTAGTGTAAGTTTTTAAGCTAATTTTTGCTGGGGCTTTCATTGATCCCGGCAGAGTCACAGGCAGCGAGAGCTTGCTGGCCTTGGTAGGTGTTTTTATTTGGGACGGGGCGGAAGTCTTTCCCGGTGGCATTTTTACTGAGTCGTAATTAGTTTCCTCACTGTTTTTAGTGTCATTGACTAGCGCTCCGCGAATTGCCACACCTGGGCACACTGCGTGCCCTAGTCGGTCTGGGCGGGAGAGATACGTTTTCTGCATCTGGGAGCATGCGGGGGAGAGTCGCAGCGCGGAGTTTTACACACTCCGGCAGTTACCGTTAATCCGCCTGGCGCGTGGGTGAAGTGGAGGGGGGAGGGTCATCGCCCGATCCTAGCACGGACCTGGTGGCCAGTTCTGGAATTCGGTGCTCTGAGGGCACTGTAGTGAGGGACAAAGTAGTTCCATCTTCCAGCCAACAGCCCGCGAGAGAAATGCGCGCGCCTCAAAAGACGACCACCGACCTTGTGTCTGGAACAGTGCAAGCCAAGCTTATATACAAATCAGGTACAATATCATTACAGTCAATATTTACAGATTTACAAATTTAGCCTTTGTAGCATGTTCTATAAGATTTCACTGATTGTCCTGATCATATGTTAATTTATGACTCTCGGGATGCTCCCAACACGAGCGGAAGCCTGCTCCTTCCCTGAGTAATGACACAATGAATCCCACTTATTTGCATTCTGCAGCAGGCGCCATCTATCGGCACCGGGTGCACCACCATCTTACAAGATACGAGCGTAGTCATAGAGATTTAGGTAAAAAATATCCTGCGGTGTTGGGGCAGCCATGTTTGTTTCAGGGATGAGCATGTAGGACTCGCGCAAGGTGGCCGAGGCCAAATGCAGGACACGACAAAATTACTAGTATTACGTGGAAAACAAAAGCCCCTTAGAGAGTACACATTTTAAGTTAAGCAGTGGCGAGCTCAAACCGACCGGAGGGTGTCGTGTAGTCTAGAGAAAGTGATTTATAGAATCAGAAGCGGATCCACAGGGGGGGGGGGGCACAGTGACACGTGCCCCCCACCCCAGAAGGTTAAAAGATGCACTGAATAAATTAGTGCTGGAAATAAATTTTTATGTAATTTAATAAAAATACGTTTATGTAGTTTACATTTTACAGTACTTATTCATTAGAGCCGCACATCGAAGTTACTTCTAATAATCGATAATCTCGATTCAAGATAGTACAAGTAGTTCCCGCTAACGCTGCCAGGGATTGCTAGGAACTGTTGGAAACGGCCAAGAATGTTCCAGGATCCAGGCATAAGGGATAGTATCTATAACCTAGGGCAGTTATGTGGCTTAGCGAGTTACCATCTCGCCCAACAGCATTTTAGGATTTTTATTTATGCGTTAGTTTATATTTAGTGTTTTTATTTCAGTGCTGTCAAGATGAATAGTAAGAAAAAGAGGAGAAAACTGGGCTTGGATTCCTTTTTTCTGCAAAAAATCGAAGGTAAGCGAATCCCAAAATTATATAGGGCTGTGTATGTACTTATTTTCATTTTGAGACTTTGCAATTACAATAATTAGTACTATCTAAGTTCATACCCGCGAAACGTAATCACTATGATGAACAGAAAATTAATTCCAAAATACACAAGCCCCTCGAAGTAACGCGGTTTGACTAGCGCTGTTTTAAAGTAACGACACCAATTAATTAGGGCATGATTTTAAGTAGCGCAACTATAGATTCAAAGTAGCTCTGTTTTCTTTTATGATAATGCTTGTTTCTGTGCGCACAAAATAGCAAAATCATGCGTGTAGTTAATACAATGCAACGAATAAATGAGACGAATCAACTAACAATATTTTGTTCTTTCCTTTATAGATATTCGCTTCCTTCATTTTCATTCCGTGTTCAGTAAACAGTACGCCACTCCATCTACCACATCAGTAACAGCTCTGGTGAGAAAAACAAGAAGCATTCAGCGCTAGTTTACCTCACACTACCATATCGCGCTGGTGTGTCATTTCATTTCAGATACACATTTAGAAAGCAGATGCGGTAATTACATTAACAGGTGTTGATGCCGTCCCCGCTACCTCTGACTATTTAGACGTGATTTTTGTTCGGTTCGTGATCTCAGGGAAGGTTCGGCCTTGTGGTTAGAGGTAGGGGTCAACGCAGTAGGGCCCCCCGAGCTGTTATGGCCACTCGGGACACCTGAATAATAACACAAAGCTTCTGAAGATAGTTGGTGAATTTAATACAGCACAGCCCAATACATGGTGCTGCCCGTTCTGGCAGTAACGGTTTGCCCGACGCGACTAGTCACACGCGCAGCTCACTTCCTCAGTGGCGGCTCACGATTTTTATGCGCGTGAGGGGCAGACACGTGATGCGATAGTTACAAAAAATACACTCTGACATGGCACACGATATCTTCACGCACAATACACTACACTATTACCTAGCTCTAAATAAACTGGGCTAGCAGCACGTAGGCCCGTGTCTCCGGCGACTCTACGTGGTGTCTAGGTGTGTCCCAGGGACTGAATCGTTATTAAGTTCGATGGCACGCGTCGCCTGCTGGCTGCCCCGTGCGGGCCAAAACTATGTAGCCGGTAGGCTAGGTTGGGCGTGAAGCGCCGACGTAACTCCACATAAACTCCCCACAGTACTTACGTATGACGTAGAACACTCATCTCGGAGCACTAATTTAATTAAGTTAAGTACCTCATGGTAAAATTAGGCCGACCGCGGAACTGTACGTGAAAGGTTGAAAAGAAATTACACTATTGAAAACTACATGTCGGTGAAAGCAAAGGTTGAAGGTTCCGCATTGCGCGCAGGCTGCCGGCCTCTCGAGCTCCCGGAAGGACACTGCCGGTGTCACCGCGTGCGACCCCCCTCCCCCGCCAGCCCTCCCGCCGAAACGTGTGAATTTCGCGGGAAACTGAACCGGCCAGGTTCGGGACAAATCGCATAGTGAAACATGATTTTGCAAAGACTGAATTATTAATTAATGGAAAATAATGTTTAATAAAAACCTGTGGAAAAAATAATTAAAATAATTTGTTGTAGTGCGGCGGAGGGACATGCCACACCCGGCCGGATCCTTCCGCCGGCGCAGCACTCGTTGCATGGCGTTCGCCTCGTCGCACGCACTGCACTTTGCTGCGCGCACGAGCGCGTTCGGTGCACACGTTTTTACGAGACGTTGATGAGACATAGTGGTCTATGCGACAGAGGAGCATTGGCGGTCGGCGTCAAATGCCCCCCCTTCTCTGAGACCGCTATGTGCATCAACGCCTCGCTTCACATGCTGAGCACTTCACTGACGTTCGCCGCACTGCGAGCCCTACACTACGCGGTGGAGTGGTGGTGTGTTGTGATGCAAAGATTCTGCCCTGAATACCTCTCCCACTCAATGAATGATAAGGGGTTATGCCCTGACCCGTGTCCTTTACCCCCCTGGGACTGGGCAGCGACTTGCGCCTCTTCTAGCTCAATATGGTGACAAGTGGGTGGGGGGGTTCAGTGTGGTCGGTGTGTGACATGGTAGTGGAATGGATGACGTGGACGGGGGGGATGATATGGGTCCGGCCCCGAGTGTTGGCACCACTGGAATGCCCCCTACGGGCTGCGCCCGGGTGGAGTAGCTCGACGGGGACCTGGACCACTCGTACTCTGCCAGGTAGGCCGGGGGTCGGCGGGCCCTCTGTGGTCGTGTGGTGGGGACCGTGCTGGTAGGGGTCTCCACTGGGCAGAGTGTGGTAGGTTCCCTCGTGTCCGGTTGGGTGGTCGGGCAACTCGCCTCCACGGCGGGGACAGGAGCGAACTCTACCGGCTCGCTGTCGTCCGCGCAGCACGTCCTGACCGGGGCCCAACGTCTGCGGGTGGGGCGCCTATCCCTACTGTCCGGCTCCTCCTCCCCATCCTCAGGCTCGTCCACGGACACCCGGAACATGGCGTCCGCCAGGCTGAGTTCCAGCGGCCACAGTGGCTCGACGTCCTCCTCCTCACAGACTTCCTCCCCCTCCTCGCCAGGAATCCAGACCAACGGACTCCCCACCTCCTCGGGGACGTGCGGAACTGTGGCCAGCGGCACCGGGGACCTGCTCTGGGTGTCCCGGAGGTTGGGTTGGGTGCACTCATGTGCCTGATCGGGGCTACCCCCGTCTGTGTCGCCCGTGTGCATGTCCCCCCGGGAGGTGGGTTCAGGTGCTGCTCCTTCCCGCGGCGTATCTGTAGCTTCCTGGAGTGTGGGGGATGGTGAAGAGGGGGTCGTTGGGCCAACTCTGACCCCGTGCGCGACTACGCGCAGGTCGTCCCGGTGCACTTTAGCGGGCCGCCCCCTTGGTGTCCGGAATGCATAGGATGAGGGGCCCGTCCTCCACAGGACCTCCCGCGGCTCCGACCATCGGGGCGCCAACCCCGCGCAAAAGTTACGAGCCCCGGACGACAAGTGGTGCTGCCTGACATACACCAGCTGACCTGGCTGGATCGGGGGTGGGGGGTGACTACTCATGGGCGTGTGGGCCGCCAGGAATTGGGCGTGTTGTTGTCTGGCGTGCTCCCTCCCCTCCTCACGATTGGGGCACGCCACCGTGCCCATGGCGACATCGGCCACCCTGCTTTCCCCGGGCAACGCCAAGTTCTTCCCGTACAGGAGCTCGGCAGGGGAATGACCGGTGACTGCGTTGGTGCGGCGCCGGAGGCAATACAACAGCTTCGGCAGGTGGACGTCCCACTTGGAGTGGTCGTCCCCCAACCTCAGCCGCAGCTGTGCCTTGACCTCCTTATTCCGCCTCTCAGTGGGGTTGGCCTGGGGATGGTAAATGGGGGTGGTGTGGTGGTCGAGACCCCATCGGCGACAGTCAGCTCTCCAGCACCTCCCACTGAACTGACAGCCGTTGTCCGTCAACAGCACGCGCGCGAAACCATACCGCGGGAATATATCGTGGTCCAGCAGGGCGGCTATGGTTCCGGCGCGCACGTTGGACACCGGGAAGGCCTCGACCCACCGGGTGAATTTGTCGGTGATGACGACCAAGAACCTCTTTCCCCGGGTGGTCCGCGGGTAGGGCCCCATTATGTCCAGGCCAGGGTGTGAAACGGGTCACGGGGCCGGCGGGGACGCTGCTGCTCCACCCCGTCAGACCGCCTCGTCTTCCTCTGCTGGCCAATGGAAGGTCTTACGGACGTCTAACTGTGTTTGGTGCGCACCTGGGTGTCCCGCCAGCTCGTGCGTGTGGTGGAAGTCCATTACCTGCTCGCGGGCACCGAGCGGCACATGAAGGCGCCAGGTGTCCATGTCCCCTGGTACCCGGGTCTCCAACACCCCGTCTACGCATCTGTGGTAGGGTTGAGCCTGCTCCCCACATGACCGCACCTCGGTCTGTGTGGGGTCGTCTGTCCGCTGAGCCTGTTTCACGAATTCCACTAATTCGCTCAGGGTCTCCACAGGCAAGACAGCGGGATGGTCGGGGGCCCTTGGGATGTGAAATAAGGTTGCGGGCGCCTCCCCCGGAGTGACTAGCGGCGCAACTCCCTCTGGCGGCAACAGCCCCTCCCAGTCCTGGTCATCCTGAAACGTGTTGTGTGGGTCGGGATGGCGCGACAACTCGTCGGCGAACTGGTTGTCCCGTCCAGGGACGTGCTCGACCGCGAAGTCGAAGTTCTGGAGCATCAGCGTCCACCTCGTGAACTTCGACTTGCGGCCCTGGGCGGAGTCCAGCCAGCGGAGACACTGGCTGTCCGTCTGCAGCGTGAACCGGCGGCCCTCCAGGTGGTGGCGGTAGCGGCGCATAGCCCAAATGACGGCCATGCACTCCTGCTCATTCACATGGTACTGCCGTTCGGGCTGGCCGAACTTGGCGCTGGCGTATTCCACCACCCGGCGCACGCCTTTGTCCCCCACCTGGTATAGGACGGCCCCCATCCCCTCCTGACTGGCGTCTGTCTGAAGGAACAGGGGAAGGTCAGGCTGCAGACGGGCGAGCTGGTGGCACTCGCGGAACTGCTGTTTCACCACGTCCAGGGCGGCGTCCGCCTCGCTGGTCCACTGAAACCGGAGCTTGGGTGACCGCAAGTCCGTCATCGGGGCGGTGACGCTGGCAAAATGCGGAATGAACGAGCGCAGCCAGTTGAGAAGGCCCATCAACTTCTGCAGCTGCTTGCGGGTTCGTGGGGCGGGTTTGGACTCAATAAGGTTCAGGTGCTTTGGCAGAGGGCGGCAACCCTCCGCGTCCACCATGTGCCCTAGGTACTCCAGTTCAGCCGCGTCCACGTGGCATTTCTGGGGGGTGCACGTGAGGCCTTGTCTGGCCAGCCGCTCAAGGACCAGGCCGAGGTGCCGGGCGTGGTCCTCCCACGACCGTGACCAGATGATGACATCATCCAAGTACGCGGCGGCGAATTCGCCCGCGTACCCGTTTAACACACGCACCATCATAGCCTGGAAGGTCGCGGGGGCGTCCATCAGCCCGAACGGCATGGCACAGAACTGGAAACGCCGGCTGTCAGGGGCAGTGAACGCGGTCTTCGGGCGGTCCTCTGGACGTACGGGCACCTGCCAGTACCCGGACTTGAGGTCCAGGGACGTGAAGATGCGGGCATCGCCCAGCCCTGCCAAAGCGTCTGTTATGTTGATGAGCGGCGGTGGGGCGGGTATGGTTACTGAATTGACTGGTTTGAAATTCACACAAAAACGCATGGAGCCATCTTTCTTGTTCGCCATGACAATCTGGCAGTTGTATGGCGACTCACTGGGTTCGATGACTCCATCGCGTGGCATTTCCGTGATCTGAGTCTGGATGACGTGCCTTTCAGTGGGTCCGAACCTGTATGGTTTTACGAACTGGGGTTGGTGAGGTCGGGTGGGGATGGTGTGTTCCGTGGTTGTGGTACGGCGGAGCATATCTTTGGCCGCAAACACCTGTGGCTGTTGAGACAAGACATTGTTTATGAGCTCTACATGGGCAGCGGGCACACCATTCCTCAAGTCCGCGAGCGTGATGGGTGTCCCCTGCTCGGCGGGTGGCCGATAGCCCAGGCTGTAAACTGTGCGCCGCTCGTGGTGGCCAACGTGCAATCTCCCCTCCCTGACCTCCACAGTGGCGTCCTCCTGCGCCAGCCAAGGCAGACCTAGGATCAGCGTCTCCCGTAGTCCCTCTACTAGTAGTGCTGTTGTGTGACTAACATGGTCCCTGATGGAGAGGGTGATGTTCGCGCGACCGACAATACGCGCTGTCGCCCCCTGCGCCGCTAACTGTACCTCCTCCGCACCTGAGTCAATGTCCCGTACGCTCGAGCACTGAGCCGACACATACGTGTGGCTGGCGGCCGTGTCGACAAGAGCATGCACTGGCTGTCCATCCATCCTGACGGGAATCCGGAGTAAATGCCCCGCCCCAGGTCCCAACTGCCCTAATTGGAACGACTCACCGCACTGCTCCCGGGGCGCTGCCGCTGCCGTCAGGCGGTCCGCAGGTGCTGCTGATGTCGCCGGGACCACCTGGCGTCCGGTGCGGCTCGCCGACGACCCGGTGCGGGCCGCTGACGAGTCGGGTGAGCGGTGCCCGTCCGTCCTGACGGGGCATGCCGGTGTGTCAGCGGACACCGCAGGTGCTGCCGGTGTCGCCGGGGCCACCTAGGGTACGGTGCGGCACGCCGACGACCCGGTGCGGGCCGTTGACGGGTGGTGTGAGCCGCGCCCGTCCGTCCTGATGGGGCGTGCTGGTGCGTACATGGGTACCGCAGGTGCTGCCGTTGTCGCCGGGGCCACCTGGGGTACGGTGCGGCTCGCCGACGACCCGGTGCGGACCGTTGACGGGTGGTGTGAGCCGCGCCCGTCCGTCCTGACGGGGCGTGCTGGTGCGTACATGGGTACCGCAGGTGCTGCTTGTGTCGCCGGGGCCACCTGGGGTACGGTGCGGCTCGCCGACGACCCGGTGAGGGCCGTTGACGGGTGGTGTGAGCCGCGCCCGTCCGTCCTGACGGGGCGTGCTGGTGCGTACATGGGTACCGCAGGTGCTGCCGGTGTCGCCGGGGCCACCTGGGGTATGGTGCGGCTCGCCGACGACCTGGTGCGGGCCGTTGACGGGTGGTGTGAGCCGCGCCCGTCCGTCCTGATGGGGCGTGCTGGTGCGTACGTGGGTACCGCAGGTGCTGCCGGTGTCGCCGGGGCCACCTGGTGTCCGGTGCGGCTTGCCGACGACCCGGTGCGGGTCGTTGACGGGTGGTGTGAGCCGCGCCCGTCCGTCCTGAAGGGGCGTGCTGGTGCGTACGTGGGTACCGCATATCGAGCCAGCCTGTCCCGGTATCGCTGTAGGAATTTTACGGGGTCTTCGTGCTCCTGCCCTCCGAACTCCGGTAGTTTGAGAGTGCCGCCGGGGCGCAGTGCGATAGGGGCCGCCGGCATCGCTGACAGTCTGTCCAGCGCGAGCTCGCACGCGCGGCACATGAACAGCCCATTCCTGAAGTTGAGTAACTCCCGGGCCTCGGTGCACGAGCGGTGCCTCACGGTGCCGCACTGATGGCAGAACGCCCCCTTATCGGGCCGCCGATGACACCCCCTCGCGCCGCACTTAAATGTAGACGTCAGCCCTGGTTTTCCGTCGTCAAAGTCTGTTTTGGGCTTCTTCTCCGTGTCACAGATACAGGTGGCGAAAATCCCTGCCGCGGCTTGATTTATCGGCAACCCTGGCAGAAGGCATCCGTGGCATACCCCTTCCATGCCTATGCTTACCGCTCCGTCACGGCTCATGTTCATGCGCGTAGCAGCTGCGCCACCCGATCCCTGTGTGAGGCGCGCGGACTTCCGCTCCCACAGCCGTTATCGCGCCTGGCGCGTAACTTGATGCGCGTCTGGCGCGTAACTCGACGCGCGCCTATCGCCAGGTGTCCGCTCCTTTGGCTGTCTGCGCGTCGCGTCCGTTTCCGCGCGATTACTTTATTCCTACGCGAGCCCTTACTGGTACACTAATTTGAAACACAAAAAATTTGAAAAATTTGAGAAAAAATTTGATAAATTTGAAAAAAAAAATTTGAAAGTTAATTATTTAGAAAATGAAAGCCACACTAGTCAGGCGCCATTTTGATGCCGTCTCCGCTACCTCTGACTATTTAGACGTGATTTTTGTTCGGTTCGTGATCTCAGGGAAGGTTCGGCCTTGTGGCTAGAGGTAGGGGTCAACGCAGTAGGGCCCCCCGAGCTGTTATGGCCACTCGGGACGCCTGAATAATAACATAAAGCTTCTGAAGATAGTTGGTGAATTTAATACAGCACAGCCCAATACATGGTGCTGCCCGTTCTGGCCGTAACGGTTTGCCCGACGCGACTAGTCACACGCGCAGCTCACTTCCTCAGTGGCGGCTCACGATTTTTATGCGCGTGAGGGGCAGACACGTGATGCGATAGTTACAAAAAATACACTCGAAAAGATATTACACTATTGAAAACTACATGTCGGTGAAAGCAAAGGTTGAAGGTTCCGCGTTGCGCGCAGGCTGCCGGCCTCTCGAGCTCCCGGAAGGACATTGCCGGTGTCACCGCGCGCGACCCCCCTCCCCCGCCAGCCCTCCCGCGGAAACGTGTGAATTTCGCGGGAAACTGAACCGGCCAGGTTCGGGACAAATCGCACAGTGAAACATGATTTTGCAAAGACTGAATTATTAATTAATGGAAAATAATGTTTAATAAAAACCTGTGGAAAACATAATTAAAATAATTTGTTGTAGTGCGGCGGAGGGACATGCCACACCCGGCCGGATCCTTCCGCCGGCGCAGCGCTCGTTGCATGGCGTTCGCCTCGTCGCACGCACTGCACTTTGCTGCGCGCATGAGCGCGTTCGGTGCACACGTTTTTACGAGACGTTGATGAGGCATAGCGGTCTATGCGACAGAGGAGCATTGGCGGTCGGCGTCAGTGTATTAATTAATTAAAGAGAACATAAGTAAATTAATAAAGCAATTATTTGTTACTTTTTATTGCTTCTTTATTAAAAAATGTTATTTTTAATTAGGTTATTTTTTGTTAAAATATTATTTATTTTGCGCCTACTTAGGAATGTTGGCCCAAAACCCAAGTGGCCCAAGCCCTTATTATGTGAACAATGTGGTTCGCAAATGTTTTTAAATTTAATTTCAAGCTATTCAAAATTTATTTTAATGTACTTAAAATGTCTTTCGATATAAATTAGTTTTGTAAATTGATTTATACAGGGAAAAGTGTTTTGATTTAAATGACAGTCAGTTATCATTTACTTAATAGAAAAACGAATTATTTTGATTAACATGCACTCTTATGGGAAAACATATTTGATTAGAGCTGCTTTAATGAGCGTTCTGTTTTCTTGAAATTGATTAGAATTAGCGCGTTACTTAGAGAGGCTGTTGTATACAAAAATTAAGCCATTTCATTGAAACATTTTGTAAACTGTGGTTAGCCTTAAAATGCTTTGTACCACAATTTGATTCTTTGTTCAAAACTAAACTTGAATTTCATTGTTGTTTTATTTTTAGGGCATAGTAGAAATATCAGAGAAGCACGAAGTACTGGCAGAACCAATTTCCTCCAAACCCTCGAATAAACAGGATGAGAATAAGCCTACAACTTCCTCTTCTTTGTCTACTAGTTCTAAATCTACTTTAAGTAAAACAGACCTGATTAGTAGTGAGGTGCCGGTGCCAGCAATTTCGTGGCAAGATCGTGACTTTGGATAACTTTTGGACAGTGAAAGTGTTTCAATTTCACTATCAAATGAAGACATATACCAATGGATGAAGAACTCGTGGGTACCTCCAACTGACTACAACTTTCCTTTTATTCTTGAGGGGAAAAAGAATAGGTCGTTTCAGTATAACTGGTTGAAACTCTATCCATGGCTCGCGTATAGCAAAAAGCTTAACAGAGGATTGTGTTAAAGTTGCGTACTCTTTGGACAATCTGAGGGTGGTACGAATGAAGGTAAACTGGTTGTAGAGCCTTTAAGTACTACTATCAAAAAGGCAACAGAAACATTAAAACATCATTCGAACACCAAATACCATAAAGAAAATGTAGTAGCAAGCCAAAATTTTGTAATGGTGATGAAGGGAAAATCTCATGATGTGATTTGTCAAATCAGAAGTGCAGAAAAGGCTCTTGTCGAAGAAAACAAAAATAAATTGATACCTATCATAAAAAAGGTATTTTTTTGTGGTGTCCAAAATATTCCACTTAGAGGACACAGGGATGATGGAGGCTTAAAAACAGAGCAGTCGTCCTATGGAGAAGGGAATTTTAGGGCTTTATTGAAGTTTCGAGTAGATGCTGGAGACAAGGACTTATTGTCACATATAGAGTCATGTAGCAAAAACAGCACGTATATAAGCAAGACAACTCAAAACGATATAATCCAGTGTTGTGGTGAGGTAATAACAGACAAAATTGCTGCTAGCATCAAGAATATAGTATATTTTAGCTTGATTGTTGATGAAACAACAGATAATTCTATTAAGGAACAAGTGTCTGTCTGTATTCGCTATTACGACCTTGCTACTTATTCCATTATAAAGAAGACTTTATAAGGTTTGTTGAGTTGTAGACCTCACTGGCGAAAATATTTGCCGTACAGTTTTAGGAGAACTTGCCAAATTGAACCTGGACATTCGTAACTGTCGTGGACAAGCATTTGACGGTGGGTCAAATATGAGTGGGAAGTTTATAGGCGTTCAGGCTAGAATAATGCAGCTAGAGCCGCTGGCCCTCTACACTCACTGTGCTAATCACAGACTTAATTTGGCTGTAAGTAAAGCTTGTACGGTGCCCAGCATAAGGAATGCTGTAGGGGTGACTTCTTCAGTAGCAAACTTTTTTCGTGAAACAGCTAGGAGAATTCATGCATTAGACCAAGAAATGAGAGACAGGCTGAAGAAAGGGAAACATTCTCTCAAGGAACTGTGTGAAACAAGATGGATTGAACGGCATGATGCTGTACTTACCTTTCTAGAGGCTCTCCCTGTCCTACCGTCAGTACTACAAGCGATAGCCCAAAAATCATCTCAAGGGAGCAATGCATTTGCATTGTTACATTGCATAGTATCATCGGAGTTTATCATCTCTGTTGTTGTCCTAGGCGATATTTTAGGGATCACTTTACCCCTGTCTCGAAAGTTACAGGCTGAGTACATGGACATATTCAGAGCAATGCAACTAGTCAATGACACAATATCAAGCATCCAAGAGAACCGACATCACAGCAACAAAAAGTTTAAAACTATCTTCGAAAAATGTGAAGAGCTAGCTCATGATCTAGGGAATAATATTACAAAGCCAAGGGTAGTGAAAATGGAAAGAAACCGATCAAATGTTGAGGCAGAGTCTGATGAAGAGTATTTTCGAATCAGTATTTACGTACCATTCTTAGATTATCTAATCTGCGAACTCTCTTCCAGATTTCCAAAATCACAAATGACGCGATTTTCCGAACTAAACAAACTTATGTCACCAGACTTTGGAGATGACTTCGAAGATTTTATTCTGTGTGGAGTTCAGCTATACTGGGATGATTTAAATTGTTTTTCTGCTGTGAAAGGAGAGCTGAATATTTGGAAACAAATGTGGTTATCTAAGCCCGATGATATGCCAAAACATCCTGCTCTAGCATACAAACTGGCAACAGATTTGCCAAATCTAAGAGTACTTTTTCAGATCATCTGCACTCTCCCAGTCACATCCAGTACAGCAGAACGTTCATTCTCAACACCAAGACGACTTAAAACTTACCTAAGAGCCACAATGACTGAAGAAAGGTTAAACAGAGTAGCACTACTACACATACACCAAGATCTTGTATCTTTGTAGACAGCTGAGGAAGTTTTTGTGGTGTTTGCCAGAAAGCATAAAAGAAAAACTATCCCTAAGACTAGATTAAATTACTATGTAAGAATTAAAATACTCTTGTATAATTTATTGATGTCCTTATCATTTTATTAAACATATAAGTTTTATAAAACTGTAAATGGTATTTATATGGCTACCCGTTAACATTAAAAGAAAATTCTGTTGGAGCTTCGCCGGTCACCAGTTTTTTTTTTTGGGGGGGGGGGTAATCCAGACTCCCAGTGCCCCCCCCCCCCCCCCAGAAGTCAATCCTGTATCCGCCCCTGTATAGAATTTACGCTATTGAAGTTAATGGCCAATGGAACAAAGGTTGATGGAATCCGCGGCGCGCGACACAGCTTACTCTGTTGAGGCTTGGTGACGAACTGCCGTCCAAAATGGCGTCTGCATGCCTCTAAGGCCCTCCTTCCCACTGAAACGCGCAGTGTGCAAAAAATAATGCAAGCCATGCTTTCGCCTGGTCGCGCAAAGACACAATTTAATAATTCTTAAATTTAAGAGTGTTTCCGTGATAGAAATTGTTTCTTTGATGCCCCTGTGGATAGAACATGATAAATTATATAGCGGCATATCGCTGATGATACTAGGCCGGTTGATTGCGTTTGGATCGCCGCGCGCACCTGCACGACCCCTGCATTCACTACGCTGCACCCAATGACACCCGCATTTTGTCGCACACGCACCCCAGAGAGGCGCCGAGGCGGCATAACGGCCTACGCGAACGAAGGGAGCCCTTGGGCGACGTCAAAGTGTGGGGGTTGGGTCGTCAGTGATGCACTCGCTTACGGCCTGCTGCCTCTCTGGCTTTGGGTAGTACCCCTACACGTCCCTTGGATTCGTCTCGCCATCCGACAGGTGGCACTCGGAGATGTCGATGCTATTAAGAGATTGGATGCGAGAGGTCCTGTCCTTCCTCGGACACCTCCCCTTCGTCCTCCGAGACCGGCTCCACGAGTCACCCAGGACTGGTTTGTTCCCGCCCAGGGGCTCTAAAGGCGAAGAGGCGCTTCAGCTACCCGCCCCTCACACTTACTGTTCCTGGGCTCCACCACTGATGGCTCCCTATACTCTAGCCCCCCCCGTCGCTGGATGCCCCTCCTCTCCATCCCGTATCCAGGTAGGCCAGGGTCGCTTCCAGGCCCTGCCAAAAGTCCTGGCCGTGAGCGTCGAGTCAGTTGTTGCGTCAGATGGTGTCAAATCCTGTGTGGTGAAAACTGGGGCCGAGTCCGACAAGTCCATGTGTTCCGCAACATCTGTGCCAGTGTGTGACGGGTCCATTTGGGAGTCTCTGCCTCCCTAAGGGCCCGTGGACATCTCCCCCTATGCGATTTTGGAGCCCTGGTTTCTGCAGAATGAGATGTTGGTACAGTTGTTGGCTTATCCTCCCGTCTGGACAGCCCTGTGTCCACCTCTGCATCCGTCATGGGTCGAAGGTCGTCCCTGTGTATCTTTGCTTGTCTACCGCTTGGCGTCTGTACAAGGTAGGACGTAGGTCCAGCCTGACACAGAACCAGTCGGGGCTCCGGCCTTTATGATGACAAAACCCCGTGCAAAACTTCTTGGTGTCTGATGACAGGGGATGTTGGCACACATACACCTGCTCGCCGGGCATCAGCGCAGGCGGCGGCCTGCCCATCTGTGTCGTGTGCTGGTGGAGGTAGGTCTCCTGCTGCAGCCTGGCCTGCTCCCGCTTCCCTGCCAGATCCGCCCGCAGCGACTCGCCCCACCCGCCTGCCGTAGTCGCTGCCACCACGCGGCACTCACCCGGCAGCGCCAAGTTCTGCCCTTGGACTAGTTATGCCGGCGTGTACCCCGTGACCATACTCGTCCTACGTCTCAAGCAGTATAGGACGGCCAGAATATGCGTGTCCCACTTGCTGTGGTCCTCACCCAACCGGAGACGGAGCTGTGCCTTGATCTCCTGGTTCCGTCTCTCGGTTGGGTTGGCCCTCGGGTGGTATGTGGGGGTAGTGTGGTGGTTTACCCCCCACCTTCGACATGCCTGCTTCCACCTGGCTCTTGTGAACTGGCAGCCGTTGTCGCTTAAGACAGGTAACCAAACCGGGGGTAGACCTCCCCTTCCAACAGGGGTATCAGCGTGCCTGAATGGACATTAGAGACGGGGTAGGCCTCCACCCACCTGGTGAACAGGTCTGTGACAACCACGAGGAACCTTTTCCTCTTGCTGCTCCGGGGATAAGGGCCCATAATGACTAGTGCTATGGTGTGGAAGGGGTACTGGGGTCGTCTGGGATGCTGCAGCTCCTCGCCATCCGACCTTCTCACCTTGCAGTGCTGACCGTGACGACACCTCCCCACGTACTCCCTGATGTCCCGGGTCACCCCGGCCAGTGGAATTTGGTGTGCAGTGCATCTGATGTCTGCTCCGCGCCGGGGTGCTCCTCAAGCAGGTGGTCGTGGAAGTACGCGAGTATGGCAGCTCGAGCCCCCTCCGGGGCATAGATTCACCACAACTCCATGTCTGCAGGTACCCTACTCTGCAGGAGGTCCTCCCAGGACCCTTCATCACTCGTACACATTGGTTGGGTCAGGGTGCCGGGGAGACTCATCAGCGAGCTGGTTCGCCTTCCACAGCACATGCTCAACTTGGAAGCCATAGTTCTGGAGGGTCATGGCCCACCTAGTAAATTTTGACTTACACCCCTGCATGGTATTCAGCCATCTGAGGCATTGGTTGTCCATCCTCAGGGTGAACTCCTTGCCTTCGAGGTAGTGCCTGTAGCGGCTACACTACCGCCAAGCATTCCTGCTCGTTTACATCATAATTCCTTGCAGCCGGCCCGAATTTGGAGCTGGCGTACTCCAACACACTCCGCTCCCCATCGGGGCCGACCTGGTATAGCACTGCCCCCATAGCCACCTTGCTGGCATCCATCTGCAGGTACAGGGGCTCCCCTGGTGCTATACATGAGAGGACGTGACTCTCCCGGAACAGGCGCTTGACGGCAGCCAGGGCGCTGTCTGCCTCGGCCGTCCACCTGTACTTCGTCTTGGGAGAGAGTAGGTCTGTGATAGGGCAGTTACCGTCGCGAAGTCCGGGATGAAGGAGCGCAGCCAATTCAAGAGGCCCATGAGGCGCTGCAATTCCTTCCTCGTGCGTGGGGCGGGTTTAGTCTCTATCAGGTCCAAATTCTCTGGCAGCGGCCGGCAGCCCTCCGCATTGACAATATGTCCCAAGTATCGGAGCTCCGCCGCCCCAATGCGGCACTTACGGGGCGCACATGTTAGGCCATGCCTGGCCACCCGCTCGAGGACCATGGCGATGTGTCGCGCGTGGTCCTCCCACGACTTGGACCAGACGATCATGTCGTCCAGGTAGGCCATGACGAATTCGCCCACGAAAAGGTCCAGGACTCGGACCATCATCGTCTGAAACATCGTGGGGGCATCAATCAGCCCGAACGGCATGGCGCAGAACTGGAATCTGCGGCCATCCGGGGTGATCCTCGGGTTTGACTGGGACCTGCCAGTAGCTGCTCTATATGTCCAATTATGTGAAAATGGTGGCATCCCCGAGCCCTCAAGGGCATCTGCAATGTTTATGATGGGTGGGGGTGCAGGGATAGTTACCAAGTTTATGGGCTTAAAGTTCACACAGAAGCAGAGAGAACCGTCTTTCATGGTGGTCATAACCACTGGGCTATTATAGGGGGATTCACTAGGTGCTATCACCCCATCCCTGAGCATCTCCACAATCTGCTCCTGTATGGCTTTCCGCTCGACAGGTACAAAACTATGGGGTTTCACGAAGACGGGTTGATGGGGCCGGGTCGGGATAGAGTGCTCTGCCATAGTCGTCCATCTCAGCATGTCCGTGGCAGCGAAGACTTGGGGATGCTGCGACAGCACGTCCTTGAACAGGGTGACGTACTCAGGGGGCACAAAATTGGCGATATCTTCCAGTCGGTACAGATTGGAGGGAAGGGTGGGAACCACTCGACCCACTCCATATACTGTGCGATGGCCCTGGTGACCCACGTGTAGCCTACCTTGCCGGATGTCGATGGTGGAATCCTGCTGGACCAACCATGGTAGGCCCAGGGTTCTCGTCTGACTAGACTGGTCACGTATGTCGATGATTACCTGGGCGCGCCCAGCGGTGGGCGCGCTGGTCCCCTCGGTGGCCAGTAGGACGGCCCACGTATGGCTCCAGGTCCCCCTCCAGCACCAGATGGGCGGAGATGTAAGAGTGACTCACTGCCGTGTCCACCAGGGCATGTACGGGGTGCCCATTCAGGAGCACTGGGACTCGGAGCAGCATGGCCTCGTCGTCACCCAGCCATCCAAGGCGGGCAGGTGCGCCTCCACTCGTCGCATGGGTTGTTGGGGCGTCGGGCGACTGGGTGGGTCTGGCCGCGCCTGCCAGTTATGTGACGCAGGCGGCCGCCGGCGCTGGCACGCTGCTGATATCCGCTGGCTGGTCGTTCCTATCCGCTATGAGTCTGGATGGAGTTGCTAGTCGGCAACCTTTCCCTCGGTTCACCGGTGGTGGCTGGTGTTGGTCAGTCGGGCAGGTTTATTGGGGACAGTGGCAGGCTAGATCACTGCCCCTACCGGAAGTTTCCCGGCAGACATCCTTCGACCTCCATCTTCCTCCATACCTGCTCCTGTGTCGGACAGTCCGTGTGCCAGTGGTATTGCTCAGAGGGGCAATAGCGACACCGCGGTGGCCTGCTGTCACTCGTGCTTCTGTCCGCACGGCGCTCGTCCCGCCGTGCCGCTTGGTCCGGTATGGCCTCGAGTTGCAGCCTTGAGTGACGTGGGGGAGGCTGAGGCACGTAGGGCCAGGGGCGGATCCAAGGCCGGGTGACCCGGGCAATCGCCCAGGGCCCCGCGCCTAGTGGGGCCCCACGTCTGCCCTCACCATAGCACCTGTCAGTAAGGTGTTCGGAATTAAGTTGTACACCCCTAATGTCTATTAGAACCTCTTTTATATGTATTACCCACAACATACAGGGGACGAGTGTCAGATAATCGGGTTGGCAATATGTGGATCACATTACCTGACACTTGCCAGCCGGCGATGCTAATTAGTGTTTGCTTCAGGTTACAGTTATCACAGATTACGGCGACAACAAGGCTTTGCTCTGAGTGTCGTTTTCCTCTGATATATCTCTGGGGATGGGCGGTGAAAAGTACATACAGTTGTGCTTTTTTTTTGTTTTATGTTTATATTACTGCTGCCAGTTATCAAATAAATTGAAAGTATAGGTCGCTATGTATACGCTAAACTTCCTCTCAACCTTCTCAATTTACGTGACTAGTCAGCGGCTGATAATTAGCCTTCCCTTCCCTTTTACGTGTGAACGTACGCATTACAGACCGATGTTGTTACTGCAGTGTCGCCAGATCAGTGGAAATATTAAGTCATGTTTCGTGCAGTGCACATTTGAATCTCTATTCGTTCGTCCTGTTATTTTGTTGTAACTACTTTCAAATATATTTATTAATAGGGCTAGTTATTTTTAATTAGACAGTTTCATAATCAAAGCTGAAATTTTTATTTGTTAGTTTCAGTCAGATTAATTTACAATGACCTCTCGTGATTGAGACTTTGGTAGGAAATATTATTCTGGCAGTTCCAAAAGGAAAAAAAAAAAATTGAAAAATGCAAAGAACTTGAAAAAAAAATTAAGTGGTTCTTTAACAAAATATTTAAAGACTGATAAAATTACTGGAGATAAGGAACAGTTGTGTGTTCAAGATTCAATACCATTAACAGAAGTTAAAGAAATAAAAATGGTACCCAGTAGCCAAAGTGAATCTCCCCTGAAAAACAATGAAGTGTTGTGTTCCGAGTGTATGTCTGCGTCATCTGAACATCTGTGCGTGCGAGATTCAACGATGGCAGAGGAAGAAGTTACTGTCGCTGCAGAGGTATGACTCAGTAGCCACAGTGATACACCTTTCGGAAGCAACGAGGTGATGTATCCTGAGTCGACGTTATCATCATCTGCACATGTGCCATTAGAGGATAACGATGCGGACTTCGACATCCGTGAGGAAATCGATACCTTACCTACCAATGTAACTGTGAGTGACCCTTTTTTATGGCCTAAACAATTAAGTGCCTTAAAAATATCTAGTATAGTTCAAAACGGCCCCTGTGAGGGTATACAATAAATCTTACCCCAAAAATGAAAGTGGTCGACATTTTACAGACACACATTATATAAAAACACTTATAAATGGTGAAGAGCAAGATAAGCGATGGTTAGTTTATTCCGAGACGAAATATGGTGTTTACTGTTTTGCATGTCGTTTATTCTCTCTTAAGACCTAATCCCAACAGCGCCCTTGGATCTAATGAAGGTATGAGTGACTGAAGCATCTATCCGAGGTGTTCAATTCTCACGAAAAGAGCAAGTGTCACAAAGAATGCATGGTAAAATGGCTTAGTTTAAAAAACGGCCTTTCTTGTGAAAAAAAACTATTGATTCACAAACCCAGGCCCAGATTCGAGCTGTACAACAACGCTGGAGATACATTTTAGAAAGGCTATTAGCCATTGTACAGTTTTTGTCTACTAATAACTTGGCTTTCAAGGGCATGAAGAGAGGTTGTCCAATTCGAATAACAGTGGAAATGTTTTGAATTTGGTCAATTTGATTACACGATTTGACCCAACATTGCGAGAGCACTTGCACCAAACTATAAACAAGACAGTTTCCAGAAACCACTTCCTGAGTAAAACTATTCAGAATGAATTTATCGACATAATGGCCAATCATGTTAGAGATAAAATAATAGATAAAGTATTAAAGAATAAGTATTTTGCAATCATTTTGGACTGCACTCGAGATATAGCTCGGATTGAACAATTGTCAATAATTCTAAGAATAACAAACCAAGACACTGCAGAAATTGAGGAAAATTTTGTAGAATTTGTAGCTGTAGAAAAAAACTACTGGTGAAAAGCTGGCCGATTACATAATAAACAAATTGGAGTAGTTAGGATTGTCCATTGTCAACTGTAGGGTACAAGGCTATGACAATGGTGCTAACATGCATGGTGAAAAGAGCGGTGTACAAAGAAGGCTACTCAACATTAATCCTCTTGCATTCTTTGTACCGTGTGAAAGCCACAGCTGGAACTTAGTATTGGGAGACGCTGCTTCATCTTGTGCTCAAGCGCAGACATTTTTTGGTCTTTTGCAAAGACTGTACGCAGTTTTCTCTTGCTCAAGTGAACAATGGGGTATTCTGAAGTCGTATGTCAACATTTCTCTCAAACCTCTTTCCGAAACCAGACGGGAGTGCCGAATTGAATCTGTAAAAGCTGTGAGGTATCAGCTAAGCAATGTTTGTGATGCTTTGTCAAGTCTTCGTAAGAGTAACACAGACTGTGGTTTAATAAGTGAGTGTCAATCATTAGAAAACGAAATTACTTCATACGAGTTTGTTGCATCTCTTGTGGTGTGGTACGATATTCTTGTCAAAATAAACACCATCAGTAAGGTATGGCAAAACGTAAATGTGCATTTAGGTGTGGCAGATAATCACTTAGAAACATTTGTCAAGTGGTTAGATGAATATCGTCTGAGTGGCTCCAATACGGCATTGGTAACAGCAAGAGAAGTAGCAGAAGAAGTTGGCATCAATAGCGTGTTTAAGAACAGCAGAAGACGGCATAAAAAGAAAATGTTCTTCTATGAAAGAGAAGATAAAACTCCCGAGCTTCCACCTGAAGATAATTTCAAAATAAACTATTTTCTGGTGATAGTAGATGCAATACGAATGAGTTGTCAGGTTTTCACCCAAGATTTGCAGCTTTGAAGACCTATAAAAGCAAGTTTGGCTTTTATGTATCAAATCAAGGGCCTACAGAACATGAGTGATGAAGATCTGACGAATAATTGTCAAGAGCTACGAATTTCATTGAGCGCCGGAGATAAAAGTGATATTGAAGCTGTGGAACTCTAAGAGAAATTAAAAATGTTGGTCCTTGTCTACGATGGAGAACAAGACGATGTATTTTCAGTTCTTAAGTACATTGTACAAATAGCTTGATAGATGTATTACCAAACATTTTTGTAGCATTGAGAATAATAGGTACAATTCCTGTGACAGTAGCATCTGCAAAAAGGAGTTTCTCCAAGTTAAAGCTTATTGAGATTTATATAAGAAACTCAATGACACAAGATCGACTATCATCTTTTGCCCTCCTCTACATAGAAAACTAGTTGGCAAACATTCTAGATTACACTGATCTCATAGAAGACTTCAGCCGGAAAAAATGTCGCAGGGTTACATTTTAACGAAGTGCAGTAAAAGCAAAAAGTCACAAGAGCTTGTATTGTGAGATGAGTTGGTGTGGCAATATTTTGCCTTGAAATGTTGTAGTTGGGTTTTTCCCCTAAAACCATTTATTTTCATAAGTGAGGGAAAAAAATTCACCCATGTGATTTTTGTACCAAATTAATTTTACTACTAATTTACATAATTATAATATAGCCTAAACGGCTATATAAATTAACCCTCATTTACATGTGGCATATATTTGAGTATTTGTACAAAAACAATTCAAATTTATTTTCGTATTATTTTTCTTTTTATAATTTATTTTATGTGAAAAAATATCGTTTTTATGTAATTAAAAAAAAAGAAATGTTATTGATTTTTGTTTTTGCTTTTGATTTTTTATATTTTTTAAGATTTCATTTTTAAAAATATTCACAGCTTTTATAGACTTATAATATGACCAGATTTCACCAGAATTAAATTGTATGCATTAATAAAACTAATCCAATTACAATTTACCACAAAAGAAAATTTCTTTACCATCGTCGAAATTTAGGTTCCATGTAGGCTCAAAAGTTTAATTTTCCGGGAAAGTGACCACAAATCCCCCTTTCCCCAGTGGTATTCCATACTCCAGTCTGATTCCCGCCCCCCTTCTCCCCGAGATACAAGGGCCCCGCTGAAATAAATTGTCCAGGGCCCCGCAGAGTCTAGGTCCGCCACTGCGTAGGGGTAGGGCACCGCTGCCAAGGCGTCCTCTGGTGCCACCTGCCACTGAACACGTGCCTTGTGTCTCGGGAGTGACGGCATCCTCACTTTTCGTATGGCACGCAAGTCGGCTTCAATCTCCCTTGCCCGCTCGACAAACTCGGACAGCTCCAATTCGGTTGCGCCCCGCAGGAATGGTCTCAAGTCCTGTGACAGCTATTCACAGATCGGCCGACTGCTGCGCCTCGCGCATGCTCCTTGCCTGCTTCCCCCCCCCCCCTTCCATGGCTACACTACCCCGCACACGCGTAACTGGCAGGAGGGGCGTTGGCGCATCATAACGGCCTGTAGGAAGCCAGGGCAGCACTTGATTCGACGTCAGTATTTTATTTATTTTTTTAAAGTAAAGTTCTTTTACGCGTAGATTGAAAATTTTACATGCAAAGAAAGCTGTCAACACACATTTTAAAATGGTTTTTAAAGTAACTACCTTTTATGTCTGTGGTTATTTTAAATATCAATTTCTGACTATACACCTGAGAAATTTGAGTATCCTGGTCAGTAGGCTACATGTAAAACCAGTGATATGATAGGGTAGTAGTGCCCCCAAGGAAGCATAAGAATGCTATCTGCACATTGTTTTTGTTCCGGAAAGAAAGGATTTTTCCTAACAGACTTAAGATTAATCGATATATTCACTTTCGCACAGGTTTAAGTCTGCCGTCCACGGTCCATATGACTGCCCAGAAACTCGTTTGAACCAGTTTCGGGTTATAAACATCTGCTGGAGAGAACATGTTTAGGGATTACATCTGGGCTATGTTTGAGGTATTTTGGACGTCATCTAATGTTTATTGTATGTTTACATACCTATCTAGTTAATAGTTATACATTTGTAACTTTTAATTTGTTTTTGTTGAAATTTAGTTTACATAGTAGGTATTCTTATTGTTATAAATGTAGATTTTTTGGAGTAATTTGATAAATAACTTATATGTTCATAATTTATGATATAATGTCAATTATTGGTTAATATTTCCAATAAAGGATATTACTGTTTAACTTTTTTGTTGCATTTAGTTAACAATTCAGGAGCAAGTAATGATGTGGTGTTAGAATCCAACTTATTGAATTACTAAGTCTTTAAATTAATGTATATTTTGTCCATGCATGACTTTCGAAGACAAAGTATATTTAATTACTTTGTTTCAGCAGCACCAAGGCTTCAAGACTTTACCGCCTAAATACGGGTATAAGTAACGAAGAGGTGTACGCATGAATAGACTAGTATTATGCGGCGCCAGGATTCCAATTTAAGTGGGCATGGTCGAGGCTTCATGTGCCCTGTGCACACCACTGTAGTTAACCGATAACCTGAACACAAATTTTTACTATCGATAGCAACGTGTTCGGATTAAAACTCCTCGTGAACATCGCTTGTTCGGTAGACTACACTGATTCCAGCTTAATTCTACTTTAAGCACTGATACTGTGTACTGTTTAAGTATCCAATATCGGTGGCCTTCAGTACGCCCGCAAGGTTTTCAGCGGCTCTCTCGCTGATACTTGATTGACTCTACTCAAGCCCGAAGTGCGTGTCGTTGGAAATCGGTCAATGGATAATTCTTCCTAGCCGCAGGTCCAATTCCGCCTGATCACAAGAGCTCCAAGTTAATGGTTGACCAAGTTCGCCCGTCGAGCACGCGTGGGGACGGAGGGGAGGTTATAAGGGTACAACCCACCCCCCTTTTTCCCGGTTAAAAAAAATAAAAAAGTGAGCTAGTCTTTCATTCCTCGCCAGTGATGTGTAACATTTAACCTCGGTAACGAGCAAATCCATGTGTTCTCATGTTGCAAAAACACTTATAAAACAAAACTCGGACACAAAATTTAACGTACAGTTATTAAAAATAATTCCGAGATTGACAAATATAAGAAAATAGTGTTTTCAGCTAAATTTATTTGACGCGAAACACACGTAGTTTCCACACCCACTGCTATAATACGTTGCTGGAGCAGCTACATTGACTATCGAATCATTAGATTTTCAAAGAGAAATGTTAAACTATATAATGAAACAGTAGTACCTATACGAAAGTATTTCCGAACCCAGGCTTCAGGTTTTGGAGCGTGGCGTCGACTGCCATCTTGGATTGTGACGTCATGGCGGTCATCTTGAATGACCTTGACCTTTACCTTGACCTTTGATATTGACTTCGGCGACCAATTTGGATCCGCCATGTTGTTTGATACAACTTTCCACCATTTTGTTTTCTAGAACTTTCCGAAAATTTGAATTAAGACGTCACCATTGCAATTTTCGTTACGACCGCCATCTTTAAAATCCTTAATTATTATGCTAGGAAATCGGAAAAAGTTTAAAATATATAAAAAAACGAATTAATCAACTTTAAATAAAATATATTTAAAAAACGCACTTACGTCATGTAGTTCGGAGTCATCAGTTCGAGCATGGTAAGGGCAAAAAAAAAAATTGTGACCGATCTGTCCTCCATGGAAGCAGACTGACTTCCCACCACTAATGCCAAGGTATATAATATTATATCACCAGCTAGTATGACACCACGTCCACCATCTTGTTTTCGTCTGCTGGAGGCACCATCTTGTTTTCGTTTGCTAGAGAACGCTACCGCCATGTTAGTATAATATTTTACCCACTAGAGTGCAGTAATCTTTTATTATTACTGATTATTTTTTTTTAAAATTTGATTGAATTTGATATTTATCAACCTTATTTATAATATCATTCCACTCCTGCTATTATATTATTTCTATTAATTATTTACATGCAAATAGAAATAATTATTTTTTATTAAAACAAGTAAGTATAACTTCTAATGCGCGTACATAAGTACACGCACATTTGTTTTAAAATTTACATTTTACCAGGATGAAAATTTTTATTAAAAAAGTAATTTTTTGTCAAGTTCATTACAAATTTTCAACAAATACACATATACGGACCGTTACTTAGAAAGTGAAGTTAAAATATTAGAATACTAAGTAGATCACAATAAATGATTGGGCTTGTAATTGAGAGAAATCGTTACTATTTTCAGTTTTTGCTGGGATTAAATGTTTTTACTAAAAAAATGTAGAAAGCCTGTTAAGTTGGTTACTGTCATAAACAGAGATCCCAAAACTATATCCGCACGAACTGCTCTAGTAAAAGAAGTGAAGCACGCGTAGCCACAAGTACATCACTGTGTGCTTGTATCCGGACACGGAAGCAGTGTCCACGAGTCCTACTTACTCCTCCAGTAGTACTGATTATTTTGCTATAAACGTTTTGAAATACACCATGAAGGCGTGGTATTTTTCATCTTCTTTTTTGTTAATAAAAAATTTAAATTAAATTTACAAGAGAAAAAAAATTATGAATTAATAACTACATAGAGATAAAATAATAGCAAATTATCTTAAAAAAAACATGTTCGACAATAAAAATTACCTACGTTATTAAAAAAGTGTCAGTTTCAGTTGAAATAAAAAAATCTAGAATAATCATAAACAAACATAGAATTTCAGCAATTGTTTGAGCTCTTTTAAAAATATTTTCTTTGAAATGAAGGGTTTTATAACATATATGACGCATGATTCACCATCCCCCCCCCCCCTCCAAGCTAAATAGCTTGTTTGAATCTGCCCCTGGGGCAGAAAAATTATAGAAGCTACGTTAGTGACCATAGAATTAGGGAGAGAAATGTACAAAATATCCGTTCATTGTGAAGTGAAAAATTTCCACCAAACTATGTTACACTACGAACGATTTTTAAGTATTCGCTGCCGTTGTAAAGGGCGTTGTAGGGGGAAGTGGGCAGTTTAGGAGGCATATTCCCGTAACTTGTGTAGGCGATTTTACCCGGTACACAAGAGGGGTCTCTGTTGGCCAAACGACTCGACAAACACCGATAATAAGCACGCCAGAGAGAGAGCACAGCTTACTGTTTACACAGGGATTATCTCCCACATCCCCGCATATCATTAACGGCCGTTTTAGACAATATAGTAATACTTTTGCTACATACATAGCATAGGTTTGACCCCCGATGCTTGCACGATAAATTAAACTGAAATCTCATATAATAAATTCCCTCTATTTCTGCTCCAATTTCAGACATAATTAACTGCAAAATTTTTTTTGTAAATGGAGCAGAAATATTTATTTAAAATTATCGATATTTCTAAATTTGTACACTTACACGAAAAAACAACTGTACCTCTACAAAATAGTGTTCGCAGTAATACTGAGTTCGAATTCTTACATGTACGCGGAAATTTATTCTTTGTGTTGTCCCAGTACCTACGATAGTTAAAGTTATTTGTAAACTTTTCCATGGTTAGCTTTCCAGTATAAACTGCGCACATTTAATAATAAGTGTAATAAAACAACAAAGAGTCCAATTGTTGAATTTTTAAATTAAATTTTCCATTTTTTTTAAAAAGGTTTTACTTGAATGAAGTATAAATTAAAATACAAAACGATGCGCCAATTTTCGTAAGAAAACACCTATTTAATATGTGCAGGAATAACCTTAGCGATGTGTTGTATGAAGTTGCAGTATTGTTGTGGTTTTAAAAACCCATTTCCAAAGGAATCTTTTGTGGAAGTGCAGGAACGTGTTTCCTGTCCAGGCGGGTGGTTGATCGCCCGGGACTCTCCGCGAGTCAGTGGTCCGGCCAACACCACGTGGCCCGCGACTGCTGCGGCGACAGCACAGTCCACGCCACGCGCTGCCTCGGACTGCGCCGTCTGGGCAAGCGACTGGCCAGAGCTCAGCGGTTGTCGCCGGCCAGTTTGCATAGTCCACCGAGGGGACGCACCACAAAGCCCAAATACCACAACGCCGAACGTACAATAACGCCGTAAACCATAACGCCGAATGCCAAATTGACTACAAACGCCGACAGCTAGAAAACTGCTGTGTACCACAACGCCGAAATACATTATCGCCGAAAAATGTAATTGCAGGACTGCCACAAAGGTTAGGTTAGGTAAGGTTAGCACGCAAATTCATTCAGTTGTTTTTCGTTTTGCTCCTGTGTCCCCCCCCCCCCTCCTCCCCGCAGCAACATTTTTCGGCGTTACTGTATTTCGGCGTTGTGGTACACAGCAGTTTTCTAGCTGTCGGCGTTGCGGTCAATTTGGCATTCGGCGTTATGGTATTCGGCGTTAATGTACGTTCGGCTTTGTGGTATTTCGGCGTTGTGGTAACGACACGTAGTGGGAGTAGGTACCTTCACCGGTATCGGTGGACGGGTTTTTACCACGCCGATACCGGTGAAGGTACTCCCACTACCACGGATGTTCAGTGATGGTTCAACCGGATGTCTGACACAGAACATCACAGTCATTCTCGTCTGAATTTTCAACACTATCCGAACCATTACTGCATTCCTTTTCATACAAGCGTAAACGCACACGAGTCCATAAAAATGAACTATTAAGTAAACACACGCGACCTGTGGCTCTGATCGGAAGGTGTCGCTTCCTCGGTAATTGTTCCGTGTCACGAATCCAAGTTTATCTCTCGATTCCGATGTATATATTGATACTGTGATGTAAAATGCTTGCTGTTTTAATTTAGAACGTCAAAAGATCCTAGCTAAAAAAAAAAAAAATAGCTTCACAATACAAACAAATTATGTCAGGTCTCTTAGAATTTTTTTTTTCTTTCGTGTACAACCTATGATCATAACTAATTGTTATCACGGGTTTCTGTTACGTCCAGCGTCTTTTGACGCAGTAAATTAAAACAGCAAGCATCATGCACCCATGGGACTGATGTATGGAGAATCATGCCATCGGGCATGTGAGGGGAAACTTGGACTCGTGACGTGTGCGGTCCCGCGGCGAAGAGAAGATTGTTCGGCTGGCGTGGGAGGCTTCGAAGACGAGTAGAGGAGGTGATGTTCGCGAAGCAGCGCACCAGGTGGACGGCTGTCAGAGAGTGTCCGGGAACATTGGTGCGCTGACAGGGACCACCGGGCGAGTTGGTTAGGACTGACAGAGACCACCGGGCAAGTTGGTTAGGACTGACAGAGACCACCGGGCGAGTTGGTTAGGACGGATTTCTAAGCTACGCAACAGGGAACGCAACACGCAAAGCACGCAATTACGCGAGACGTCAGCAACTTTATAACTCGAAATTTACTGTCAAACATTAGGAAATAATTTCCCCCCACCCTGACTCCTTTTGTCAATTTAACCTTTTTAATGAAATATACCTGCAAATGTAATTTCCAATGAATTTATTTAAATGTGTTACTTTCAATCACTATGCGAAAGTTTAAGTGAAATAATGATGTAATAAAAACAACATCAAGGTCTTATATGGACATTACTTCTGCGGTTTTAAGTTTTCGGAACACACCACTTCAAATATGGAAGGCTGGAAGGCAAACCGAAATGCAAGAATTTTAAAATTTGGGTGATGCTTGCGCTGCGTTTTGGCGTGTTGTGTAGATTAGAAACGATTATTTGAAAACGTAGTTATTTAACTTTGTGCGTCTTACGTTTCTTGCGTAATTAATAAACCCGGTCTTACTTTTGAGCCAGACTCCAGCGACAACACTAAATAGTTATCATTTGTCTTTGGACAGACTTGGGATTGATTTATTTGATTCGAGGTAAACGGTTTAGTTAAGCAAAATAACATAAATTATGTGTAACAGTTATTATTAATACACTTAGATTAAAATCAAACTGAACCAAACCTCGTAACAGTATTCAAGAATAATTACAAATTGACGGCCTTTCGGAGATAAATAGTTACAAGAAGAGCTAGAATAATTTGAGTATCATAAAAATGCCTTAAAATTATTGTCTTAATATTATTGGTAAAAAAAAATATGTACGTTGTGATTTCTTTATCTCAAAATATCAAAGAATATACTAATAATAAAAAACTGCAATAGATACGTCGTTTGTAAGTAAGAGCATTCTTTTTAAGCCATAGAGGTTTCTTTGATAAGTGTCTGCCCATATTGAGATGAAACATCACTACTGATCAGTAATTTAATATAGAAAAAAAAATACTTTTTTTTTGAAAACAAAATCTTTACACTTTGTAAATAACAGTAATATTTTCTTCTCAAGAAATGTTTAGCGTATATTAATGTCAGTCATTTGAGATAACTTTCGGGACAAAAATAAGTGGGGAGGGGGTGAAAGGAGCTACAAAGAATGAATTATTACAAGTAGTATTTCACCGAAGTCAAACTAACGCAAAATCATCGTGTAAACGAACATGTAAATTAATGTCAACCAGAAACATTATGTACGGTAACTGACTGATTGCAAATATACTGCTTTCATAAATTTTAAAGACTAAAGTCCCGGGCAACTCCTAAGACTATGAGGCCTACGATAGTTTAGTATTGGTGGTCTGCCCCGCGTAAAATGTACAGAAAGCATATATCCATTATTTGTACGCAAATTGAGGTTCCTAAATGTGTTCCCGGCGTAGCAGTAATTGGTGGCTTTCAAAGGGAGCGATAATGGAACAGCGTAAGGAAATGTAAATGCATGTGTGCCGATACGTAATTAGAATGCTCGTTAAGCCAGCTCAGATTCGTTAACGTAAATAGCAAGACGTGGACTTAGTGACGCTGCACAACTCTCACTGACAGCGGCGAACAAGCATTAACGTACCAAAGTAGTTGATTTGAAGGATGTACAGGTATGTATTTTACTCAAAAATAAAGTACTTACCGTGATAGCTTATTTTTAAGTATAGTGTGTCCGTAAAAGAATTTCCCAGTTTTAATGGTATATTCTAGAAGTTTAATTTAGACCATTTACAACAAATCATACAACAAAATGAAGGTAAACTAACCAGGTTTTTCTTACAAATGTTCAATATGTGTGCCTTTAGTTATACGGCACATATCCAATCTAAAGTAATTCTTTCCACACTTTGGATAGTAAGTCCGGAGTAATGGAAGAATTAGCCTCTTCAATTCTGTGTCTCAATCTGGCAAATCATTAGGTAGAAGTGGAACGTAGACACAATCTTTTAAAAAACCCTAAAGGGAAAAAAATCGCATAGTGTAATGTCAGGTGAACGTAGAGACCAGCGAAAAAGAGCTCTGTCATCTCGAATTGCCAATACCATGTTTTTGCCACATGAGGGATCACGTTTAACTGAAATTACACATTCACTCTTAGAAAATTGCAGAACACAAAACGCTTTACGCTCAGGAGTCGCCTTTCTGCATAGATGGCGTTGTATGCGAGAAAACAATAAAGCAGTACTCGCGCATGCACTTATCTAAAACTGTTTGAGTTACTCTTTTATTGTTTCCTTGACCAAACACTCTAAAACGCTTACAGTTTATATTATTACAATTTATACCTGGGAAATTTTTCTATGGACGTAGGTACTGTATTGAAACGCGCGGGAGAAATGTGTTGTACCCACCTGAAACCAGGGTCTATAAATATAGGTAGGGATGAATATTGGATAGTTCAAATTATTTAATTATTTGTAATTGGGGTTTTCCACAACACGTACGTTATTATTAAAAAACTATCAAAAATATATCAATTTGTAAAGTAATGATGTTGATTCTAAAATAACCTTTGTTCTCGTAATAACTGTTAGAAATTATTTCAAAATTACAAATTTTACGACTATAGATAGAACTAATAAATGTGTTTTATTATAATACAGCAATACATCTGATTTCAAAATTTGGTAACACATGTGAGAGATTGATACATTTTCCTTTTATTTTTTATGTAGACAAAATTATTTCGTTATTATTTACTTAACAAAATTTATTATTTTTTTCAGGTCGATGACAAAATATACGCAGATTTGGCTTTATCTGAGCATTGCACTTCAAGCATTCGCTTATGTTTCAAAAAATTGTATTAGAGATATTGCATCAAACTACTCAAAAGTTAATACTTGTGATCGTTCATTTATTGTCATGTCAATATTTCAACGGCATTTCGAAAGTAATGACCAGATCCTGGTCATATCAATAGAAGACGGATGCGATCTGGATTTTGCAAATGAAGTGGTACATAATATTTTCATGAGAAGTCTAGCTCCTGTTTTATTAATTAATGAGTTCACAAACAGCACATGCGTCAAGTACAAAGCATTTTCTCGAACAGACACGACAGAAAATAGCATTGGCTTTATATTGTTTTTCAGTAGCGTACAAAGTCAGTGTTTTGTAAATAAGTACTGGACAAAAACACCATTTTGGAACTCTAGATCTTTGTTTTTGGTGGTTGTAACCTCAGATTGTTCTCAAGAATGCCCTGAGTTCTGGAAGAATTTTTATGATTGTTGGCATCGATACAACATATTAAATTTGGTTGTCCTGTACTGGAACACACTACGAGAAATAGAACTAAACACATACACTAGCCGAAGTGCACAGTCGGACATGCATCTTTTGACTTACAACCCATTTCGCAGTGAACACTCAATAAATGAAGTTAAGCGAGAGATCCTGCTCACAAAAGATTTCAACTTGTACCCCGAAAAACTTCAGAATACACACGGATTCGTTTTCAATGTCACGCCGTGGTTGGAAGGCGTGCTTGTGTACATTGAAACAGACAGCCGAGGGCAACGCTACCTATCAGGACCTACAAGCATCGCTTTCAACACGACAATGGAGAGCTTCAAAGGGAAGATGAATATACTCGACCCCATTGACTCACTTTACCCTGACGACGAGATGCACGCTAAAACTTTGTATGCTTTCGAGACATACATCATGCCTAAATTTGCCTCACGAGTGACCTATCCACATGATGTGGCATGTGTCACAGCGGTGGTTCCAAAGGCGGATGAGAAGCCAAAGTACTTGAATATCATCACGCCTTTCAGTACGCACATATGGATTTTGTATTTAAATACGGTAGTGATCTTCACTGTTTACCTAGAGATTGTCCCACGAGTTCTTAAAAGATACGAGCGCAGTGGGAACTTCCTGGAAGCTATCAGTCTGATCATCTTGGGTGGCACTAACATAGTCCCTATATTCATCTGTGAGAAACTGGTGATGATATTGGGGCTTGTTTTCAACGTGATAATCAACAACTCGTATCAGGGAACGTTGATAATGACTCTCTTTACGCCTCGTTTCTACCCTGACATAACTTCCCGCGAACAGTGGCTGAATTCCGACCTCAAGATCTCCGTTTTCATCTCCCAGGCAATGGCAGACTCTATTATGACAGACATCAGCGAAGACCCCAATGAGATAATGGCCTTCTTTTTGAAGTATGTGCCGATTCGCAACTCATCCTTGGTCCTCGATATGGCCGCCAAGCACAAGAACATCAGCAGAGTGATGACGAGGTACGCAGCCACTCAGGAAGTATCCAAACCTAAGTATTTCAGGAATGGAAGCCCGCTTTTACATGTTCTGGAAGAGTGCATGTTGCTTTTGCCACGAAGTTATTCCTCAGCTAGTCCAGAAAATCCTTTCATCGCCAGGTTCAACACCGTAATCCAGCGACTTTCAGAAGGAGGACTGCTTAGTAAATGGAAAAATGACAGAATGGAGGACAGTCGAAAGGTGAGGCTGACATCTACCACGATCTCAGAAACTCATATTATCACTCTTGGGCACTTGCTCCTCCCTTTTGTCTTTTTAATTCTTCTTTTGTTCTTAAGTTCAATTGCTTTTGTCTGTGAATTAATATTAGAAAGATTGTGTGGAATCAAAAAAAAAAGTATAATGATATAAGCTAGTACCTTAATCATGAATATTTCTGAAGTAAATAGCACTTACTCTCATAACTAATATTATTGTACTCACATGAATGTTTTAGATCTTTGCAAGCGTACATGGGAGATAACAAACTTATCGGGTGGTTTGTTTGCATTGAAATAACTAAATTGTCTCACGACGGTCTAATCTCAACTCGTTTTATCTTTGGATGAATGAATCATTAAACGGTTGGGCAAGTTTAACTTTGCAATGATCCAAAAATGTGATATAGTTATATAAATATTAGTGACAACACTTTAAAAATCTTTCGACGCACGAAATTTATCACTGTGGTATCATTTATGACACTTGCTAAAAACTCAAACGCCGACAGGCCGTACTTCCATTACATACGCGTGTAAATTGTGCGGGCAAAAACATATTTCGAGCTGGGTTGCAAAACTCGATGGAAACACTTTACCTGGAACGGACCAGCGGTGTCAAATAGAGGTCATGCGGAATCAAACAGTACCAACTCGGCAAGAACTTGCTTACATGTAAACTATTTGAAAAACATTGCAGTCACTTTTTCGATGCTAACAGCTTGGCTCCATTGTTGCAAAGCACTACCCAGTTAAAATATATTTAACGGGTAAAGCACTAGAAAAAAATTGCCATGCCCAAGGAGATATGTCAATCTCTTTGGCAACGCCCAACTTATATGAATTCCCTTCCCATATTTCCCCTTCCGGCCCGCTTACACCTTAAGCTACTCTCCCCTGCTCTGACAGCTCGCAAGACTTTGGCCCGTCATGTACCTAATTGTCAACAAGGCATCTATTGCCCTGGGAAGTACTTACCACTTCAATTAAATGCAGCAATCTTCCAAGACGTGAAAATGTTTAGTAAAAATGTGACAGTACTAGTCTATTACATTCTTTAAATGATTCATGCAATGGGGAATTTTGATTTAATGGAGTTTTTTGGTCATGCGCCATTATGTTATACATCAGGCTCTGACGTACCTTTCTTTGTGCAGATCCTACCGTTTTCAAAATGCATACCTAAAACACGACTCTATAACATTACAGCGATTAAATGATTTTGAAATACTGTTTTTAAACAGGATTTTGTAAACGATGACGTAGCTGTCATTTTGCATTTTTATGCACCTGGGAATAGCACACAAAGTCCAACTGTTGTCTCATTTGGCAGAGCTTCAGACTGCAGAGTCGGAGGTTTCGGGTTTGATCCCCGGTCATTGAGAAAACGGGATCTAGGACTGGGTGTTGTGTTGTCCATTCACCTCCACACTGCAGAAGACAACGGAAAACAACTGTAGAAACACCCTGCAATGAAAACTCCAAATGTGCCTCGGCATCCATCACTGCGGTGTTACCTGGAGTCATCGTGCTCGGACAAGAGTATCAAGGTATCATCATCATCATCATCATCATCTTCCATCATCATTAATAATCATCCACCATCATCTACAATCATCCTAATCATCCCCATTATCATTATCATCATTTTCATCATCTTCATCATCAACAACAACAACATCTACGTAGCACTTTTTTTGCCAACTCATCTACTGACGATACACATGATGCACCTTCATGAATATTTAGGATATAACGTCTCCAAGTGTACCAGAAGTAAACCTCATTTTGATTTGACAATGTTCGACACGAAACAATTTAATTAATCTGTGTCTTCAGTAACGCTAAGTCATCCATTTTAATGCTTGTAAATTAACTCCTTCAGGCTAGTCGTCCATTGAAGTGGACAATTTATATCTCATTGATACAGGCAGTTTATCAAACTTTGAATGTGCGTGTCATGGTATACTAAAGGTAACATAAACTATACGTAAACCTAAACTATACGTAACGGACGTGTCGAAAATGATTGATTAACAAAAAAAATTCGCATCCAACGCTTCGCGTTCTTATGAGTTTGGATTTGTGTAGTTTAAAATTAGTCACATAAATTTTAATGTCAAAGAAACTGTCAAATAAAACAAATGTATGTTTATAATATGTAAGAAAAGGGGGTTAAATTGTGAACGAGCCAAAAAAAAAAGTGATGAGATCTTTTGGCTCATGAGCTCATATTTTCGGGTTCGAAAGGCAATGGTAACCACCGCAGCACCATATTGGCCAGTTATGCCATGGCAATGGCTGAGGATCCAAACCAGCAGCAGACGGATTGATGAAACAATCGTCAACCGAGTACCTACACCAATGCCGAAGATATGTATGTCAACATGACACGCCAGGAAAAAAAAAAAGACTCTACAGACACATGAAAATATTAAGGCAATGCTTTTAAAGCTCAGAATTCATAGTGTCTAGTTTGCAGTGCAAAGTAAATGGCGCTCACTGTTGCCGGATTGATACTATCCGGCATGTTTACATTAAAAATCTTATTCTGTATACGATAAAATAGTGTCTGTATACCACGAAAGTGTCTAATGGCAGTATTAGGGGAGGGTGAATGGGGCCTACCTAAAATAAATTGCTTTTAAATTTTAAAATTACAGATCTTTCTTCTACTGTTTTTTCATGTGAGTAATAAGTCATATGTCAAATGTGCAGTAGATATATTAAATATTCATGTTAAGTATTCCAGTTTGTCAAACAAATGTAAAATGCAACATACTGCACTGAGCCCCATTACCCAACCATGAGGGACAATGGGGCTCACAGTATAAACAAATGTAGAGAGTGAAACATGCATTACATTTAAGTTTTACAAAATAACAAGTTACATAAAATAATTGACTATTATTGTTTGCATACTTTATTTTCTTCCTTTTTTTAGATTTTTCATGAGAACTGCACACCAATCCAAGGTTGCGAATCATTTCTTGCAAAAATCACACATGAATTTGCTGGAGAAACAAAAACATTGCATTCAGAGTGTGCCCAAGCACCACACATCGTACACCTATACCACAGTTCTTGGTTCTGTCAAAACGTCCCACAAACAGCACAGGTATTATCGTCGTTGCTCACATTCAGTGTTCCTTCGTCTTCATCATCACAAAGTTCTTCTTCATTGTAGTCTTCCTCTTCTGTTGATGACTCTTCAAATATGAGAATTTTTTTCCACACACCCTTCTTTCTATTTTTATTTTTTATTAGCTTTGCAGCAGGATGTTTAACAATAGGAATTTTTTGTCTTCTCTTCTGTTCTTTTTCTTTATAGACATATTTTAACGGTGTTCCCGCAATCACTTCGGAATGTTGTTTCTTTATAGCAATTTTGGATTTATTTTTTGATGGGCCAGGAATTGGAGAAATCTCTTCAATTGGAACTATAATTAATTGTCATCTGAGAGGAAGTAATTTCATTTTCCACTTGCTCTTTTTCTCTGTTACCACCAGGCTGAGTATTTTCGTCTTCATTAGGCCTAGATGTTCCATGTGTTGATTCAAAGTCTTGATTTTGATGACAGGCTGCAGCAAAATCCTCATCTGAGAAAACATTAGGGTTAAATGGGAACATTACAGTTACCTCAAACCACTTAGTGGCTTTCTCAATCGTAGCAGCATGACTATAGGCCTTATTAAACAACATACCCAATTCATATGGTGTTATCTTGTCATGAATATGTGACTTCATGTAAAGACCACATTCTCGATGGAATGCTGTTTTCAAAGGTACATAAAACGTTACATCTAACGGTTCGATTTTGTGAGAGGTATGTGGTATAGAGACCATATGTATGCCATTTCTTCTGCAGAACTGGTAAGCAGCCAGTGATATGTGGCTACAGTGATTATCGAGTACCAATACCACGGGATTTTCTACACTACAAATTGTGAATTTTTTGAAATGTTCTAACTATATTACGAACACCTCTTCAGTCATCTAGCCTGATTTTGAACAAACATAAATAGCACGTATAGGGCCATCTTTTTGGAGAAGGGGAGTCATTCTCTGTCTAGGAAAAATGAATATTGGTCGAATATATATTCCTGATGCACTGAAAAAACACCCAACTGTGACATTCTTGCCCCTTTCCCAGCTTGTGGCTGCAACAACCTGTTTTTGGCCTCTTTCTGCAAACACATTACTTGGATGGTGCACGGTGGAGAGACCAGTTTCATCGAAATTAAATAACCTATTTGGTTCAGTCATGAATTTAGTGACAATATTTTCCAGATTTTCATAAAAGCGTCCAACCTCATCCTTGTTGAAGGCAGTAATTCTATTTATACTGGTTGCTTCTGGTTTTGAAGACTGAGTCTGTGGTTTCTTTTCAAAAAATTATACAACCAGTCCTTACCTGTCAAACGACTGTTTAGATTAAAATTATGTGCAATTTCATTCTTTTCAACAAATTCAAATTCTATGCGGTGTACCTCTAAAGGCGTTAGCCCGTAAAAGACCTTTGATAAAAGCAAAATGTGGTCTGCAATTTTCTTCTCATGCTCTTCCGAAAATACTGCTTTCCGCCCTAGAGAAGCTTCTGTGTTGTTACCTGATTTGATGCGTTTTCTCAGAGTAGTGTAGGGAATCCCGTAAGCTCTGGAAGATTCTCTCACCCCTCTCCCTCCAGCAACTGCAGTCATGGCAGCCTGTAGTGTTTCTGCGGACCAGGGAGCTTTAATTGTTTTCCTTTTAAAAATACGTGGCATTTGAAATAAATGAAATAGATCCCCTTGTATTGTTTGTAAAATTTTGTAGACAAAGGAATAAACGTAGGCATTTTAGATAGATACACAGAGGCTATCAGTATGTACCAGCAGCAAAAACTTCATATTTTATGCAAATAAAATTAACCAAATAAGCTTATTCATCTGAAGTCTACTTCGCGAAAAATGTAAATGTGCTATTTTGAGTGTTTTCACAAGAGACACTTCTTAACATTTTTTATCACAGTAAACATCTACAAGTTTAACTTTGTTAGTATATAATTAGGTGTTTTTCCACAAACAACATCTGTAAGCAGTTTTATTTCATATATAAATTATGTACCTATGAAATGTGAATTATATACCTATCTATTTAAATGTTTGTAAAACTTAGCATAATATAATTTTCTTATAATTAAATAAGTTGAAAAGGTTTCGTATTTAATTTAATGTGAGGAAATGGGGCTCACTTGAGGGGTAATGGGAACCACAACTGAGCCCCATAACCCCTCGACGCCATGTCATGTTTAACCTAGACAACAATAGTTATCTGCTAAGAAAGACGGTTTTTATTTCACACGTTCCTGTTCTTAAAAGAAAACAGATAGTAGCCAAATAAAAACTGAAACATTTCTCTCAGTAAAATGAGACTTAGGCTGCCTTCAAAGAGAAGAAGGACTTCAACTAAAAAAAATATGCGCGATTTACAAAAATCATCACAGACAGGCGCGTACGTACAGCTGCCATCTTTCCACTATAGAATAAACACTACAGTCGCTAGGTGGCAGCACTAGATGGAGCGGAAAATTGTCAGTAGTTTCTCTTACAAAGACCTGGGCCCAATTACCCACTGGGCCTCATTCCCCCACTCTCCCCTACTACAAGCGTAATCATGCTGAAATAAAAATAAGTCATTGAATTAAAAAAAAGTTTTTTTACAGGAGAAACTATGAGAAAATATTTGTAGCAGTTCATCATTATTATTAACTAGATATTCCATTAAGTTAAGAGCTATGCTAATATTAAATGATATAAAATAAATTTGTTGCGCTAAAAAGCTGAAACCAAGAGGGCGTATTTAAATCACGCCTCCTCAGATACTATAAAATAATGCTCTCGATGAAATACAAGAACACGTACTGGAGATTTCTCAGTCCAATTTTCCTTTACGAAATACAATGTTTCAGTTACCTACATATCAAATAATTTTAATTACGCTATAAAGTTGTGTCAAAAACTTTTGCTCTCTATTGGCTTACATCTGGCAACAGAGCACACCGAAACAAGAACAAGCGCTAGTGGCAGACATCGTGCATTGGAAAGAAAGAGTAAATGGCAATTAAAATACATTACTGCAAACTAATGATGAGACGCGCTATACGTCTTATCCGAATTCACAGAATGTTTCAAACCAAGAGGCTGCCGAGATGGTGCTACAGTATTCATCGTGTAACTTGTCTCACATTTGACAGCTCTCAAAAGTTTTAACATTAATTGACATTTATCTGACTACCACAGGAAGTAGTTAACAGAACAATGGTGGGGGAATGATAGGTAGACCATTTACTAATTTTGTGGACCGTCATTTTTTGAAACAACTGAGGCAAATCATAAATCACAAAAATATAATAACCACCTACCCCTGGATGTGTATTTTTTAGGGATGACCAATCAATCCTGAGATACCATTAAATTCTTTGTAGGTATTCAAATGATTTGATATTCGAGGAAAAAGGTAATATATGTATATTACCGGAAATAAGGTAAATAAAATATTCACCATCGAGACCTCTGAATTTTTCTGTCAATTTTTTTAATCATACCTATCCTGATACTATTCCCAACGATATTGTTCTTTTATCCTGTAATTATATAAATGAAATTACAATATGATTGATTCTGGAAACTTAGTTCATGAATAAAACGTTTAAAGGGTATGGTTAATGTGCTTCATTTCTTGTACATTAATTTATTTTGGACCCTTTAGATCTAGATTCGGATTTGAAGGGTATATTCGAAGTACTCTTTGATATTAGGATTCGAGAAGATTGGGATTTCGTCCCTCACTAGTGTGTGTGTGTGTGTGTGTGTGTGTGTTGGTGTGTGTATATATATATATATATATATATATATATATATATATATATATATATATATATATATAAATATAAATTGGGGCATTACATCACTTAAAAAACAAAATGTGTTTTATTATAATAGAGCAATAAGTCTGACTTCAAAATTTGGTATTTATGTACACAAAATTGTTCCATCATTATTTAATAAACAAAATTTATTAATTTTTTTTTCTCAGGTCAAAGACAAATACTACGCTGTTTTGACTTTATCTGAGCATTGCACTTCAAGCATTCGCTTATGTTTCAACTAATTCTATTCGAGGTATTGCATCAAATAACCCACAAGTTAATACCTGCTACAACATGACATACCAGCATTCGCCTGGAGACATCTCTCAAAAACCACGGGAACTACTACGATTGCCGGAAAAAAGGTACATTCAAAACTATAAGTAAATTATTAAAACATCAATATAAATGTTTATTTTTGAACGTATCGACCTTAAAAAAAACTAATGATACATTTGTGTTCAAATAGTTTATCTTATCCAATAAAAACTAAAAATATGGAACACAATTTTTTTTTGTTACATGGTATAGTCACAACTTTAAAAATACCTATAATTTACTACCCAGAAAAGTTTTTTTGGAACAAAAATAGCGTCAAAGAGATTTAAAATTTGGTTGGTTTCATTTAAGGATTAACAGCAAAATTGTCTTCATAGAATTCTTTATTTTTCTTGGCGTCAAATATACGTTAGCAAACAATTCGTTAAGTCTCTACAGTATGATGAACGTTGCGCTATCTCTACATTTAAATGTTAACTAAGGGTTGTCAAAATTTTAATACAAGCATTATAATGAATTCTCAATTAGATATTATTTCTATATATTACTTAAAATTATCAAATTGAATTAAAGGCTAATTTTACTTACTATTATAAAGTTTTATTCTTTAATACCTATGCGCGGTGTGAATTCTGTGACGTTCACGTTAGGTGAATATACTGAATAAATCACGCGGATCCGCCATCTTTGTGAGATTTCTGAGTCCTCCACAGATATGGCAGCACCGTGTTTACACATTTACGTTGCATTCACGAAATTAATTCTACCAAGAGCTAAGATGTTCACGCATAAAAAAAACCACGTGTTTTCAACATGGCGAAGTCGCTTCACCTCCTTCGACTTTAATCTAGATTTATGCCCCCCCCCCCCCCCCAACCCGTGAATGAGGCACATTCAAGGATCTACATGCGACACGCATACCGATGTTCTTGTCATCGACGAACCAGTACAGATATATCCCCCGACTGCTGACGTTCCAATGTGACGTGCAGTTGAAAGGCAGTATCGTATTGTGCGCGCTGGCCTAGAAACCCCGTTGGCAGCGAGCACTTTAAGGGTCGCCGTGATTGGCTGCCCGCGCCCTCGGGCGGCGCGGTGATTGGAGGCGCTTGTGTCTGACGGGCCGACCGCGCGGAAATCTGGCGTCCCCGGAGGTGAAAGCGCCCCGGATCAAATCACCAATTATTGTTTAGTCTCTTGGCTCAAGGGTGTTAAGGCTAATTAATGGCTTCATGCGATCGACTATTAGCAGCATCCTAGTTCAAAATTTCACGTATGCATCTTCACAAATTTAACCTAGGGCGAACCCAGATGAAAACAGAATGACTTTATGGGAGTTCGATATAAGGAGGCATTTTTCGGAATTCAACCTCTTTCATCAGGGAGGAGAGTCTATGTACACCATACAACAATAAAAATGGAAGAACATAATTTATTAAAAATATTTTTTTAAACAATAATTTGTAAGGATACGTTACAAATTTCCTCTAACTATAGCTTCTTGCTGCTTGTTTAAATTAAAGACCCCAATTCCCTTGCCAACATGGACCCACCCCTGACTTTAAAACATAATTTTAGTTTAGAGTTTTTAAGAAGAAATATCAATGAATGGAACAAGTTAATATAAGCATAAAAGCTCAATTAATTAATTTATGGGCCTGGTTGAAAGAGAGCGGTGTGAAGTCCTATTTGTACTGTTCTGATGTAACAGAGGTTTTGCACGCGCCTCAGCTGGTAAATGAATGGCTGTACTTATAACTATGGGAAGTGATATTGATGATGTAGTAGAAGGTTTACCAAGTTATATTTCATTTCACACATTATGATCATTATATATTTATTTATGGTGGAAACTCATAAGATATAAATCTAGAATCACACCTCACTCGACCGTGTTCAATCATTTAGTACACCAGATTTTTTTTTTTAATTGGCGGAAAATCAGTTTCAATTTTGACGTTCAATGAGTACGGGACTATGATATTTTGACCTCGTACAGGCACCACGTCGTCTTAAGGTTTCCGCCTACCTGGACACACATACGGTGTGCAGAACTTCAGGTTAAACCACGCGATTTGAAAATTGCTCAAGATATCCCGAGTGGCGTGTGTTTGCGAAAAGCAATTAAGGATACGCTGAGGGCAAATGAGTAGTTCTGTTTTCGCATTTTGTTTTAACACTGTATTTTTAGAAGAGTGGAAATGGCTAAAACGCGTGTTTTCAGAATAATATTTAGGCATAAAACACTGGGTACAGATTCTCGAAAACACTCAAGGGACGTGCATTACACCTTCATCTTCATTTATCCGCCATATAATGTTACTAGTTAGCTGCAAGGAAACTGAGGCGCCCGTTTAAAAATGATGAATTTAAGAAACAATTTAATATACATGAAATATTTATTAAAATTTCAATTTATTTTAATATTGTACAAATTAAAATTATTCCTTATAGATATAATGATAAAGTTGTTAACAAAAAACTGTTTTTAATGAAGAACATTTTGAAAAACTACATTGCGTGTGAATCGTCTCATTCAAATAATATTTAATGAATTATAACGACATACTTACGTAATCTTAATTCATTTTCAGCGTTAAATATTGAATATTTACTTTATTTGCGAAGTTAATTATCCAAATTATGAAAGTAAAAGAATGATTAAAATGCCAAAAAAATTAAATACAAATAAAAGCTCTTCTTTAACTTCTAAAGCCATCTTTTGGTGAAAAATTCAAATGCACTTCTTAAAAGATGTAAAAGTTAAGAAAGTGTTGCTGTGTGAGAAACAGCAAGTGCGGCTAGCTGCAGAGTGCTGGCCTCAGACTTCTGGTGGGCGACTTACGTCCGCATGCTGGCATTCTGCAGGCAGGCGCTATCTCACAATGATGAGCGTAACTATATATATGATGGTTATCATTAAAATGTCATAGTGGTCCTTTGTGGTAGGGACGTAAATTTCCAACAGTCATTCAAGTCGTCTGCAGTAGTGTTTAGACGAGTATTGTCCGTTGTTTTTTGCTCCTCGCACATGAACTCGTTCAGCGAGTATGTCGAAACTATTAAATACCTAGTGTAGTTTTACCGCTCGCCTCGTCCTTGCTGCCAACTCGGCTCGTCAGTAGACAAACTCGTTCCACAAGTTAAAAAGACTGCCTACTCGCCTTGTGGGTAACTACTCGCTCACTCAAGTAGTAACTCTTGTGACGTCCAACTCCGGTGACGTACCAGTTCATAGTCCGCGTGGGCTGGGGTGCTTTTAACCGACACGTACTCTCGTGACACTCTGTTCGGACGTGACGTAAAATTTTAAAGTTCAACAAGTTGCTAAAATTATGTAAACTTGCACCCGAACACGAAACAAAGTTCGGCAATTTAACTAAAATAATGTGACATCCGTTAATATTTGTTACTCTCTCTGGCGGAACTTGAGTTTCTTCAACATAAACAGCCGTTGGGAATCGCAATTCAGTTCGCACATTTCCCAAGAAATGTGCTGAAATCTTCAGGCTGGAGGCCTCCTTAAATAATGCAGGGGTCTCAATTACTTGTCAGATCCGTGGCGAAGACGGCATGTCTCAATTTGGCGGGCGAATCCATTCACACATCAGCCCGCATTGTACCAGGCATCAGGCGGACAGCTGCAGCTCGTGCTCGCATTGCTGCGAACCGTACACTCTCGACGGCGTCCTCAGCAAACCGCAGCACTCAACGGCGGAAACGCCGTAACAGTCGGATCCCCCGTCGCGGACCGACGCGACGTGCGAAACATACACTCCGCCCGCTTCCACCCGCGCCACGCGCTGTGACTGCTCGCGGGTTCTCCCTCCCTTCTCGCAGCGCCGCGCCCGGAACACGTGACCGAACAACTCCCGCTGAAACCACGCGCGGGGAAAAAACGAAATTGAAAAAGTCCACTATCCAGCAGCCATTATTTTAAAAGAAATTCTAATTATATAACTAACACTTTAAAAACCATTTACAATCACTTAAAACTTTTTACTAAAAACTAAGTACATATTATTCATTTCAGGTTGAAAGTTCACACAGTTTCTCGAGTCTTTTCGTGTTGCAAACTTAACAAACATATACTCCGCAGTCTTTAGTAAATTAAAATTACCAAGATTTAGAGACTTCTTTAATATTGCCTAACATCTTAAAAAAATACCTTTAACAAAGTTGTCAAATAAAATGTATTAAAATAAGAATAAATGCAAAAATAATTAAATTAAAAAATAATTAAGTTAATTCACAAAATATCCAGCTGAAAGGGCACGTTAAAAAAAAGGGGGGGGGGGGGGGTTGCGTCGCACAACTTGGAGCAAAAACATACAAATATATTTATGATGAGCCAAACGACCAAAGTTGTTATTAAATTCACAAACTACAATTAAACATTTCGCATCCATCATGACTGAAATTTATCGGTGTCTTATCGTATTTTTGAGGGTGACAGCGTCAGATTTTACGTTCGTAGAAACCATCTCGGCACCCATTAGGACTCCCACCCATGGCCCACCAATTCATGAAGCAGAACCAAACTCATTTAAGGTCTCACTCCGCTGATAGACCGAAGGGAAACCGATTTGTAGGAAGTTGGAATGATGATAATTACACTTTCAAGGCACGCCATCAGATAGAGGTACCTCATTATCGACTGGCGTCGGTGCCGCCGTACATCTGTGCTAACAGCTCCTAGAGAAAATTCCTCATGACACGGAAGCAAGCAGTATTTCCTACTCAACTGGCTGTAGTCTATATACAGGATAGAATATCCTATAGGATACAGGTAGAGCCAAAATTCCACCGAAAATCTTCGGCAGCAAGTTCAACACGAGAAAAAAAGTTCGAAAACATAAATAATTTTGGGTCTAAAGGGTTTTGCAAGGCTGGTATAAATATGTCTTTGAATTTGGTGATAAAAATATTTTTATTGAAAATAATAAATAAATTATTCTGGGTCGAACACTGAGCATCTGGGTAATGTAAAACAAGATAAAGTTCCGCAGAAACTGCATAAATTGTTGCGGTCGCAGACAGGACCGCGACGCGCTCCAGGTTCGGAGCTGGCTGGCGGCTCCGCACGGCCACTGACGTCATGCGCCGTCCACTGACGCAAGACATGCCACGCGTGTCTGGCCGGATTACAAGGGTCCTCGATTCCCATCCCCTCCGCTCTCCGCGCACCGGAAACTTTAGCGGCCTGGGAATTCTGGGCTTACAGAGGTCGCCGTGAGGAGTGGCGTGAATAAGCGTCGCTGTTCTGGGTGTTTCGGGCATCGGGTCGTCCCGGGATGACACGACACGTCACACCACTCTCGTCCCTTCTAGAAGAACGCCACGGGTGTATAAGCGACGACGCTGGCCTCTGCGAGAGTTACGAGAGTTCGGAGAGTTCCGCGAGTGAAGGAAAGTGCGACATCGGCGGAGAGGGTAAGAGAGCCCCTAGAGAGTGGCGCGAGGCAGAGCGACGGTATCGAGAGAGTGCGACTGAGTGGCGCGAGACTGCCTGGTGTGAACAGGTGCGAGGTAAGGGGCGAACCACTGTTGAGCCTAGCTCCAGTGAGGAGTGCGAACCGTGGAACTTGACGGACATTGAGTGAATTGTTAATACAATTTTCAAGTACAAGTGATTGGTGATCATACTTTTTAAGTACATTTATTTATTAGTAATTAAAATAACTGTAATAAAACTTAATTGGGCTATCTCTTACGAACCCAGTTCCCCCACAGTGTACTCGTAACAATATATTTGAAATAATTTGGGTAGCAATAAAGGTGTTACGGAAGCCTCAAGACAAGGAAACTTCAGAAAATGGCAACGAAAGCCAGCAATCCTTATTCTGACGTTTCATTTTGAATAAACACCAAGATCGATCTCTCGCAGATCTGCCTTTCCGCTTTTCAGGCCACGGGCACTGGCCGTAATCACTTTCGACTACAACGCTTGAGCTGACAGTTATTGATCGATGGCATTTTGAAGAGACTCCAATAACCTCATTAAACCTTCAATCAACTGGCGTAAACACAAGAGTAACTTTGCAATTTGGTACTACAGCTCATAAAAACCCCGATTTCACGCAGCTGTTAATATTTTTAACAGTTATTGGTTCCGACAAATTGCCACATGAAAAAATTACTCTTATCTCTATTGGTATATGTTTCTAAGTGACCATGATTTATGATGAAGCCATGCTTATGTGAATACGGTCATTTGTAGGTGCATGTATTTCTAACCAAAATATCTCGAGACTAGCTGAGAGCTGAAACATTGCAGTATCGCCTATTTTGCATGATTGGGTGAGTTTATTTCAGGTACGTACATCTATTGTTTGAACACCAATCACAGTATTTCAGTGCGTAAGCAAATACGTCCTGAGTGGCTCGGTCAAATAGGCAATGGCTTATCTTATATATAATATATAAACTGCAAATCGCAAGTAAGATATCGCTGGCGCAGGCATAATTGGGAGTTCAAGATTTTTTTTCGAAAAAAATGTCTGCTCCTAGTCATTTATGAACATAGATAAACGGTAGCTTTACAACTCGGAGCCTGCCATAATATTTGGGATCATGTTGCCTTCAACTTCTGCGCATAACAAATAAGTAAAAACCTGAAAAACTCGTGTTGTTATTTGACGAATGTCTTGATTTCAAAGGGTTTTACACTTGAATGGCCCTTGCCTTTGTATAATTAGATATTTGGCACGTTTCACAGGACTAGAAACAAACGGCAAGGGACAAAAAGAGCGTTTTTTTTTCATTATGTTAAAATTAAAATAATAATATCATTATTATGCTTTTTATGTTCGTTCACGGACAAACTGGAAGACTCTTGTCCATTTAGAGACCCTCAAAACAAAGGAGAATCGAATCACAAGTAACCCAGTTGAGACACCTCACCTCACAAGTCAGCAGCCAATGAACAGTCGACGTTTGCCCAAGTACGCAGAAGATCGCGGTGTCTATCCTGGAGGTCGTTGAGTCCGCGTATATCACCTGTCCTTACCAACGGCAAATATCTTAAAAATAGCTGACGATATTACTCGTGGCCTAGAGAGAAAGTGAATGTAGTATCAGCCAATGAAGACACGACATAGACTTGAAAATCCACGCGATTGTGGGGTATAAGCTCGAGCCAGTAAACAAAGAGAATTTTAAAGGCCTCTGCCAGTAAGTAGAGACTATTATTTTACGGATTATCTTTAGCTCTAGGTTTGACTAAACTGCTATTCAAGCTCTTTTTTTAGTGCTGTTATTGGCCGATACAAGGCCAAAAGTTTTTTATTATTTTCTACGACTGAATACACCATTATTATCCTCGTTTATTACCAAGGACTGGTAAATTTTCGATTTCAGTGACCTCCAAGATGAATAACCAATGTCCTGTACGCGCGAGAATACCACCAGTTCATTGGCTTCCAACTGGCGAAGCGTCTCAACCGGATAGTCTGTATATCGATACTTTTCAGTACAGGGTTTCTAATTGGAAACGATAAACTGTGTGGAAATAGCTGGAGCAGATTAAAAGAAGAAAGTATTTTAAAATGAAACCGCGAATTTTTCCTGTCTCTATTACGGACTAAGGGTCGTTCAGATCGTGTCAAGAGAACCGTGGACCAATCATCGTCGTAAAACAGATGTTCGTGTGCTTCGAGTCTATTTTTCCACCAGAAGATTTTGCAAAAACCTCGTGCCTCTGTATACAGGCTGGATTCACCGCAACCAGTGCTCTGCGAGGTTGCCATGTCTACCCTCATTCGCCACCAAGGTGAATAAGTCTAGGATTCATCGACCCCCGATCAGTCAAGAACATATCTCAAGTTCGCCGTTCAGTCGTAAAACTTCGCGATCGGAATATAAATAAAAGCACACCATATTGCGAGAATTCGCACATCTTCACGACTTTAGAGTAGGTATATTAAATGTCACATAGCATAACAAATTTATCGTTTAATTTTAGTTACGATCATTCATGGTAAAACTACATGCCATAAAAATGTGAGCGAGTATTTCAGTACTCGCCAGACTAGTGTAAAATCTAACGTCGGGACGAGAAAATACACATGTTTTACGTTGAAAATACAATTATAATACTAAACTTAGACGTAAAATTTAACGTTAAAATTCTTGTAAATAATGCCTAGCGTGATAAATATACGCTAATTGTGTTTTCAACTACATTTCTTGACGGAAATCAAACGTAGTTTCCGCAACCACAACTATAATTTGCTACCGGAGCAGCCACGTTGACTATCGAACCATTCAATTTGCAGAGCGAAAAGTTAAACTATGTAATGAAACGGCTGCGATCAGGGGCGCAACAACAAAATTTCCAAAAGGGGGGGGGGCAATATACCTTTTTTATAAAGAATCATCGATCCCCCCTATTGAAGCGGGGGGTCCGGGGGTCCTCCCCCGGGAAAATTTGTATTTCAAGGTGGAAAACGGTGCTATTTAAGCAGTTTTATTATCTAAAAATTGATTACACAGCATTTTCTTTGCCCCCGTTTGTCCCCACTTCAAGGTTTTAGGGGGGGGGGGGGGGCAAAATACCCTTGCCCCCCTGTTGTTGCGCCCCTGGCTGCGATAAAAGAGAAAAGAATTAAAAAAAAACCGGCTTGGGGCCTGATTTCGACAAGGAATTTTATTAAAATACTGCCCATCTTGTTAAAATTCATTAAATAGTTAATACTATGAATTTTCCCTTTGTCTTTGTGAACTTTGGTTCACGCCATCCGCCACAGATGGCAGCACCGTGGTTGTTACACATTTCCGTTCCTTGACTTCCGTCGCATTCACGAAATTACTCCCATGTTTTCAAATAAATAAATAACTTATTTCTGGGAAAATTTCGTTTGTGTTGCAGACTTGCACGGGCGAGGATTATCCTGAAGAGTGGCTTGGAGTCAGTGAATAGTAGGTTTCCCGAGCCGACCTGCTCGCCTGGTGAAGACAAGCGTGTTTAAACATTTCACACAAGTTACAGAACACTTTGGGTAGAAAATACGGCTACGACTGAGCATCTTCCTGCTGGAAGATTTTTTCTCGTTTTAAATTGTTTTCCTTTGTTTACACGCACGTGGTAACAAACCCGCCCACCTGCGCTCGTAGCTGTCTGATAAAACGCGAGATATGTCCGGTCGGTCTGGACAGCGTTTTCCACGACCCGTCCACGAAATATTTACCTGCACCGCAGCAGGAGAAACAAGTGTGGTCTGACGCCACCATGATCTCGTTGACAAGTTTCTTTCAGGGAATTCATTTCTTTCGAAGCTCAACGTTTCGGTTAGCAAGTGGCGCGTGGAAATAGAAGCAGATTTCGACTAAAAATAAAAACAACCCTAGAATAAAAAAAAATAAGCAAAATCAATTTCGAAAGCTGCAGATTTTCAAGCCACATGGGTGGTTTGGGAACCACACATGACTTAGAAACACACAACTTAGAACAGTCATAACTTAGAAACCTCGAAAAAAATCCACGTAACTTAGAACTGTTATAAGTTAGAACAATCATAACTTAGAAAGACACAACTCAGAAACACACAACATAGAAACACACAACTTAGAAACGTCATAACTTATAAAGTCATAAATTAGAACTATCACAACGTAGAAACACACAATTTAGTACTGTCATAACTTAGAAACACGTAACTTAGAAACACGCAACGCAGAACCACACAACTTAGAAACGTCATAATTTAGAAAGTCATAACTTATAACTATCACAACTTAGAAACACACAACTTAGAACTGTCATAACTTAGAAACACGTAACTTAGAAACACGCAACGCAGAACCACACAACTTAGAAACGTCATTACTTAGAAACACACAACTTAGAACAGGCATAACTTAGAAGATTCTATATTGTGTGTTTCTAAGTTGTGTGGTTCTGCGTTGCGTGTTTCTAAGTTACGTGTTTCTAAGTTATGATAGTTCTAAGTTGTGTGTTTATAAGTTGTGATAGTTATAAGTTATGACTTTCTAAATTATGACGTTTCTAAGTGACGTCATAACTTAGAAACGCACAACTTAGAACAGGCATAACTTAGAAGATTCTATATTGTGTGTTTCTAAGTTGTGTGTTTCTAAGTTGTGACAGCACCCCGGGTGGTTTCACGTTACTTGTCCTCAAATTCAACAGTTGTAAAAGGTTTCTCAACTGTCTCTTACAACACCGTGTTAGTTTACGAAGCACCGACAATCACACAATGCGGTTTAGAAACACTGTCGGTATTACAACAGCAGCGGAAGGATACGTAGAACATTTTAACTACTTTTAATAACTTTAAATTTTAGACGTATAACAAGAACACAGATTAAAAATTACTTGAAGCATAAACTATAACTTACTTTTTTTGCTTTATCTAAGAACTCGAGACAGAAGATGCGTTTTATCGCTATTAATTTCGGCATACATATAAATTATATAGCTTGTTAAAAAAAATTGAAAACATCAAAAGTGGAAAATGATAATAATCTAAAAACTGAAGAAACTAAGATAGAGTATTTCCGTTCGTATATTTGTAGTCCAAAAGACAAGGAATATCGTAAAAAAATGTATTATCCAAGCAGTTACAACATTTTAATCCAATTAAAATCGGCACACGACATCATAGTGGTCAGAACGCACTTATCTGCTGACATGGTGATGCAGGTTCAATTATCGAAGGGGTTAGGACTCAGTTATTGATGTATACTATCTTAGCTTTCGGGAAATGCTATTTGGTAAGAATAATTTTGAGAATGAAACGTAAGTAAGGAACGGAAATGTGTAACCACGGCGCTGCCATCTGTAGCAAATGGCATGAACCAAAGTTCACAAAGCCAAAAGGAAACTTTAAAGTATTAACTGTTAAATGAATTTTAACAAGATGGGCAATATTTTAATAAAATTCCTTTTCAAAAATCAGGCCCAAAGCTAGGTGTTTAGTATTTTTTAAAGTCTATTTCGCTGTTATTGGAGGCGTTTCATTATATAGTTAAAAATGTCGGTAATTAAAACAAATTATTCAATAGTCGACGTAAGTGCCCCAGTAGCGATTTCTAGTGGTGGGTGTGGAAACTACGCATGATTAGTGTCAAGAGATGTAGTTGAAAACACAATTTGCGTATATATTTATCACGCTCGGCATTAATTTAAAGAAGTATATGTTAAATTTCGCGTACGAGTTTCGTATTATAATTGTATTTGCAAGATGAGAACACACGAATGTACTCGTTAACGAGGTTATATTTTAGACATCTCTGTCAAGTACTGAAATACTCACTAACAATTACTTTTCTTCAAATGGTTAAATATGATTGTGGATTCACTCTAGAATATTCCTTTTCTCCTTTATAATGCTTTCGTAAGGCCTCATTACTAGAGACAGGAAAAATTCGCGGATTCATTTTGCGATATGCTAGAATGCAAATAATTGTATTTTTATGCAACATCTGCCATTGGTTCGCTGTTAACCTGGAGGACTGTGGGCCAATTATAGACCCTCAGTCAAAGCAGTATCGAATCACGAGTCTCCCAATTGAGACGCCTCACAAGTCAACAGCCAATGAACAGGCGACGTTTGCCCGAGTGTGCACAGGATCGTGGAGTCTAGCCTGGAGGTCATTGAACCCGCGAATTTTTCCAGTCCCTACTCATTACATATTCATTCCTTTTATTTGGTTTTTAGTTCGCCGACAGCGAGGCTAATTAGAACGGAATCACTTTAGCCCCGGGTTTCAACCTCTACTATGGAATTTTAGTTTCTCGCTAATTTAAGATTTTTACGAAGAAATTTCGGAAAGTATGAATGAAATCGTAAGTATTATTTATAAATAATTCTATTTTATTTTGGTTTTATCCATCGCATCTGTCGCGCAAAGATGATTCAAGCATACAGTTGAAAAACAGGAACCGAAAAATATCATCTTGGTTTAAACAGATTTTTAGGCCATACAATTTTTTATCGCTTAGTTTTAGAATGTTGTCTTCAAGTATATAAATTAAATTAATTTCTAAAGTTAAACCAACCTGAATCCACAAATAGTTTTCCCTGTGAAATTACTTACTGGCGTTTAGTATTTTTTTTTTAATGTTACAGTTTAATAATACTATCTATATACACTATATACTCTTAGGATGGGGTTTCCTCTGGTTCAACCTCAAGTCAACTGTATTAGGTTAAGGGTGAGTGGGTGGCGATAATGCTGAGGGAGTAAATTTCAACATCAAACTGTTTAAAACGATTAAAAAAAAAAATAATGCGAGCAAGTAGTTCAGTATTTGCCAATGATGTGTACCATCTAACCTCAGTAAAGAACAAATTCATGTATTCTCGTGTTGCAAATACACTTATAATACAAACTCTCACACGAAATTTAAGGTAGAATGCCGAGAGTAATAAATAAACGCAAATTGTGTTTTCAACTTCAGAATTTCTGGACGCGAATCACACGTAGTTTTAGCACCCGCCGCTAGAATTCGCTGCAGGAGCTGCTACATTGAATATTTAATAATTTTTTTAGCAAACTGAAAATTTAAACTATGGAATAAAATGGCTCCGATGAAAGCTAAAAAGACTTTAAAAATTTTCAATCCTGGCTTTGGATTTAATTTTATACAATAAAATTTATTAAAATACTGTCCATCTTGTTGAAATCGTTAAAAAGTTAAAACCATAACGTTCCTCTTTGTCCTTAGTTTCGCACCAACCGCCACAGATTACAAAACGGTGGTTGTTACACATATCCGTTCCTCGACTCCCGCCGCATTCACGAAACCATTCCCACCAAATGCCGTATACCGTGAGCTAATACGTTAACACGGCAAAATGTTCTGGTGGCATCAAAAACCGTTGAAAAAAAAAGACGGCGTCTTCCTGTTCGTATCTCTCTCACGGCCCTGTACAGACACCGTGTGTTCGAGACGCGCGACGCTAACGTGGCATCCGCCTCGGGGGGCACGCGTGGTCAGAACAGGTTCGCGCGCGGGGGCAGTAAAGAACCGCGTGTTAACCGCAGCTGTTACGCCCCTGGGGCGCCCAGCGCTTCGAGCGTCCCAGCTGTCGGCATGTTGTTGGCGCACGTGACCCGAGAACAGGGTTTACATACAAGGGATCCTCTCCTACACGTGTTTGTGCGCGGCGCGCGCGAGTACACACACACACCAACACACACACACACACACATTTTTTATTTCAGGTATAAATTTCGAAACTATCAACATAAAGAATCAATAAATTAAACATTATATTCTATATAATACTTTGTTGGATTATGACGATTATCTTTGAATCAAAATGTGTAAACTTCCAACTTCGGTAACGACCCCAAACGCACGTGTTCTCAAGTTTTTTTTATGTTGCAATTATACTCATAATTCGAAACTCAGACACGGAATTTAACACATAATACTTTAAAATAATGCTAAGCGCGATAAATAAACTGATTAAAATAGTCGCTTTTCAAATACCATAAATTCTGGATGCGAATCAAACACCTAATTTCTGAATTTGCTGTCTGAGTCGTAAACGTTGCTTGTCCCCATCAAAAGCAGATAAAAATTAGCAATACTATACAAAATGAAATTTACAAATATTAAAAACGGCTCCGGTAAAATCCCGGCTTTGGGCCTGATTTTCGACAAGGTGTTTTATGAAAATACTGCCCATATTGTTAAAATTCACTAAACAGTTAATACTTTAAAGTTTCCGCACATGCTAGAAGATATATTTTATGGCATTACTAAAATATTAACCTGAAACATTTAAAAACACATATTATAACACTAGGTATAAGTTTGGTATAGTTATTTTTGACGTGATAACGTCTTATAATTCGATGAACGCCGGCACGAAAACGCACGAAAAAGCATGACTCATTGTCACGTTCCGCCTGAGCCGAGCGTGCAAGAACCGGCCAACCACCGTGTGAGAAAAATCTTCTATAATATCAAACAGGTTAAGGTATGAAATTTTTCATCAATGTTTTCTTATGACGTTATCACGTAAAATTATCGTCCGTAAACCGACTTCACAGACAACACCTTTTTTTTTTTTTTTTTTGCTTAAATGACAAAAATAAGTCTATAAATACTTCCTACAAACAAATCTTAACCTTCTTGAGCTGATCAAAGATTATTATTTGATTATTATATAATAATGTTATTATAAATAGTAAAAAACGTTTCCAGTGACGAGATTTGAAGCACGTTCCTTGAGATTACCAAGTGCGTGCTCTACCGCTGTGCTGCACTGCCTCTTGGAAATCAAGAAGGTGAATATGTATTATTATAATGATTGTAATGACAGATTTATCAGATATTTTGAAACTTGTGTTGGATTTTTACTTGGAATATTTTAGTTTAACAATAATATTCCAAGGTAGTTTCACTATCATAAAGTTTCATTTGGCACACCAATACGTTTGGTATGTCCCCGATGTTTACACATCAAAACCCTCAGGAATGGACGGCAAAGTTGAATACATATATACACATAGAACAACTCAGTAACAGCTGATGACAAATTTTAAAAGCTTAGATAATATGCATTCGTCGTTGATGTTCATTAATGATGCATTTTTTGTGACAACCAGCACGAACTAGGAATGGCTTTTGGTGAAGTTAGTATGTTAAATCAATTCCACCCAATGCAATAAATCTGCTGGTACTTCAGTTACAAAATACTCATGAACCCCCATAAAATAATCTGGATAAAATATTTTTATATATTTTATTAGAGCGAAAAAATGCATTATTACCAACATATGACATGCGTTTTTTCTGAACTGGAAATGAAGCGACGCCAATTAGAAGACAGCTAATATGAACATTATGTAATCGAATTCTGAAACTCATTCCTGTCATCAACATCACGAAATTCCAACTTCACACATCCTGTCTCACACATGATGCATTGTTTTATATTATCATTTTTATTGTATCATATATTATTGTGTTATAATGTAATTTTTTTATATTGTTTTGTTAGTGTATTATGATGTTGTATTTTATTTATAATGTTGCTGACAAAACCTGGACATATGTACTGTCAAATATAGGACGCTAATAAATGAAATGAAATGAAATGAAATGCAACTGAGAACACATAAAATAGTTTTTTATAAATCAACACTTTATAACTTAAAAAAAACTTTATAAAGAATTCATATTGTTCATAATAGTTTGCATCACTATTATTATAGTCATAAGTATCTATGATCTGCAAAAATAATTATATTATTAGTTTGCAATTTGTCGACTTGAAAAACGCGACGAAGAAGTAAAATGAACAAAAATAAAATATTCACAATCTAAAAAATGCTTGCTTGGCGTTATTTGTGAAAATTAACGGGTAAGTATGATATGATATCTGAAGGGAACCAAATATTTAAAACACGTCCACAAGTGTAGAAGCATACAAGCATACTACAGGCGAGTGTACGGGTATGCAAGTGAATAAGAATGTGCGCAAGTATCAGTGTGCGGAAGTTCGCGAGTGAACAAGTATTTGATTGAGCCAGTACAAAAGTGCATAAGTATGCTAGTGTATAAGTATGGAAGTGCACTATAATGCAAAATGTCATCGGGCGCTGCTACTGCAACCTGTATTTTGTTTATTATTTTATTTATCATCGCAATACATTCCTCAGATATTTTTATCATGTTAGAGACAGGATTTTGAATATAGAAAAAAGTTACCATAATAAAGAGTAAGACTTTACAAAACGAAAATACACATTTGAAAAATAAAAATATTTACAATCATTCATACGGCAATCAGGGTCAACATTACTATCAGTCATTCGTATTTTTCTTTACAGAATAAAATGAGATAATATATTCCACACTTAATTGGCCAGGTTTGAATTTACTCTGAAAAGCTCCTTCGAGTAAGTTTAATGTGCACACGTAAATGTTTTTAATTGATCCAGTCAACTTTACATGAAATCATTGCAGGATTTACAATGAATATAGAAAACAACATAACATAGTGGAGATTGAAAGACTAAAATACTCTTTTTTAACAGAATAAAATTTTCCTACAGTCAATCATATAACTAGGCTCGAGTATTCATAAATTATTTTACAGAACTAATAATATAAGTAAATGTTTACACTTTAATGGGAAATTTTACATACCTACATGCATGTAAATTCCTCTTTTAAGTTATTTTAAGATGTATAAATACATATAATTTTAATTTTAATATGGTTAGTTATTTCACCAAAATTATTCGATTCTTTGTGCTGTATAATCTATAAAATCTTTAACACTGTACAAACGATGAGTTAAAAGTAACTTTTTAATAGAAGATTTATGTTTGTCGATATTTCCCAATGTAGTTAAGGTATATGGTAAAGTATTAAAACTTATTTTAACTACATGTATGATGAATCTCGATTTTAACCCAAGTAGTGGTGTAATTGAATTTGTTTTGATGTATATGGGGATGAAATGAATGGCCTTTAGATGTATTCATTTGTAAAAACGAGAATTCCTAATTTTTAAATTTTTTACTGCATTTGGATAAATTCTGACACTTGTTATTATACAAATAGCTTTTTATAGTTTTAAAATATTATTGCTAAGTGAGTATTTTTTGAACATATTAGTGACAAGAACAAATGCAAGGAAGCTTATGTGTTAAGATGTCAGAAATAGTTCTTAAATGTAAGGACAGTAAAAAATATCAATAATAAATATCAATATAAATCTCAAGATATGATACGGAAATAATATTAGACTTTTTATGGCATCTGAAAGAAATTGAAAAAAAATTGTTTCGAACCTATTTTCCTACAACGCAGATTTTTTTCGAAAGTATGTCATTACATTACCAAAACATTTTAAATGGATTTTATTTTCCTTGTGTAGAGCAGTGGACTATATATGGGGAAGGATTAACTAGTATAATTAAAATGATATAATCAAACTCTCTTACTGATGCATGGGAACTTATTGAAAGACTGTTTACAAACTAAATAATTCTAATCGCATACGTCCCCTATAAATTATTTATAAAGAGTTTTAGTACACATACATAATGGTGTGTGACACTGAGCCTTAAATGAAATTTTTCTACTGTCGTTAGGGTGATTTGGGCTAATGTTAACATCAGGCTATTGGTGAAATCCTAGCAAAACAATGTGAGAGAGTCTTTCAGTACTTGCCAGAGATGTGTAACTTCTAACTTCAGTAAAGATCAAATTCATGGATTCTCATGTTGTAAATACACTTACAATACGAAAATCAGACACAAAATTTAAAGCAAAATTCTTTAAAATAATGCCGAGCGTGATAAATATAAGCAAATTGTATTTTCAACTACATATCTTGACGTGAATCACCGCTGGAGTCGCTGCTGGAGCAATTACGTCAACTACTGAATCATTCGATTTGCAGAGCGAAAGGTTAAACTATATAGTGAAACGACTTCTATAAAAGCGAAAAAGACTTTAGAGAATACGAAACGTTGGCTTTGTACCTGATTTCCGACAAGGAATTTTATTTAAATACTGCCCATCTTGTTATTACTGCCCTTGTGCGGTTAAAGAAAGCTTTATATTAATTTTATAATAAAAGCCCTGGAAGCTGCTTTAAGTGTGCGAAAGACATAATAGTATACTCAGAGGTACATACGGGAGAAAAATTAAAAAAATTACTTACTTCTACCAATAGGAAGTAGAAAATGGATCTAATAATCACGGAAATTACAAAATTACACTGATCAGAATTAATGGTGGCCCCCGGCTGTAAAAACGTATAGATTACAAATGGATGATTACTTTTATCTGGAATATACATTGAACATTCACTTTTGATATAATGAATATTTTACAAAAGAACTAACATAAAGAATTTCATTAAAGTTAAAATGTTTGTTAGCCAAACCAGTGTGGGACTATACAATTTGATTGAACAATATCTGATTGTTGACTGTTCACTGGCTGTGACCAGAAGTGGGAGATACTCGTAGTATCCAATCCAGAGGGAAAGGCGTAAATCTAGTTTACTTACGGGATGGGCTTGAGCCGGAAAAAAACTGCGCTCTTGCACCATCTCTTGGACCCCACTGGAACCAGTGGTCAAGAGTAGAAATTAAAGTGTGAAGCAACAAGAATCGAGAAGTTAGGGCAAAGGTTAAATAGAGAGCCAACTATAGGCAAAAGGGCGTTGAATTTTCCACTTACCATTCTGGGGGGGGGGGGGGGGGGGTGGAATGAAGAAACTCACTCTATCGAAAGCAGCACGAATGCTCGCGGTAACCACCACCCGCGAGTCATGCTAGCGAGATTACCTAGTAATCCGAACTAAAACGACTAGCAAACTAGAAAAAAAATATAGTACGTGGAGTTCCTCCGCGCGGAAGAAGTGAAACTTCGTAATGTGGAAATGAAAATAGGAAGGGGTAAAAATTGATTTTTAGTGAAATCATATTGTTTCTTTAAGACAAACTTTATTAACATTGCTTACAATTCACAATTGATCGCATGTTTTAATTATCATTTTCGAGTGGAGAAATATCCAAATCTATAACATTTACAATGGGATTATGATAACTAAAGTAAGATACGAAATGTTTGAGTTCTATTTCTTCAATATTTCTTGCAAAAACTGCATCAATGGTAGTTCCCCCTTTGATTTTCACGACGCTCACACTGTTTACTTCGCTGCATAGCAAGAATACCACGCGCATGTGCTTGGGATCTACAGACTCACTCTCTTTTTCTCTCCTACTTTCTACCTTTGTGTATCTTTCTTTCTCTCTCCCTCTTTCGTTGGAATATTGGACGCCACTCGTTGCTAACGCTCGCGCATGCGTTCGAGTGCCACGCATTCACTCTCGCTCTGTCTCTTTCTATTCCCCCTACCCAGGAGCGTTGAACGTTTAACGCAACAGTGTTTTCTCCATGGTAGCGTTGAACGTTTAACGCAACCTTGTTGGAAGTCGCATTAGAAGTTTCGCTTCAAAAACTTGAGAATACTCCCGGACTCTAGGGATCACATCCCTTAATTTAGTCGCGGCGTGACTGATTCCGAATAAAGTCGCGGGCGATGAGCACCGAAGAGATGCGACCACGGTGACGACAGAAGGATGAATCAATCAATGCATTGGGCTGCGTGTAGTTATGAACTTAGGCTAGAGGCCCGGAGGGCTAGGGAGCGGGAAGGGGGAGTCTGCTGGCTCGTGAGAAATGTCTCAGACCGGGCGCCGACACGTGCCCGACAGCCCTGGAGCATTAGAATGGGGCATGACTGGAGCAGCCAACCTCAGCCGAGCTCTGGGAAGTGGACTGCCCTGGGTGGCAGCTCAGTAAAGCGCTCTCGGTCATGAAGCCGGACACTGGAGTTCGTGGCCCGAGGCGGGAAGAAAAATGATGGCTTAAACTAGCCTGGCGACATCACATCAGGCTCTCAGGTGCGGCGCTGGGAAAGCGTCGCGGGACTCTAGTAGGAAAGATTTGATCAGGATGAACAATGGGCTAACAAAGTTTATATTAGGAAATTATATATATATATAAATTTGTACTGAATATTTCAAATTTATGGCACATTGTAGTTAATACAATAACGTTTCTCTTTGTATCTATGAACATTGATGCGCGCTATCTGCTACAGGTGGCTGCACCGTGGTTTTCAAATTTCTGTTCCATGTGCCTTCCGTTCCATTCACGAAATTAATCCTACCGAATGCCGTATATGGAGAATTAAGATGTTTACATTTTATAATAATAAATAAATGTAAACGTTAAAGTAGAGAAAAGACATCTGTAAGATTCTTTATAGGTTTTACTTCGCCATGCTTGGTACATTTATGAATTTACTGTGTGACCTTCATTGTGTACTTTATTAAGTATATCAAATAACTTTCACTCAGATGAGTGAATAATTTGATTAGAACATTAAATAACCACTAACAAATGATGTAGAGTATTTAGAAATCAACAATGAACCAAATACAAAAACATATTTACTACTTCCAGCAATAGAACAAAAATTATAAATATTACTAATTATCTGAAAAACACAAACACTGCAGATGTTACGACATATCAAACCAAACAATTACAATGTGTAAACTAGTTATAGCAAAACCAATGAGATGTAAAACTGGTTTGCGAATAACAAACTTGTCTTGAACCTTGTACATAAAGTTTAGAAATATAAATAAATTAGTAAAAGCAGAGGTGAACACAGAAATTCACACACACGCACACCTATATATATATATATATATATATATATATATATATATACATATATATGTGTGTATGATGTTCCAAATGTCTATACTGTAATATCCTTAGGGATTTATATTAATCAACACAAAAAATTTACAGATTATGTTAATTTTGTATCAGGAAATTTGCCTCAGCGTGATTTTCCAGTTACCTTGTGGAATTTGCTCTTAAAACTTTCAGAACAGTATAAATATCATGCAACCTTCCACTCAACCACTTAGTGAATATATGTGTTAACAATATTAATGATAGAAAAACAAATACAAGGAAGGTATAGAATTTAAACAATAGTAATTTTTAACATGAAGAGAGAAATTGAGTTAATTTAAAACACATTGCGTGTTATTTATAATAATAGGCCTAGGTGAAGCATGAATGTTTTGTTAGCTTGTTATTGTTGGTTTGTAGTGGCACAGTGGAAAAGCCCCTTAGGATGTCAAATAAAATACGTACGTTAATTGCAAAGTGTTTACATACAATTAATGCTCACAACGAGAGTACTGGGTCACGTTTAATTTTATGATGATTAACAACGTTTCAGAATACCGACTGTGTGTAGAACTTCTCCGATTTACATTGGCAACACAAGTTGCTGAGTATGGGATCGAGTTAAATAAAACCAATGCACAGAACTTTAATAAATAATTAAAGCTGGCATAGTGGCACACAGTCACACAACAACAAATAACAAGACACAACAACACTACTCAGAGGGCCGCTTGCAGTGTCGTGCCGAGAAATCTCGGGGCAATCTCGGAGTCAAGGTGGAGTTTTTTTTTCATTGCACAGTTTTGAGTTTAGTTGGAGCCGAGTGAAAACGAAGTGTTCTCCGAGCATAGTTGGAGCCTAACCTGAGACCAGGCTCCAAGTAAACTTGGAACTCGACTCGGAAAATAGAATTCAAGATGGCTGCAATATTAGAACCAGCTGATGTGGAGTAACTTAGTTCATTTAGTAAAGTTTTGAAGACATTTAAGGAAAAGATGTTCCTAGTTTAATTCGGCTTTTGCGTTTTTTTAAAAATAAACAATTGGAGAGCCACAAATAAATCCTGTTTAAAATTATTCAATTTTATATTCATGGATGGTGTTCTGCTCAATATTTTACCACCGTTTGTTTAAAATACCATAAAGTCGTCGTGGGTTAAGACCATATTTCACCGTTTTTAAAATTTTTAAATGTAAATAAGGTTATGCTTGGACACTTTAAAACTGTAGTTGTTTTTGACGTTACGTCTAATAAATCGATGAACGCCGGTTTCACGCACGAAAAAGTGTCCCGTTACGAACATAGTCCCGTTACGCTGTGTTCCGTTACGCTCATTGTACGCTTGCGCCGCATCTATCTCTCTTCCACTCGATTGGAACAACCATCGATTTGACTTTTTCGAGGCACATTAAACTTGAAACACTCCCATTCGTTTCCTACTTTTACTATCATCGTCCTATCCTTAACAGAATAACACAATAGCAAACATGTATAAAAGTTATAGTTAAAATAATCTCTTCGTTAAAGTAATTAACATATTTGAATTAATCAGTGCAAATAAAAGTAAATTTATCAATTAAATTGTAGATTTCATTTCACTCCATCTTTGTATCCATACAAAATAGTGATAATTCAATAAAAATGATTCAATTTTATTCATAAAAGTATGCAATCATTTCATCAATGTTTTGTTATGACGTTGTCACGTTAAACTATCGTCCGTAAACCAACTTTACAGACAACCAATTTTTTTTTTGTTTAAAAAGAATGATTTTCAAAATATTTAATTTCAAAATTGATAATCGAAGGCATTGGTGTATCAATTTTTTGTTTAACTATCAATTTTTTCGTAAAGAATTATATTTGATGTGATCTGTACAAAATGCTCAACAAAATAACTTATTATGAAAACGATAAATCAATTGCCGAATATTTTCTGTAATCATTAGTGTCGCTTGAATTAGACATTATTATTTTTATAAAAACCGCCAGTAGTCCAAAACTGAAAAATGAATACATCTTAATAAAAATTATGAATATTTCATATGTGCGGACGTTTGTGTGCCCTGAACACTGCGCAATATATATTAGAAATTATTTTTTTTTATTTTTCAAAAGTAAAAAAGGAATAACTTTTACAATGCTTATGCTAAAGTAATTTATTGAGCCAAATTAAAAACAAAGTCGATTGCTTTGAAAGTTAAAATTCGTTAGTTTTTTCCCCTGTATATAAAAAAATTCTGTATATTTACAAAACATTCAGTTGGAAACCAATTGACAAGAAATAGTTTGTAATGCTGAAAGAAAAATATCGTGATTTTGTACAACTCATATCTAGGGATATGATTACAGGTATCAAATACGTTAACCGAGATAAACACTGAGCATTTCTTACGTAAATTTGTGGATGATTTTATATTTTAATCGATGTTTCATTCAAACTGAATTTTTTTTTAAACCGTGGAAAACATAATCGAATAATACACATTTTGACTTTACATTGTTGTATAATGCTTATCATGTGCGGAGATAGTGCCGGAAAGATATTTAAGGAACGGTTTACAAATGACTAACTGTTGGAGGTGACGGGGCAACACGGAGCGTAAAATGCTCGCTTGAGAATCCGAACTCACTATCACTGCGAAGTAGTTTTCAAGTAAATGTAAAAAAAAAAAAAAAAAAAAAAAATTACAAACATCCGTGATGACACATGAATATTTCTAGAAAAAAAAATGGAGTGAGTGCGCGGTGCTTGGAAAGTTTCCCGAGCAGACACTGTGGACGTGGAGTCGGTGCTGTTACTCTCCGTCAGCCGCGCTGATTGGACGAGGGACCTACTGCTCGTCCCGACGCCCCAAGGTTAGAGAGCGCCAAGGCAGGCAGCTCCGCTGAAACCTTTTTTCCCCCCCACTGGGATTCGAACCCACGAACCCAAATCCACACTTACACACATATTCCTCCCACCGTGCTCTTGAAATCGCCCTCAGCACAGCGCGGGTTCGAGTCCTGACTAAAAAATCCCGCAAAACTATCCAACTCACAACACACTCCACAGTGTCACCGAACAGCCGTTGTTTAAATCGTCATCGAAACCTAGTATCTGTTCTCACAACTGGAGGCGGCGGGCGGCAGTCCGCGGCCTGGGACTCTTCGATGCACTCGGACCTCGAGGCCCGCACTGGCCGTGACGACGGCGCAGTTGCCAGCTCAGCCTGCGGCGGTGTTGCCCGATCGAGCAGCAAGTCCGAGCCGACGTGAGAGCGGACACCCACTTGCGCTGTGCTGCGCATCCCGCGGGAGGATTCCTGCTGATCCGGCCGGGTTGCCATCTCGACTCATTTCAATTCAATTCAAGAGATTCATTGAAGTACAAGGTACACTATACAACGGTTTTGTGTATTACAGAATTAACACCCCAGCACATGGTGCTCTTTTGTCACAATTTACACATAGTAAAACACATAGTATAATGAAATGGATAAAGACATGAACAATAGTAAATAATAAAAGAAAATAAAAAAAAGTAATTAAAAATTCAACATTACTTTTAAATAACCGTACCGATTGTGCTGAAAATCGGTGGACGATCGTTAAATTATATAATATTAATAATTCAAACGACGAAATCATGATTGAAAAGTCAAATCGATTGTTGTTCCAATCCAGTGGAAGAGAGATACGAAGCATGCGTACAATGAGCGTAACGGGACACATCCTTAGTGGGACAATGTGTGTTACGGGTCACTTTTTCGTGCGTACAGCTGGCGTTCATCGATTTATTAGACGTTGTTACGTCAAAAAAAATTGTAGTCTGTAAAGTCGGTTTACGGACGATAGTTTAACGTGACAACGTCATAACAAAACATTAATGAAATGATTGTATACTTTTATGAATAAAATTGAATATTTTTATTGAATTATCACTATTTTGTATGGATACAAAGGAGTGAAATGAAATCTACAATTTAATTGATAAATTTACTTTTATTTGCACTCATTAATTTAAATACGTTTATTACTTTAACGAACAGATTATTTTAACTATAATTTTTATACAAAGAAGGAGTGAAATGAAATGTACAATTTAATTGATAAGTTTACTTTTATTTGCACTCATTAATTCAAATATGTTTATTACTTTAACAAACAGATTATATTAACTATAACGTTTATACATGCTTGGTATTTAACTTCTTCCAATCTGTGTTATTCTGTTAAGGATAGGACGATGATAGGAAAAGTAGGAAACGAATGGGAGTGTTTCAAGTTTAATGTGCCTCGAAAAAGTCAAATCGATGGTTGTTCCAATCGAGTGGTAGAGAGATAGATGCGGCGCAAGCGTACAATGAGCGTAACGGGACACAGCGTAACGGGACAATGTGCGTAACGGGACAATGAGTCATCATTTTTCGTGCGTGCAGCCGGCGTTCATCGATTTATTAGACGTCACGTCAAAAACCTTTTGCAATGTCGGGTCACCATTTCGACTCCGGCCTCTGTCTCCCGAGGTCGCTGCGACGCGGCGCTGCTGCAGTCCCGATCTCAAACCAGACACTTGAACCACTTTAACACAGTGTAACAAAAGTTATGGAAAAAAAAGTTAATTAGTGCAATTCAATCACTTACGATACATTAAAAAAAATTCACGCGTCGTAAGATACATGTACAATCACACACCATGGAATCATCACCTACTTTTTTTTTTTTTTTTTTTTTTTTGCGAAATAATAACAGTTCAAATCAAATTTCCATGCTGTGATAGAAAATAAAATATATGGTACTATTCAAACAACGAATTCAATTAGCCTGTGTGAGACAGAGAGTGGGGTTATTCTACGAAGGTTGGAATTTTAATGGTGGAAACACTGCTTCAGAGACGCCATGAGAATGAAGTAGATGATCAAATTATTAATGTAACTAAGCAGTTATTGAAATTATTCTATTAAGCTTAAGAAAATGGCCTATTATCCTCACTCTCTGTTTACACATACTTTTTTAAATCTGATCTTTAACGTTTTAAATATAAGAAATTGCTCATTACATGACGGATTTAATTTGAAATTAAGCCATTTTGCCGAATAATACCAAATATTTTGATTTTATAAAAGTAAAGGTTAGTTTAGAAATCTTGCTTAAGTGATACATCGTTTTAAAAATCACTTGCCTAGTTAGAATTTTGACAGTATGAATAGTAAAATTTACCTCATTAAACATTTTGGCCGTGTAAGCCATTCAAAGAATAATTTTTTTAAACTTATAGCACGTAATTTTTATTTTGAGTTATTAGACATACAAGAGTTATTTAGAATTGGGTAACATAATTTAGAAATTTGTAGTCACAGTGTCTAATAATTTGGTGCAAAATGGGGCTTTTAAAACTAAAAAAAGCTTATATCTAGAGACCGGAAAAATTCACGAATTCATTTCGCGATAGGCTAAAATACAAATAGTTATACCTCAGTGCTGCCTCTGCTATTGGCTCACAACTCACCTGGATGTATCTGGGCCAATGAGAAATGCCCGACCAAAGCTTTATCGAATCACAGGCTGCTACGTTGGGACGTCTCACAAGACAGCAGCCAATGAGTGGGTGGCATTTGACCGAGTGTACGCAGAACTGTGGAGTTCATCCCAGAGGTCATTGAACCCGCGAATTTTTCCTGTCCTTACTTATATCTCGAAAACTGCGATATATATTCTTTCAGAACCATCATAAATGAGTCTAACAGTTCTCGGCTTGACGCTTGATTCTGGGACACGGTGCATATAAAGTACCTTGACAGTTTCAAGAAATCAGGTGCTGCAAGCAACAACAAAACCACGCTCTAAATAAGAAACTGCCGACACTACTGCAAATCTATTGATTTTCAATGGAAAACTATTAAAACGGATTTAAATTTATTAAAAACAGAGCACTTTAAACATTTTTCCATTGAAGTTCCCCAAGATTCTCAGAAGTATTGTTTCGTATGGAAAATGCACTGGCGCAATAGGCCTAAGGTCCACACACAAGCTGTTCGATGCTACTGAGTAGGTAACTGCTCCCTGATAAGGAATACTGCAATGTCGACCGAAACGTCGGGGAATTTATCGCCAAGGACACGGCTACAACCCAGAAGCCAAGCTACTTCACACAATGGCCGTGAAAGCCTGCGAAAATTATGAATCTCCATAAAATAATATCGCAGGTATAAATTTTAATAGTATCAACTGTAAGCGTTTTTGAGTGTTTGGTCAAGGAAACGATTAAAGAACAAATAAAAACGTTTTTATATGAGTGCATACGTGAGTACGGCTTTGTTGTTTTCTCGCTTGCAGCGCAACCTTTCCCAAAATGGCGACTCCTGAGCGTTAAGCGTTTTCTGTTCTGCAATTTTATAAGAGTGAATCTGTAATTTTAGTTCAACGTGTGTTTTATTGTGATCCGTCATGTGGCAAAATCATCCGTCGATGGTATAGGTAATTCGAGACGACAGAGCTCTTTTTCGCTCGTCTCTATGTTCACCTGACATAACACCATGCGAATTTTTTTCCTTTAGGGTTTTATAAAAGATTGTATATACGTTCCGCCTCTACCTAATGATTTGCCAGGGTTGAGACAAAGAATTGAAGAGGCTATTGCTTCCATTACTCCGGACTTGTTAACCAAAGGTGTATAACTAAAGGTGCACATATTGAACACTTGTAAGAAACACAAGGTTAGTTTACCTTCAATTTGATGTATGATTTGTTGTAAATAGTCTAGATTAAACTGTATAATATACCATTGAAATTGGGGCTTTTTTTTAATGGACATCCTGTATTTTGTCGGCACACCGCAGTCCATCTCGCAGCTCGACAGAACCCGCGGTCTTGCACGGACACCGAGTCACGTGCTAACACTCCAACTAGCGAACTGCTAGGCCACAAATCAGTCGGCGCTTATGTAGCTTCCAGCGGTCAGTCTCGAATGTTCACTACGAGTCTGTTAGGCCTCTACCTAAAGCCTCCGAGATCAATCTTCTGTGTCTCATTCTTAGTTTGCAGTGTGAATTTTAATGGGCGTTCACTCTCTCTTTCTAATGCACGATTCATGTCGATAGCGCTGAAAAATTTCTCATAAATTTACAATAGTTAAATACCTAATTTTTAAAAGATGCTTAATGTGGTTAAAATGAAGATACCTATTTGCCACACTTAACATGGAAACGGTTTAGATAAAATTATCCCAAAATGCGATTGTCTCATTTTTTGATTTCTTGCAAGTTATGAGTCAACTAATGGGACTACATTCTTTGTTTTGTGCTAGAGTTAAATTTAAATAGATTTTCTACAATTTCACTCCTGACAATATTCCTCGTAGGGTTATTATCTTTCCCAATATAAGGCTCAAAATTTTACCCAAAACTAAAATTTGACATTTGGAAAAAAAATTACCAATATTCAAAGTGCTGTGTCTAGAGAACCATATGACGTACAGGCTGCAATTGAGCTCAAATTGTGGCACATTTAGTCTGCCTTGAAAACGGCAAGAGTTTTTTGCTATCATATACATTGTTTGAATTAGAAACGAAAAACCAAAAAAGGGGCGAATATTTTGCTGTTTTTTTTTTACGAATATCTCAAAACACACCAGAAAATGTTGTTGGATAACACCAGATTAGGATTCCGCACTAAACAAAATAGGGAATGATAATCAAACAGACTACTATATTTTTTGTGACGTGAAATTATAATTTGCCTGTGTTATTAGACTTCATAGGACATTTTTCAAAATGTACTATTTAGATATATCAAATTAATAGTGATGCAAAGACATCATAATTAAGTACCTTCAGCAATTATTCTTTTCACACATATTTACTCACGTTAAATGTCATTATTCTCATTTCTTAGCCCAGTACCCTGAACTATGACGCAGCTTGAAGCGGTGACGAAATAGTTTTACGTCTCAAAAAATAACTTTACTGATTTGTTGTACACTATTAAACCGAATTAAACAATTCAGTCAATTACCGAGAAATTCTGATGACGAGTTGTTGCTAACTGGTTAGTCAGTGAGCTTTACTATGAATCTTCGGTTAAAGTAGTGGGATCCACTTAAAAACTAGCGAAATTAAGTGAATAATAAGTTTGAATACCTAACTAAGAAGCTGTGATATATTTACACTAAAATTAAATAAATGAAACCACTGCTTTAACTTGCGCAGTTTATTTTTTTTTCGATTGTACCTTGTGAATTGAAGCAAAATCTGAATTTGCTTATCCAAGACCCACTTCGATAGATTTTTACAATAACTCAAATACACTTCATCAAATTACGAAAAACGGATTCTTACATAACGAAGAACTGTAAGATGCACGAGCGCGGATTATTTGGATGCCTGACTGGGGCTCAATGAATCATAGGATTTTCGCAAGCCCAAAGTCAAGGGCGAAAAGTGTCAGATACATTACAAGGGCGAAACTAGACGGCGCGCGTCTTCTATTTTCTTTTGCGTCAACGAGGACTGAGAGCCTCCAGAAGGGAGACTAATGTAAGTCGGGAAGTTTTATATTAAAGGCGTCATTTATAGTTTACCAACCGTGCCGAAGTTGTATACTGTAGTTAATTAGGGAGAAACGAGAGAGTAGGAACAATAAGAAGGGAAAAAAAAACATGCCAGGAAACTTAATACTACTAAAGGATCCTTTCTTCCCCTCAACCTACAGGATATTTCTTATTTCTATCACAACATTAATTAAAAATGTAATAACTAAGATTTTTTTAGATGAATTTTCTCACAACTAAAAAAAAATGTCGCAAAGATGATTTTTTCAAAACAAGTTACTTGTCTAAATTAATTTCTAAGTATACAGATATGCCGGTTTCAAATATTTATAATTACTCTAGGCTTTCGTTCCTGATACCCCTTTTTTTTATGTTAATCTAGTATTCATTTAGAAACGTCAAAAAATATTAGATTAAAACTCATTTTGAATAATTCATGTTTTAATTAAATAATTAAATTTCTGTTCAACTGTTGACAGTAGTATATGAAGAATATAGTCTTGAAGTAATGTTTAGCATATAAACGTCACTTGAAACAAAATCTAAAGAATAAAGCTTCATAATAAATTAGTTCTCACTGATTTACTGAATCATTGATTCTGGCTGAAAATTACTAAAAACGTAAGATTCAGATAATTAAATCAAAAACTACCACGCAACTGAAATACAGAATTTATTTGAATTACAGTCTTCTCCAAAGCAATCATGTAGTATAGGGGGTGATCCTGGTTGTCTTGACATCAGGACTAAAGCCCCGTGGCTTTGAATAGGTTTTCTGGCATTCTTATGCATTAGGACGGTAGGCCCGATTACGTTGGAACGGACAGCAAAAAAAAAAGCACGATTCAAGGAAGGGAACAATTCTGGAATAGGGCCGTCTGGATTTCGCATTCTAGACTGATAGTATAGACCAGTTCCTGCCTTCCGCGCAAGAAGCAACAATTGGCTTACGTTTCATGTAAAAAAAAAAAATTGGTTGTCTGTAAAGACGGTTTACGGACGATAGTTTAACGTGACAACGTCATAACAAAAAACATTGATGAAATGATTGATCCAGAAGAAAAGGAAATATCATATTCGGCCTGAGACTGAGCAGTAGGTAATAGGTTTTTGTAACCAAACCAGTTAGGCATTAAAAATATTATATTCTTTGAAGAAGATTTTTTTAAATTTTTTTTATCTTTTGTATGATAAAATCAACCTCTGCATACTTTTATGAATAAAATTGAATCATTTTTATTGAATTATCACTATTTTGTATGGATACAAAGGAGTGAAATGAAATGTACAATTTAATTAATAAATTTACTTATATTTGTATTCATTAATTTAAATATATTTATTACTTTTGAAATGTTGCGTGCGCCGTATTTAGTTAGCGATGCTGACCGCATGGCCACGAGGCCATACTTGAAAATTAATAGTTTCAGATATTATATACATATATATAAAAATTTTGTTCACAGTAGGGGAATAATATTATTTCGTTTTTATAACACGTATTCATAACAAATACGCATTCCAAATACACCAAACTTATTTATAATGTGTTACAATATTTTTTAAAACATTGTGCAGAACATCCCGGGTGTAATTTGAATTATTATGTGTAACTGTAAAACACCATTGTTGGTTCAAAACGTATTTGAATATTCAACATTACTTTTGAATAACCGTACCGATTGTGCTGAAAATCGGTGGACGATCGTTAAATTACATACTAAATATAAATAATTCAAACGACGAAAATATGATTGAAAAGTCAAATCGATGGTTGTTCCAATCGAGTGGAAGAGAGATGCCACGCATGCGTACAATGAGCATGAAGAGAGATGCCACGCATGCGTACAATGAGCAAACAGGACACATCCTTAGTGGGACACTTTTTCGTGCGTGCAGCCGGCGTTCATCGATTTATTAGACGTTGTCACGTCAAAACAATAAACTGTCAAAATAATCTGGTGAAAATGATGGCATGTGCCTACCTTAAAAACGTTTACTCTTTTCCAGTACTCGCCAGAGATGTGTAACATATAACCTCTGTAACGAGCAATTCATGTGTTCTCATGTTGCAAATACACTTATAGTACAAACTCACACACAAAATTTAAAGTAGAATTTATTAAAATAATTCTGAGCTTGATAAATATACGTAAATTGTGTTTCAAACTACATTTATGGACGCGAATCACACGTAGCTTCCGCATCCACCCCTATAATTATTCACTGTCGGAGTAACTACGTCGACTATTGAATCATGCCATTTTCAGACCGAAATATTTAACTATAGCCTATAATAAAACAGCTTCGATAAAAGCAAAAATAAATAAATAAAAAATACTAAAACTCGGCTTTTAACCTAATTATCGACCAGGAACTTTATTAAAATACTGACAATCTTGTTAAATTTCGTTAAATGTTTAATACTATAACGTTTCCCTTTGGCTTTGTGTACTTTGGTCCGCGCTGTTCACTACAGATGGCAGCACCGTGGTTACACATTTCCGTTTCATGCAACTTCCGTTCCGTTTCCGATGTTACTCCTACCAAATGCCGTGTACCGAGAGCTAAGGTGTTTCACATAAAAAATACATAAGGTAGCTACTTTATCTTAAAATAAGTTCTCACAATATCCCACATAAATGATCTATTACAGAATGTGTAAATTACATTGTCGCCGCAAACGATGTCGTCAACAAAGAGGTCATTAGAAACAGTTCGGCTATCATCATCCCTGCTCCCGGGCCACAACAAAACTGAAAATTCGAAGCTGGGGCCACGCACATTGAGCAAATGTTCAGTTTCTATGCTTTTATAAAGGCGACGTCTGACAATCCTTGGAGCTCACGCTCGTAAGAGACAGTAAGATTGGTAGCATAGTGCAAGGAGAGATCTCGGGCATAGGCAAGTGCATTAATATCATTCAACTCCTCTAAGTTACACTATAGGTGATGAGTTAAGGATGGCGCTTTCGGAAATAGATGAAGAAGAAGGGGGGGGGGGAGAGAGAGAGAGGCCATACCGCGGGGAAACACACTAGTATGATGCTATGGTAGCGCAGTGGTAACACACCGGGACCGAATCCCGAAAACTATGGGATCGAACCCCAACCCAGCTGATTTTCCCCCGAAACAAATTCTTTGCTATGAAGGAACGGCGGAAAGTGTTCTTCAATAGATCCTTCAAAAGGAAAAAAATATTTTTTTACATAGTTTAAAAAAAAAAAAAATCCTTCACTGACGTGCGTTGCACATCAAGGCTCATCTTCTTTCTTGCCCATCCACACACACACACACACACACACCTGTTGGGTTGTTCCATTTTCACGCCATTGTTTTGTTTCACTGAGATTCCCTCGGACATTTCACTATATACTCTTAGAAAATAACTCTTTTTTTTTGTTAACTTATTTTCGCGCACCATATGATACCTGATATTTGTAATGATTGGGACAAATATTAATGTTTAAACCTTTTTTTCCTAACTAATAGCGCAACGGACAGTCACTAATTTAGTTTGATAACCTGTGTTTTCACAGCTAGGGGACATACAACATTTCTTCTAAAAATAACTTTTAAATTATGATTTTTCTTATGTGTTTGGAACTAGCAGAAAAAATTAATACTAAGAATGGTGGACAATGCCACCCAAAGGTTTCCTTAGAACCTGAATATTCCTCGCAAGCATTCTATAAATTTCCTAGAGTCACGATATATAAGAGAAAAATAAAAAAATAAATAATTCAAAGAAAGGATTTGAAAAAAAAAACTTGTGTTAATTTATTATTTCGCAAAACAGCAGTTTTGAATTTCTGGAAGATTGTGAAATATTATAATTTCGCTGACCTAAGTTAACTAAACTTTAACACGAATTACAGTGTTTTAAGTGTCACAGACTTAACCAAATGTTCACACCTCAAACGTTCACGTAGGCCTATACGCCCAAAAAAGCCTGTCAGCAACCAAAAAATCAGTTGAATATAAGAATAAATTAATAATTTATTCCCACAAACAATGTTTACTGAGAAGGTAACCAAGTATACGATCATCAAAAATCGTATTCGAACAGAGCAGAGATAACACACTTACCTGCCTTTGCCACTCTAAAATCTACTTTCTCAGGTAATGAAATGATTTAAATATCGCAATGCTAAGTTTACAGAACCTCTAAGAAATTACAGACATTAGTGGGTGATGAGAACACCCCCCTCCTTCCCACCCGGTTTATTAATCAAAATTATGATAAGTAATTTTTTATGAATGTTTAATTTTTCCCATTAAAATCGGTTAATAATTTAGGATTTTTAAATTGGTTGCCATAATGAATGTTATAATGTTCTATAATCCAAGATGGCGGTAATAACGAGAAGTGCAACGATGCTGTCATACACATAACAAGATGACGACCGTAACAAAAATTGTACCTAATATTCTAGAATCCAAGATTAAGGCAAACATAAATGGTGATATGATATGATTAAAATTTTTAAATTTTTTTTATAAAATGTATTTTTATTCTGTTAAAATCGGATACGGAATTTCAAGATGGCTGTCATAATGAAAAGTGCAACATTGGCGGCCGAGTTCAAGGTTAAAGCTTCCTACCAGTAGTGGCTTATGGCTCCTTGGCCATGGAGAATCAAGACGCTTTGGGGACATTTCGTTTTTGTTTTGTTTTGGATTTTTCTAATAAAAAAAACCGGGAAATATTCCATAAAGACGGTAACTTTTTCCTCCAAATAGGAAATTTCTATGAATTTTGTGTCATTTTTGAAAAAAATTTTTAGTAATTCGCATTGGCACCAGGCGTATTACATACATTTACATACTTCTTAAGCGCTATTCGTATTTTGTGACTATTCTTAACAATCCTTCAACAAGAATTACTGGTGATAAAAATTATACATCATATTAAAAAGTTTGATCTCACAAACGCTGGTCGTTTTGATGAAAAATGGAAATAGAAATTTTCAGTCTTATTAATCAGCTCAACCATATTCAAACGTGGATAATACCCAGGGCAGCAACTAGAGTCTCTGGCACCCGGGGCATGAATGGATTCATGCCCCCCCCCCCCCCCTCTTTTTTGTATATACCACACCAATAAAGCAGGAGATTTGGGGGCCCTCCCACGGAAAAATGGTGCTATTTAAACATTTTCGGTACCTACATGTAACAGTTTCTGTGCTACTGTAACTTCCATGCATGAACCCACTAGTAGGAATTACAATGCAAGCGATTTCGGCGCCCCCACAGCTTTGCGCCCGGGGCGTATGCCCCGCTTGACCCCCCCTAGTTGCGGCCCTGATAATACCGAATCTTGTTTAAATTTTTGATAACCCAGAATTTTGATACCTTTTCCTTAACACTAGAACTACCAAGGGGGTCATTTTGACCCCTTACGATATTTTTAAATGATGCCAAATCTATATATCTGATTCAAATTAACAGACCTTTCGTGACTTTTCCTAAAATTATGTTTTTAACAATTTTTGAACATCGAGTTACTCAGGTTTTATGCGGAAACTATTTAATTACAATATTTTTGTTTAATTTTACCAAGAACAACCGACAGGGGTCAAACTGACTTCTGCAGAAAAGTATTCAGTTTGTGATTAATAAATGCCACAGAAGTACATATTAGTAAATAAGTATTTTTAGTAATGTCTTATTAGGAAAATATACTCCTTTTATGGATGAATAATGTGTCCAAAGGAGAATATCTGCGAAGGAAACAATTTATTGCTCTCTCAGTGCATGGTCATGCAGCGTCATTCCGTAGGGCCTGTGATATTGTTATCTGACTCCGCCTTTCCTCTCACTAGTGAGACATATTATATACAAAGATAATTATCATCTCGTCTTACAGTGTGTTGCGGTTTTCTGACATTACAAAGCAATTAGTTATCTTCCTCTATCTACATTTTCTGTGTTACTAGTTTCCAGTTATTCCTCCGCTTGAGATTTGTTCTATTTTTTCATCAATTTTGGAGGACGGGTCGTGAAATGTATTTCGTTTTAGCCTGTTACATTTGCAGTTGAGAGAGCGTTCATTATTGTCTTAGGTAATTGTTTTTTGGTAAACTATATGTCATTGTACAATCGTTCGAATGTATGATGGATCGTCGCCAAAGACTAACTACAGATCAGGCACTCCGATATTTTCAAGATATTTGTGAAAAAAACTCAGGCAGTGAAAATAGTGATAATGATTTGTCTAGTGGTGTACAATATGTACCTCATAACAGCGATAGTGACAGACATTCTGATGAAGAAGTGGAATCCAAATCCTACAAGACGCCGATGTCCGTAAAACATCACGGGCTACTACTCCTTCAGTAATACAAGGACAAAATGAACAGGTAGCCGAGCAGCAAGCTTCTCAGATGGAAGTGGAAGATGTTGAATTCGCCCCACAAGATGATCATGCTCACGTATTGTGTAGTAGTCGATGGGCTAACCGCAGTAGAAGTAGCAGTAGGTGCAAAAAAATTCAATGTGTGAAACCAACAAAGTGTTCTTCACTGAAAAAGATGCCACCTGAATCGGCGACTATGTTGCGAGGTACTGGGACAGAATTGTTACACATTAGAGGGATGCAACCTCAAGGTTCTGTGCCGTGTTTACATGTAGGGCCTGCTGTCGGTCACATTGAGGTTTCTATGGATGGAACAGAGTGGGAGGTGATTGGCTTTGGGAACATCCTTCCTGGTAGACGGGGAGCTCAAAATGTAGTAAAAGAAAATAATGGTCCTACACTTCATGCTAAGCGACAGATCAAGGATAATTCTCCACTAAGTGCGTGGAGACTGTTGCTGACACTAGACATCCTTCTACATATAAAGACATCTACTGAGAATGAAGCCCGCAGAAAATAACATGATAATAAATGGACCTCACACTCGTAGAACTTGAAGCTTTCATATCAATAATTTAATAATAAGGGGCTTATGCAGCAAAAGGTCCGCAGCTATCTGCACTGTGGCCAAGCATCTGGGGACCAACATTCTTTACGTAAACCACGTCGCGAAATAGATTTTGCGAAATAATGCAATTTCTCCGCTTTGATGATCGAGTTACACATAGTGAACATTTATGGACTGATAAGTTTGCACTAGTGTCACATGTGTGGAATGGCTTTATACAAAATAGCATTGCATGCTACAAGCCTGGTATAAACATCACAGTGGATGAGCAGCTTTTCCCAACAAAAGCTAGGTGCCCATTCACGCAATACATGGCCAATAAGCGAGATAAATTTGGGATCAAATTCTGGCTGGCATCAGATGTTGACTCTAAATATCTAGTCAATGGATTCCCGTATCTTGGAAAAGAAGATGACCGACCCAGTGATCAGCTACTGAGCACCTAAGTAGTTCTACGCCTATTGGAACCATATTTGCTGAGCGGCAGAAATGTAACTACGGACAACTTCTTCACTTCTCTAGAACTCTGCCATGCACTGAAGGACAAGAAAACCAGTTTAGTCGGCACTGTCAATCGCTATAGGAAGGAGGTGCCACCTAGTGCTAAAAATTGCAAACAACAGTTACATACAACATACGTGTACAGGAACAAGGACACAACACTTACAGTGTATCAGGGAAAAGTCAGTAAAAATGTGATACTCATGAGCTCACTCCATCCAAATGTGAGCATTGCTGACAATGAAAAGAAGACTCCTGAAACCATCCAATACTACAATGCCACTAAATTTGGCGTAGATGTTCTGGACCAAATGACGCGGAAATATTCTGTCAAATCAGGATCAAGACGTTGGCCGGTTCATGTTTTTTTCAATGTGTTGGATTTGGCGTGTATCAATGCATGGATCCTGTACAAAGAAGTAACTGGAAGGAAAATCGAAAGAAGAAAATTTATCCTGGAGCTATGCGAAGAGCTACGAGCGCCTTACCTGGTTAACAAGAATACCAAGACACATATTGTTAGCAACGGCGATGAAGAAACAGAAAAGTCGCGAAAGAAGTGTGGCAACTGCAGAAAGAACAAAACAATGCCAAATTGTGCTGCGTGCAGAAAACCAGTGTGTGGTAAAAGTGTTGGGAGAAAACGCCTCATATGTGTAAAATGTAAATAGGATTTTATATGATGTCAAGTTTTGCTGAAAATAGTAGTGTTATGATTTTTTTACTGGTAATGTTTAGGCTCAATAATAACATTGTTATTACGTTTTTATTTAATGTTGTTGAACAATAGTTTTTCCATTTTTGGTACAATAATGCATTGCTGCAGAAGAAAAAAAAAACAATGACTAGTGTCGCAGCAATGTATAAAAACATTGTGTGGTTATGATAGTACTAGGAGTAAACATTTAATGTGGCGAATTATATTTCATATTAATGACTGAACAATAGTGGTTATACTGTTCCTGTAGAAATAACACATAAAAAGCAAATATTGCAGGATGTACGAAACCTGGGTGTGGTAAAAACATTTCAAGTAAATATCGCATATGTGTAAATTTATCCAGGATTTAGAGTCTTGTCAAATTGTAGGTGAATAAAAATAGTGCATTAATTTGGTTTTGTAATTTTTTTTAGATAAGAAAAACATAAATCAGTACAATATTTCTTGGCTCTGCAATAAAGTTGTCACAACTATTTAGGAATTTATTTTTTAAAGATAAAAATTAAAAAGGGTCAAATTGACCCCTCGTGGTAGTTCTAGGTAGTCAGCTGGTGCTGGTAGTCCTAGTGTTAAACAAACCACTTACAAAATATTTCGCAATGTCCATTACAATTTCCTTGGGCCCCCCAAATAAATGCAAAAGCCTCTCAGTTAACTCCCCAATGACTTAAATTAATCTTCATTTCTCGTAGGGGCAACAAAAAACAAAATCGAGAGAAACCATCTACAGCTATTAATAAACCATTCTTTCCACGCCTACTTCTATAGAGCATGGCAAACACATCAAAAACATCCTTTCCCATAGCCTTTTTAAAATCCCTCCGCATACCTCCCCATCAAGCTATTTAGAGGTCTAACCATCTGGCACGCCTCACACCCTTTCACATATTCTGTCACTTCTTTCTGCAGTTCAGGCAAATAAAACTCTTCTTTGATTCATACCACAGTTTTCTCAATTTTCACCCTCCCCCCCTCCCTTGTGCACCCATTACACTGTAATGGTAATACTTAAGCAACATCCTACGTAATTCTTTGGGCATATAAACTTTACTTTTAACCCCCTTTTAGAAGATCAACCTGTTGAAACCCCTGGTTTAGTTCTGGTTTTAAAGTTTAATTAGGTATTTTTTTTACTAGTTACGTTAGTATTTTTAGCACTTGTGTTGTAATCATTATTTTTTGGCCCGTTTAGTTAAGTTAATTTTTACGTTTAGTTCACAATGTATTTTTATAATTGGCGAATTGTTTGGAAACAGGATTTAAAAAAAATACTGTTAAGTTGGTAATAACTCAAATGATCTGGAAGCTAAGCAAAATTCAAGTTCATTACAATTGCTGTAAATATTAGTTTAAAATTATTTTTTATTAATTTTAACTCGAGAATTTTATAAAATACTAGCAAACCCGGCGAACTCCGTTTCGCCACCAGATAGCTTCGTTTTATGTAACATTTCGTTTGGTGATTAAAAGATGAAGAAAATTTTTTGTTTGTTTTATATTTGAAAAGGAAAATTTTTATTTCATTTCACAACAGTAATGAATTCATTTTGATAACAAAAATGAAGTGTTATGTAGTTGAACTTCTCTAAGTAAATGAAAGTGAATCCAAAGTAAATACTGAATCGAAGCGTTATACGTGTCCGCAAATTATCCGTTTTATTGAAGTGCTCTTTGGTAAACCACATTTTTTGTTTTTTGGTCTGACGTTAACACAAACAAAGCGGATGGTTTCCCAACTCGTGAACACGCAACGTATAACTGCCCATGTGAAAAACAATGATTTTCTAAATTTATTCCGCAAACACTAAGCGATTGAATGACATTCTCCTCATGTGTACGAATCATCATACGATACGCATAGTAATTCATTGCGCTTAGATTTTTATTCGTTGATACGCCTGAAAATGCAAAATTAAATGAATTGTTAATGGAAACCAAGAATAGCAATAATAGCAATAATTAGTGTGTGAATATTGTACCTGTAATTGGATCGACCATCTTCAACGTGATGTCGTATTCGTCTTGCCCTTGCCAATAAATGATTGGATATTGTAACGCATCGTACAAACGATGTGTCTCGTTTACACGATGCATGATATTGCTTCTTCGCTGAACGACAATGTCTCGCGATTTAGTTGGATCGCCAACAATAATTGCAGCAACATCATTAACGGTGGGTGCATTGAACCTTCGCACATGTTCACCTGTTGGGGTACAATCCGCTCTTATGACAAATTTGTGCGTATCCGATGGCATTCGTTCCAATGCTGTTTTGAACATATTAACCACAGCATTATTAGCGTGAAAAAATGCTTGCAACTGTTCAATAATTCGTCTCTTTAACTGTTGTGTTCCCTGTATATTGCACCGCACATTCAGCTGATCCACCATCGACGAAATGAAATATATTTGCAGAAATTGATGCGGTTCATCTGGTGTTGGCACCATTGAACCATGCAAATGATATATTTGTCCTTGTATCTGTAATTGCAAACAATCATTTGTTTAAGAATACGGTGTAACTTCTGATCGTGTGATGGTGTAGTGTGTGGTGTATATGTAGTTGTTATGTATTGCAATTCATTGTGTTGGTGTGAGTGATACTTTACCTTGCAAGTCGGCATGAAGCCGCCTTCTCGAATGATATTAGCTCCAAAGGAAGTCATGCGAAAGCAGTTATTGTATTCAAGGATGTGTTGAAGAAAATGGCTGGAATCGGGATCACTTCCATCGAACAATGGTTTCAGTGGCTGTGGTGGTGTAAGTAATGGATCCAGTTTGACTTTTCCACTTGCGCAGCACAATCCAGCCGTTTCTCTTTTGAACTTTAACGCATTGCAATATCGGCATATAGTCGTCATTGGTCCAATATCTAAATTTTCATCATCACTGTAGTTCGCAGTGGGATCATATTGGAATGCCAAGCGATTGTATGATGCCAATGATCTTCGTGTGCTCACGCGTTGTCTCATTCGGGCATTTTCTCTTATTATATTTTGTCTTTCTTCGCTTAAGTTCTGTGAATACAATTGTTGCTGGCTTGCATGTCTTGTGCGGCGGCCGATGTTGGCACGTCGTCCTCTATGCATTTTGGGCTATGGACAGAGTGGTGAATTTAACCTCAAATGCACGATCCACATAATTTACACAGTTCAACTTGCGACCTTAAAGACAAATGCCTACTGTTGAAATTTAATAAAAATTCGCACAATATACGTTATATGTTTTTTTTTACTTTTTTTTCACAATTTCACAGTAAACACAATACCAGTTTGTCACATGAAATTAACTGAGCAGAGAACAATGAGTAGTTGATTTGATGGTTTCCAATTGAAATGTTAGGAAACGAAGTAGTATATGAATGGGGCTACTGGGACTGGCTTCTGGCTGTGGATGGTGCGGATTGTGATTGTCTGTCCGCCATCTTGGATTTTGACGTCACGGCGGCCATCTTGGACGAGCGTAACGGGACACAGCGTAACGGGACATAACGTAACGGGACATAACGTAACGGGACAAGTAGATCACGGCGGCCATTTTGGATCCGCCATTTTGGATCCGCCATCTTTGATGACGTCATTTTGTTATCTCGAACATTCCAGCATTTTGTTTTCCGCCATCTTGGATTATGACGTCACCGTTGCAATTTCCGTTACGTCCGCCATCTTTAACTTTTTTATTTATTATCCGATTTTAATGAAATTTTTTTTAAAATTTATAAAAAAATTCAATTAATAAAATTTTAATATATATTTTTTTAAAAATTGAACTTTTTAGACACGGAGGTCAGAGTCCTCGGTTCGAACCCGACAGAGGCAAAAAAAATTAAAAAATGGCGACCGATCCTTCCCCCTAGGTGACTGCAAGCAGACTGACCCCCACCACTTATGTCAATGCACATATACCATCAGGTAGTATGACGTCATGTCCGCCATCTTGAAATTGAGACGCCATCTTGGAAATCTTTATTTATTATCCGATTTTAATGAAAAAAATTCCAAAATTCATCAAAAAATTAACGTATTTGAATTCTGTTTGATAATATCGATGTACGTCCTTGGTTCGATTCCCGACGAGAGTAAACAGTCGATCCTTCCTCCATGAAAGCTACCTAGACTGATCTATCACCACCAATACCAAGGTATATATATCGTCAACTGGTATGACATCATTTCCGCCATCTTGTCTTCATCCACTGGAGACCACCATCTTGTTTTCGTCTACTAGAGTGTGCCGATATCATGTAGTATAATTACCACACCTTTGACCTCGACCTTGAAATTTGACCTTGACCTTGAAATTTGACCTTGACCTTTAAATTTGACCTTGACCTTGAACTTTGACCTTGACCTTGAAATTTGACCTTGACCTTGAAATTTGACCTTGACCTTGAACTTTGACCTTGACCTTGAACTTTGACCTTGACCTTGAAATTTGACCTTGACCTTGAAATTTGACCTTGACCTTGAAATTTGACTTTGACCTTGAAATTTGACTTTGTCCTTGAAATTTGACTTTTTCCTTGTCGACCATCATGGATCCGTCATTTTATGTTTAGTACATGCTACCAGGAACTACCACCTGCTGGAGTACTCCATCTTGTGCGTGTACTCGTATTATAGAGTACATTTCCATTTGGATAATTTTATTCTAACCCGCTACAGTGCAGTAATCATTTATTACCGAGGTGCCCCCGCCATCTTGAAATTCGGCCGCCATCTTGAAATCATGTAATAATGTAGCTAGAAAAGCAGGAAAAAATCCAAAATTCATCAAAAAAATCACTCATTAATTTACATATTGATTTGATCCGCTCCAGTCCTTGGTTCGACCCTCGATCGTTACAATAATGTTTAATTTTATGAAAAAAATAATAACTTCAATAAACCATGTTCAACATTCTTAAAGAGACTTTAAATCCTCTACTACCATCATCCTATAAGCCATCAAGACCACCATATTGGAAATTCGTAATTGTAATGCTAGAGATTCGGGAAAAAGTTCAATATTCATTAAATAAATTCGTAATCTATATACTGATTGATTAGATCGACTAAGGTCCTTGGTTCGATCCCTGGCCGATACAAAACAACTTCAATTTCAAAAAAGTACCAGAAAAGTGTAAGGTTCGAGAAATAAAACACCACAAAGTCTTTTACAAACATAATATTTACTACACAATTTCTATCCTACTACAGGATCACTTGCGAAAGACAGCAATCTTATAAACATTTAGCTTTGCATAGACGTGCAACGACTACTTCTTAGCTCCAACAGCTCCAAATGCTCCAACAGCTCCAAATGCCCCAACAGCCTCCAAATGCTCCAACAGCCTCCAAATGGCTCCAACAGCTCCAAATGCTTCAACTACCTTTTCTTTCAACAGCTCCAATGATATTGGGCTACAATGCTACGAGTCTAAGAGACAACGAGGCTACAAGGCTACGAGTCTAAAAGGATCTAGCTGGTTCCGAGTTATACATGGCTGAGAGACTGCATGACTAAAAGACCGCATGGCTACGAAACTACATGTCTATGAAGCTACATGGATACAAGTCTACTCGGCTCCAACACGCAATGTACACACAGTACACACAGGAAAACGAAAAGTACACACAGTAAAACGAAACGTACACACAGGTAAGCGGAACGTACACACAGTACACACAGGAAACGGAACATACACACAGGAAAACGGAATGTACACACAGGAAAACGAAATGTACAAACAGGAAAACGAAAGTACACACAGGAAAACGAAAAGTACACACAGGAAAACGAAATGTACACACGGGAAATCGGAACGTACACACAGTACACACAGGAAACGGAATGTACACACAGGAAAACGGAACGTACACACAGTACACACAGGAAAACGGAACGTACACACAGTACACACAGGAAAACGTAATGTACACACAGGAAAACGTAATGTACACACAGGAAAACGAAAAGTACACACAGGAAAACGAAAAGTACAAACAGGAAAACGAAATGTACAAACAGGAAAACGAAATGTACAAACAGGAAAACGAAAAGTACAAACAGGAAAAGTACAAACAGGAAAACGAAATGTACAAACAGGAAAACGAAATTTACACACAGGAAAACTAAATGTACAATCAGGAAAACGAAATGTACAAACAGGAAAACGAAATGTACAAACAGGAAAACAAAATGTACAAACAGGAAAACGAAATTTACACACAGGAAAACTAAATGTACAATCAGGAAAACGAAATGTACAAACAGGAAAACGAAATGTACAAACAGGAAAACGAAATGTACAAACAGGAAAACGAAATGTACAAACAGGAAAACTAAATGTACACACAGGAAAACGAAATGTACAAACAGGAAAACGAAATGTACAAACAGGAAAACGAAATGTACAAACAGGAAAACGAAATGTACACACAGGAAATCGGAACGTACACACAGTACACACAGGAAACGGAATGATCACACATACAGTAGCGGAAACACAGGCTTATTTGGAAATCAGGATACAAGAAATAAATCATACTTTTTTAAAATATAAATAATTCATTTTATTTTTCATTAGTACACACATGACAGTTAATCAAATGATTATTGTATGTAGCCAGCGTTCCGAAGTTCTTACAGTATGGACGATACTTCCACGATATGCGAGTAGTTTCCTCTACGAACAGATGCCACCATCAGTCTTAGCCGGTCAACCAATATTTTTGGATCTTTCCATGATGTGGAATCAATCTCTTCTGCCACCATCTTCATTGCTTGTTTATTATAAATATTATGATCTCTGGTGTCTTCCGTTTTAACACCATCCTCAGGGTTACTATCATCATCTAGCCAGCGATCATCACAAGCTTGATCAGATTTATTTATTATAACATGACGTTTCCATCGCTTCGGTCTCAGGACACCACCACATTCTTCGATCTTGTCAGCTTTAGGTTCTGCATCACAGTCTATGCCTTTGTAAACAGCCTCAGAGTCACTGTAGCAATCACCGTAGAAGACAACGTCTTCACCCAGATTACTGCAAGAACTCAATATCGTTGATGTCGAAGTGTCTTCATCGCCTGTATGCTTCCTTTTCAGGAGTCCACCATTTATACAAAGTATGGAGGATCTGCTAAATATAGGCTTGAATGTATTCTCACTTTTCACAGTGTTGATACCTTCATTAGTTTCAGTCTTCCCGATACCATCAACATCCTTCAATATTTGTTTCTCGTCACGATCGGCGTGCTAAGGCTTCCATCTTTTCTATATTAATAATATTATTTGTCTTAAAATCTCCGCGTCCGTGTCACTATCACAGATGTAAATCATCATCATAGCTGTCATCAATATTGTCATGAGCTGCATCAATATCACTCATGTTATGATATCGTTTCCTCATTTCAATTGTCAGTGATTTACCACAATCTATGATCTTGTGAGCTCCATTCTCATTTTCTGTAAAAGCCTATGAGTCCAGTTTTATTATTTAATCCTTCAACCCATCATCCCAAACCCAATTAAATAATTGTAGTATATAGAAAAAAAATCATCAAAGTTCCTTTCATTTAATCTTGGAAACCGTATCATCCTTTCCACCTATAGTAGGTATAGTTTCTTGAGCCCAAGAGTCTTTCATTATATATACCATGCAGTGTTCTTCAAGAGATGTAGTATACCATTATTTCTACATACAAATCCATCCTATCATTAATTTGTTTACACATTAGAAAAACCTTCACGCTAATTTTACGTGTTTTATTAAATTACCACTTCGACTAAAATAATTACCACACATAGTAATTTCTACAAAGGACACTTTGTCCAAGACATTTTAACCATAATCTGTCTGAAAACAACCATGTCCCATCTATATCACAAAGTAAACGAGGGTTAGTGGAGATAGGTCAAACAAGTGCTAGTCACTCATAGGGTAAGAACCATGTGTTCGATACCTATCTCAGTCAATGTAGCATCTATGTATTTTTATTACCTCATGTAGAAAAATATGTTCCAATGCATACGAATTTAAACTTATTCACATACGACTAGTCAAAAGTACATAAATTCAAGCACGCCAACCGCAAAAAAAAAAAAAATTCTCAAGGATAGAGGCAGAGACTTCTCGATCGAGAAACGCCTACCATCACCTGCAAATGAACATTGACCCCTCGCGCGGGAATTGCAAGCTTGCAGAATGCTGCGACACTCATATGTTTTGTTCAAGACATGCATACATCAATCACTAGCCTTCCAACTCAGTACACGTAAAACTCCAGTGAAATCATATTCCAGCATACGTAAAGTACTTGCTGGAACCACTTCAAAGTATACATCACCGAACCAGAGCAGAAAATCAGCCTACGAATGTATATCTTGCTACCTACAAAAATAAATGTGTAGCACATATACGAGAGGAGTCGAACTCCACATACCATACTCAATACTCTGATAATTATAAGCGTCAAAATATTTCTAATCAAGACCTTAGCCAGTATACAATTTTTTTTTTCCATGTTGTAAAAATTCATGTTAGTAATCAGCAACGAAGGAGTGAGTAACTTGGACGAAGAACCGCTTACCAAGTATCCAGAATCTTACAGATACAGCCCATCCAGTGCACCAGCTTACTCCGAAGTGTGGTCAATTGATTAACACTCATTAATTTTTTAATATCACCACCATAGTATACACCAATATATGACAGGTTACGATTTAAGACCATAAATTTCCCACAAGTCTGTTAGTTTTATTTCGGGAAGTAATAAATTATTTCTCAAAAATAATAAATCAAGTTCCTAGTCAGATTTGCTCTAATGTTGCGGTATTACCTGTACCAGCACTTTACCAAAACATCTCCCATAAAAAAAAATCTTAAGAATGCGGATGACATACTCTGACAAAAATAATTTTAGCAAAAAAAAAACAGACTTCATCATTATTGGTAAAACAAAATAATACACACAAACAAGACAAAACGGACATTACAAACCCGACCAAAATTACGTGTCACATGTAGTTTATTACATTAAGATAAACGATGTATGTTAGGTAAAAATAAATAAAAAATTCTTTAATTCTATAATTTATTTAAAATTGTACATTTATACACAATAAAATTTGACACTGTATATATTATTTACATTTCTCAGTCCATGCGACATTCAAATTATTAAAATAAATTATTATAGTTCTTATTAAGAGTGACAAAATACAAATAATTCATACAGATCACGATACATCAGTTCAGGAGTGTAACACCTTAGAGGGTCAGAAATTATGCTGGAGACCTTCCTTTACAAAATTTATAATGTTTTTTCAAGTAAAATTTTCGTGTAACCTGTATACCACACTTCTCACACAGAAATTTTACACGGTCAAGATTTCTTCTGCAGCCATGCTTTTCATGGATGCGTGTACTTCGTAGTCGTTCAAATCGTTTACCACAGTAGCAGCACTGATACAGATACTCATCGCAATTACCATCGCTTCCCCGATGTACAACCTGCAAATGAACTTTGCTTTTACAATGCCTAATCAAATTACTTTTGTTTGTGAAATGTACACCACACGGGTCACACGGAAATGTCTCACGATTAGCGTTTCTTCTACAGACATGATTTTCATGTCTTCTTGCATGTTGACGGTATTTAAAACTTTTGTCACAGTACGTACACAGATGTCTCGTCGTTAGACCTTGAGTCACCGACGGCTCGGAAAGTATCTTACTTTCAATGTGCACTGCTGTTGTAGGCGACGAAGTCCCGTATGTTGCATGAGCTGGAGATTTCCCAGTCGACATTGACAGATCATATGTACTGGATGCCAAAGAATCTGATGTATACACGACTGATGCAGAAGCTGGGAATTGCTCACAAAATGTTTTATTTACCAAATGCGGAGTAGTTACAGGTATTGTAGTCTCCTCTTCGTTCGTTAATGCACACATTGAAGTCTCTTGGAGTGAAGAGACAGTAGATACAGCCATCATTGAGATCTCTAGAGATGGTAGGCTCGTTACCATCGGAATCTCTGGAGCTGCCCTCATCGTTGTCATAGGGATCTGCTTCGTCATCATCGCCTCCATCGTCAGGGCCCCCGGTGAAGACGCGAGACCCTCCGTCAAGATCTCTGCAGTCGGTGACCCCGTCACCATTGGGATTTGTACCGATTTAGACGTTGCTACCATTGAGTTCGGATGCACATCAATATTCATGTATCGGACTTATATGCAGACAAGCAAATTCATCAGATCTGCACTGTACCACTACAAGAGGTGGACTGAGGGACCTGCTGTCTAAGACTCGCTTAAATAACAGTGTCCGCTTGTATAATACGCAAGTCAATACATCATCCATTGTTATTACTTAAAAAAATTAGGAATTTCAAGGAATGAGAATTTAAATTATATATACAATCAACTAATCACACATCCTACATACACGGTTAATTTAGACTTAATAGAGGAGCAAGAGTCTGTAATCAATGGAACTTTCACAACCCAAACAAAATTTAAAGTAGGTACCCAAATTTAAATATTATTATGTAGAGCTACACATAACATCCAACTGACTCCAAATGACTACAACGCATGACTAAAATAATTTATACGATACCAGGCTAGGTCCAAAGTCAATTTTTTTGTACCTCTCATCTACAGTTCAGAGGACATTCAGTGTTGATATAGCAACAGCCAAGACATGTCCAGTACCATACATTTTCAAAGCCTTCAAAGTCGATCCTTGTTAAGCCTTATGACAAAAGTCTCCGAAACAAGAGACCTACTCTACAAGATTACTAGACATTTTAAGCTTGTCATAGCACACATCGATAAAAATCTTCGTAAATAACCCTAAATATTATCAGACCACTAGCATTCGATTTATGCATATACAGTAGGTCACCAACATATTCGTCAACACATGACCATTCTACATTAAGCTCCTCACTTACTTATATCAGCCTACTCGACTACACCCAGCACACATAAACTAAAAGAAGTCAAATAATATCCTATTATTTATTTACATTCGAATATTTAACAGCATGCCGACTGCTAATTAAATAAGCCTGACAGTGAACATGTTAGCAAAGTTTACTTTTATATAGGACCAGGAATCCATTGAACCTTCAGAACCTAGCTACACATACACAGTGCTGGATGCAAGGAATTCTACACTCATTTGTCATCACTGACACTCACATTCCATAATCTAATCTCAATTCGGCACTCATTTTCCATCATTAACATTCACACAAATGCAAATTAACCACCATCGACACTCAATTCAACACTCACTTTCCATAATCTAAACTCAATTCGGCACTCGTCTTCCATCATCGACACTCATATTACATCATAGGCACTTGAGTCAACACTCATTTTCCATCATTAACAGTCACACAAATGCAAATTAACCACCATCGACACTCAATTCAACACTCACTTTCCATAATCTAAACTCAATTCAGCACTCATTTTCCATAGTCGACACTCAATTCAACCCTCACTTTCCATAATCTAAACTCATTTTCCATAGTCGATACTCAATTCAACACTCATTTTCCATCATCGACACTCCATTCGACACTCATTTTCCATCATCGTCACTCAATTCCTCACTCATTTTCCATCATCGACACTCAATTCGACACTCAATATCCATCATCGACACTCAATTCGGCACTCATTTTCCATCGATGACACTCAATTCAACACTCATTTTCCGTCATCGATACTTAATTCTACATACTCTTTCCTTCTTCGACACTCATTTTACATCATCTACATACAGTAAAATGGAAACTTTCCATCATCCACACACACACACACACACACAGATACATATATAAATATATTCATACACAACTCAATTCTTTAAAGTAGCAAACACATGAACTTTATTAGGGCATGAATAACGACACATTTTAATAACAATTTTTAAAATTATATTTATATCAAAAATACAAAAGTATAAAATTTCATCAGTCAATACACATTACTAACTTATTATATATACCCTGAAATTCTAAGTTCATCAAATATAGCCCACGTTTCTTTGATAACTGATAAAATTTCTTCATCTTGCGAAACAAGTAAAAGTCGCAACCTGTTCACCAACACGTTCGGGTCTTTCCACGATATATAATCAATTTCACTTGATGACACCATCTTCTTCGATTGTTTGCTGAACATATTCTGAAAATCGTTGTAATAATGATTATGATAAGTTGTATCATCATCATCGCTGCTGTCCACATCTTTATCAAACACACTGACATCTTCATCTTGCATATCCCAGTATTTCGAATTTTTTGACATTGGAGTACCGTCATTGGCATCAAGCTTACTTACTAATTTTCCAAAAAAATATTCCAAAGTCCGTAGAAGTCTACTATAAGACGTCTTGTCACTTTTTCTGGAGATGTTACTTTCATTATCTTCTACCTTACTTATATCTCCAACACCATTTAAGCTATATCCTTTCTCAAGACCTGGAGAGATTTTAACACAATCGCTTTTAAGACTAGGTCGATCAATTTCATTGTAAGACATACTGTCCCCGAGCTTGGCTTTACAAGTTTTATAGTGTCTTTTTAAATTCTCTCTTCGTGTCATCCGCCTACCACACTTGCCACAACTTAGTATTTGACGGAATGGACTTTTAACACAATCGTTATTTTCATGTCTACGAGCATTATAGCTTTTATCAAAGTATTTGCTACAGTATGTACAATGTCCTTCAGATCGAGATCGATATTTGAGTATCGTACCTTCACTAGACTGTACGTACTACATAATGGTTGAATAGCCACTAAAAGTATTATTTAGGTACTTCGTATTTTTATGTATGAACATTCATCAATTATTTACGGAAAAAGATTTTTTTTCTCATTTTGACTAAAAAACTCATGTTCCACGTAGTTTTACTACCCACCTTCATATTTCCTCATATGTTATGGTGTAAAAGCAACCAAAGTTGGTTGTAGGTTACGGAATGCTCACTCACGATCTGTTGAAAAAGGTGTGCTTCCCTAGATCTCAAGAGGAAGAACATTGACCTTATTTAAAAATTTGCGAATAATATCATGGCCTAGCAAGAATCACAAGATAATCTATTCTCATATTAGCAACCATCATGTATCAGTTGTCTGTATATGCAGTTTCTGTTGTCTGTATAAGTAGACAATGTTTTGTGTGGGATGCTGGATGCTCCCTAACGATCGCAACAGAAGGAGGGCTTCGCTAGAACTCAAGGGGAAGGGAAATCTTCGTGTGTGATAGCTTTTCCCATTTGTTTCAAGACATAGTAATCGTCTGATTAATGAACTTTGGTTTTTGTGTGATTTCCACCTGTTAAAATTCTTTTTTAAGTGTTGATTTAATAATATGACTTCGGAAATTTAAACGAAACTCTGAATAAAATTACCTGTCTTATAAACCAAGGACAATGCAGTTTGTCCTTCATGTTAATGCTTCTCAGCTGTCTCAAAGCTTATTATTTGTCTGAGTAAAGTTATTATTTTTTTAAATCCACCTTGATAAAAATATTGTAAGTGCTGATTTATTGACAGAATTTCACTGATTAAATGTAACTCTGACTAGAAATGACATGACTCATTAAGTAAAAAATTCTTCATGCAGAGCTAGATCTCTCACAAATAATCTGTAGCACTCGGCGAAAACCATCAGATGTCTAGTTAGGTATAATCAGAAACACTTGGAGAAAGCCATCAATATAATAACAAGAATAATCTGAAGCACTCGGAGAAATCCATCAGATGTCTAGTTAGGTATAATCAGAAGCACCCGGAGAAAACCACCATAATATTGACAAGAATAATCAGGAGCACACGGAGAAAACCTCCATAATATTAACAATAATAATCGGAAGCACACGGAGAAAACCACCATAATTTTGACAAGAATAATCGGAAGCACACAGAGAAAACCACCACAAGTTTTCTTTGATATCATAAAAATACAGAAAAAAAAATATTTAAAAATAAAAATAAATTAATAAATAATTTAAAATGACAAAAAAAAATAAAAAATATAAATAAACAGATTCTGCTAGCTTGTTAACTTCTCATTGTTAAGCAAAGATATAGTTCTAGTACAAGCCAGAATTTTATTTTTATTTTTTATTTTTTTTTTGTCATTTTAAATTTTTTATTAATTAATTTTTATTTTTAAATATTTTTTTTTCTGTATTTTTATGATATCAAAGAAAACTTGTGGTGGTTTTCTCTGTGTGCTTCCGATTATTCTTGTCAAAATTATGGTGGTTTTCTCCGTGTGCTTCCGATTATTATTGTTAATATTATGGAGGTTTTCTCCGTGTGCTCCTGATTATTCTTGTCAATATTATGGTGGTTTTCTCCGGGTGCTTCTGATTATACCTAACTAGACATCTGATGGATTTCTCCGAGTGCTTCAGATTATTCTTGTTATTATATTGATGGCTTTCTCCAAGTGTTTCTGATTATACCTAACTAGACATCTGATGGTTTTCGCCGAGTGCTACAGATTATTTGTGAGAGATCTAGCTCTGCATGAAGAATTTTTTACTTAATGAGTCATGTCATTTCTAGTCAGAGTTACATTTAATCAGTGAAATTCTGTCAATAAATCAGCACTTACAATATTTTTATCAAGGTGGATTTAAAAAAATAATAACTTTACTCAGACAAATAATAAGCTTTGAGACAGCTGAGAAGCATTAACATGAAGGACAAACTGCATTGTCCTTGGTTTATAAGACAGGTAATTTTATTCAGAGTTTCGTTTAAATTTCCGAAGTCATATTATCAAATCAACACTTAAAAAAGAATTTTAACAGGTGGAAATCACACAAAAACCAAAGTTCATTAATCAGACGATTACTATGTCTTGAAACAAATGGGAAAAGCTATCACACACGAAGATTTCCCTTCCCCTTGAGTTCTAGCGAAGCCCTCCTTCTGTTGCGATCGTTAGGGAGCATCCAGCATCCCACACAAAACATTGTCTACTTATACAGACAACAGAAACTGCATATACAGACAACTGATACATGATGGTTGCTAATATGAGAATAGATTATCTTGTGATTCTTGCTAGGCCATGATATTATTCGCAAATTTTTAAATAAGGTCAATGTTCTTCCTCTTGAGATCTAGGGAAGCACACCTTTTTCAACAGATCGTGAGTGAGCATTCCGTAACCTACAACCAACTTTGGTTGCTTTTACACCATAACATATGAGGAAATATGAAGGTGGGTAGTAAAACTACGTGGAACATGAGTTTTTTAGTCAAAATGAGAAAAAAAATCTTTTTCCGTAAATAATTGATGAATGTTCATACATAAAAATACGAAGTACCTAAATAATACTTTTAGTGGCTATTCAACCATTATGTAGTACGTACAGTCTAGTGAAGGTACGATACTCAAATATCGATCTCGATCTGAAGGACATTGTACATACTGTAGCAAATACTTTGATAAAAGCTATAATGCTCGTAGACATGAAAATAACGATTGTGTTAAAAGTCCATTCCGTCAAATACTAAGTTGTGGCAAGTGTGGTAGGCGGATGACACGAAGAGAGAATTTAAAAAGACACTATAAAACTTGTAAAGCCAAGCTCGGGGACAGTATGTCTTACAATGAAATTGATCGACCTAGTCTTAAAAGCGATTGTGTTAAAATCTCTCCAGGTCTTGAGAAAGGATATAGCTTAAATGGTGTTGGAGATATAAGTAAGGTAGAAGATAATGAAAGTAACATCTCCAGAAAAAGTGACAAGACGTCTTATAGTAGACTTCTACGGACTTTGGAATATTTTTTTGGAAAATTAGTAAGTAAGCTTGATGCCAATGACGGTACTCCAATGTCAAAAAATTCGAAATACTGGGATATGCAAGATGAAGATGTCAGTGTGTTTGATAAAGATGTGGACACAGCGATGATGATGATACAACTTATCATAATCATTATTACAACGATTTTCAGAATATGTTCAGCAAACAATCGAAGAAGATGGTGTCATCAAGTGAAATTGATTATATATCGTGGAAAGACCCGAACGTGTTGGTGAACAGGTTGCGACTTTTACTTGTTTCGCAAGATGAAGAAATTTTATCAGTTATCAAAGAAACGTGGGCTATATTTGATGAACTTAGAATTTCAGGGTATATATAATAAGTTAGTAATGTGTATTGACTGATGAAATTTTATACTTTTGTATTTTTGATATAAATATAATTTTAAAAATTGTTATTAAAATGTGTCGTTATTCATGCCCTAATAAAGTTCATGTGTTTGCTACTTTAAAGAATTGAGTTGTGTATGAATATATTTATATATGTATCTGTGTGTGTGTGTGTGTGTGTGGATGATGGAAAGTTTCCATTTTACTGTATGTAGATGATGTAAAATGAGTGTCGAAGAAGGAAAGAGTATGTAGAATTAAGTATCGATGACGGAAAATGAGTGTTGAATTGAGTGTCATCGATGGAAAATGAGTGCCGAATTGAGTGTCGATGATGGATATTGAGTGTCGAATTGAGTGTTGATGATGGAAAATGAGTGAGGAATTGAGTGACGATGATGGAAAATGAGTGTCGAATGGAGTGTCGATGATGGAAAATAAGTGTTGAATTGAGTATCGACTATGGAAAATGAGTTTAGATTATGGAAAGTGAGGGTTGAATTGAGTGTCGACTATGGAAAATGAGTGCTGAATTGAGTTTAGATTATGGAAAGTGAGTGTTGAATTGAGTGTCGATGGTGGTTAATTTGCATTTGTGTGACTGTTAATGATGGAAAATGAGTGTTGACTCAAGTGCCTATGATGTAATATGAGTGTCGATGATGGAAGACGAGTGCCGAATTGAGTTTAGATTATGGAAAGTGAGTGTTGAATTGAGTGTCGATGGTGGTTAATTTGCATTTGTGTGAATGTTAATGATGGAAAATGAGTGCCGAATTGAGATTAGATTATGGAATGTGAGTGTCAGTGATGACAAATGAGTGTAGAATTCCTTGCATCCAGCACTGTGTATGTGTAGCTAGGTTCTGAAGGTTCAATGGATTCCTGGTCCTATATAAAAGTAAACTTTGCTAACATGTTCACTGTCAGGCTTATTTAATTAGCAGTCGGCATGCTGTTAAATATTCGAATGTAAATAAATAATAGGATATTATTTGACTTCTTTTAGTTTATGTGTGCTGGGTGTAGTCGAGTAGGCTGATATAAGTAAGTGAGGAGCTTAATGTAGAATGGTCATGTGTTGACGAATATGTTGGTGACCTACTGTATATGCATAAATCGAATGCTAGTGGTCTGATAATATTTAGGGTTATTTACGAAGATTTTTATCGATGTGTGCTATGACAAGCTTAAAATGTCTAGTAATCTTGTAGAGTAGGTCTCTTGTTTCGGAGACTTTTGTCATAAGGCTTAACAAGGATCGACTTTGAAGGCTTTGAAAATGTATGGTACTGGACATGTCTTGGCTGTTGCTATATCAACACTGAATGTCCTCTGAACTGTAGATGAGAGGTACAAAAAAAATTGACTTTGGACCTAGCCTGGTATCGTATAAATTATTTTAGTCATGCGTTGTAGTCATTTGGAGTCAGTTGGATGTTATGTGTAGCTCTACATAATAATATTTAAATTTGGGTACCTACTTTAAATTTTGTTTGGGTTGTGAAAGTTCCATTGATTACAGACTCTTGCTCCTCTATTAAGTCTAAATTAACCGTGTATGTAGGATGTGTGATTAGTTGATTGTATATATAATTTAAATTCTCATTCCTTGAAATTCCTAATTTTTTTAAGTAATAACAATGGATGATGTATTGACTTGCGTATTATACAAGCGGACACTGTTATTTAAGCGAGTCTTAGACAGCAGGTCCCTCAGTCCACCTCTTGTAGTGGTACAGTGCAGATCTGATGAATTTGCTTGTCTGCATATAAGTCCGATACATGAATATTGATGTGTATCCGAACTCAATGGTAGCAACGTCGAAATCGGTACAAATCCCAATGGTGACGGGGTCACCGACTGCAGAGATCTTGACGGAGGGTCTCGCGTCTTCACCGGGGTCCCTGACGACGGAGGCGATGATGACGAAGCAGATCCCTATGACAACGATGAGGGCAGCTCCAGAGATTCCGATGGTAACGAGCCTACCATCTCTAGAGATCTCAATGATGGCTGTATCTACTGTCTCTTCACTCCAAGAGAGTTCAATGTGTGCATTAACGAACGAAGAGGAGACTACAATACCTGTAACTACTCCGCATTTGGTAAATAATACATTTTGTGAGCAATTCCCAGCTTCTGCATCAGTCGTGTATACATCAGATTCTTTGGCATCCAGTACATATGATCTGTCAATGTCGACTGGGAAATCTCCAGCTCATGCAACATACGGGACTTCGTCGCCTACAACAGCAGTGCACATTGAAAGTAAGATACTTTCCGAGCCGTCGGTGACTCAAGGTCTAACGACGAGACATCTGTGTACGTACTGTGACAAAAGTTTTAAATACCGTCAACATGCAAGAAGACATGAAAATCATGTCTGTAGAAGAAACGCTAATCGTGAGACATTTCCGTGTGACCCGTGTGGTGTACATTTCACAAACAAAAGTAATTTGATTAGGCATTGTAAAAGCAAAGTTCATTTGCAGGTTGTACATCGGGGAAGCGATGGTAATTGCGATGAGTATCTGTATCAGTGCTGCTACTGTGGTAAACGATTTGAACGACTACGAAGTACACACATCCATGAAAAGCATGGCTGCAGAAGAAATCTTGACCGTGTAAAATTTCTGTGTGAGAAGTGTGGTATACAGGTTACACGAAAATTTTACTTGAAAAAACATTATAAATTTTGTAAAGGAAGGTCTCCAGCATAATTTCTGACCCTCTAAGGTGTTACACTCCTGAACTGATGTATCGTGATCTGTATGAATTATTTGTATTTTGTCACTCTTAATAAGAACTATAATAATTTATTTTAATAATTTGAATGTCGCATGGACTGAGAAATGTAAATAATATATACAGTGTCAAATTTTATTGTGTATAAATGTACAATTTTAAATAAATTATAGAATTAAAGAATTTTTTATTTATTTTTACCTAACATACATCGTTTATCTTAATGTAATAAACTACATGTGACACGTAATTTTGGTCGGGTTTGTAATGTCCGTTTTGTCTTGTTTGTGTGTATTATTTTGTTTTACCAATAATGATGAAGTCTGTTTTTTTTTTGCTAAAATTATTTTTGTCAGAGTATGTCATCCGCATTCTTAAGATTTTTTTTTATGGGAGATGTTTTGGTAAAGTGCTGGTACAGGTAATACCGCAACATTAGAGCAAATCTGACTAGGAACTTGATTTATTATTTTTGAGAAATAATTTATTACTTCCCGAAATAAAACTAACAGACTTGTGGGAAATTTATGGTCTTAAATCGTAACCTGTCATATATTGGTGTATACTATGGTGGTGATATTAAAAAATTAATGAGTGTTAATCAATTGACCACACTTCGGAGTAAGCTGGTGCACTGGATGGGCTGTATCTGTAAGATTCTGGATACTTGGTAAGCGGTTCTTCGTCCAAGTTACTCACTCCTTCGTTGCTGATTACTAACATGAATTTTTACAACATGGAAAAAAAAAATTGTATACTGGCTAAGGTCTTGATTAGAAATATTTTGACGCTTATAATTATCAGAGTATTGAGTATGGTATGTGGAGTTCGACTCCTCTCGTATATGTGCTACACATTTATTTTTGTAGGTAGCAAGATATACATTCGTAGGCTGATTTTCTGCTCTGGTTCGGTGATGTATACTTTGAAGTGGTTCCAGCAAGTACTTTACGTATGCTGGAATATGATTTCACTGGAGTTTTACGTGTACTGAGTTGGAAGGCTAGTGATTGATGTATGCATGTCTTGAACAAAACATATGAGTGTCGCAGCATTCTGCAAGCTTGCAATTCCCGCGCGAGGGGTCAATGTTCATTTGCAGGTGATGGTAGGCGTTTCTCGATCGAGAAGTCTCTGCCTCTATCCTTGAGAATTTTTTTTTTTTTTTTGCGGTTGGCGTGCTTGAATTTATGTACTTTTGACTAGTCGTATGTGAATAAGTTTAAATTCGTATGCATTGGAACATATTTTTCTACATGAGGTAATAAAAATACATAGATGCTACATTGACTGAGATAGGTATCGAACACATGGTTCTTACCCTATGAGTGACTAGCACTTGTTTGACCTATCTCCACTAACCCTCGTTTACTTTGTGATATAGATGGGACATGGTTGTTTTCAGACAGATTATGGTTAAAATGTCTTGGACAAAGTGTCCTTTGTAGAAATTACTATGTGTGGTAATTATTTTAGTCGAAGTGGTAATTTAATAAAACACGTAAAATTAGCGTGAAGGTTTTTCTAATGTGTAAACAAATTAATGATAGGATGGATTTGTATGTAGAAATAATGGTATACTACATCTCTTGAAGAACACTGCATGGTATATATAATGAAAGACTCTTGGGCTCAAGAAACTATACCTTCTATAGGTGGAAAGGATGATACGGTTTCCAAAATTAAATGAAAGGAACTTTGATGATTTTTTTTCTATATATTACAATTATTTAATTGGGTTTGGGATGATGGGTTGAAGGATTAAATAATAAAACTGGACTCATAGGCTTTTACAGAAAATGAGAATGGAGCTCACAAGATCATAAATTGTGGTAAATCACTGACAATTGAAATGAGGAAACGATATCATAACATGAGTGATATTGATGCAGCTCATGACAATATTGATGACAGCTATGATGATGATTTACATCTGTGATAGTGACACGGACGCGGAGATTTTAAGACAAATAATATTATTAATATAGAAAAGATGGAAGCCTTAGCACGCCGATCGTGACGAGAAACAAATATTGAAGGATGTTGATGGTATCGGGAAGACTGAAACTAATGAAGGTATCAACACTGTGAAAAGTGAGAATACATTCAAGCCTATATTTAGCAGATCCTCCATACTTTGTATAAATGGTGGACTCCTGAAAAGGAAGCATACAGGCGATGAAGACACTTCGACATCAACGATATTGAGTTCTTGCAATAATCTGGGTGAAGACGTTGTCTTCTACGGTGATTGCTACAGTGACTCTGAGGCTGTTTACAAAGGCATAGACTGTGATGCAGAACCTAAAGCTGACAAGATCGAAGAATGTGGTGGTGTCCTGAGACCGAAGCGATGGAAACGTCGTGTTATAATAAATAAATCTGATCAAGCTTGTGATGATCGCTGGCTAGATGATGAAAGTAACCCTGAGGATGGTGTTAAAACGGAAGACACCAGAGATCATAATATTTATAATAAACAAGCAATGAAGATGGTGGCAGAAGAGATTGATTCCACATCATGGAAAGATCCAAAAATATTGGTTGACCGGCTAAGACTGATGGTGGCATCTGTTCGTAGAGGAAACTACTCGCATATCGTGGAAGTATCGTCCATACTGTAAGAACTTCGGAACGCTGGCTACATACAATATTCATTTGATTAACTGTCATGTGTGTACTAATGAAAAAAAAATGAATTATTTATATTTTAAAAAAGTATGATTTATTTCTTGTATCCTGATTTCCAAATAAGCCTGTGTTTCCGCTACTGTATGTGTGATCATTCCGTTTCCTGTGTGTACTGTGTGTACGTTCCGATTTCCTGTGTGTACATTTCGTTTTCCTGTTTGTACATTTCGTTTTCCTGTTTGTACATTTCGTTTTCCTGTTTGTACATTTCGTTTTCCTGTGTGTACATTTAGTTTTCCTGTTTGTACATTTCGTTTTCCTGTTTGTACATTTCGTTTTCCTGTTTGTACATTTCGTTTTCCTGATTGTACATTTAGTTTTCCTGTGTGTACATTTCGTTTTCCTGTTTGTACATTTTGTTTTCCTGTTTGTACATTTCGTTTTCCTGTTTGTACATTTCGTTTTCCTGATTGTACATTTAGTTTTCCTGTGTGTAAATTTCGTTTTCCTGTTTGTACATTTCGTTTTCCTGTTTGTACTTTTCCTGTTTGTACTTTTCGTTTTCCTGTTTGTACATTTCGTTTTCCTGTTTGTACATTTCGTTTTCCTGTTTGTACTTTTCGTTTTCCTGTGTGTACTTTTCGTTTTCCTGTGTGTACATTACGTTTTCCTGTGTGTACATTACGTTTTCCTGTGTGTACTGTGTGTACGTTCCGTTTTCCTGTGTGTACTTTGTGTACGTTCCGTTTTCCTGTGTGTACATTCCGTTTCCTGTGTGTACTGTGTGTACGTTCCGATTTCCCGTGTGTACATTTCGTTTTCCTGTGTGTACTTTTCGTTTTCCTGTGTGTACTTTCGTTTTCCTGTTTGTACATTTCGTTTTCCTGTGTGTACATTCCGTTTTCCTGTGTGTATGTTCCGTTTCCTGTGTGTACTGTGTGTACGTTCCGCTTACCTGTGTGTACGTTTCGTTTTACTGTGTGTACTTTTCGTTTTCCTGTGTGTACTGTGTGTACATTGCGTGTTGGAGCCGAGTAGACTTGTATCCATGTAGCTTCATAGACATGTAGTTTCGTAGCCATGCGGTCTTTTAGTCATGCAGTCTCTCAGCCATGTATAACTCGGAACCAGCTAGATCCTTTTAGACTCGTAGCCTTGTAGCCTCGTTGTCTCTTAGACTCGTAGCATTGTAGCCCAATATCATTGGAGCTGTTGAAAGAAAAGGTAGTTGAAGCATTTGGAGCTGTTGGAGCCATTTGGAGGCTGTTGGAGCATTTGGAGGCTGTTGGGGCATTTGGAGCTGTTGGAGCATTTGGAGCTGTTGGAGCTAAGAAGTAGTCGTTGCACGTCTATGCAAAATTTAATGTTTATAAGATTGCTGTCTTTCGCAAGTGATCCTGTAGTAGGATAGAAATTGTGTAGTAAATATTATGTTTGTAAAAGACTTTGTGGTGTTTTATTTCTCGAACCTTACACTTTTCTGGTACTTTTTTGAAATTAAAGTTGTTTTGTATCGGCCAGGGATCGAACCAAGGACCTTAGTCGATCTAATCAATCAGTATATAGATTACGAATTTATTTAATGAATATTGAACTTTTTCCCGAATCTCTAGCATTACAATTACGAATTTCCAATATGGTGGTCTTGATGGCTTATAGGATGATGGTAGTAGAGGATTTAAAGTCTCTTTAAGAATGTTGAACATGGTTTATTGAAGTTATTATTTTTTTCATAAAATTAAACATTATTGTAACGATCGAGGGTCGAACCAAGGACTGGAGCGGATCAAATCAATATGTAAATTAATGAGTGATTTTTTTGATGAATTTTGGATTTTTTCCTGCTTTTCTAGCTACATTATTACATGATTTCAAGATGGCGGCCGAATTTCAAGATGGCGGGGGCACCTCGGTAATAAATGATTACTGCACTGTAGCGGGTTAGAATAAAATTATCCAAATGGAAATGTACTCTATAATACGAGTACACGCACAAGATGGAGTACTCCAGCAGGTGGTAGTTCCTGGTAGCATGTACTAAACATAAAATGACGGATCCATGATGGTCGACAAGGAAAAAGTCAAATTTCAAGGACAAAGTCAAATTTCAAGGTCAAAGTCAAATTTCAAGGTCAAGGTCAAATTTCAAGGTCAAGGTCAAATTTCAAGGTCAAGGTCAAAGTTCAAGGTCAAGGTCAAAGTTCAAGGTCAAGGTCAAAGTTCAAGGTCAAGGTCAAATTTCAAGGTCAAGGTCAAATTTCAAGGTCAAGGTCAAAGTTCAAGGTCAAGGTCAAATTAAAAGGTCAAGGTCAAATTTCAAGGTCAAGGTCAAATTTCAAGGTCGAGGTCAAATGTGTGGTAATTATACTACATGATATCGGCACACTCTAGCAGACGAAAACAAGATGGTGGTCTCCAGTGGATGAAGACAAGATAGCGGAAATGATGTCATACCAGTTGACGATATATATACCTTGGTATTGGTGGTGATAGATCAGTCTAGGTAGCTTTCATGGAGGAAGGATCGACTGTTTACTCTCGTCGGGAATCGAACCAAGGACGTACATCGATATTATCAAACAGAATTCAAATACGTTAATTTTTTGATGAATTTTGGAATTTTTTTCATTAAAATCGGATAATAAATAAAGATTTCCAAGATGGCGTCTCAATTTCAAGATGGCGGACATGACGTCATACTACCTGATGGTATATGTGCATTGCCATAAGTGGTGGGGGTCAGTCTGCTTGCAGTCACCTAGGGGGAAGGATCGGTCGCCATTTTTTAATTTTTTTTGCCTCTGTCGGGTTCGAACCGAGGACTCTGACCTCCGTGTCTAAAAAGTTCAATTTTTAAAAAAATATATATATTAAAATTTTATTAATTGAATTTTTTTATAAATTTTAAAAAAAATTTCATTAAAATCGGATAATAAATAAAAAAGTTAAAGATGGCGGACGTAACGGAAATTGTAACGGTGACGTCATAATCCAAGATGGCGGAAAACAAAATGCTGGAATGTTCGAGATAACAAAATGACGTCATCAAAGATGGCGGATCCAAAATGGCGGATCCAAAATGGCCGCCGTGATCTACTTGTCCCGTTACGTTATGTCCCGTTACGTTATGTCCCGTTACGCTGTGTCCCGTTACGCTCGTCCAAGATGGCCGCCGTGACGTCAAAATCCAAGATGGCGGACAGACAATCACAATCCGCACCATCCACAGCCAGAAGCCAGTCCCAGTAGCCCCATTCATATACTACTAAACGAATAACTTATTTTTTTTTCTTTTTTTTTCTCACAATTTCACAGTAAACATAATACAGGTTTGTCACATGAAATTAACTGAGCAGAGAACAATGAGTAGCTGTCAAACAATGTATCACGCACCGGCGCCATCTACTTAAAATGTTGGTTTGTCCTGAATTTTTCCTGAATTTTCTTTGCTATAAACCTCACGGAGCCCGAGACCTTTCCAACGACTGCAAAACCGTGGAAATCGGTTCGTGCGTTCTGGAGTTATAGCGTCAGGAAGGAAAACCCGACTTATTTTTATATAATAGATATTTTATGTGGCTACCTTAGTTATAGACAGGTGCTATATATATATAAATAAAACTAAAAGTCAGTCATAGGAACTGTCAACAGAAGTGAAAACTTAAAATTTTGTTTTTAAATGTGTAATATGTAATCATTTCTACGTCAAATGTACGCAAGAAAATGATTTTGTATTATATCACTAGCATGTCGGTGACGCGAACCCATGTTTTTCCCCTACCAATAATAACTTTAAAACTAGAAGAAATGAAGTTTTTTCATTGAAAGAAGAAAAAATTAACTTAAATCTACAAATAATCAACATTATCTCTAATAAATCAATAACCTGACATTTGAAGAAATTCACATCGTAAATAAATAAACAAAAGAAAAAGCATAACCTCAACTTAAATACCTACTAAAAATATCCAACATTCGCAATATGTATCACACAATAAGCGTTAAAATTTCCTTGGGAAATGAAGATATAATTTAAAACTCGTATCTTTAAAAACAGAATAAATTAAGTTTTCTCCTTGAAATATAAAAAAAATTAAAATGTCACGTGACCATGTCGATGACGACTTACATTAATTTACTCCCTATCCAAACCTTCCTATAGAAGTTTTCACTTCAAAAATTGTGCGAGAACTATTTTCTTGCATGTGTGCCTCCGCGCGTGGGTGCGGAAGAGGGGAGGTGTGGTGTTGACAGCCAGCCACGGGCCGGGGCGAGATACCTACACGTGAGCTGTGGGCTGCGCTCCGTGAGTATTTTGAATTCGACGGCAATATAGCAGGTTTCCCAGGAAGGAACGGTGTAACCATGTTCTGGGACGGCCACTGCAAATGTGGTTCTGGCTCTTCAAGATCTACGAGTGCGTGAATTTTTCCCTACAATACTAGGCGCGGTTGGTGGTCGAGCACATCCTGTGCTACATTAGTGTGCTACCCTTGTAGCATTCCCGAAAGAAGAAACCGTCTACAATCTACGCATCCAAAAGTAAGTGTTGGCCAACCTTTTTAATGAACGCCCTTGGGAATCAGTACCTTATATTACCACGTCAGCCGTGTGCTTTTCAAGCATACCAGTGAGAGACGGTGCATGGCTTTAGTCTTGGATTCGGTACGCCGTAGTTAAAAATGTTTAAACTCCCCCGGAAATGAATTTTACGTTAATTTAGCAAGAAATCGCCGTCGTCATCCTCAGGACAATATTTGTTTTGCAAGTTAAGAATTTTTGGCACACGTAAAGTGTTGAAATGACTTTGATAAGACAATGTGTAGTGTTGAGCCCGGGCTTAATCTTTAATGTATAGTTTTTTTAACAGGTAGCAATAATGTTTATAGTTAATATTTTTTATATATTTGTAGTCATTATATTTAATTTGTAATTTTAGGATATTTAGAATTCTACATTTTCTACTTATTTATATAGGGTTATGCCCTGAGACCAAATTTGTGTTTCATATAAATAAAGGCCTTGCGTATTTTCCCCTGTAAGAGATGTTTATGATTGCTATAGTAAATTGTGAAAATATATTTTTGAATATATTTTTTTTAAAGCTACCTCCTATCCATTCTCCCTAATTTTCTCTGCTAAGATTATTTTTTTTAAATATCATTGCTTTCGGGTATAATTTTACTGGCTCCCGTTTTAGACGCAAAAGCTGCTTGTGTGATTTATGGGGCATTTAAAAATTTTGTTCATGGGTGCGCCACTTTTGCGTAACGTTGCTCCCCGCAGGGTGCTGGAGTTGTCATTGGCCCACAGTAAAGGCAGTGGTAAAACTGTTTATTCTGTAATCTTTATACTCTGGATTACTAATATTTCTCTTAATATCCTGCACTTCTTCATCCTACTTTGCTACTCCTCTGACCTGCAAAACACTTCGGACAGACACCCAACATTCCACAAATGTCTTCTTCCCCTTTACCGTTATCCTTACCTCGATCAGATAACTGAAACCGTGAGAGAAAAAAAGGGAATACATTAGTTAAGGGATTAGTTTATGGGTGTGTTATTATCATGAAGGTTTTTACTAGCGGCACAGCACAGAACTTACTGCCCCGGTGTTAGTGTCAAGCTCATGGCCATGAAATTCTTACAGAGAATATTCTAGAAAATTTACGAAAATATTCGATCGGCCATTATGAATTATTCAAGGAAATATATGGTGCTTTTTACATAACATTCTCAAAATGATCCAAAAGTTTAAAGAAAGTGGAAAGTAATTTTATATTGTAGAAAATGAAATATATAAATCAAGTAATTTTACTAAACACAGAATATTCGCTACTTGGTAATCTGATCAAAACTTACAGAAAAAAACTAATACAAAATTGCAAAATTAAAAGAATTTAATTAATTATACAATTTGTTAAAGTAACATATCTTAAAATTACCAACTTTCCAAAAGTAAAATAAATAAGAAAAACTTTAGGTAAGTTATTTTGTCTTCCAGCGCCTGCAAGTCGTAACACAAAGAAAATATTTAAAAATAAATGTCAAGAGTGTTCTTCGGGAGCCTTTGAAAGCCGAGAACAGGAAATCTGGTTCGGGATGTGAGCTCTAATTCTCTAGAAAGTTAGTAAGTATTTTTTTTTTATTGTTCGGAGGCCGTGTAAGTAGTATACAAATGGGCATCCGGGGACACGGGTTCTGGGTGAGGAGCGAGGAGCTGACCGAGATCTGACCTCACGTCCATCTTTAACGTCACGGCGGCCATCTGGGATGACCTTGAACTTGAACTTTTACCTTGACCTTTGCCCTTCAATTTTTGCCAAAATTTGCCCCAAATTCCTCAAAATTTTTCCAAAATTTCTCAAAATTTGCCAAAAACTCTATTTTTATGAAAAAAAATTTCCCGCTAAAAAATATCAAAAGATTCCACAATTCAAAAATTATGATTTCGAAAAACTCAAAATATTTTTGCCTTAGAAAGAACACAATGTCCTAAAAGAGGCTTAAGCATCCATGTCTAAAGCCTCTGATAAGTCTGACGTCATATAGGATTATGACCGCCATATTGGATTATGACGTCACCATTGCAATTTCAGTTACGGTCGCCATCTTGAAAATCAGTAATTTTTATGTTATAAAATCAGGAAAAATTATAAAATTTATAAAAAATTAAATAATCGAGTTTAATAAAAAATATAATAAAAAATACACTTAAACCATGGTACTCGGCGTCCTCGGTTCGAACCCGTTGAGGGCAAAAAAAAAAAAATGACGAAGACCGATCTGACCTCCAAGGAAGCCGCTGGCAGACTGAACTCCTACCACTTATTTCAAGGTAATTATATCGTCAGCAAGTATGATGTCATCTCCGCCATATTGAAAATCTATATTAAATATCCGATATTAATAAAAAAATTTAAAATTTATAAAATAAATAAATACATTTCAGTAGTATATGATAGCCGGTTCTGAAACAGGCTTCAGGCTGTGGAGCTGTGTAACCTTTCCGCCATCTTGGATTTTGACGTCACGGCGGCCATTTTTGACTCAAAATTCCTCAAAATTCCTCAAAATTGACTCAAAATGACTCAAAAATTCCCGTTTTCGAGGAAAAATTTCCCGTTTTCGAGGGAAAAATTCCCGATCCGAGAGAAAATTAGGATTTCGAAAAACCACAAAAGTCGTTCTGCATTAAAAACCACGAAATTCCTAAAACTGGCTTAAGCATCCTTAACTCAAGCCAGCGTTAAGCCTCTTTTAGAATTATGACGTCACCGTTGCAATTTTCGTTACGCCCGCCATATTGAAAATCCGCAATTTTTATGTTAGAAAATCGGGAAAATTTTAAAAATCATTAAAAAAATTATTTGATCGAATTAAATAAAAATCTTAAAAACCACTGTTGCAATTATCGTTATGGTCGCCATCTTGAAATTTAGTCACCATCTTGAAATTTAGATGCCATCTTGGAAATCCGTAATTTTTATGTTAGAAAATCGGGAAAAATTCCAAAATTCATCAAAAAATTAACTTAATAGAATTCTGATTGATTATATCGATGTACGTCCTTGGTTCGAAACCGGTGAGGGCTAAAAATAAAAAAAATCAGATCCTTCCTCCACAGAAGCCACCTACAGACTGACCTACCACCACCAATAACTAGGTATTTACCATCAGCTGGTATGACATCATGTCAGCCATCTTGTCTTTGTCCGCTGGAGGCAACCATCTTGTTTTCGTCTGCTATAGTGTGCTGGAGACATGTTAGTATAATGTTCTGTTCACCATAACTTTGACCTTGACCTTGAACTTTGACATTAACCTTAAACTTTGACCTTGACCTTGAACTTTGACCTTGACCTTGATGTCCATCACGGATCCGTCATTTTATGTTCAGTACATGCTAGTGGTCATTGCCACCATCATGTTTTCGTCTGCTGGAAAACACCATATTGTGTGTACTCGTCTTACCATCATGCTAGTTTTATTCTAACACGCTACAGTGCAGTAATCATTTATTATTACTGAGGTGCCCACCATCTTGAAATTTGACCGCCATCTTGAAATCATGTAATTATTTAGCTAGAAATGCGGGAAAAATTCCAATAGTCTCCGAAAAAATCAATTATTAATTTACAAATTGAATCGATGGATCCCTGTCCACGGTTCGATTCTTGACCAGAGACAGTTGTAACTAATTATTAAATAAATGTTAGGTTCTGTTTTCCATTACCTTTCGCGGAGTTTATTAATCAATCACTCTACGAAAATCAACTCAAGTCAATATACCGGACCAACGAATTAAATCAGTGCCGATTAGCCTATTATGAAAGTCTAATTTTTCAATAATCTAAATAACATATAAGCCGTTCATGTACAAAGCCACACATATAGATCAATTGTCTTCAGTCCATGAGACCGAGTCATGTCATTATCAGACGTATAGGCTAGTCATTTCAGGACCACATGACCTTCGTAATCCATCGTGACATTTTTATACATTCTAAAGAACCAAGTAACCTTGTTAAATATTTTAGTAACACCAAGAGGTGATAAACTAGTATATATTCAATCACTACATTTTGTACTACGCGCAATCAACAAAAAAGGAAGCACCAACAACGGAAAGACAGCACCACCAACGAAAAGAAAGCTCATTTGGAAGCACCGACAACGAAAAGGCAGCACCGCCAACGTAAATACAGCACATTTGGAAGCACCGACAACGAAAAGACAGCAGCGACAACGAAAAGACAGAACATTCGGAAGCACCGACATCGAAAAGGCACTACATTTGGAAGCACCAACATCTAAAAGACAGCACCGCCATCGAAAAGGAAGCACATTTGGAAGCACCGACAACGAAAAGGCAGCACCGTCATCGTAAAGGCACGGACCGCAAGACCGGGTCATGTCAATATCAGACATATAGACCATGAACTCAGTACACACAGGAAAAAGGAATGTACACGCAGGAAAACGGAACGTACACGCTGGAAAACGGAATTTACACTCAGGAAAACGGAATGTACACGCAGAAAAACGGAATATACACACAGGAAAACGGAATTTACACTCAGGAAAACGGAACGTACACGCAGAAAAAACGGAATGTACGCGCAGGAAAACGGAAGGTACACGCAGTAAAACGGAACGTACACGCAGGAAAAACGGAATGTACACGCAGGAAAACGGAAGGTATACGCAGGAAAACGGAACGTACACGCAGGAAAACGGATCGTACACGCAGGAAAATGGAATGTTCACGCAGGAAAACGGAATGTACACGCAGGTAAACGGAACGTACACGCAGGAAAAACGGAACGTAAACGCAGGAAAAAGGGAACGTACACGCAGGAAAACGGAAGGTACACGCAGAAAAACGGAACGTACACGCTGGAAAACGGAATGTACACGCAGGAAAACGGAACGTACACGCAGGAAAACGGATCGTACACGCAGGAAAACGGAACGTACACGCAGGAAAACGGATCGTACACGCAGGAAAACGGAACGTACACGCAGGAAAATGGAATGTTCACGCAGGAAAATGGAACGTACACGCAGGAAAACGGAATTTACACACAGGAAAACAGAAAGTACACGCAGGAAAACGGAACGTACACACAGGAAACGGAACGTACACGCAGGAAACGGAATGATCATAGGCTCCAAAATTCATTGGCTCCAATATTCATTGACTCCAATATTCATTGGCTCCAATATTCATTTACTCCAATATACATTGACTCCAATATTCATTGGCTTCAATATTCATTGGCTCCATCAGTCATTGTCACCAACAGTCTTTAGTTCCAAAAGTCTTTTGGCTCTAAATATATTTGGCTAGAATTCTTCGAGTCTAAGAGACTATGAGGCCACATGGCTACGAGTCTAAAATGATCTAGATATTTACGAGTTATACACGGCTTGCGAGGCTAGAGCTACGAAGCTTCTAGTTCACAAGTTTACATGACTGCGAGGATACAGGACTACTAGTCTACATGAGTACTTGACTACGAAGCTACTCATCTACAAGGCTCCAGTTGCCGTATCTGTCTTCGACGGAATTTTCTCTTTTGTTCCAACTGCACCACCAGCATTATGTTATAAGATTACATGGATACTTGCCTACGTAGCTTCAAGTCTACGAGGCTCCATTACATCATGTCTACGCGACTACGAGCCATGAGGTTACGAGACTACGTGACTACGAATCTTCAAGTTGACGAGCTGCGAGGATACAGATCTACGAAGCCTCTAGAAAACGAGTTTACGTGTCTGCATGGATACAGGAATACAATTCTGCATGAGTTCTTGACTACGAAGCTACTCGTCTACAAGGCTACAATTACTACATTTGTCTTCGACGGAATTTTCTCTTTTGCTACATCTGCTCCATCAGCATTATGTTATAAGATTACAAGGCTACTTGCTTACGTAGCTTCAAGTCTACGAGGCTCCAATGCATCATGACTACGAGACTACGTGCCATGAGGTTACGAGACTATGCGATTGCAAGTCTTCAAGGTTACGTGATCCCGAGGCTATAGGACTACCAAGCTTCCAGAACGTATGGTTACGAGACTGCATGACTAATTGGCGGCGCGGCTACGAAACTTCATGTCTCTAACTGACTACAATAGCACTATTCAGTGGTGAGAGTTAATTTATCTCATGCAAAGGTACTTGCTGCAAGTAGTTCCGCTTTTCAACATCAGATGACGTCACGTGTTGCTTGCAGGTAAATAATATTTATTTCTTATATGCGGGATGCTCACTATCGATCGCATAAGAAGGATGGCTTCGTTAGTCTCCAAGGAGAAGGAAGTTCAACCTTCCTGCTAGTGCTTCTCAGATTTGTCACGGTCCACCATCTTGGATTGCGACGTTACGGCGACCATCTTTGATGGGTGTGACCTTGACCTTTGACCGAAACCGCAGGAATGATCGCAAGCACTCGGATTAATCATCAAAATATTGATAAGAATAATCAGGAGCACACGGAGAAAACCATCACAATATTGATAAGAATAATCAGAAGCACACGGAGAAAAACGACACATGTTTTCTTTGATATCATAAAATTACAGGAAAAAAAATTAAAAATAAAAATAAATTAATAAAAAATTTAAAAAAATTATAAAATACATAAAATTCTGGCTTGTACTAAAACTCTATCTTTGCTCAACAATGATAAGTTTACAAGCTAGCAGAATCAGTTTATGTATTTTTTAATTTTTTTGAATTTTTTATTAATTTATTTTTATTTTTAATTTTTTTCCTGTAATTTTATGATATCAAAGAAAACATGTGTCGTTTTTCTCCGTGTGCTTCTGATTATTCTTATCAATATTGTGATGGTTTTCTCCGTGTGCTCCTGATTATTCTTATCAATATTTTGATGATTAATCCGAGTGCTTGCGATCATTCCTGCGGTTTCGGTCAAAGGTCAAGGTCACACCCATCAAAGATGGTCGCCGTAACGTCGCAATCCAAGATGGTGGACCGTGACAAATCTGAGAAGCACTAGCAGGAAGGATGAACTTCCTTCTCCTTGGAGACTAACGAAGCCATCCTTCTTATGCGATCGATAGTGAGCATCCCGCATATAAGAAATAAATATTATTTACCTGCAAGCAACACGTGACGTCATCTGATGTTGAAAAGCGGAACTACTTGCAGCAAGTACCTTTGCATGAGATAAATTAACTCTCACCACTGAATAGTGCTATTGTAGTCAGTTAGAGACATGAAGTTTCGTAGCCGCGCCGCCAATTAGTCATGCAGTCTCGTAACCATACGTTCTGGAAGCTTGGTAATCCTATAGCCTCGGGATCACGTAACCTTGAAGACTTGCAATCGCATAGTCTCGTAACCTCATGGCACGTAGTCTCGTAGTCATGATGCATTGGAGCCTCGTAGACGTGAAGCTACGTAAGCAAGTAGCCTTGTAATCTTATAACATAATGCTGATGGAGCAGATGTAGCAAAAGAGAAAATTCCGTCGAAGACAAATGTAGTAATTGTAGCCTTGTAGACGAGTAGCTTCGTAGTCAAGAACTCATGCAGAATTGTATTCCTGTATCCATGCAGACACGTAAACTCGTTTTCTAGAGGCTTCGTAGATCTGTATCCTCGCAGCTCGTCAACTTGAAGATTCGTAGTCACGTAGTCTCGTAACCTCATGGCTCGTAGTCGCGTAGACATGATGTAATGGAGCCTCGTAGACTTGAAGCTACGTAGGCAAGTATCCATGTAATCTTATAACATAATGCTGGTGGTGCAGTTGGAACAAAAGAGAAAATTCCGTCGAAGACAGATACGGCAACTGGAGCCTTGTAGATGAGTAGCTTCGTAGTCAAGTACTCATGTAGACTAATAGTCCTGTATCCTCGCAGTCATGTAAACTTGTGAACTAGAAGCTTCGTAGCTCTAGCCTCGCAAGCCGTGTATAACTCGTAAATATCTAGATCATTTTAGACTCGTAGCCATGTGGCCTCATAGTCTCTTAGACTCGAAGAATTCTAGCCAAATATATTTAGAGCCAAAAGACTTTTGGAACCAAAAGACTGTTGGTGACATGACTGATGGAGCCAATGAATATTGAAGCCAATGAATATTGGAGTCAATGTATATTGGAGTAAATGAATATTGGAGCCAATGAATATTGGAGTCAATGAATATTGGAGCCAATGAATTTTGGAGCCTATGATCATTCCGTTTCCTGCGTGTACGTTTGGTTTCCTGTGTGTACGTTCCGTTTTCCTGCATGTACTTTCTGTTTTCCTGTGTGTAAATTCCGTTTTCCTGCGTGTACGTTCCGTTTTCCTGCGTGAACATTCCGTTTTCCTGCGTGTACGTTCCGTTTTCCTGCGTGTACGATCCGTTTTCCTGCGTGTACGTTCCGTTTTCCTGCGTGTACGATCCGTTTTCCTGCGTGTACGTTCCGTTTTCCTGCGTGTACATTCCGTTTTCCAGCGTGTACGTTCCGTTTTCCTGCGTGTACCTTCCGTTTTCCTGCGTGTACGTTCCCTTTTTCCTGCGTGTACGTTCCGTTTTTCCTGCGTGTACGTTCCGTTTTCCTGCGTGTACATTCCGTTTTCCTGCGTGAACATTCCGTTTTCCTGCGTGTACGATCCGTTTTCCTGCGTGTACGTTCCGTTTTCCTGCGTATACCTTCCGTTTTCCTGCGTGAACATTCCGTTTCACCTGCGTGTACGTTCCGTTTTACTGCGTGTACCTTCCGTTTTCCTGCGCGTACATTCCGTTTTTTCTGCGTGTACGTTCCGTTTTCCTGAGTGTAAATTCCGTTTTCCTGTGTGTATATTCCGTTTTCCTGCGTGTACATTCCGTTTTCCTGAGTGTAAATTCCGTTTTCCAGCGTGTACGTTCCGTTTTCCTGCGTGTACATTCCTTTTTCCTGTGTGTACTGAGTTCATGGTCTATATGTCTGATATTGACATGTCCCGGTCTTGCGGTCCGTGCCTTTACGATGACGGTGCTGCCTTTTCGTTGTCGGTGCTTCAAAATGTGCTTCCTTTTCGATGGCGGTGCTGTCTTTTAGATGTTGGTGCTTCCAAATGTGGTGCCTTTTCGTTGTCGGTGCTTCCGAATGTCCTGTCTTTTCGTTGTCGCTGCTGTCTTTCGTTGTCGGTGCTTCCAAATGTGCTGTATTTACGTTGGCGGTGCTGCCTTTTCGTTGTCGGTGCTTCCAAATGAGCTGTCTTTTCGTTGGTGGTGCTGTCTTTCCGTTGTTGGTGCTTCCTTTTTGGTTGATTGCGCGTAGTACAAAATGTAGTGATTGAATATATACTAGTTTATCACCTCTTGGTGTTACTAAAATATTTAACAAGGTTACTTGGTCCTTTAGAATGTATAAAAATGTCACGATGGATTACGAAGGTCATGTGGTCCTGAAATGACTAGCCTATACGTCTGATAATGACATGACTCGGTCTCATGGACTGAAGACAATTGATCTATATGGGTGGCTTTGTACATGAACGGCTTATATGTTATTCAGATTATTGAAAAATTAGACTTTCAGAATAGGCTAATCGGCACTGAGTTAATTCGTTGGTCCGGTATATTGACTTGAGTTGATTTTCGTAGAGTGAATGATTAATAAACTCCGCGAAAGGTAATGGAAAACAGAACCTAACATTTATTTAATAATTAGTTACAACTGTCTCTGGTCAAGAATCGAACCGTGGACAGGGATCCATCGATTCAATTTGTAAATTAATAATTGATTTTTTCGGAGACTATTGGAATTTTTCCCGCATTTCTAGCTATATAATTACATGATTTCAAGATGGCGGTCAAATTTCAAGATGGTGGGCACCTCAGTAATAATAAATGATTACTGCACTGTAGCGTGTTAGAATAAAACTAGCATGATGGTAAGACGAGTACACACAATATGGTGTTCTCCAGCAGACGAAAACATGATGGTGGCAATGACCACTAGCATGTACTGAACATAAAATGACGGATCCGTGATGGACATCAAGGTCAAGGTCAAAGTTAAAAGTCAAAGGCCAAGGTCAATTTTCAAGGTCAAGATCAAAGTTCAAGGTCAAGGTCAAAGTTTAAGGTCAAGGTCAAAGTTCAAGGTCAAGGTCAAATTTCAAGGTCAAGGTCAAGTTCAAAGTTCAAGGTCAAGGTCAAAGTTATGGTGAACAGAACATTATACTAACATGTCTCCAGCACACTATAGCAGACGAAAACAAGATGGTTGCCTCCAGCGGACAAAGACAAGATGGCTGACATGACGTCATACCAGCTGATGGTAAATACCTAGTTATTGGTGGTGGTAGGTCAGTCTGTAGGTGGCTTCTGTGGAGGAAGGATCTGATTTTTTTTTATTTTTAGCCCTCACCGGTTTCGAACCAAGGATGTACATCGATATAATCAATCAGAATTCTATTAAGTTAATTTTTTGATGAATTTTGGAATTTTTCCCGATTTTCTAACATAAAAATTACGGATTTCCAAGATGGCGTCTAAATTTCAAGATGGTGACTAAATTTCAAGATTGCGACCATAACGATAATTGCAACATTAAAAGGATCCAATATGGTGGTCGTAACGTAAAGTGTAAGAATGACATGTTACTTATCCAAGATGGCGGGTGTAACGAAATATGCAACATTTATATAATCCAAGATGGCAACCGTAACGATAACTGCAACAGTGGTTTTTAAGATTTTTATTTAATTCGATCAAATTTTTTTTAATGGTTTTTTAAAATTTTCCCGATTTTCTAACATAAAAATTGCGGATTTTCAAGATGGCGGGCGTAACGAAAATTGCAACGGTGACGTCATAATCCTAAAATAGGCTTAACGCTGGCTTGAGTTAAGGATGCTTAAGCCAGTTTTAGGAATTTCGTGGTTTTTAATGCAAAACGACTTTTGTGGTTTTTCGAAATCCTAATTTTCCTTCGGATCGGGAATTTTTCCCTCGAAAACGGGAAATTTTTCCTCGAAAACGGGAATTTTTGAGTCATTTTGAGTCAATTTTGAGGAATTTTGAGGAATTTTGAGTCAAAAATGGCCGCTGTGACGTCAAAATCCAAGATGGCGGAAAGGACACACAGCTCCACAGCCTGAAGCCTGTTTCAGAACCGGCTATCCTATACTACTCATTTCTAATAAAAAATCTAAAAAAAAAAAAAACCGTTGCATGTTTTGTTATGTCCACCATCTTGAAAATACGTATTTCAATGCCAGAAATTCCGAAAAAATTCCAAAAATTATTTTAAAAATTGTCTACTACAAATGTTTAGTTATTTAAACGATTTCGGTCCTCGGTTTGATTCCCGACGAGAGTAAACTAGTAATTTATTAATTTATTAAAAAAATTCACAATAAAAAGTAATAAAAACATCTTACGACAGACCCGACATTTTGAATTATGTCACCACTTAATCATTTTCGTTACGGACACCATCTTGAAAATCGCTATTTATTATCCCATTTTAATGAAAAAAGTTCAAAATTCATCAAAAAATTAACTTATTAGAATACTGATTGATTAGATCGATTCCTGTCCTTGGTTCGAAACCAGTAAGAGCAAAAATAAATAAATAAAAAACGACAGATCCTACCTCCACGCAAGCCACCTAGACTGACCTCACACCACCAATACTAAGGTATATATCGTCAGCTGGTATGACGTCATGTTCACATCTTGCCTTCGTCTGCTGGAGTCCACCATCTTGTTTTAATCTGCTATAGTGAGCTGACGATATGTTAGTATAATTTTCTATTTATTACTTTGTCTTCGACTGTTGACATTGATCTTTGACCTTGACCTTGAACTTTAACCTTGACCTTGAACTTTTACCTTGAAATTTGGCCTTGATTTTGAAATTTGACTTTGACCTTTACGACCATCATGGATCCGACATTGTGTGTTCAGTACATGCTACCAGTAGCTACCACCTGCTAGAGGACATTGCCACCATCTTGTTTTCGTCTGCTGGAGGACACCATTTTGTGTGTGTACTCGTCTTATAGAGTGTATTACCATCATGCTAGTTTTATTCTGACCTGCTAGAGTGCAGTAATCATTTATTATTACTTAGGTATCCATCATCTTGGAATCATGTAATTATTTAGCTAGAGATTCGGGAAAAATCCAAAATTTATCAAAAAAATTTACTCATTAAAGTAATGATTGATTCGTAACTTGGTTCGATCCCTGGACGATAAAAAGTTAATGTAATATAGCATGAATTGAGCTTAATATTGACAGGTTCGAGAAATAAAAACACCTTAAGTTCCTTTACAAACATAAATTTTATTACATAAATTCTACACTACAACAAGTACAAAAAAAACACATGTAAATTATTAAAGTCTTGAGCAATTCTCGATTTAAACAGTCTTCTTAGAGTACAAGTAAGTCCTTGACATATCTTTAAATGATTTTTCAGTTTATCAGGTCTACTCATTGGTACACCACATTTGACACACAGAGAAGAATTATCGATTTCATTAAAAGGACAGTGGTATATTAAATGACGTTTTGCACTTAGAATATTTGCTAATGTTTTGCCACAGAAGATACAGCTTGATTCTGATGAATGTTCAACCCACCCTTTGCAAAATCCATGTGTCGTTTAAATCTTCCATTGTGTATGAACTGGCTAAAACACCTGTAAAATTGATATTTAATACATTCAGATTTATTATTACAATAGTGTATTACATAATCTCGTAATTTCATGTTTTTGATTTTATCACAGTATCTACAGTTGGGTGATGAAACACCGCTGGATGCTCCTTCCTTCATCAATGTCACTGGTACTGTTGACAACCATTGTAACACTGCTGAAATGTTAACTTCAGAAGCCTTCGAGGTCTGCTCTGCGGAAGATCTTGCACCCGTTGAAATCTCCTGCTGTGCTGAGAGAGTAGGTGTAGTTGTTGACGACGTTGTCATCGGGCTCTGCACTGATGATGGTAGGCCTTCCATCCAGGTCGGTGTTAATAATGGTAATGATGCCATTGTGTTCTCAAGAATAGCTATATACTGGTCTATTATGTTATGCAGGTCTAAATATACGATCCGCACGACACCGTGGCCGGAGGTGAACTGAGGGTCCAGTCGTCAGTACCTCACTTTTATATGCTGTGCTGGGGATCTTTAAGGTTTCACAAAGTTATTAGAAATGAACAGAAACAAGGTGTGATTCCGTCTGAATATAATTACGTCAAATTTATCAAAAGAAAATTTATAACAGTTATTAAAAAAAATATAAACATACAACATCAATTAAGTACTTAAACAGATCTCAGGTATATTCAGAAAAAGAAAATATGGGTCGACCCTAAATTCAATTATAAAAAAGTTTCATTTACTAAAAATACATAAACCAATAAAAAAAATACAAATATATTTAAACTATCCCAGTTGAGGTATGTACTTAAAGTCCAGAAATTATGTTTAAATGATGAACTTCGTCTGACGGCATAATTTAGGAGAGTTCAAAAAAAGGTTGAAAGATACAGTAGCACCGGAGGTCGGGGCTTCGTTTCCCGGAGATCACCCTGGAACATGATGCCAGGGCGCCTGTGTGCTGTTGAGGAAGGGAGATGAAAATACCAATTCGGCGTCCGGCTCTCGGACCCTGTCTGCGAACAGTCCAAATCAAAACTGATCATAACTTGTACACAGACAGTATACGGGGCAGAAAATGCCCACAAAGGTTAAGGGGAGGTGGGGAAAGTCGCGGATCGTCACTCACCAGACAGGAAAGTTGGCTTCTATTTACCGATGCGTCGCCAGCCAGGAACTGGATCCCGCGAATACGCGGCTGGGCGAGGACGTTTTCTTCATTAAAAAAAATGATTTAAAAGAAAACTAACTATTATGTTTCTTACTGTGCAGACGGACTAAACTACTTAAAAAAGATTACAGGGATAGCATTCCTTATTTAAGCGATTACATAGACGGTTGCGGCCGGATGGAAGTCTTGCAGTGTCTCGTCGACTCGCCGATAATCGCAAACGGTCCGTCTGCAGTCGCGACGCGAAGTGTCTCGCGAAGAACCGCGTCTCGTAATTAAAAGTAAATGTTCAATCAAAAGTGGGGGGAGGGACTGGGAGTCCGGACCGAAAGGTTCCGATGTTCCCCGAGTGGGCGTCATAAAAAAACTCTGACTTCGATGTCTCGAAGTTGGTAGCACTGGCCGACTTTAGCGCTACCTGTTGAGGGGTGTCTGAAATAAAAAAGAATCGACTCGCCCAAGGCGTCTGCTTAAACCAGGGGTTAATGGCACAGTCAGGAGCTGCACTCTGGTGGCCAAGATAATAAGTTACTGTTTCTGCCGCTAGATGTCGTGGGGTGGTCCATCTTTGCACACACTTTTTTTATGCAAGTCGTCCTTGGAGACGGTCGCTGTCTGCTGGGGTTTATGACCGGTCATTGGTCTTAGACGAATTCTTAGAACCGATAGGGGAGGGGGGTGAACAAAAGTGCAACGACGCTGGGAACGAGCGTCCATAACGTGACTCTCAAGGAGTGAACCTAAGACGTTTGCGTGACGGTAAAGGCTATGGTCAGCTCATCTCTGAGAAATGGTAACAACTCATCCAGAGCTGTTGTGAGCAGTTTTAGTCATAAAGTGAAGTAATGTTACAGGCCTGGGACGTGCCTGTAAGTGAGGGAAATGTTAAACGGTCTGCCAACAAAGTCTTAGACCTGCAGAAGGTCAGATAGGTCTCTGGGAAATGTGCTTTGGTATATTGGCACAAAGTTTAACTAAGGGGGTACACTAGCCTAACAAAGAGTAAATCATCCAAAGTAACCAAATTATAAGGAAAAAAAAATTCCAAAAAAAATTTAAATTAATAATAAAATTTAAAAAAAAGTGTCGAAATTCCTAATTTCCGGCACAATGCTCATTGGCTGGTACAATACATGTGTCAAAACATTAACTATGATCATTATGCTTGCAATTAACTTTCTCGGAGCATTTTTATAATGATGAAGTAAGCTATAGAGATGTGAAATTAGTTTATTACACTTGTTGCACTGAAATTGTATTATTTGAGCATTATTAGAACAACCGCTTCTTTCATGTCTGCGAGCATTTGAAGTTCTAGTGAATGATACACCACAGTATTTGCACTGACGCAATGAACGCTCGTCATCCATTAAAGTCTGTAATGTTGCTGGTGGAACAGCACATATCGTTCTCTCCTCTGCAGTCGATAGTACCGATGTCGTCAATATCTCCGCGACTATCGACACCGCTGTCATTGAGCTCTGCACTGATGATGGTAGACCTTCCATCCAGGTCGAAATTGGAACAGTAACCAAACTCGCGAAAATAACTGAAGACAGCCGGTTCATACTGCACCGCGGCAAGAGGTGGACTGAGGGTCCAGTCATCTGAACCTCACTTATATACGCGAGGCCTACTGGTATACTACATGTGTCAAAGTATTGACTTTATTTAAATTAATTATTTTATAGAAAAGGAAGCACATTTGGAAGCACAATCAACAAAAATGAAGCACAATCGGAAGCACAATTGGAAGCACAAAAAACCAAAGGAAGCACATTAAACGAAAAAGAAGCACTTTTGGAACCACAATCGCAAAAAGGAAGCACATTCGGAAGCACAATCACTAAAAGGAAGCACATTTGGAAGCACAATCATCGAAAAGGAAGCACATTTGGAACCACAATCACAAAAAAGGAAGCACATTTGGAAGCAAAATCGCAAAAAGGAAGCACATTTGGAAGCACAAACAAATAAAGGAAGCACATTCGGAAGCACATTCAACAAAAAGGAAGCACTTCTAACGAAATGGACGTACATTTTCACGAACATTCAACTCAGTAGGTTGCGTTCGTTAATTTTACGTCATGATACAATACCTTCATCAGTCATCGGCTACAACAGTGTTTTGGCTCCAACAATAAATGACGTCAAAAGTATTCGAATCCAAATAGTCTTAGGCCTAATGCTATTTGACTACAAGGCTACGTGGCTTCGAAGATACATGGCTCCAACTGCTCTAACAGCAAATTTGATAAGATTAGAAGGCTACTTGGTTAAGTAGCTACAAATCTACGAGGCTCCAAGGCATCATGACTACGTGACTACGAGCCACGAGGTTACGAGACTATGCGATTGCGAGTCTACAAGGTTACATGATCGCAGAGGCTATAGGACTACGAAGCTTCCAGAACACAAGGTTACGAGACTGCGAGGCTACAGGACTACGAAGCTTCCAGTACACGAGGCTATGTGGCTACGAGTCTACTAGGCTCTAACTGACTACAATAGTACCATTCAAAGGTGAGAGTTAATTATTTCACGCAAAATAACCTGTTTAAAGTAGTGCCGATTCTTGTCAACAGATGTCACTACATGATGCTTACAGGTAAATATTATCCGTTTCAGTTATTTTATGTGTGATGCAGGATGCTCACTAACGATCGCATAAGAAGGATGGCTTCGCTAAGCACCAAGGAGAAGGAAGTTCGTCTTTCTTATAAGTGATTTTCAGATGTCTCACGGCTTATTATTATTATTTGTATGACTGAGTAATGGTATTGTTGTTTGAATTACACCTGATAAAAATATTACAACTGATAATTTAGTATCAGAAATTCAATTAATTAAATTTAACTCTAAATAAAATGACAATACTAATTAAGTAAAAAATAAAAGCCTTCATGACTACACAGAAGCACTTGGAGAAACCACAAGAGTAGTATATAATAGGGCATACTAGATCAGGATGCAGGTAGTGGATTGAAGATTGTCGACCGCCATCTTGGATTTGTGACGTCACGGCGGCAAAAATTCCTCAAAATTCCTCAAAAATGACTCAAAATGACTCAAAATTTCCCGTTTTAAGAAAAAATTTCCCGTTTTCGAGGGAAAAATTCCCGTTTCGAGGGAAAATTTCCTGATTTAGTCCTTAAAAATCCCAACGGCTAGAAATGTCCTGATAGAGGCTTAAGCATCCTTAACTCAAGCCTCAGTTAAGCCTCTATCAGGATGTGACCTTGACCTTTGACCTTGACCCCGACGGCCATCTTGGATCCACCATCTTGGATGACGTCATTTCGTTTTCTCGAACATTCCGGCATTGTGTTATCGGCCATTTTGAATTATGACGTCACCGTTGCAATTTCCGTTACGGTCGCCATCTTTAAATTTATTATCCGATTTTAATGAAAAAAATTTAAAAATTATAAAAATAATTAAATAAAACAATTTTTAATAAAATATTTAAAAAACAAACATTTACAACACGGAGCTCGGAGTCCTCGGTTCAAACCCGACGAGTGCAAAAAAATAAAAATGGCGACCGATCCTTCCCCCGCGGTGGCTGCAGGCATACTGACTCCCTCCACTTTTTTTTTCAAAGCATATATATATCGTCAGGTAGTATGACATCATGTCCGCCATCTTGTCTTCATCCACTGGAGACCACCATCTTGTTTTCGTCTGCTAGAGTGTGCCGATATCATGTAGTATAATTATCTGGTCACCACACCTTTGACCTTGACCTTGAACTTTGACCTTGACCTTGAAATTTGACCTTGACCTTGAACTTTGACCTTGACCTTGAAATTTGACCTTGACCTTGAACTTTGACATTGACCTTGAACTTTGACCTAGACCTTGAACTTTGACCTTGAACTTGAAATTTGACCTTGAACTTGAAAATTGACCTTAACCTTGAAATTTGACCTTGACCTTGAACTTTGACCTTGACCTTGAAATTTGACCTTGACCTTGAAATTTGACCTTGACCTAGAAATTTGACTTTGACCTTGAAATTTTACTTTGTCCTTGAAATTTGACTTTGTCCTTGATGTCCATCACGGATCCATCATTTTATGTTCAGTACATGCTACCAGGAGCGACCACCTGCTGGAGTACACCATCTTGTGCGTGTACTCGTATTACCATCATGCTAGTTTTATTCTAACATGGTACAGTGCAGTAATCATTTATTATTACTGAGGTACCCACCATCTTGAAATTTGACCGCCATCTTGAAATCATGTAATTATTTAGCTAGAAATGCGGGAAAAATTCCAATAGTCTCCGAAAAAATCATTTATTAATTTACAAATCGAATCGATGGATCCCTGTCCACGGTTCGATTCTTGACCAGAGACAGTTGTAACTAATTATTAAATAAATGTTAGCTTCTGTTTTCCATTACCTTTCGCGGAGTTTATTAATCATTCACTCTACGAAAATCAACTCAAGTCAATATACCGGACCAACGAATTAAATCAGTGCCGATTAGCCTATTATGAAAGTCTAATTTTTCAATAATCTGAATAACATATAAGCCGTTCATGTACAAAGCCACACATATAGATCAATTGCCTTCAGTCCATGAGACCGAGTCATGTCATTATCAGACGTATAGGCTAGTCATTTCAGGACCACATGACCTTCGTAATCCATCGTGACATTTTTATACATTCTAAAGGACCAAGTAACCTTGTAAAATATTTTAGTAACACCAAGAGGTGATAAACTAGTAAATATTCAATCACTATATTTTGTACTACGCGCAATCAACAAAAAAGGAAGCACCAACAACGAAAAGACAGCACCACCAATGAAAAGGCAGCACATTTGGAAGCACCGACTACGAAAAGGCAGCACATTTGGAAGCACCGACAACGAAAAGGCAGCACATTTGGAAGCACCGTCATCGAAAAGGCAGCACATTTGGAAGCACCGACAACGAAAAGGCAGCACATTTGGAAGCACCGACAACGAAAAGGTAGCACATTTGGAAGCACCGACAACGAAAAGGCAGCACATTTGGAAGCACCGACAACGAAAAGGCAGCACATTTGGAAGCACCGACAACGAAAAGGCAGCACATTTGGAAGCACCGACAACGAAAAGGCAGCACATTTGGAAGCACCGACAACGAAAAGGCAGCACATTTGGAAGCACCGTCATCGAAAAGGCAGCACATTTGGAAGCACCGACAACGTAAAGGCAGCACATTTGGAAGCACCGACAACGAAAAAGCAGCACATTTGGAAGCACCGACAACGAAAAGGCAGCACATTTGGAAGCACCGTCAACGAAAAGGTAGCACATTTGGAAGCACCGACAACAAAAAGGCAGCATATTTGGAAGCACCGACTACGAAAAGGCAGCACATTTGGAAGCACCGACAACGAAAAGGCAGCACATTTGGAAGCACCGTCATCGAAAAGGCAGCACATTTGGAAGCACCGACAACGAAAAGGCAGCACATTTGGAAGCACCGACAACGAAAAGGAAGCACATTTGGAAGCACCGACAACGAAAAGGCAGCACATTTGGAAGCACCGACTACGAAAAGGCAGCACATTTGGAAGCACAATCATCGAAAAGGCAGCACATTTGGAAGCACCGACAACGAAAAGGCAGCACATTTGGAAGCACCGACAACGTAAAGGCAGCACATTTGGAAGCACCGACAACGAAAAGGCAGCACATTTGGAAGCACCGACAACGAAAAGGCAGCACATTTGGAAGCACCGACAACGAAAAGGCAGCACATTTGGAAGCACCGACAATTAAAAGGCAGCACATTTGGAAGCACCGACAACGAAAAGGCAGCACATTTGGAAGCACCGACAACGAAAATGCAGCACATTTGGAAGCACCGACTACGAAAAGGCAGCACATTTGGAAGCACCGACTACGAAAAGGCAGCACATTTGGAAGCACCGACAACGAAAAGGCAGCACATTTGGAAGCACCGACAACGAAAAGGCAGCACATTTGGAAGCACCGACAACGAAAAGGCAGCACATTTGGAAGCACCGACAACGAAAAGGCAGCACATTTGGAAGCACCGACAACGAAAAGGCAGCACATTGGAAGCACCGACAACGAAAAGGCAGCACATTTGGAAGCACCGCCAACGAAAAGGCAGCACATTTTGGATGCATCATCGAATAAGGAAGCACATTTGGAAGCTCCATCAACTAAAAAAGGCAAAAAGGAAGCACAAGTTACGAGATCTAAGTCTTAGTAAGAAATCATAATACAAGAAATAAAAACATTACATTCTTATAATTTAAATTATTTATTTTATTGCTTTACATTATACAAATGCAAGTAAAACAAGTCAATATTGTATGTAGCCAGCATTCCTCAGTTCCTTGAGTATGAAGGATATTTCTTTGATGCACGAATAGTTTCCTGCACAAAGCGAACCATGTAGTAGTCTTAGCCGGTCAACCAATATGTTTGGATCTTTCCATGATGTGTAACCATTCTCTTCTACCACCATCTTCCTTGCACCTTTATAATAAATATTATGATCTCTGGTGTCTTCCGTTTTACCACCAACCTCAGGGTAACTTTCATGTTTGAGACGGTGATCATCACAAGCTGATCAGATTTATTTAATATATCACGTCGTTTCCATCGTTTCGGTCTCAGGACACCGCCACATTCTTCGATCTTGGCAGCTTTAGGTGCTTCATCATAGTCTATGTCTTTGTCAACAGCCTCAGAGTCACTGTAACAATCACCGTAGAAGGAATCGTCTTCACCCAATTTACCGTAATAATTCGATGTTGATGATGTTGAAGTGTCTTCATCGTCTTCGTGCTTCCTTTTTAGGAGTCCATCATTTTTACAAAGTAGGAATGATCTACTTGAATTCGGCTAGAATATATTCTCACTTTTCACGTTAAGGATTCTTCCATTGTCTTCATGCTTCCGTAAATCATCAACCTTCTTCAATTTAAGTTCTTTGTCGAGATCGGAAGAGCCAAGAATATTATTGTCGTAATGCAGATCACTCTTCCTTAGGCTAGTAGATTCATCTTTGTCCTCTAGCTTGTACGCAGGCTTGGCGCTACAAGTTCTGCCATGTCTTTTTAGGCTCTCTCTCCGTGTAAACGACTTGCTACATCGAACACAACTTATCATATTGCGCAGTGGATTTTTAACACAGTCATTCTTCTCGTGTTGTCTTTTATTCTTTCTCAAGATAAACTCTTTACTGCAAAACTTACACCTATGTTTTTTCGAAACAGCGTCAGATCCCAAATCGGAATTCATATTAGTTACTGAGACTAATGCCAGATACCAATTGAGTGTTTTAAATTAGATTCAATACTTAAATAGAAATATTTTCATATTTCATCAGCGAGAATTAATATATCTCATGCAAAAGTACTTTATGCATGTAGTTCTGCTTTTCAACAACAGATATCGCCACATGTTGCTTGCAGGTAAATAATATTTAGTTATTTTATGCGGGATGCGGGATGCTCACTAACGATCGCAAAAGAAGGATGGCTTCGTTAGACTCCAAGGAAAAGGAAGTTCGTCTTGCATGTTGGTGCTCCACAGATGTCTCATGGCGTAATATTAATTTGACTGAGTAATGATATTTGTTAATTCCACCTGATAAAAATATTGCAAGTTTTGATTTAGTAGCAGAAATTATCGAATTAAATGTAACTCCAAATAAAATGACATGTCTCATTAGAACAACAAAAAAAAAATCCATGCAGAGAGCGGTTTCTCAGAATAGTCAGAAACACTTGAAGAAACCACAGGAATGATTGCAAGAACACGGGAAAAACCATCAAAATATTGTCAAGAATAATCAGGAGCACACTGAGAAAACCACTATAATATTAACAATAATAATCGGAAGCACACGGAGAAAACCATCATAATATTGGCAAGAATAATCAGGAGCACACGAAGAAAACCGCCACAAGTTTTCTTTGATATCATTAAAATACAAAAAAAAATTAATAAAAAATAAAAACGAAAAAAATTCAAACATTCTGCTAGCTTGTGAACTTCTCATTGTTGAGCAAAGATAGAGTTCTAGTACAAGCCAGAATGTTTGAATTTTTTTTCGTTTTTATTTTTTATTAATTTTTTTTTTTGTATTTTAATGATATCAAAGAAAACTTGTGGCGGTTTTCTTCGTGTGCTCCTGATTATTCTTGCCAATATTATGATGGTTTTCTCCGTGTGCTTCCGATTATTATTGTTAATATTATAGTGGTTTTCTCAGTGTGCTCCTGATTATTCTTGACAATATTTTGATGGTTTTTCCCGTGTTCTTGCAATCATTCCTGTGGTTTCTTCAAGTGTTTCTGACTATTCTGAGAAACCGCTCTCTGCATGGATTTTTTTTTTGTTCTAATGAGACATGTCATTTTATTTGGAGTTACATTTAATTCGATAATTTCTGCTACTAAATCAAAACTTGCAATATTTTTATCAGGTGGAATTAACAAATATCATTACTCAGTCAAATTAATATTACGCCATGAGACATCTGTGGAGCACCAACATGCAAGACGAACTTCCTTTTCCTTGGAGTCTAACGAAGCCATCCTTCTTTTGCGATCGTTAGTGAGCATCCCGCATCCCGCATAAAATAACTAAATATTATTTACCTGCAAGCGACATGTGGCAACATCTGTTGTTGAAAAGCAGAACTACATGCATAAAGTACTTTTGCATGAGATATATTAATTCTCGCTGATGAAATATGAAAAAATTTCTATTTAATTATTGAATCTAATTTAAAACACTCAATTGGTATCTGGCATTAGTCTCAGTAACTAATATAAATTCCGATTTGGGATCTGACGCTGTTTCGAAAGAACATAGGTGTAAGTTTTGCAGTAAAGAGTTTATCTTGAGAAAGAATAAAAGACAACACGAGAAGAATGACTGTGTTAAAAATCCACTGCGCAATATGATAAGTTGTGTTCGATGTAGCAAGTCGTTTACACGGAGAGAGAGCCTAAAAAGACATGGCAGAACTTGTAGCGCCAAGCCTGCGTACAAGCTAGAGGACAAAGATGAATCTACTAGCCTAAGGAAGAGTGATCTGCATTACGACAATAATTTTCTTGGCTCTTCCGATCTCGACAAAGAACTTAAATTGAAGAAGGTTGATGATTTACGGAAGAATGAAGACAATGGAAGAATCCTTAACGTGAAAAGTGAGAATATATTCCAGCCGAATTCAAGTAGATCTTTCCTACTTTGTAAAAATGATGGACTCCTAAAAAGGAAGCACGAAGACGATGAAGACACTTCAACATCATCAACATCGAATTATTACGGTAAATTGGGTGAAGACGATTCCTTCTACGGTGATTGTTACAGTGACTCTGAGGCTGTTGACAAAGACATAGACTATGATGAAGCACCTAAAGCTGCCAAGATCGAAGAATGTGGCGGTGTCCTGAGACCGAAACGATGGAAACGACGTGATATATTAAATAAATCTGATCAAGCTTGTGATGATCACCGTCTCAAACATGAAAGTTACCCTGAGGTTGGTGGTAAAACGGAAGACACCAGAGATCATAATATTTATTATAATAGTGCAAGGAAGATGGTGGTAGAAGAGAATGGTTACACATCATGGAAAGATCCAAACATATTGGTTGACCGGCTAAGACTACTACATGGTTCGCTTTGTGCAGGAAACTATTCGTGCATCAAAGAAATATCCTTCATACTCAAGGAACTGAGGAATGCTGGCTACATACAATATTGACTTGTTTTACTTGCATTTGTATAATGTAAAGCAATTAAAATAAATAATTTAAATTATAAGAATGTAATGTTTTTATTTCTTGTATTATGATTTCTTACTAAGACTTAGATCTCGTAACTTGTGCTTCCTTTTTGCCTTTTTTAGTTGATGGAGCTTCCAAATGTACTTCCTTATTCGATGATGCATCCAAAATGTGCTGCCTTTTCGTTGGCGGTGCTTCCAAATGTGCTGCCTTTTCGTTGTCGTTGCTTCCAATGTGCTGCCTTTTCGTTGTCGGTGCTTCCAAATGTGCTGCCTTTTCGTTGTCGGTGCTTCCAAATGTGCTGCCTTTTCGTTGTCGGTGCTTCCAAATGTGCTGCCTTTTCGTTGTCGGTGCTTCCAAATGTGCTGCATTTTCGTTGTCGGTGCTTCCAAATGTGCTGCCTTTTCGTTGTCGGTGCTTCCAAATGTGCTGCCTTTTCGTTGTCGGTGCTTCCAAATGTGCTGCCTTTTCGTTGTCGGTGCTTCCAAATGTGCTGCCTTTTCGTTGTCGGTGCTTCCAAATGTGCTGCCTTTTCGTTGTCGGTGCTTTCAAAAGTGCTGCCTTTACGTTGTCGGTGCTTCCAAATGTGCTGCCTTTTCGTTGTCGGTGCTTCCAAATGTGCTGCCTTTTCGATGATGGTGCTTCCAAATGTGCTGCCTTTTCGTTGTCGGTGCTTCCAAATGTGCTGCCTTTTCGTTGTCGGTGCTTCCAAATGTGCTGCCTTTTCGTTGTCGGTGCTTCCAAATGTGCTGCCTTTTCGTTGTCGGTGCTTCCAAATGTGCTGCCTTTTCGATGACGGTGCTTCCAAATGTGCTGCCTTTTCGTTGTCGGTGCTTCCAAATGTGCTGCCTTTTCGTAGTCGGTGCTTCCAAATGTGCTGCCTTTTCGTTGGTGGTGCTGTCTTTTCGTTGTTGGTGCTTCCTTTTTTGTTGATTGCGCGTAGTACAAAATGTAGTGATTGAATATTTACTAGTTTATTACCTCTTGGTGTTACTAAAATATTTTACAAGGTTACTTGGTCCTTTAGAATGTATAAAAATGTCACGATGGATTACGAAGGTCATGTGGTCCTGAAATGACTAGCCTATACGTCTGATAATGACATGACTCGGTCTCATGGACTGAAGGCAATTGATCTATATGTGTGGCTTTGTACATGAACGGCTTATATGTTATTCAGATTATTGAAAAATTAGACTTTCATAATAGGCTAATCGGCACTGATTTAATTCGTTGGTCCGGTATATTGACTTGAGTTGATTTTCGTAGAGTGATTGATTAATAAACTCCGCGAAAGGTAATGGAAAACAGAACCTAACATTTATTTAATAATTAGTTACAACTGTCTCTGGTCAAGAATCGAACCGTGGACAGGGATCCATCGATTCGATTTGTAAATTAATAAATGATTTTTTCGGAGACTATTGGAATTTTTCCCGGATTTCTAGCTAAATAATTACATGATTTCAAGATGGCGGTCAAATTTCAAGATGGTGGGTACCTCAGTAATAATAAATGATTACTGCACTGTAGCATGTTAGAATAAAACTAGCATGTTGGTAATACGAGTACACGCACAAGATGGTGTACTCCAGCAGGTGGTCGCTCCTGGTAGCATGTACTGAACATAAAATGATGGATCCGTGATGGACATCAAGGACAAAGTCAAATTTCAAGGACAAAGTAAAATTTCAAGGTCAAAGTCAAATTTCTAGGTCAAGGTCAAATTTCAAGGTCAAGTTCAAATTTCAAGGTCAAGGTGTAAGTTCAAGGTCAAAGTTCAAGGTCAAGGTCAAATTTCAAGGTTAAGGTCAAATTTAAAGGTCAAGGTCAAATTTCAAGGTCAAGGTCAAAGTCAAAGTTCAAGGTCAAGGTCAAAGTTCAAGGTCAAGGTCAAATTTCAAGGTCAAGGTCAAAGTTCAAGGTCAAGGTCAAAGGTGTGGTGACCAGATAATTATACTACATGATATCGGCACACTCTAGCAGACGAAAACAAGATGGTGGTCTCCAGTGGATGAAGACAAGATGGCGGACATGATGTCATACTACCTGACGATATATATGCTTTGAAAAAAAAGTGGAGTGAGTCAGTATGCCTGCAGCCACTGCGGGGGAAGGATCGGTCGCCATTTTTATTTTTTTGCACTCGTCGGGTTTGAACCGAGGACTCCGAGCTCCGTGTTGTAAATGTTTGTTTTTTAAATATTTTATTAAAAATTGTATTTTTTAATTTTTTTTATAATTTTTAATTTTTTTTCCATTAAAATCGGATAATAAATTTAAAGATGGCGACCGTAACGGAAATTGCAACGGTGACATCATAATTCAAAATGGCCGATAACACAATGCCGGAATGTTCGAGAAAACGAAATGACGTCATCCAAGATGGTGGATCCAAGATGGCCGTCTGGGTCAAGGTCAAAGGTCAAGGTCACATCCTGATAAAGGCTTAACTGAGGCTTGAGCTAAGGATGCTTAAGCCTCTATCAGGACATTTCTAGCCGTTGGGATTTTTAAGGACTAAATCGGGAAATTTTCCCTCGAAACGGGAATTTTTCCCTCGAAAACGGGAAATTTTTTCTTAAAACGGGATATTTTGAGTCATTTTGAGTCATTTTTGAGGAATTTTGAGGAATTTTTGCCGCCGTGACGTCACAAATCCAAGATGGCGGTCGACAATCTTCAATCCACTACCTGCATCCTGATCTAGTATGCCCTATTATATACTACTCACAAGATTGATAACCAGGAGCAGACAGAGAAAACCATCAAAATATTGACAAGAATAATCGGGAGCCATCGGAGAAAACCGTCACACATATTTCTTTGATATCAAAAAATCACAGAAAAAAATTTAAAAAAATAAAAATATTACTGATAATAAATAAAAAAATAAATAAAATACTTCGGTCAGCTTGTGAACTTCTCATTTGTAGAACAAGGATAGAGTTCTAGAACAAGACAGATTTTTTTTTTCAACAGTGCCAGTCATATTGATTAAGGAAGGAGCATACAACGGTGTTCCATCACCCAACTGTACATACTGTGAGAAAATCAAAAAATTGAAATTACGAGATTATGTAATACACAATTGTAGTAATAATAACTCTGAATGTATTAAATATCAATGTAACATGTGTTGTAGCCAGTTTATACACAATGGAAGATTAAAACGACACATGTGGTTTTGCAAAGAGCGGGTTGAACATTCATCAGAATAATGCTGTATCTTCTGTGGCAAAAATTTAGCAAATATTCCAAGTGCAAAACGTCATGAAATATACTACTGTCCTTTTAATGGAATCAATAATTCGTCTCTGTGTGACAAATGTGGTGTACCAATGAGTTGACCTGAAAAACTGAAAAATCATTTAAAGATATGTCAAGGACTTACTTCGTACTCTAAGAAGACTTTAAATCGAGAATTGCTCAAGACTTTAATAATTTACATATTTTTTTGTACTTGTAGTAGTGTAGAATTGATGTAATAAAATTTATGTTTGTAAAGGAACTTGTATTTTATTTCTGGAACCTGCCACTACTTATAAAGCTAAATTTGTTTTATATTACATTAATTTTCTATCGTCGAGGGATCGAACCAGGTTACAAATCAATCATTACTTGAATAAGTGAATTTTTGGATGAATTTTGAATTTTTCCCGAATCTCTAGCTAAATAATTACATGATTCCAAGATGGCGCCCAAATATTCAGAGGTGTGGACACCTAAGTAATAATAAATGATAACTGCACTCTAGCGGGTTAGAATAAAACTAGCATGATGGTAATGCCTCTATAAGACGAGTACCTACACAAGATGGTACCTCCAGCAGACGAAAACTAGATGTTGGCAAAGTTCTCTAGCAGGTGGTAGCTACTGGTAGAATGTACTGAACACAAAATGTCGGACCCATGTTGGTCGTCAAGGTCAAAGTCAAATTTCAAGGTCAAGGTCAAATTTAAAGTTCTAGGTCAAATTTAAAGGTAAACATCAAATTTCAAGTTCAAGTTCAAAGTTTAATATCAAGGTAAAATTTCAAGGTTAAGGTCAATTCAAGGTCAAAGTTCAAGGTCAAGGTCAAAGTTCAAGGTCAAGGTCAAAGATCAAAGTCAACAGTCGAGGACAAAGGTATGGTGAACAGAAAATTATACTAACATGTCGTCAGCACACTATAGCAGACGAAAACAAGGCGGTGGACTCCAGAAGACGAAGGCAAGATGGTGGAGATGACGTCATACCAGCTGACGATGTATATATATACTTTGTTATTGGTGGTGGTAGGTCAGTCTGTAGGTGGCTTCTGTGTAGGAACGATCCGTCGTTTTTAAATTTTTGCTCTTACCAGTTTCAAACCAAGGACGAGAATCGATATAATCAATCAGTATTCTAATAAGTTAATTTTTTTGATGAATTTTAAACTTTTTTCATTAAAATCAGATAATTAATAAAGATTTTCAAGATGGCGTCCGTAAAGATAATGATACAGTGGTGACATAATTCAAAACTTCGGGTGTGTCGTAACACGTTTTTATTACTTTTTATTGTCAATTTTTTTAAATATATTAATCAATTACTGGTTTACTCTCGTCGGGAATCGAACTGAGGACCGAAATCGTTTAAATAACTAAACATTTGTAGTAGGCAATTTTTAAAATAATTTTTCTGAATTTTTTTTTGGAATTTCTAGCATTGAAATTACGGATTTAAAGGTGGTGGTCGTAACGAAATATGCAACGGTTTTATTTAAAAAAAATATTTATTTTATAAATATTAAAACTTTTTCATTAAAATCGGATTATATATATATTTTTTTTCAAGATGGAGGACATGACGTCATACTTGCTGACGATATATATATATATATATATATATATATATATATATATATATATATATATATATATACATACCTTGAAATAAGTGGTGGGAGCTCAGTCTGCCAGTGGCTTCCATGGAGGACGGATCGGTCGTCGTCAATTTTTTTTGCCCTCACCGGGTTCAAACCGATGACACCGAGATCCATGTCATTAGTGTGTATTTATTTTTTAAAATAATTTTTTAAATTCATAATTAAACTCGATTATTAAATTTTTGTATAAATTTTAAAATTTTTCCCGTTTTTCTAACATAAAAATTACGGATGGCGACCGTAACGCAAATTGCAACGGTGACGTCATAATCCAATATGGCAGTCATAATCCTAGATGACGTCAGAGGCTTATCAGATGCTTTAGACATGGATGCTTAAGCCTCTTTTAGGATATTGTGTTCTTTCTAAGGCAAAAAGTATTTTGAGGTTTTCGGAATCCTAATTTTTGAATTGTGGAATCTTTTGAGTTTTTTTTAGCGGGATTTTTTTTTTAAGAAAAAATAGAAATTTGGGCACATTTGAAGAAATTTTAGGCAAATTTTGGCAAATTTGAAGGTCAAATGTCAAGGTCAAAGTTCAAGTTCAAGGTCATCTAAGATGGCCGCCGTGACGTCAGAGATGGACGTGACGTCAGAGCTCGGTCTTCTCCTCGCTTCTCACCCAGAACCGTTAAACATTTTGAATTTTTGTGTGCAAATTTGTTTGACGTAACGAGACTCTAAGAAATTGAATTTTAAAAATGATAGTAAATTCATCAACATTTTGTGAGATATACCTGAAAAAGTCAAAATAAATCAACAGGACACTCCGCGGCAAATATATAGGCCTATAAGATATATATATATATATTCATATTTGTAGATTATTATAGGTAAATAAACTAAAAATAATCCCTCACAAGATTAATATTAAGTTTCTAACATCTTGTAATAATATTATACAAAACTTAATAACTGCAAGAGAAAACATAAAAAATTTAAATTAGTTATTTTTTTCTGTGTACATTGTTATTTAATTTACAGTTATGAAAACAACTTTACTTATTATTTTTTTTTTACAAATCAAATTACTGTCACATTTCTGTGCTGTCTAGGCATTTAAAATTAGTTATCAGTTAATACCGGCTTGATCTCTGTGTTTTTATTCATCTTTGGTATCTACTCTTAAGGTTTTTTTTATGACATAAAGTGTAAAACAGCAATGGTATATGTCCATAAAATTGTTTTAAATCAACTTCGCCCAAATATCTTGGGCGTGCCACAAACATGGCGCCCACCATCAGCTGAATAAAAAACAACTTAACGCAGTATACATGTAGTATAACGCATGTATAACCACCCCTTATCGACCACTACACTTAAATTATTTCTAGAAAATACACTTAAACAGGATAATTCAAAGATTTTTGTGTGAAAATCAACGTTGTTGTCAAGTTAGTCCGATAGATGGCAGACGGTATGCCCAGTGTAAACAATGTCTGAGTTTGATACATATTTTACCAACATTATGACAACGAAAATAACTATTTTATCTCAGAATTTATTTTTATCGTTATGCGTAATATCAAATTTAAAAAAAATGTTTTAATTTTTGTAGTCACACTTTTGCCGCTAGGTTATTTTTCATACTATCGCCTGATTTTTTTAGTAGAGATGTGATTGGAAAAACTAGTAATTTTTTTTCAGAATATTTTCCCTTATATCATTTAAAAGTTTATTTTTTCAATTACCAATGTAAACTTACCTAATTTAAAATAGGTTGATATAAGTTATACAATAACTTCTTTACTGCACATTGGTATGTACTGCTTAGACAACAATTTTTTGTTCCTAACAGTTGGTAGAGGGTGACATGGGGGTTACTCAACTCTCAAATTTTATGTGTGCCATTAGGCGGCAAAGTAAATAAAATTTTATGTTTTATTTGGTTCTGTTTGTATAGAAATGTTGATAGAATTAATTTTGTTTATGTGGTGGTAGTACGACTCATTGGAAATTTTTACGGTTTTTCAGAAAATACTTTTCCGAAAAATTTACATCCCTTGTTCTTAGTATGGGGCTGTCCCGGTATTAGTAATTGGCGTGTTGGTTATTAGTTATTAGTCATTGGCGTGTTGGTTATTAGTATACCTACACCCGCATATTTCGCGGATTCATTTGGTACCAGGCTAAAATTCACAGTTTTATGTATACTCTACCCACATTCCTATCTGCTGGTTTCTTTCTGCAGAACTTCCCAATCTTTAGAGTGGTTCGATGAGATTCGCACTCTCTACTGCTAGCCGGTGGTTGACCGGTCCACAGTCGTACAGAGGAGTGTCCAACTTACTACAAGTTAATCATCGAAGCAATATCAAGTTATACCAAGTATTGTAACAGGGGCAAGATGGGAAACTGACAAGAAAAACGCGAGACAAGTAATGCCAGCGAACCTGGCGGTGTGAAGTGTACCTCCTTTTTAATTGCGTGAAACTAGTGTGCGGAGCGTAAAATAACTTGAAAGCAATGCAGTAAATTATTGTCTCGCGCTTCGCCAACGCTAATTGGCCAGAGTTTCCCGTATTGCCCTATTACGATAGTTGATTATTCAAGTTTTTAGTATACCTTGCGACTAGAGACCGGAAAATTTCGCGGCTTCATTTCGCGCGATACGCTAGAATCCAAACACACGTGCCTCCATATTTCTCCTGTAATTGGCTCATAGTTTATATAAATAAATCTGAGCCAGTGAAAAACCTTCAACCAAAAAAACTTATCGAATGGCAAGCATCCCAGTTGACAGGTCTCACAAGGCAGTAGCCAAAGAACAAGTGGCATTTGCCCGAGTGTGTAGCGGATTGTGGAGTCCATCCTGGAGGTAATTGAAACCGCGAATTTTTCCAGTCCCTACTTGCGACCAATTGAATCCACGACATTTTCGGGTGACTAGCTATTAGGCCGGTATTCTACTGTAAAATATTTTATAAAACATCTTTTATAAAATATATTTTCCATCTTTTAATAAAATATTTGATGAGTGCTTATTTTATAAAAGTTCTTGGCTGTCAAGTACACTACATAAAAGATTGTTGTCAAAGAAGTAGTCAGTAATTGCATAGCATTTGATTGTTTGTAGTGTATTAAGTGTTCATTAAACAGTTAAACTTATTAACCACATTGAATTGTTTAAAGAAAACATTACTATGGATGACAGGCCCCCCACATCATTCTGTGGGCCCCGTTGCTAGAGGTCATGATGATCCCCCCCCCCTCATTTTTATACTAAAAAGATTTAAAATTTTTTTTGGCTTCTATGTATATTTATTCTTAACCTTAAACACAATTATTTTTGTAATCTTCGTGCTTTGCACTGTACAGCATTTCATTACATTCATACTCAGTAATCAACATTTTTGTCGTTTCCAGAGTCCAAATGTACTTATTTGAGGGCTTAGTGGACATTTTTAAAATTTACTACCATGAATCGATGTAAACAATCAAATTCTTTTATAAAATGTAATGCCAACCTATTACATTTTATAAAATAAATTTTATAAAAGATATAATTTATAAAATATGACCTATTACACTATAAAAGAATCTTGGTCAAAGAAGTTTTATAAAAGATGATTTATAAAATATTTTACAGTGTAATACCGGCCTTAGAGAATGGGTACGTCGCCGCCGTCGCGTGACGTCGCAACGCAGCAGCGGAGGAGGGGGGGGGGTGACGCGCGCGACGCGCATGCGCAAACCACCCCTCCCCTCCCGCGCCGCGCGGGTCTCTGGGACGCGCGGCCCCGAAGACGCCAGTAGCGTGGACGCCGGGTCCACGAGCGTCGGCCGTTGCTCGTCGCCCGCAGTGCGTTGCTCGTTGTCCGTGTCCTCCCGCGGCTCACGACCGCCTGCAGGTAAACACGACGCGTGCGCTCTGCGACCCTGGCCCCCTCACTCCCCCGCTCCGCCCCGCGGTCTGCGCCACGAGGCTTGTCTCGAATTTGACAGCTCTCAAAAGTATTAGCAAGGGTTATGCGCGTTCTTTCGAACACACAGTAAAGAATAGTGTCATAACTCAAGAAATTCAATTTTTCACTAACTACACGAAAATATTAAGGAAAATATCTTCCGGAGTAAAATACTGTTGTATGTCTTTTTGGTGTAAAAAAAATTGTGATTCAAAAAATCCATTATTATATAAATAATTATAGAAATGTGTATTTAAAATCCAGTAGAATAATGGTGTAAGTGTAGTTAAACAAAGTTAAATTTCTTTTTATGTATGAAACTATTTTACTATGTATGCATTTGTAATTCTTTGCAAGTGACACTTGTGATTTTTTTTTTTTAACTGTCAAATTCCAGACGAGTTACACGTCACAGACTATAACCTGAACACCCAGCCGTTGCCGGGATGTGGTTTTCGATGTCTTGAACACGAAATGTTTGGTGCGATCCAGTCGATTTTTCACAACGTAGCTTTGAAACCAAAACCGCTCTGTACGAGTTACTTAAAAAAAATCGTGGCAGGTGAAGAAAAAAGTATAATATATCATTGTAGGCACGAGTTTCTGAATGTTGTTACGATGTTCAAATTTCCAAAACTTAAGAAACAAAAAAAAAAAAACCTCTTCAGTACTTTTTTATAGTTATATTTTAAAATAAATGTGTGATATTCATTTGGAAACGATATTTAAAAAAAATACTCCCTTTAAAAATGCTTACAATGAAAAACATTATTCCCGCTGGAAGGAGTTATACCAGGTAGGCAGGACCCTTAATAATGAACTAAGAAATCTAGTAGGTTCAACGATATTTAGGATAGCTTCCATGGTCATGTATATTTAGAGGAATGTCCTCAGCTCATTCTGCAAAATAATTTTTGTTAATCTTACAAGTATTTAAAAACTGTGTTAAAATTAGTTTATGGTAATAACATGTTAAAATTACTGTTAATTGGTCACTCACCTTATATATGTCTCAACTTGAGTTCAGTGAGAAGCTGTAATTCGACAGTCCTTACTAAAAGAGCTTATCATTGGCTCAGAGTCGTCTATACATAACTGGAGGTCAATAGCAAAAAAATGCCACAGGTAAAATTGTTCTAATTTTAGCCTGATAAAAAACGCCAATTTTATTCGGTCACTATTTATTCTATAACAAACCTTAAAGTTTGGCGAATAATTGATACGGGGAATTACCAGTGAAAAGATTTATTTCAAGAAAATATTTCATTGCAAAATTAAAGGTCCTGTCTCAAAACACCGTAGCTTAAATATGCCTGTTGGGAGCTTCACACATGTAATTATTTTCCTCTTTCGTTTTTAGCGAATCACAAAATTAATTCCTATCACTACCACATTAGCATTGAGCAGTCAAGCATAAAGTGAACGATGTTTTGCTAGTCGCAGACAGCATATAAACACACGTTGAAAACCTAGAACATAACTTTAGTGTTTCTAATTACACCACGCCACCAACATTTCTCGCGAAAGGTACAACTATCTCTAGAAGAGACCGAGAAAGTTCGCTTTTTGATTTCGTGGTTGGGTAAAATTTAAATACTTAACCCCTTCGCGCTACCTCTGCGATGGATCTACAGTTTAGGTATATGTCATTGAGTCAAATTTAAGTTTTATAACTGGTTATTTTTCTCTGCTATTTGAAAACATATTTTTATTAATAATTTAGGTTTGCACAAAAAAATTAATATTTTATAATTTTTTTGATGTTAATTTTTTTACGGTTAGTTAAATTAACCTGTATTCATTGTTTAACATTTTTTTCTGGAATTTATTTCTGCTTTATTATCCATCACGAACAGCCCAGAAAATTCATTTCCCAACAGCCAATGGGAAGGTGCATTAATCTGGGTACATAGAGGACTGGGAATTCTATCACAGAGGTAATTGAATCCACGAATTTTTCCAAATACTAATATCTAGCTGGATAAGTTCCTGGCGGAAGGAAAAAAAAAAGGGGGGGGGGGATATCTGACTGCTCGTTAAACTGGGAATTACCATGTTCATGTTTGTGAAGATTCTTTCCTTAGTGGTTGTTGCCAATTAGATAAGCTTTTGGCTGGGCTTACGGGAGAGAAGTTGTGGTAACTTTGAACACACGCTATTCAATAGATACGGTTGAAAATGATTGTACAAACCAGGGGAGTAAGGAGGAGCTAAAAGGACTTGCAGAATAGCTATATTGGCATAAAATCTCTCTCAGGTATACAGAATGTTAGGAAATCGCGGTTCATAAATTAAATGGGTAGGAGGGAATGCTAAAACAAACAATTCTGTTTGAGGATGATATGTTCCTGAAACGCAACCCTGCAAAGTCACAGGAGCGAACAGCAGCGCACTAATTTGAATTTCGCGCGCATTAGGCGCCACTCTAGAGGCTGACGTGACGCGCGATCGCAGAGCCGTGACGTTCAAACTCTCAGCGGGAAGTAGATGACAGAAGTGTAAAGTTACCCGTACACACTAGCAACTAACTGTCTGGTGTGGACATCATCCATCGTGGTATGAAACTCCCAGTTATAAAGGTTTTCCTGTTCGGTACACACATATAGTGGAGGAGTCTCTCGTGAATTTTCACTGCTCCTACAGCAATTACATTCGCTTCCCAGTACACTATGTATCGGCCATCTCTGAGAATGAAAAATCTGCCATGCCGTTGTTGTTCGTAAATTCTGTAATCGTACCACTCATTACTGAACCGTCAACACTGTGCTAGTCGCCCAAAGTCAAAAGTTAAAGCACCACAACCAACCATCCGCTGTGATATACATAAGACTGCTAGTTGCTAGTGGGTGTGCCTAAGGCCTGTTTCACACATATGCGGTTCCATTCGGCTCATGTTCTTTTTTCGGTTCTTTTTTTTCGGTCACTGCCGACAAGTCTGAAACGTTGCTTCAGTTTCTATTCGGCACCTCAAGAGAAACAGTAGAGCACCGAATACTGCCTCGACGCGAAAAGGTTTCATCAGGTAAGGTATGAACAAGCTTCCAGAGAACAGAAAGCAATCAGCACGTGCACACACGCGCGGTTCAGTTTCTGTTTTAACCTGATAGTGAGTGCACATCTATTTCTTGACAGTTTCGCATTTTTTAAATTATATATCCTGAAGTAATTAAAAAAAAAATTGGTCTTCATGCTCTCTTAGCTTCGGGAAAATGGCGCGTGGAATGCTCCAAATTACTGCTGTAAAGTGATGAGAGGATGCTCCCAATAAATTATACTTTTCCTTCTTTTTTCTTTTTTTTTAAATTTTTCTACAGAGAAACAACATGACAACAGCTTGATCAATATTGAGTGTACGGAAGAGAATCCAAAACCTCGTGTGATCCGTATGAGAACCGAACCGAATGGAACCGCATGTGTGTGAAACAGGCCTAATTAAACGTGTATGTCCCGCTTGTCTTCTGCTTCATGCAGAGTGTTTGAACATTACGGCTGGGCCACTGGAGTTGCGCCTAGATGCGCGTGGAATTTAACTCCTATCGCTTCTGTTCGTGCCTTTCCTGCGCAGGGTTGCGTTTCTGGGCAATTTCTTTTTTTATGCCCTGCCCCTTATAAAATTTATGCTTTACAATTAACGACTATCTTGTAACAGAACAGAAGAAAAAAAAGAAAGAAAAGGAGATCAGGGAGGGTGGGGTGGTGAGATGGGGTAAAGATCGTTACCATTTCATTCTCAAGATCCCCTTTCAAGGGAAGTCAGGCGTAGGTAAGTGAATTTCTACCAGCTGCTGCTGACATTATCTCTCATCGGCTCCAAGAAGATACTTTTAGATTTACCGTCAAATACAGAAATTAACTAACTGATGATTTTAAGAACAGAGAACAGTTAAAAACTACTTACCAATTAATTTTTAAATGAACTGCACCGTTAATTTTTTTAAACAATTCGTGCAATTCGTGCTTACTTTTCTGTAACTTAAAAAACTATATGCATCGCTACAATTTCGCTTTTTTTTAGAAAAATAATTGTCATCTTTACATTACAAAATTTTAACTTCCTTATAATTTTATTTTATTTTTTGCAAATTCTAGATATACTGTTTTTATTAAAAATATTTTAGCGAGAACGCTTTACACTTAAAAAAGTCCATACAAAAATAAAAAAATAAAGGTCTCCAACATCATAAACACTCAACATAACGCCAAAATTCATCATATCTGACATCAATTATGATCTAGTCGGTATGAAACTAACATATAGCAAATCACTAGTATTTTGCTGTAAATGAATTGCATGAAGGTGTATAGTTCTGTTTTGCTATAAATCTAACGACTTTAGAGCAAACAGTATCTGTTGTTGTATCCTAAAATGAATGCTATTTCATTATAATTTTCTATCGCCCCACAGCGTATGATATAAATTAAAGATAGTGATACAAAATACCATTTATTGCACGTAAACAAATACAATTTTAGCAGAATTTTATGCTTATTCAGTATTATGTTTGTGTTCAATATTTAAACAAAACTTCCATTAGTATGGAATTTTTTAGTATTTTGTAGTACCTATTTTGCATAAATAAATACTCAAAATAATGGAATGAACGTAGAAGGTTTTTAACTTGAATTGAATTGGGTTTGATAATTTTAGTTTTTCAGACAAAGTAAAAACCCTAATACGATGTAACGTCAAATGACCGTGTGGGAATACATAGGTAGATCGTTCGGAATTAATGCCACCACATTGTTCTTAAGTAAATTACACTTTATACAGTTTATATATATATACACACACACACACACCTACACACACACACTAGCTTTAACCCGCGGCTTCGCTCGCGTTGATGTCCTTAAATAAGTACCTATCAAAAATCATTGCAAAGAAAATAAAATAATATGGTAAATTGTTTTTTTTATTGCGTGTCTGGGCTCATCAGTATTTAAAACTACGAACATAAAATTTAGCTTAAAAAACTGAAAACATGCTTATTGAAATATATTTCACTATTACAAAAAATAAATAATTTGAAATACTTACATTTCAAAAAGTTCAAAGTATTAACGTATAATAATTAATTTTTCTTTATAAGAGCTTAAATCTGAGTATTACTAGAATGTTTCTGTATACTAGTTTATAAGTTTTTTCTGTCCGGTGCAAATATGTGTAGATTTCGGGCATTGGACACACGTGAACAGGCTACATATAGTTGGCCATGGGAAAAGCACGGAATTTACAAATGCACCCCTGCTACCTGCAATGTTTGCCCTTGAGCTTTGTTGATGGTAACAGCAAAACTAAGCCTGACGGGAAACTGAACTCTTTTGAATTGGAACTGTATATCAGCGAGGATAATTGGAATTCGAGGTACGATAACACATTCCCCTTTACCAACACCTGTTAAAATAGTGGCACCAAGTATATTCTGCCCCAATTGTGAAATCCGAAAACTCGTTCCATTAAATGTCGAGAAGCATCTAAATTTTGCATAAGCATAACTTATACATTTAGTTTCATTTGAAGTTTATGTGAGGGTACACCCAAAAGTTCAAGTGAATTTAAAAACTCCGCAGGATATGAAGAGCTTTGTACTGTATCCATGATTGTATCTATTGACAAATACTCCTTCATTTTCCCTTGCACCTCTTTTAAAATATGTGTTAATTTGATTAACGATATAATTTTTTGGCGCCAATATTGCTCTTGCGCACAACCACTGATCACTATTCAAATTTTGTTGCAAGTCCGGGAAAACTTGGGTAATAAGATCCACATAATTTTCTACTAAATTACACAATTCTCTTGAAAGTAAAATATAATCTTCAGCATCAACGTCCAAACAACCATCACCAAAGAAAATTAACAGACACCTAACCTCAAAAATAAAAATATTTTAAGTATTGCTTCGCGGTGACAGAAAAATAAAATTGAATAGTGAATTGACCACCGGTATTATAGTATTAGATTAGCGAATTATTTAATTTACTTTTTGAAACGCCAGATGGCGTTAAATTTCATTCAAACTACTCAAACTCTCAGTCGGAAGATCATACACACCAATATCAATTTTTTTGCCCTTCAGAAAAAAATATTGTTTTTTTTTTAATATAAAATATGTCCTATTTCCTTTACTATACCCTTGAAAATATGCACACAAAATTTCATGATAATCAGTTGAGTAGTTTCCGCGTGAAAGCGTAACAAACAAACAAACAAACTCACATTCGCATTTATAATTTTAATGGGGATATATATATATATATATATATATATATATATATTAAAAGGAGAGAACACTTTCCGTAATGTTAAAGTGAGAGATAGTAAGTCAAGGGACCTATCTAGCGAGCTACGGATTCACTGCACCCACACTATCTACACAGGAACTAAAATATGTACAGCATGCTCGGAAAATCCTGTCTGCCAATTTAAAGGGTAGAAGAGAATACCAAAACAAATAGTTTTTTTTTGGTCAGGTAACGCATGTCCGGAAACGCAACCATTTAAAGTTATAGGTACGAATAGCAGCGTGTTTGAATTTCGCGCGCATCTAGGCTCTACTCCAGTGACTTATGGCCAGTTGCACCATTCTGAGCTCAAGAATGAACTAAGGATCATTCCTCTGAACGTTGCGCCAACATATACTGGGACTACACTATATTCGTTCGCGACAACTATGGTTCCTACATTTTTCATCTGCGACAACAGTCAGCAGCAGTGTCGAACAAATGTTAGGTGCATTTTTATTGGTGGGCTGGAACGATATGAAGTCGCTACAATCGATTCTGACACGGCGAGCAAATGGTCGATGCGATTGCCACAAGAGAACAGCACGTAAAGTCGCTGCCTCATCTTTTGAATTTTAATAACGACTGAAAACACATACAGAGGTGACCGATATGCACACGGCGTGCGAGGAGGCGAGATGAATTGCAGCAGTATCAGCGCGCATTCACCAAGGGCGGTTTCACAACGGACACGTACCGAACAGGAAGATACTTTTTCGAACGTCTTAATCCGGCGACAGCCTGATACTACGAGTTCCATGCCACGAATGAAAGAATGACGCCAGCACCAGGAGAAGAGTTAAGGTGGTCGCCTGGCTCGGTTCACCAAACTGCGTGCAGAGCTTCAGTTGTTAACGCGCCATTCACAAACCGCTCAATATTTATTAAAAAATATCTGATTACGAATAGCTTTTAGGAGTACCGCACTTGCCCATGCGAGTTTAGTTCCACGGTTTCGTCTATATCATTTACTTCTTGGAGAGTGAGTAAAAGGCTAAAACGTGTGTTTCCACGGACGTTTTTAGGTAAGAAAAATTCTACACGTAGAATTGTAAATTACGCAAGGAAGTGCATGGGGCCTTCATCTTTAATATTCCAGCATAAAATGACAGGTTCGCCACCTTAAGTCCCGCAGAGGCGTGTTACGGGCGAGAAGACTGCCAGTGCAGAGACTGTGGACGTGCGATGCGAGCGCTAGTGCCCCCCTAGCGACCGCCGAGCTCTTGAGATCTCGTGCGTCCACCAGGCGGCCACATTAAGGCTGGTGTCACACTACACGCGTTTATACCGCGGCGGCTTAAACTTCCCCATCGTATCGTGACTGAACATTCATTCAACCGATTTTCTCACAGTGCACAATACACGTCTCTCAAGAATCCACTAAGTAAATTCATTAAATTTTAACTTGTAAACAATAAATCTAGAAAAAAAAATCACCGAGTAGGTACTGGTTATCACTCCGGTTTAACTCATTCAGTCACACTTTGTCAATGTTTTATATATATACAACTTAATTTTTTTGTAGTAAATATGCGTATTTTTTATTTTTTAGTATGGTAATAATCTCTATGTTATAATTATAATACTATGTATAATCGTTGTATAATAATTAATACAAGTAAAACCAAATATATTAATTTAATAGCCATAGTGTATGATGGCTACTAAAATGTAGGTACACCTTAACCCAAACATTCAAGGTTTGATAAATTCCATGTATGACTTAGATGTAAAGTGTCCACTTCAGTGGACGAGAAGACTGAAAGGTTTAACCGCACCGTGTGAAACTGGCCTATGAACGCCGCCACGCTCGAATGAAGATATCCCGCGTCTCGTGGCCGAACAGGCGTCAGCTTACACTTGAGCCACAGCGCTGAACATGCGTGTTAGTAACAGCATCACATGGGAGACACAGCCACTAAAGTGACGCCTACATGCGCGCGAAATTTAAGTTTGCCTGCTACTGTTCTCACATGTATAACTCTCGGAAATTTGTTCCTTAACAAAAAAAAACAACTTTTTATTTGGCATTCTATGCCGTTCATTAAATTTACGCCTGGAGTTTTTAAAATTGATTATTACTTTCATTAATTTATTCATTCATTTGATCATTCATAAATAACACCAGACAAAATGGACAACCAGTTTTCTGGCAAAAATGTTTTCTTGCATCTTTGTGCTAGCTACTTAATACAACGTCAATATTTTTTTTGTAAAAGTAATTTAGAATTTTTTTTTGTTTTATTCCATACAATCGATTGGATGTTGGTTTTTAGATTTTATTAAAATATTTATCTCGATATTTCGATAATTGAATTATATTAGTTAAATAATTATTTGAATTAATATTTTACCTCTGCTAGAATGAAAGCACGCCTGCCAGAAACTATCAGATAAACTTCTTTTTCATAAAACATACCTCGAAATATCTTTTTAGGTGTTATTCTACGACTCTTTCATGAATATAAAATGTAGGGAATACTTGCAGTGTACTACGCTAAATCATTAGATATTGTTTTTGTTTGGTTCCATACAAACGGATTTTAAATCGCGTTAGATGGTGAACTAATAAAAAACCAGTTGACATCCACCAACACCACGTGAAGACAAAAAACCGCCCCTGTTGCCAGGCAACAGACGGAAATTTTCTTTACAAAATGGCTGTCATTAAACAAAATACACGTTTCGAAAATGTTTGGTCATCACGCCTTATTTAAGAACTACCCTCCATAATTTAAGAATCCTTTATTAAATCGTTGGGATGCTTAAACTCCTGTCAAATAATATTCAATAAAAATAAAAATCATTATGAATCGACATTTCACAATTACTAGAAGTACCCGAAAACGAAAGCACATGGGTACTTAAAATATATTTAATATTAGATAAACATAAGTCATAAATGGTAACTTTAATTTTTTGAACTTAATTAGCTTTCATTCTCATCTTTTTCTTTGATTTTTTTCAATAACAAGTTGGTAGCAGAAGCTGCGTGCTTGCACGCACATTTTCCCTTCACACATAGCTTTACAAACAAAAACACAAGATAAAACCGTTGATTGAGATTTAACCTTCATGATATTCATCGTCCGATTGCTGCTGGACACGACTTAAATTTAACTGGTATATAAATGAACAACCGGCTTTCAAAATATTCAGTTAATACGTTCTTATGGACCAAAACAAGAAAATGGGAATCATCTATACGGCGTAGTCAGCTGCGTCTCTCTTTACCATGTTCCGAGCATCATACTTTGTGTTTAATCTGTGACCAACCCACAAAAAAAAAACTCAATTGTTATATAAAACTTTTTAAGATATATGAGTTCTATCTTTTTTCACGACCGTTCGTAAAATGAAAATACCTTGCAAATAAAAAAATCGAGTAAAGTGAATATAAAACATTACGTTTTCAAACCCAGAGACGTTAAAATGTAAAATAAAAGATATAGTTTTGCGTGGGACGCTTTTACAAATGCTAACAAACTTCCGGAAAATTTGAATAACAAATAATGCCACACGTTCTGAGTGGACGTATTCATAACTAGTTCTGTATTTACTCGGAAACAAACATTAGCTTTGAAAAGCATTTTGTAACAGCTATAGAATAAAGCGAAACGAAATAATACAGTAGATAAAACAGAAAAATTTAAGCACCGAATAATCATTCACTCCTTTCCCCTATCATGATTGGTATTTAAACATGCAGTGGTATGTAAAGTCCACTAGGAAGCTTTGAAAATTTATTTTGAAATAAAAAAAATTGCGTTAGCTTTATGCCGTTTAATTCAAATTGAAGTTAAACTCTGAAAGTTTTTTTTCTCACCAACATATGGCATTAGTTGGAGTATTTATGTGTCTCAATTTTTGTTTGTGAAGTGTTAGGGTGGCGTGACGTTTTGAAACAAACTTAGTCGTCCAGACTCAACGAAAGTATCATAACTAGTTTAGTAAGCAACTTCTAGTACCTATGAGTTAAGAGACTGGTAATGTGTTCCAAGCACAAATTAATAAACTTGATGACCTGAATAACCGTATGAGGGATGTGATCTCGACTATTTCAGCATACCTGCTCCACAGAACATTTAAAGAGTTAAAATATCGTCTGGATGTTTTCCGTGCTACCAAGGGAGCTCACATCGATGTCTACAAAAGTAGTAAAAAAGACTTTACAGTTTTACTTCGATCTACGAAGACCGTACGAATCTAGAAGAAATATTTTTTTCAAATTAAAATTTTTTAAAACCCCTAATGGATTTTAGAGACACACTTCTACATAACCGCAAGCTTTAGTTTTAAAATGCTATAGTGGTTATGTTTTTTTTTTTAGCATGAATTAGCTTTTCTTGCCTGTGGTTGAAAATATATTAAACACGTCGTTTCGAAATTCGTGGCATATACGTTAGGCAACCGATGAAGCGCTACGCTGTCTTTTATTTATTTATTTTTTAATTGAAAAGAAATCTTATAAAGTTACAGATATATGTAAATTTGTACATTTACACTAAAACAACAGTATCCCTACAAAATAGTGTTGACAGTTACACTTGGTTCAGATTTTTACCCGGGCATTTATGCTTTGTGTTGTCCTAGCACCTCCAATTATTAAAGTTGTTTGCAAACCTTTCCCTGAAGAGCTTTCATGTATAAACTACACACGTAATAAGCATAATAAAACAAAATAAATACACTTTTTGATTATTCACTATCTTTTCCATGGTTTAAAAAATTATGCTTGAATGAAACATAAATTCAAACATTAATTTATGTGCCAATTCGTAAGAAGTAGTCAGTATTTATCTCGAGAAAAAAAAAACCTATTTCATACATCCAAAAAAATAACAATAGATATTCGTTGTACAAAGTGACAATATCTTTCTTGCAGTATTACAAACTAATTGTTGACAACTGGTTTCCAAAGGAAACTTTTGTTTAAGTACAGAATATATTTTTCTGTGTAGAGTGTTACGAAATGATGAGGAACGACAGAGAAAGCACTACCGACATTCCATCTGCAATTCTCAAAAGAGCCCCGTTTTCCCAGATATGTAATCGCTGAAAGGTTCTCATAGATGGCACGCGTCTTACCGCTACAGCATTTGTTCTCCTTTAGGATTAAATGAGAACATGCAATAGTGTTGTATTCATATTTTTAATTAACCATTCCTATGTAAACGATGTCGTAAAACTCATTGTTATTAGGTATATCATTCATAAGCCAGTAAAAACTTTCTTCTAAAAGAATGTAAAACTCAGCTTTCTGCAATTTCGTTGAAACAACTTTGTAAATGATTTATTTTAAAAATGAAACGTTTTTACGACAAAGTCTACATTCGAAATATTAATTCAAATGTCTTGTGCTTCGTTCATGCTAGGTTTCAATTACAAATTGGCCCTTAGTTTTACAAACCACGAAATAAACTCTTATTAATTAATATAATAAATAATGAATGATAGTTTTCAAGACTGTTAAATATTAAAATAATAATGAGCAGAAACACGAGATTACGGAAGCAAACTAATTTATGATACTACCCCCGTTCTCTCCCCCTCTTAATGCTTCGGGTACGTTTCGCCTTTTGATGTAACCTCGCCGTTCGTCGAAGGACGGCGGTTCCAAGTCGCGGCTTGTAAATATTTACTGCCGTGTTCTCTCGGCAAAGGAGGCGCAGGGCTGGGAAGGGCGCAGCGTCAAAGGAGATGTCAAATCTCGCGGAGTAGAACCAGCTTGAAACGGAAGATGGGAGAAGAAATGGAGGAATGCTCCGTCGCTGGCACTTCGAAGGAAACTCTCCTATATTGATTTGAGTGTTGAAACCTCAGTCTTACACGCCATTTTAGTTATTTATTTTTTACTGTCATTACTAGATACAAAATAAAAGAATTTTTTTCCCCTTCCTGTGAATGTATTCCGAATAGCTGCCTTGCGTTTGTTGTTATGTCACAAATGTTACCAAACATATTTTTACCAATTATTACTAACGAACAGTGAGTTATTACACTTGCATGAACTTTCACTGGTATTTAATTTACTTTAGGCAATATTTCATACGAAATATAAAATGCAAGAGATCTATGAAGACGCCCTAGAAAAATACTAATGACAAGAAAATGAAATAACCAAATGAGGCGTTAAACGTCAATAGCTTTACCAATGTCAGACTAGTTGATGACGCAGTCAGCATAGATGTTTCCTCCGCAGACGGCACTGCGTGGATTAAGTTCTCCTCTAGCGTTGACGGTGACAATGGTACGTACACCTTTCATCGAAGTCGACATTGGAAATGTACAAATATTAAAAAAATCCTAGGATACTTATAAGAGAGAATTAGTCTTCACTCCATCAAAGCCACAAGCCAACTGAGGATTCTAGCGACTGGCACTCACCTAGTTTAACCAAATATACTCGAAAGTTGCTTCAACCGCCTACAATTGTAGCTGAGCTACATTGTTCCAAACGACTGTTTTTAACAAGCACACAGAGGGCTATACAAGTCAACCATTGCATTTAGCCCCCATATCTTAGTTCATGAAGTATAGTCATAGAACATAGTTCACGAAACATAAGTGCTTCTTATACTTAGCAGAAACTTTGTGGAGAAAAGAAAAATCGCGTACCAAAACGTAGTAACAAGGCTCTGCGAGAATTGAAGTGTCGAAGGCTCGTCAAGGGTTGCTAATATAAATTTCTTTAATTGGTTTCTCGTCAACAAAAAGGTCATTAGAGACGGAAAAAAAACCACACACACACACACACACGAGAAAAAGCGACTCACCTGTGTTTCCGTACCATGTGCGTCTCTGCCTGAGGACGGGAGCAGATAGCAGTTCCCGAAACGTCGCTTGTTTCTGTTTTAGAAAACTGTTGTGTTTGTTTCGGCTTTTCGTTTGGTCGTGTTTTTGTCTCGTTTTGACTGTTGTGCTGAATTTTTTGGGTTCAATATTTTTTGTGCTGTCATCATTTGTGGGGGTTTTTTCGTTTCTCTTTTTGTTTTTTGTTTTTTTGGAAAACTATTGTGTTTGTTTCGTCTTTTCGTTTTGCTGTGTTTTTTGTCTCGTTTCAACTGTTGTGTTGAATTTTTTTGGGTTCGGAATTTTTTTGTGCTGTCATCATTTGTGGGGGTTTTTTCATTCTGTTAGTCCATTTTTCTTTGTTTTTCCTAGTTTGTTGACCATATTCCTGTTGTGGAATATTGTGTGGCGTTAAATCCTGACAACAGCAATTTTTGCTTAATTTGTGTTTTTTGTCATTTGTGTTTTTTTGTAGTTTTCTTCTGCAGACATACATGTGCTAAGCAATGGCGTATGTCCAAAAGCCTACATCAAGTCTACCAGAAGGAATCGTCCCAGAACACGACGATGTAGTTTCGTAAAACCACACGGACAACATATGTCAGGGATGGTAATACCGGGGTTGGAACAGGATCTCCTGTGACATGCGAGTACCGAGCCTGGAGGTCGAGTCACCTCGCTCCGCGCGCGTCGTTATATGCTGGACAAGAGCGAAGGAGAACTAAGGGCGAGCCCACATGCGCACAAGGGCCCGTTCACCTATGTGCGCGAGGCAGAAAGTCAGGCGGGGGTGCAGTATTTCGGCGAACCTCTGCCACTTTAAATAATGATTTAAAATTTTTCCAAGGATATGAGCCACTGTTGGTTTGTACGTGTTGACGTAAAAAAGCCTCTAGGACGGACCAAAAAAAAAAAAAAAAAAACACGAACACAAAAACCCACGGAGAACAATCCACTATTAGGAGTTTATCCAGAAATTATATTAGCACATACACAGTGGGCTGAAAAAGACGAGAAAGTTGCAACAAGAACAGTAAATACATAAAATACAATAACAACCGTATACAACACAGCGACTCTTAGACGATGAAACTAAACAGATAATCTGGATAACACAACGACGGCAGCACGGATGAACACACTATGCTTTCTATGACAAAAAATGGGCGGGGTTTCGGGAAATGACACGTCTGATACCGTCACCAGACTCAAACAAACTCTTAGGATGGCCCTATAATTATATCTTTTAAAAGAACGGAACACAATATAACCCCCTTGGGTATTTAAATACTTTGTTAAAATTTAGCGTAAATGTTCAGTATTTAAAGAATAATGCACCTAAAATAAACAAAGGTGGTTTCTTAGTTGCTGATCTTCAAAGACACTGCTCTGGAATAAGACTTCTGAGATCTGTGTTCCGTTGTAAACAGGATAAATATAAACGTAGAAGGAAGAAAAGTGATTTTACTATAAGATTAAAATGTTTTTTGAATGATTTGACTATACTCAGAAATTGTCAGTGACGGACGCAGAATGGGTGGATAGCGTATATATATATATATATATATATATATATATATATATATATATATATACCCTACCCCATTTCTAGAAGTTATGAAAAATTGGTTTTCTGTAAAGTCGGTTTACGGACGATAGGTTAACGTGAAATGTCATAACAAAACATTGATGAAATGATTGCATACTTTTATGAATAAAATTCAATCATTTTTATTGAATTATCACTATTTTGTATGGATACAAAGAAGGAGTGAAATGAATTCTACAATTTAATTGATAAATTTACTTTTATTTGCACTCATTTATTCAAATATGTTTATTACTTAAACGAAGAGATTATTTTAACTATAACTTTTATACATGTTTGCTATTTAACTTCTTCCAATCTGTGTTATTCTGTTAAGGATAGGGCGATGATAGGAAAAGAAGGAAACGAATGGGAGTGTTTCAAGTTTAATGTGCCTCGAAAAAGTCAAATCGTTGGTTGTTCCAATCGAGTGGAAGAGAGATAAATGCGGCGCAAGAGTACAATGAGCGTAACGGGACACAGAGTAACGGGACAATGTGCGTAACGGGACACTTTTTCGTGCGTGCAGCCGATGTTCATCGATTTATTAGACGTTGTCACGTCAAAAATATGTGAGATCTTGGTGAAGGCAGAATATTGATTTGGTTAATGCAAGGTGAGCTCAGTTATCTTATTAAAACTAAAATGTAAAAAAAAAAAACCCAAATGTACGACTTTCAGTACTTGCCAGAGATGTGTAACACATAACCTTGGTAACAAGCAAATTCTTGTTTTATCATGTTGAAAATACACTTATAATACTGTTACGATTTACCGCGGGTTCGTAAAGGATAGCCCAATTAAAGATTTTTATCACACACACAGTTTTATATATTGCCACTACTTATGTCACTTACAAATAATCTAAAATGGCAAATAATCAATTGCACTTAAAAATGTTGCATCCCCAGTCACTCGTTTCCCACAATCCACACGCCTCGCTGGGCCGCACCTCTGGCGCAACTATCGCCGCAGCACCCCTCGTGGGTCTTCGCCGCGGGACTCCGTCGCCGCACTCCACCGCCGCTGACACTTGCCTTCGCCGAGGATCCGCTCGACGCCTCGCTCGCAACTTCGCTCGGGACTCCGCCGCGCCCGCGACTCTATCGCCCCGGGAGCTCCGCCGCGGGAATGCTGCCGCCTGATCTCTCTGAACTCCACTGACTCCTGACCGGCGTCCTCGGGCATATATATAGGCCCCGGCGCAATTCTAGAACTCACGAGAGCGGCCGAGGCCAGTCGCGTCAATCCGCGCCGACAAGATGGTTGAAATCTCTCGAAACACGTGTCGGCGACTTGCGTAACTCCCAGCTGTCCGGTGTCAGTTACGTGTCAAAGGCAGGGTGCCACGCAGGGAGTGATGGGAAGGAGGAGGGAAAGCGACAATCCTTGTTATCTTCCAGGCGCGCGCAACGCATGTCATATTGCGGCAGTCGTAGTCAGCTCTGCACCTGCACGTGTCCCGGCCAATGTCACGTTCGTAACAATACGAAACACGGACACGAAAATTAACGTAAAATTTTTAAAACAATGCCAAGCGTAATAAATATATACGCAAGTTGCGTTTTCAACTATATTTATGGACGCGAATCATGCAAAGTGACCGCACACACCGATAGAATTCGTTGCTGTCAGAGCAACTACGTTGACTGTCGAACCATTCGATTTGGAGAGTGAAATTTTAACTATAAAATGAAACAGCTCCGATAAAAGCGAACAAGACTTGAACAAATAAGTACTAAACTCATCTTTGGACATGAATTTCGACAAGGATTTTATTTTAAATATTGCCCATATTGTTAAAATTCAATAATCAGTTAATACTATCAATTTTCTCCTTTGGCTATTTGAACTTTGTTTCGTGCCATCCGCCACAGATGGCAGCACCGAGGTTACACATTTTCGTTCCGCGCGGCTTGTGTTTCATTTTTGAAATTACTACTACAATATGCCGTATATCGAGAGCTTGGATGTTACACCTCAAAATTAACTTGATCTTTTAAAATTATATATATATATGTATTGTTTTTAGGCCTTACAGATATTCAAAATGGCAGAAAAATCGACTTTAGTGAGTTTTTGGAAGCTGACGGATGGAGTTTTTGACCCGGTTTGGGGATATTTCATCATATTTATTTAAATCAGTATTTGTAAGCAAAAAATTACTTTTTGTTATTTCGACCAAGGATTGAACCGAAGACGTGAATATATTGAATCAATCATTATATTAAATTCATGTATTTTGATTTACAGTACTCGTGAAAATGCCATCATGATATGATTATTGGTAAACAAAGATATTTAAGAATATGTTAGCAATCTATAGGAGTTTAGCTTCATTAGAAACAAAAAAAAACCTATCCATGGGTGCGATTCTCATTATGGCTTCAATTATTAAAATGGTAAAGATAGCACATGCACACTCCTAAACTTATCTTTATGCAATAAATTTATTTTTATTCAAATTCTTTGATCAATAAGTTTTTCAAAGCAAGTTCAACGCCAATCTACAAACTGAATTAACAACAAAAAAAATAAACCTTCGGCAGGGTAAGACAGTGAATATGTTTTGCGCGGAGTTGCATGGTAGAAAGTACGAAATTCACGCTATTTCTAGTAACTACATCCCAAGCTTTACCACTTCATTTAGAATGAACATCTTGAATTCCTTTTAAAAAACGCGTTTGAAGAGTGAGATAGATTTCAACCGGGAAACATTGACTTCGGGTTCATCACAAAATGTAAGTTGGAAAAAAAGTACGTTTTATATATGCCTATAATAGCGCCTATAATGCCTATAATATAAGGAATTGAATGATTTATCAAATGAACCTGTAACTACACCCAATGCAAAATTTGGTGACGTTGTAATATTATTATTTTTATTAAATAATGTGTATAAAATATATTATAATAATTATAATAAAATCATTTTACGAAGCGACAAATTTTGTAATGTTTGAAGAATTTTTTTTTTTTTTTTTTTTCATATTTAACACAATTCAGACTCTCAGTGTTATATCTAAAACATTTCTCAATTGTATTGAATTAAGAAAAAGGTCACTCTACTCCAAATTAAAAGGAAAATAACCATCCTTGAAAAGCACCTAAGAATATAACTTGTAAGAAACATTCTTGATGAACCTGCAGTCGGGAAGTTTGTCGTTGGAATCCTGACTTATCCTGCATGAAGAAATTGCAGAACACGTAAAATATTTCGGACATTCTGTAGACTGGCGCCTTGGAAAAATCTATTCTTAGCTTCTACGCGGCGTGGGTCTTGAAGGCGCGTGACAGGGCAGATAGCAGACAGGCGCCTTATCGTGCCGAAAAGACTTATCTGCGGCGGAGTGCGCCGGGCAGGAAAGGGATTACGCCTCTTGATGGATGCACGGACTAATGACGGGAGAGGTCGCGCACGCAAACCGTGCAGAAAACGAATTGTTTTGCCCCCCCCCCCCTTCCCCCATCACCACAACATTGAACAGCTTGTAGGTTGGCTAATGCCTACACCATCTTGGGGTTTTCAATTAGTCACAGGTATATTTAGAAGAAAGACTCTACCTATTGGTATCGTTACCATGGACTATGGAGCAACTACCAGAAAATAACTTCCTAGTTTTTCGTTTCTCATAGCCTCCAGACTCAAAAAGAATCGCAATCCTCAAAGTTTATATACTTATATGTGTGTATACAGACCCTACAACTGTTGGAATGATACATGAAATAAAGCTATGGAAATCCTAGCTCAAGTTCGGTTATGTGCATAATCGGACAAAATGAATTATAATTTACGTCTTATAGTTTCCACCGCGAAAAAACCTTTTTAATTCCACTTTACACAACGAATCCACATTCAAGTCATCAGTTTGCAGAAAAACTAACCTTTTGGTAGTGCATTTTCCCTCGTGAAGCAACATTTACGTCTCCACTTTTCAGCTGTGAACATTTATAATTGTCTCTATTTTTTCTACAGTTCGCTTAACTTTTCAATTTAAACAGAATTTTTCCAGTGGGTATAGTGTCACCGTACTGCTTTCTATAAATAAATAAAATTATTATTTTTTTAAATCATACTTTAAATTATGTATGGGAATTTTCTTTCTAGTTTGTTTACTGAGACGCAACGATGAAAAATCGGTTTAGTTAACGAAACGCTGCGCAATTTCATCATTAAATAAATACATTATTGGCCTTATAGAGAGACGTATATTTAGTGTGGCGAAAACGTTTGATATTTTCCCCAAGCATATTTTACTTCACGACAGTGCAAAAATTCAGATACAATCAAACTTTTCAGAGTTGTAACAGTTGTAACTGCTCCCTTATGATGCAGACTGAAATGTCGGCCGAAACTTCGGTGAATTTATCGCCAAGGACACGGCTACAACCCAGAAGCCAAGCTACTTCAGACACTGGCCGTGGAAGCCTGCGAAAAATTATTAATTTGGCATTAGTTTGGTAGTTACTCACACTGCCAACAGATGTAGGGTACATCGCGAATTTTCATTGGCTGAAATATTAACGGTAAGATTTCAATCGTGAACCGATTTTTCGCACGAGTCGTGTTCACAGTCGTGCTGCGCACGTAATTGTGACCCAGCCTAAGCCAGCAGACGCGACGGATGCGAGACGTGTTGGACGCTGGACACTGCTCTCCCCCCCCCCCCCCCCCCCCAACCCGGGTCTCGGACTGTGTCTCCGCTGGCTTGTCGCGTCTGCAGTGGCGTAGCGTGGGTGGGGCGGAGGGGGCGGCCCGCCCCGGGCGGCAGCCCGCGGGGGCGGGTCGCCGGTGAAGCGGGTTGAGATCTGATCTATGATTCATTCATTACATGTGTCAGACACACTAAAATGTTCCATTTTTATCTAAAATTTTGCGCACCAACTATTTTTTAATATTTATTTAAAAGAAAAACTGCGAAATCACTGACAGAGCTCTTTATAACGTTTGTTTGTTTACATAGGAACGGCAACATCGCATCACGCCGCGCCGCCCGGCGCGCGCGAGCCGAGTTGAGCGGCACTCCTTATTATGTTAATTACTCTTACAAAATCTTTTGTTTCACGCGTCGGCTCGGTTCGATGCCTCTCTTTCGCACTCATTGAATTTAGTATTGGGGGCGGCAAAATGGGTCTCCCGCCCCAGGCGCCGAGATGGCACGCTACGCCACTGCGCGTCTGTGCCGACGGCACGTGCTTGCTCGCGCGCGGGGGGGTGACCGCAACGCTCCCAGCCTGACAGGGCCGCGGCCGGGATGCTGCGACGGCGGGGGGTCCGGGTCGAACATCACACCTTTCTCATCAGCGAGTTTCCTTCACGGTTTACAACATTCAAATATAATTGATTGTCACACTCTAATACCGGGGAGTAGTGAAACTTAAAAAAAAAAAAAAAAAAAAAAATCAACAACAACGTTTACGCACAAAATTTTTTTTAACCATTGGTATGGCTTGAAAAAAAAAGAAAACTGCACTTTAAATATTTTGGTTTTTATTTAATTGCTCTAATAATTTATTCTTAAGTCAATTATTTTGAGAATTCGTTGAAACTTCTTTGGGAATTTAAACCTCGACTCGTAAGTATATCGTTTGAGGTAAAACGGCAGAGAGAGAAAGAGAGAGAGAGAGAGAGAAAATAAATTAATCTAAATAAAAATGAATTTAAAAAAATTTATCACCCACTTCAAAATAACTTGCTCAGGATATCAACAATAATGATTAATTATCAATAAATATTTCTCACTGTTGAAATAATTACTCAGTAAAATGTTGTATTAAGATTTTCAGGACCCCTACTATAGAATGAAAACAATTCTAAATACAATTATTTATACACGCTTTAAAAAGTAAATCAGCATAGATAAATTTTATTCTCAACCACATTTATAATATTACTTAGTATTACTCAGCAAAACCATTTATACAATTTAATAACAAGATAACAACACGCAGGTTTTTTATGGCTTTCATTTCTTTTTTAAGTATTTAAAAAACCTAATTTTTTGTTTATTAAAAATTTCATTAATTGAATAAACAAACATGAAATTACCAAATTATTGCTAGCTTCAAAATAAAAGCTCCGTATATAAAAAAAATTATTGATCAATCAAAAATTAATTAACTAACAATAAATATAACTCAGTGTTAAAATACCCACATCCACAAGGAAAAATTTGTTTAGTAAATTTCAAGAGCTAGGATTGATTATAGTAAATTAATTTCGTACCATGCATAGGTTACATAGATATGATCGAACATTGTAATTGTGTAATTTGGTGGTCCTGCACTTATCACGTTGTCATAGAGTTACAGTGCAACCAGGGGCGCAACAACAGGAGGGGGGCGGGAGAAGTGTATTTTGCCCCCCCTCCCCCCTCTGAAACCATGAAGTTGGGGGGAAAACGGGGGCAAAGAAAATGCAGTGTAATAAATTTTTAGATAATAAAACTGCTTAAATAGCACCATTTTCCACCTTGAAATACAAATTTTCCCGGGCGAGGACCCTCCGGACACCCCCTGCTTCAATAGGGGGGGGGGGGGATCGATGATTCTTTATAAAAAGGTGTTTTGCCCCCCCCCCTCTCCCTTTTGGAAATGTAGTTGTTGCGCCCCTGATGTGCAACAGAGACATGGACGGGGCAAGGACCGCGTGGTCTGAGTGTGTGTGTGTGCTGTCGGCAGGGCGCCATGGCGGCGGACACGCCCCCGGCCGTCTCCTGCTCCGGGGACGAACTGGCGGGCAACGGCTCCTCCGCGTGGGCGGGCAACTCCAGCGGCGCGGCCAGCCTCAGCAAGGAGCAGATGGGCGAGATGCTGCACGCGTGGGCGCGCAAGTACTTCGTGTACCAGGAGGCGGGCAACGTGGTGCTCATCTCGTGCTACGTGCCGCTGTTCCTGCTGGCCGCCGTCGCCAACACCTTGGTCATCGTCGTCGTCGTCAAGTACCACAACATGCGCAGGTGAGCGAGCTCCCTACCCACCCTCCCCAAACCCCTTCTAGCGTCGGCTGCTCCCGCGACGCTTCAGATCGCATTTCTAGGTCACCAAGCATTCATTCATCAGTTTGAAACTAAAGTTATGCTTCCAGATAAAAGCGCGGGTAGACTTTACACGTACGTAAGAATAAATGACAAAGTGGTAGTTATAGAACACCTCCAGATACGCTTGTAATTGAACCAATTTTTTTTTTAAAAAACATATTTAGAACACCGGTAGCCGAGCATTCGGCTTCTATTGGTCGCATCACGGAGCAACGCAAACGGTAAGAGCTCGGCATCGCCGAGCTATGGTAGGAACTCTGATCGGCTCTGCACCGTCAACACGGGCGAGAGAAAAAAATAACCTGGCGGCAGAAGGTGTGACTGCAAAATGTATTTATTAGATATATTTTTAAAATTAAATTCTATATTATCTGATGTCAAACATCATAATTTTTTTTAAAAAGAAATATGGAGTTCTGAATATTAATTTTTTTCCCCCATGAATATTTATTATTATTGATAAATGTTTTTTTTCTATGAAAAAATACAGTTGTGTTCGTCATCATAATGCTGGTAAGTAGTATACGAATGTATGTTCTGGCACTGGCTTCTGGCTGTGGATGGTGCGGATTGTGATTGTCGGTCCGCCATCTTGGATTGTGATGTCACGGCGGCCATCTTGGATGAGCGTAACGGGACACAGCGTAACGTGACACTTTTTCGTGCGTGCAGCCGACATAACGGGACAGCGTAACGGGACAAGTAGATCACGGCGGCCATCTTGGATCCGCCATCTTGGATCCGTCATTTTGGATGACGTCATTTTGTTTTCTAGAAAATTCCGGCATTGTGTTGTCCGCCATATTGGATGATGACGTCACCGTTGCAATTTCCATTACGGCCGCCATCTTTAACTTTTTTATTTATTATCCGATTTTAATGAAATTTTTTTTAAAAATTATAAAAAAATTTAAATAATATAAATTTAATAAAATATTTATAAAAAACAAACATTATCGATACGGAGCTCGGAGTCCTCGGTTCGAACCCGATGAGGTCAAAAAATTAAAAATGGCGACCGATCCTTCCCCCTGTGGTGGCTGCTGACAGACTGCCCCCCACCACTTTTTTCAAAGCATATATATCGACAGTGAGCATGACGTCATGTCCGCCATCTTGTCTTCGATGTTGGAAACCATCATCATTGTATCGGCGGCGAGAGTGCGCTGACGCCTAGTTAGTTTGATTCTTACCCGCTAGAGTGCAGTAATCATTTATTACTGTGACACCCGCCATCTTGAAATTTGGCCGCCATCTTGAAAATCCGTAATTTTAATGCTAGAGATTCGGGGAAAAGTTCAAAATCCATTAAATAAATTTGTAATCTATATACTGATTGATTAGATCGACTAAGGTCCTTGGTTTGATCCCTGGCCGATACAAAACAACTTTAATTTAAAAAATACCACAAAAGTGACAGGATTGAGAAAATAAAAAACACCGCAAGTACTTTTAAAAAAATTTTATTACATAAATTCAATACACTACTACAAGTACAAAAAATAATACACAGACATAGAACTAAAGTCTTGTGGATTTCTCGATGTCTGCATCTGCCACCCACGAATTAAAGCGAGGTGGAAAGCCCCACCACTTGACGTAGGACAGTCCGTTTCTTCGTTTTATAATCTTCTCCACCAAGTACATATCAGGATACATCGTAGGCTGAATCTCTTCGGCATAGAAGCCGCCACGGATAGGTTTGTGGTCCAAATCTTCGAGGTAGTAGGTCCTAGGCTCTGATTCACGAACATGTGTCACACGGAAAAGTTCGGGACTCCAGTTCGCAGTGAAACCTTTCTCGAAGATACCTTTCTGCTTGGAGATTCGCACAATGTCACCGACGTTAGCTTTACGCTTTCGTGGATCTTTCTTCTTCATGTTGGAAAACACTGTTCGAAGCAGGCGATTGTCCCTTACGTCCTTTGGCTTCATTTTCGTGGTAGAATGCACCGCGGAATTATACTCGTTTATTAGTTTCGGCAAGATGTCAAGCCACTTGTAATTTCCGTTAGCCGTGAACTGCCGCCACATCTTGGAACGCAAAGTTCTGTTAAACCTTTCGACAACGGAGGCTTTGACGTTACTAAATGTAGAGTAGTGTTTGATGCCATACTTCTTCATCAAAGCCTTGAAGGTTGCATTGTAGAATTCTTTCCCGAGGTCCGTTTGCAGGTGCGACGGTACACGCCCATCACGCAAAATATTGTTCATGGCCTTGGCTACTTCAGTTGCAGTCTTTGATTTGACAGGTCTAGCCCAAGCGAACTTGCTATAAACATCGATGACTGTCAACATGTACTTGAAACCTTTATTCAATCGGGAATACGGTATCATCTCAACAAGGTCCGCCTGGAATAAATCATCAATTCCACGAACTATGACTTTGCGACGAAGGTATTTTCGTCTAGCAGGAGCATGAAGTTCGTGAGCGATTCCGGTTCGACTCATTGTATGTAGCCGGCTTCCCTCAGTTCTTCAAGTATGGAGACTATTTCGTTGATGTGCGAATAGTTTCCTATGCTAAGCGAAGCATGTAGAATTCTAAGGCGATCAACTAATTCATTAGGATCGTCCCAATATACATAGTCAAATATCTGACCACTTTCTAGCTTTTTTAAACCTTCGCCATGTATTGTTAGTTCACTGAAGAGATTAGCGAGAATGTCGATTTTTTTCATGATCTACGTCTTTATATACTCCACTATTTGGATCGTTATCGCGAAAATGTGCATTGGTTAGCTCTAGCAGTTTTTTGTACTCTTGTAAGTCTTTGTGAGAATATCCTTTAGGCTCCCTGCGAAACAGCAATTCGTACAGACCAGGAGTCCCGCGCGTTTTGAACTCTTCTACGCGAACGATATTTCCTGGTAGAAAGTCTATTTCTTTAGCACCGAGGAACCACTTGTTATGTTTTCTGTACACTCCGTAGGTCGTGTCATTATTCCGACTCGTAAACGATATCAGGTATGGTCGGACCATTGCATTCACTTGATGTCCCTTTTTCGGTATTTTTTTCTTGTGCATGGTCTCTGTACTTGTTAAGTCTTCTTCTTCTCGATCTGGTTCATACTTTCTCTTCTTTACAGTTGGCATTTCATCTTCAACTTCTGTCTTTACAATGATAGCTGGTTCTTCCATGTTTTTAAGTTCGTCGAGACGACTAGTGATTGGTTTAAATATCTCCTCATTTTCCATCTCACGTGCAAGTCTGGTTCGTCTAGCAAGTAAATATTTTTCACGAACAGACTGTATAGCTCGATGAAGGTCACTGGCCAGGTCTGACATTGTACTGGCTGAAAACTTATTGCAAGTCCTCTTTATATACTTTTTTATTCATTCGCAGAAACTTCTTTCTTGTGTGTGGCAAAATCTTAATTAGTTGTCAAGTGAGATAGTGATGCTTTCAGACTACTTTGAAAAGTCCTCAAATCGTCACGTCTTTGTGCATTCGATACTTCGATCATGTCGCGAATGCGAGAATCCGAGGCTTCCACACGCAGGTCGATGGCAACGAGATACTCTATTATTTCGTTTTTCACACTTTCTACTTTTTGAGACAGTAGTATAATGTATTTGCGGATATCAGAGTCGGGGCATACAGTATGTCTGCTGCTACGACCGAATTTCGAAATGCTATGACTCATGTTTGACGATAAACTGATCGAAACCTCGTCTGTACCTGCCCTTATATAGAGGCCAGTCCTTTACGATGACTATGAATCCGTGCTCGTCTTTCCAACACAAGGAACACATGTCTTTAAATTCCTGAAACGACATGTCGGTGTTTACGTGGTCGTCGTAGGCGTGACGTAAATTAAGTTCGTCCATGCGAAAAAGCACTATAACATTCGCAATATCTCGTAGGAGATGTTTGGGTATTCTACTGTACGTCTGACACAGGTATACGCAGTCTACCTTGACGTGCCTGCCCATGGAAAAGTACTCTTGTATAATACCCTGCTTCTCGCACATTACATCGTCGAACACAAACACGGAATTAGACTTTGCTTCGTCGGTAGACACCACATCGGTATTATCGCTAAACGGAAAATACTCCAGTCCTTCCACCGAGCGTAGAACAGTTGCTAGGCGCTGGTACTTTGGCTGTTGCAACGACTTGGAATACAAGTAAACGTTCTCGAACCGAAGACCGTTTGGCTCCTCCAGTAAACTCAGTAGAACGCACGTCTTGCCACAGTTTGACGGTCCCGCCATTATGCATCGTACAGCAGAAGGCAACAGTAAGCCATGTCGCGATTCGCGACCGCTAGTTTCATCGTTTTGCGTAATGCGCACGGGCAAACAAACATCTTGCTTGACGACCTGCATTGTACTAAATAAATTGTATAAAATCAAACACATTTATACTTTCTGGTCAGTTGCGCGTAATGACTCGAAGAGGTAAGAACAAAAAACACAGTGGTGCAGGACTCGTGAACTCGCTGATAAACAATCTGCCATTCGAGCTACACATTCCCGGATACAGATTTTGCGGCCCCGGCACTAAACTAGCGAAAAGGTTAGCTCGCGGTGACGTGGGCATTAATTCTCTCGACGATCAGTGCAAGCAGCACGATATCGCATATTCATTAAGCAAGGATCTGGAATCCAGGCACCGGGCCGACGAGATATTGGCACAGGAAGCTGAAGAAATAAGTAAATCGACGCACGCGGGTCTAGGAGAAAAAATCGCGGCCTGGGGCGTATCTAAAATCATGAAGGCAAAGACGAAATTTGGACTGGGTGCTCGTCAAGCCAGCTCTATCAAGTCAAAGACTAACTCACGCAAGACCAAACGCAAGACTGGAGCAGGCATACAAAAAGCCAAGCAAAAATTACAGACTCTCGACAAGAAGATTATAGGAGGATTTCTTCCTTTGCTTTTGCCTGCATTGGGTGCTCTCGGCGGCCTCATCGGTGCAACGAGCGGTATAGTGCGGGCAGTCAACACTTCGAAGAATGAGCGAAAGCAGTTAAAAGAAGCACAGCGACATAATGCAAGCATGGAAGCCATTGCCATGGGTAAAAAAAACGGCGCAGGACTGTACTTACGTCCTCACAAATCAGGTCGAGGCATGAAAAAGAAACGAAAATCCTAAGTTCTCTGCCGAAACGACCGCTCACCAACGTAGATTTAATAAAGTACGCACGCAAATTGAAAATACCAAATTTCTGCGCCGTGTTTATGCGAGACACTTTACCCAGCAAACCAAAAACCAACGAACGCGCCATAATTAATTTAGACACGACTGCAGGTCGCGGCACGCACTGGGTAGCGTATATAAAGTCTGGAAAAAAAGCTACTTACTACGACAGTTTCGGTAATTTGAGACCTCCGCCTGAACTTAGGCGGTACCTGGGCCGGACCACTACACTGTTCTACAATTACGAAACGGAACAGAGGCCTAATCAAACAAACTGCGGACACTTGTGTCTTCGCTTTTAAAACTAAAAAAATAATTTAGCTGTCAAATAAAAATTGATACTTAAAGGTTGTGCAGTGATGATAATTTATTAGTCATGTCGATAACACTTACCTTGACAGGTCACGCATCTGAGCTGCGGGCGGTTCATTTCCCGCCTCTGGATTTAGACGGAGAATGGTGTATCGGACTCGTAGATTTTCAAACGTATAATGCCATACCGAATATCGACGAAGAAAACTGCAAGATCTGCTTCCTGAAAAGCGATGGGACCGCTCATGAAATACAGTTACCTGTTGGATCTTACGAAATTGACGACATTGCAAATTACATCAGGGATATGTTACCACAGGATGTAGACTTTCAACTGCGTGGAAATCCAAACACTCAAAAAAGCATTCTAACATGCAGTGAAATTGTCGACTTTACGAAACCTGAGACCATAGGTTCGATGTTAGGATTCGAATCAAAGGTGTATGATGCAGGAAGAACGTACGAATCTACGCGTTCAGTAAACATTTTGCCTGTGAATGTCATAAGAATAAACTGTAATTTGGCAAGTGGAACGTATCTCAACGGAAGACTAAGCAACATGCTGCACGAATTTTCGCCGATGGTCCCGCCAGGATATAAACTGGTCGAAGTACCGCAAAGTATCATTTACGTTCCAGTCGTCGTGAAGTGCGCACATCGAAGTTCTTGCCATTTTCTATGTTCTTCAACATCTTGACTCGTTCAACGGTGCTCACTTGGATGTGGGGCAGCATCCACTCGATAGACTGTAGTGTTAGCGAAACATCTTGAGGGTTTTCTGCAGCGACGACAATTGCATTAATGTGCGTGTTGGCTAGAAGCAGTACGAGCTCTTGTTTCGAATTAATGATTATATGTCTGTAGTCCTCAGCGAATCCAAGAAGCATGGACAGAGGAACACAAACTTCGAACTTTCCTTCGGCATAAACCGGAAGCTTATATTCATCCTCGAGAGCCCAACCGGCCATCTTTGCAGCAGTCAGTTCATTTGGCGTGAGTGAAAGGTAATTTTTCATAGAAGATGTTATGCCTACATCTCTTGTCTGGTCTACCTCGACGCCATTGAGTACATAAGTAATGCGCTCGATGAGGTGAAGAATACCATTGCAGGATATTGTCGTCGTTGTCGGATGCGTACCATCCGCTTTTGTAAGCATGCCTCTTATGCGTAGAAATGACTGTGAAGGTAAAGTACAAATATCTTGGTGCTGTACAGCAATGCGTACTTCCGATGGAAGTGCGTACGGTCCGAGCAGGAAAGGCTGGTACTCGTGCAATTCCATTTTCGTAATGCTGTCATCAAAAATGACCGGATCTTCCACGTTGAGGATTTCGTCTTCCATATTTATTCGGCACTTGTCCAATACTAAGAAGATACTTTATGTTGTCAGGTGTTAATGCACCGATGTCTGGTAGAGAACTGTTCTTATTCACGTCAATACGACTTCTTTTATAACTGTTCGGTGTTACGAACTTTATGCCCATCGCTTCAAGTGCAGCCGTAATGTAATTTCTTCGTCTTGAAAATTCACCAATCGTCCTCGCTGGTCAACGATTCTGACGACGACTTCGTGTGCGCACTTCACGACGACTGGAACGTAAATGATACTTTGCGGTACTTCGACCAGTTTATATCCTGGCGGGACCATCGGCGAAAATTCGTGCAGCATGTTGCTTAGTCTTCCGTTGAGATACGTTCCACTTGCCAAATTACAGTTTATTCTTATGACATTCACAGGCAAAATGTTTACTGAACGCGTAGATTCGTACGTTCTTCCTGCATCATACACCTTTGATTCGAATCCTAACATCGAACCTATGGTCTCAGGTTTCGTAAAGTCGACAATTTCACTGCATGTTAGAATGCTTTTTTGAGTGTTTGGATTTCCACGCAGTTGAAAGTCTACATCCTGTGGTAACATATCCCTGATGTAATTTGCAATGTCGTCAATTTCGTAAGATCCAACAGGTAACTGTATTTCATGAGCGGTCCCATCGCTTTTCAGGAAGCAGATCTTGCAGTTTTCTTCGTCGATATTCGGTATGGCATTATACGTTTGAAAATCTACGAGTCCGATACACCATTCTCCGTCTAAATCCAGAGGCGGGAAATGAACCGCCCGCAGCTCAGATGCGTGACCTGTCAAGGTAAGTGTTATCGACATGACTAATAAATTATCATCACTGCACAACCTTTAAGTAGCAATTTTTATTTGACAGATAAATTATTTTTTTAGTTAAAAAGCGAAGACACAAGTGTCCGCAGTTTGTTTGATTAGGCCTCTGTTCCGTTTCGTAATTGTAGAACAGTGTAGTGGTCCGGCCCAGGTACCGCCTAAGTTCAGGCGGAGGTCTCAAATTACCGAAACTGTCGTAGTAAGTAGCTTTTTTTCCAGACTTTATATACGCTACCCAGTGCGTGCCGCGACCTGCAGTCGTGTCTAAATTAATTATGGCGCGTTCGTTGGTTTTTGGTTTGCTGGGTAAAGTGTCTCGCATAAACACGGCGCAGAAATTTGGTATTTTCAATTTGCGTGCGTACTTTATTAAATCTACGTTGGTGAGCGGTCGTTTCGGCAGAGAACTTAGGATTTTCGTTTCTTTTTCATGCCTCGACCTGATTTGTGAGGACGTAAGTACAGTCCTGCGCCGTTTTTTTTACCCATGGCAATGGCTTCCATGCTTGCATTATGTCGCTGTGCTTCTTTTAACTGCTTTCGCTCATTCTTCGAAGTGTTGACTGCCCGCACTATACCGCTCGTTGCACCGATGAGGCCGCCGAGAGCACCCAATGCAGGCAAAAGCAAAGGAAGAAATCCTCCTATAATCTTCTTGTCGAGAGTCTGTAATTTTTGCTTGGCTTTTTGTATGCCTGCTCCAGTCTTGCGTTTGGTCTTGCGTGAGTTAGTCTTTGACTTGATAGAGCTGGCTTGACGAGCACCCAGTCCAAATTTCGTCTTTGCCTTCATGATTTTAGATACGCCCCAGGCCGCGATTTTTTCTCCTAGACCCGCGTGCGTCGATTTACTTATTTCTTCAGCTTCCTGTGCCAATATCTCGTCGGCCCGGTGCCTGGATTCCAGATCCTTGCTTAATGAATATGCGATATCGTGCTGCTTGCACTGATCGTCGAGAGAATTAATGCCCACGTCACCGCGAGCTAACCTTTTCGCTAGTTTAGTGCCGGGGCCGCAAAATCTGTATCCGGGAATGTGTAGCTCGAATGGCAGATTGTTTATCAGCGAGTTCACGAGTCCTGCACCACTGTGTTTTTTGTTCTTACCTCTTCGAGTCATTACGCGCAACTGACCAGAAAGTATAAATGTGTTTGATTTTATACAATTTATTTAGTACAATGCAGGTCGTCAAGCAAGATGTTTGTTTGCCCGTGCGCATTACGCAAAACGATGAAACTAGCGGTCGCGAATCGCGACATGGCTTACTGTTGCCTTCTGCTGTACGATGCATAATGGCGGGACCGTCAAACTGTGGCAAGACGTGCGTTCTAATGAGTTTACTGGAGGAGCCAAACGGTCTTCGGTTCGAGAACGTTTACTTGTATTCCAAGTCGTTGCAACAGCCAAAGTACCAGCGCCTAGCAACTGTTCTACGCTCGGTGGAAGGACTGGAGTATTTTCCGTTTAGCGATAATACCGATGTGGTGTCTACCGACGAAGCAAAGTCTAATTCCGTGTTTGTGTTCGACGATGTAATGTGCGAGAAGCAGGGTATTATACAAGAGTACTTTTCCATGGGCAGGCACGTCAAGGTAGACTGCGTATACCTGTGTCAGACGTACAGTAGAATACCCAAACATCTCCTACGAGATAATGCGAATGTTATAGTGCTTTTTCGCATGGACGAACTTAATTTACGTCACGCCTACGACGACCACGTAAACACCGACATGTCGTTTCAGGAATTTAAAGACATGTGTTCCTTGTGTTGGAAAGACGAGCACGGATTCATAGTCATCGTAAAGGACTGGCCTCTATATAAGGGCAGGTACAGACGAGGTTTCGATCAGTTTATCGTCAAACATGAGTCATAGCATTTCGAAATTCGGTCGTAGCAGCAGACATACTGTATGCCCCGACTCTGATATCCGCAAATACATTATACTACTGTCTCAAAAAGTAGAAAGTGTGAAAAACGAAATAATAGAGTATCTCGTTGCCATCGACCTGCGTGTGGAAGCCTCGGATTCTCGCATTCGCGACATGATCGAAGTATCGAATGCACAAAGACGTGACGATTTGAGGACTTTTCAAAGTAGTCTGAAAGCATCACTATCTCACTTGACAACTAATTAAGATTTTGCCACACACAAGAAAGAAGTTTCTGCGAATGAATAAAAAAGTATATAAAGAGGACTTGCAATAAGTTTTCAGCCAGTACAATGTCAGACCTGGCCAGTGACCTTCATCGAGCTATACAGTCTGTTCGTGAAAAATATTTACTTGCTAGACGAACCAGACTTGCACGTGAGATGGAAAATGAGGAGATATTTAAACCAATCACTAGTCGTCTCGACGAACTTAAAAACATGGAAGAACCAGCTATCATTGTAAAGACAGAAGTTGAAGATGAAATGCCAACTGTAAAGAAGAGAAAGTATGAACCAGATCGAGAAGAAGAAGACTTAACAAGTACAGAGACCATGCACAAGAAAAAAATACCGAAAAAGGGACATCAAGTGAATGCAATGGTCCGACCATACCTGATATCGTTTACGAGTCGGAATAATGACACGACCTACGGAGTGTACAGAAAACATAACAAGTGGTTCCTCGGTGCTAAAGAAATAGACTTTCTACCAGGAAATATCGTTCGCGTAGAAGAGTTCAAAACGCGCGGGACTCCTGGTCTGTACGAATTGCTGTTTCGCAGGGAGCCTAAAGGATATTCTCACAAAGACTTACAAGAGTACAAAAAACTGCTAGAGCTAACCAATGCACATTTTCGCGATAACGATCCAAATAGTGGAGTATATAAAGACGTAGATCATGAAAAAAATCGACATTCTCGCTAATCTCTTCAGTGAACTAACAATACATGGCGAAGGTTTAAAAAAGCTAGAAAGTGGTCAGATATTTGACTATGTATATTGGGACGATCCTAATGAATTAGTTGATCGCCTTAGAATTCTACATGCTTCGCTTAGCGTAGGAAACTATTCGCACATCAACGAAATAGTCTCCATACTTGAAGAACTGAGGGAAGCCGGCTACATACAATGAGTCGAACCGGAATCGCTCACGAACTTCATGCTCCTGCTAGACGAAAATACCTTCGTCGCAAAGTCATAGTTCGTGGAATTGATGATTTATTCCAGGCGGACCTTGTTGAGATGATACCGTATTCCCGATTGAATAAAGGTTTCAAGTACATGTTGACAGTCATCGATGTTTATAGCAAGTTCGCTTGGGCTAGACCTGTCAAATCAAAGACTGCAACTGAAGTAGCCAAGGCCATGAACAATATTTTGCGTGATGGGCGTGTACCGTCGCACCTGCAAACGGACCTCGGGAAAGAATTCTACAATGCAACCTTCAAGGCTTTGATGAAGAAGTATGGCATCAAACACTACTCTACATTTAGTAACGTCAAAGCCTCCGTTGTCGAAAGGTTTAACAGAACTTTGCGTTCCAAGATGTGGCGGCAGTTCACGGCTAACGGAAATTACAAGTGGCTTGACATCTTGCCGAAACTAATAAACGAGTATAATTCCGCGGTGCATTCTACCACGAAAATGAAGCCAAAGGACGTAAGGGACAATCGCCTGCTTCGAACAGTGTTTTCCAACATGAAGAAGAAAGATCCACGAAAGCGTAAAGCTAACGTCGGTGACATTGTGCGAATCTCCAAGCAGAAAGGTATCTTCGAGAAAGGTTTCACTGCGAACTGGAGTCCCGAACTTTTCCGTGTGACACATGTTCGTGAATCAGAGCCTAGGACCTACTACCTCGAAGATTTGGACCACAAACCTATCCGTGGCGGCTTCTATGCCGAAGAGATTCAGCCTACGATGTATCCTGATATGTACTTGGTGGAGAAGATTATAAAACGAAGAAACGGACTGTCCTACGTCAAGTGGTGGGGCTTTCCACCTCGCTTTAATTCGTGGGTGGCAGATGCAGACATCGAGAAATCCACAAGACTTTAGTTCTATGTCTGTGTATTATTTTTTGTACTTGTAGTAGTGTATTGAATTTATGTAATAAAATTTTTTTAAAAGTACTTGCGGTGTTTTTTATTTTCTCAATCCTGTCACTTTTGTGGTATTTTTTAAATTAAAGTTGTTTTGTATCGGCCAGGGATCAAACCAAGGACCTTAGTCGATCTAATCAATCAGTATATAGATTACAAATTTATTTAATGGATTTTGAACTTTTCCCCGAATCTCTAGCATTAAAATTACGGATTTTCAAGATGGCGGCCAAATTTCAAGATGGCGGGTGTCACAGTAATAAATGATTACTGCACTCTAGCGGGTAAGAATCAAACTAACTAGGCGTCAGCGCACTCTCGCCGCCGATACAATGATGATGGTTTCCAACATCGAAGACAAGATGGCGGACATGACGTCATGCTCACTGTCGATATATATGCTTTGAAAAAAGTGGTGGGGGGCAGTCTGTCAGCAGCCACCACAGGGGGAAGGATCGGTCGCCATTTTTAATTTTTTGACCTCATCGGGTTCGAACCGAGGACTCCGAGCTCCGTATCGATAATGTTTGTTTTTTATAAATATTTTATTAAATTTATATTATTTAAATTTTTTTATAATTTTTAAAAAAAATTTCATTAAAATCGGATAATAAATAAAAAAGTTAAAGATGGCGGCCGTAATGGAAATTGCAACGGTGACGTCATCATCCAATATGGCGGACAACACAATGCCGGAATTTTCTAGAAAACAAAATGACGTCATCCAAAATGACGGATCCAAGATGGCGGATCCAAGATGGCCGCCGTGATCTACTTGTCCCGTTACGCTGTCCCGTTACGTCGGCTGCACGCACGAAAAAGTGTCACGTTACGCTGTGTCCCGTTACGCTCATCCAAGATGGCCGCCGTGACATCACAATCCAAGATGGCGGACCGACAATCACAATCCGCACCATCCACAGCCAGAAGCCAGTGCCAGAACATACATTCGTATACTACTCTGGTACCATATGTATTAATCAAATGCATTGTTCAGTGAGTTCCTATAGCAGCCTCGTGATAATAGAACCAAAAATTTGGTACACAAAGAAGTCTTTATTAAATTCTAACTTCATGTACGCATCTTTGTGCGTGTAGAATACGCTGCACATATATACGTAAGTATATATCTGTACGTATCTATGTTTTCCTTTGCCCGGACAGAAACTGTGATTAGCCCCCCACCAACGACCTTCATTAAAACTTTTCACAACCGCAATAAACATACTAGACATTTAATATTTCATACGCGTAAAGTATATGTAAAATTTTAGTTTTAATTATTTCGTAACCCGTGTACCAGTATTTAAGTGTGCGTTTTATTTCACGAACTGTATTAAAATATATAATATGGTTTTCAAGGGTTAATAGCTACACAATATAGATAAAACACAGTTTAAACTGTCTTACATTTTCAAAATAAAATACAGAAAAATTATTTGAAAAAACCATAGAAACTAAAATTACGTTTAATGTTTTACTACCTAACACTTATATACATGTATATTAAAAGACCAATTAAAAATGTCATAACAAGATGTAAGCTAAAAATTAGCTAATTGGGAAATATTAACTGTACAAATTTCAATCCCGCAGTAGGGATCGTCCATTAATCACGTGAGGCTCGAAAGGGGGGGGAGGGGGTCGGGAAAAATCACGAAATATCACAAGTGGGCGGGGGGGGGGGGTGTAGAGAGATATCACGTGTATATTTTATTTTTCGCCCGATTTCTACTAAACTGAAAAGCGATGCGTGACCTTGACTCGCCGTAGCCAGGCAACAATATCCCCGCCCGCCGCAACATGAACCACCCGGCTCGGCTTGCCAGTCGCTAGTGAGACTGTGATTTTGGCGCCGAATACATGCGTAAATCACATATAAGCCTTTCCTTTATTATTTTTATGCCAGTGAGAATAAACCTGCAACCTAAATGTGTGTCTGGACATTTTTATCACTGTGCTTAATTTTCCAGAATTAAATTAGATTATACCTATATTTAAAGATAATATTCCGAAATTTTTAAAAAAAAATATTTTGAACCAAAAAATACACGTGATTTATTGTGGCGGGGGGGGGGGGGGGTTGTCTGAAACCTTACCACAAATCACTAGGGGGGAGGGGGGGTTAAAAATTTGCTAAAAAAACATCACGTGATTAACGGACGACCCCGTAGATATTGTGTGATAACATTTTTAAAAAAATATTCTCCTTGCACGAGGGCTGTTTTTATCAAATTCCGATGGGCTATAAAAAAATGACAAATTTACATAACATAAAATATTTAGTACGAAAAGTTCAGCAGTGTATTACTTGTTTGTCTACATAATCACCAAAACGATCGAGGCATTTTTATTATCGTAACACAAGATTCTCGTTGTATTCTTCCAAGAAGTCAGCCGCTAGTGTATAGAGATAACAAGGCCAGCGCCTAGTAGCTCCCTCTCTCTCACGAAGCCGCTGTGAAGCGGATGGACTAATTGCGCGGCGCACTGTCTCCCGCGTCGAGACTTACCGCAAGATGAGCGAATAGTAGGGTAGAATGCGCCGCGTTATTAGTCTACCCGCCTCACAGTGGCGTCGTGAGGGAGAGGAAGATCCAGGCGCTGGCCCTGTTATCTATTATTATCTGGCGGCAAACTTCTTGAAGAAGGCATCGAGAACAGTGGCGTAGCCAGGATTTGTGTATGGGGGGTGTTAAGCATGGCTCCCCGTATTAAAGCGGGGGGTTCGGGGGTTCTCCCCCGGGAAAATTTGGATTTTAAGGTGTAAAATAGTGCTATTTTAGCAGTTTTCGGTTCTTAAATTTAAATATTGTAATGGTAAAATTTTTATTAATTTTAATATGAAATTTGTTTGAGTGATGAATAAGAAATTAATTAAAGATTTGGTGCTAAAGGGGGGGGGGGTTGAACCCCTAACCCCCCCCTGGCTACGCCCCTGATCGAGAAGCTTGTGTTACGATATGACAAATGCCTTGATAACCAAAATTAATAATATAAAACCACAAGATTCGTTTTACAAGACCAGGCCTACAGCTAATTATGAACACGCAGTCATCAGTGCGCACGCCGTAAGGGTTAATTCAGTGTTCTGATTTAGCTCGCAGCGTTGGAGACGACAGCAAGTTGCAGCGGCAAATAAAGTTAAGCGTACGCGGAGGACATGACGAGGTTTGGCGTCGGGCTGGAAATTGGCAAGTCCGGACAGGGACGAGACCCAATTAATCTCCTATTCAGGACTCCCGAGTGAGTCAAAGGCTTTAAAAGGTCCAGGTCCTGAATGCACTCTTCCTTACAGAGAAATAATGTAGTATAATTCAGGGGGTCTTGTCTATTATCATACACCCACGTGCGAGATGAGCGTGGGGAAACTTTATTACGAACATCAGCTTCCACACTTTACGCACCTACCCCAGCTGAATATCTTGTCTACGGAAGCTCAAATAACATAAAGGGAGAGTACTGTAGTTACTATAAGAGGGAGGGAGGAAGAGAGAGAGAGAGGCATAAACTTTGCATTTGTGTCACAACATAAAAGCGCTTATTTTCACGTACTGCAGGATGAAATCCCCATTTTTTTTCCATCCTTGGAGCGTTGTTAAAAAAAATCTGAAATTCTAATTATCTGAGTAGTATGTAATAACCGGTCCTGGGACAGGCTTCAGGCTGTGGTGCTGGTGCCGGGTCAATGACCGATTGCTCTGACGTCAGGACGACCATCTTGGACTCAAAACTTCCTCAAAATTCCTCAAAAATGACTCAAAATGACTCCAAATTTACCGTTTTGAGGAAAAATGTCTCATTTTTTATTCAAAAATTCAAAAATTAGGATTTCGAAAAAAGTCTTTTGCCTTAGAAAGAACACAAAATCCTAAAAGAGGCTAAAGCATCCATGTCTACAGCCTCCGATAAGCCTCTGCCATCATCTAGGATTGTGAAGTTACCGTTGCAATTTCCGTTACGGCCGCCATCTTTAAAATCTTTATTTATTATCCGATTTTAATGAAAAATTGTAATATTTATAAAAAATTCAATAAATAAAATTTTAAAAAAATATTTAAAAAACATTCTTTTTCGACATGGAGCACGGAATCCTCGATTCAAACCCGGTGAGGGCATAAAAAAATAAAAATGGCGTCCAATCCTTCCCTTATGGTGGCTGCAGGCAGACTGACCCCCACCAATTTTTTTCAAAGTAAATATATTGTCACCTAGTATGACGTCATGTCCGTCGTCTTGAAAATCAGTAATTTTTATGTTAGAAATTCGGGAAAAAATTTAAAAATCATTAAAAAATTAATCAATCGAATTAAATAATAAAAATTAAAAAAAAATTACTACTTAAAAACCAATGTTGCATTTATTGTTATGGTCGCCATCTTGGATTTTATAAATGTTGCATGTTAAGTTACACCCGCCAACTTGATTGAGTACGATGTTGCAAACTCCTGCACTAGCTTTCGGGAAGTCTTGGAAAATCCGATGTACAAATCGTAAAATACTATCGACATCTTTTAGAAAGCAAGGAGCTCTATTGCGGACTCTTTCCATAGCTACGTGAGAGCAGAATTTTTCTAATAAATATCACCGCATCACTTTCGCGCCCACCTCCTCTTTTGTGAGTGGCGTTTCGAGGGTTTGCTAGGAATCGTTGCCAGGGCAACTAGAGATTAAATCCAAAATTGTATCCTTTCAGGAAGGCGGAGGACGCAGCGCTCATTCTGTGATGTCGCTGCCTGGAGCGTATCTCCTCCTCTCTCGTCTCTCTACATCTGTGAAGTCAGGAGTCTATGTAGACAAAGGATTTTCCCACGCGCGTATTCACAGATAAAAAATATATTTTTTACTTTTACAAAAGATCCCTTTGGAAACCAGTGGCAAAATCAATAGTTTGTAATACTACAAAAATGTATTGAAAATTTTTACATGACATTGCTATGGTTATTTTTGCATATATTAAATACATTTTTGAAAAAAAATATATACTTAACATTTATTGTCGTGCCTACGAGAATTGGTGCAACATTTAAAATTCTTATTGATATTTTTTATACAAGCATTAATTATTCAAACCGTGGTTTTACTATGCTTATTAATGCGCGAGGTTAATACTGGAAAGCTACTCACGAAATGACTTACAGATAACTTTAGCGACTGTAGGTATTGGGACAACACAAAGCATAATTGGCCGGAAAAGAATCCGACCCCAGTATTACTGCGAACCTTTTTGTAGCGATACTGTTACTTTTATGCCAATGTACCAGCTTTACAAATATTTGTAAGTTTAGATGAATTTTTTATTTCCAATTACAAAAAACTTTTTACAGTGTACTCTTTTAGGAACTTATCATGCTGGAGCTCGGTATCACGTACCACGTGCTAAAAGAATCTTCAATGTTTGTGCACGGGAAAACAGAGTTATTATTAATACTCGTACTGTGGCGGTGCCTGTGATAGTGTTAATGAGGTAAAGTCAAACTCCTTTTATCCCGTTCATGGTCATTATTTTATTTCTCCTTTTAACATGTTTACGCTTGCAGACTTTTTAGTGACCAAATTTAAACAAAATTAATATATATATATTCGATACCATTTTTGCATAACTAACGGCAAATTTTGAATTTTTAAAATTTTTTTTATTATTGTTAAGAAGAACCAACTGGAATAAAAAACTGAAAATTGTTGCGTCAAAGTCAATAAATAATACTGGTGTGTACTGTGTTGTTTGTTCAAAATTTCTTTCAGAAACAATATATTTTATTTTATTAAAGTTTTTATAATTATAAAAATTCTGAAAATTTTAAAAGGCTAGCATAAATGAAATAATTTTTTTTTTCTGAAAGTAATTAAACATCACATTGTTGCCAGTAAAATTTACTTTAAACCTAAAAAGTTGCACTTTTATGCCCATTTCATTCTCCTTATGTAGCCTATGTATACTGTACAGACACGCTACTAATGCAAATTTTACAGTAATTATGCAAAAAAGGTATGCGATATATATTTTTCAGTTTGTGAAAAATCAACCGTTCATAAAGACGGAAAAATTAACAGTGTGGAACGTAAAAATTATATATGACATGAAATGGGACATACACCTTTAAGGTGGGGCCTCACACGCCATGATAATTTTTCTTTAAATTTATTGTTTATATTAATTAAGGGTTATTCCTGTAAATTTAACACATTTGCTGTTCTTTCTCAAATATTTACAGCAGATCTTTACTCTTTGTAAATTGAGGCGGTGAAAGTAATAATGGTGTAAGCCAATTTAACAAGGTTTTGAGTAATAAGAGGTTTTACTAGTTACGCTACAATTAATACTACGCCTTTCCGTTATATTTACTTATGTTCAATATTATCTTAGCAATAATGTATCTACCTTTTGCTACTATATATGTAGCAATTATGTACACATAAGGGTGAGTTTAACAGGGTTAACATAGCTTACATCACTTTTCCTTCATATCTTTGGGGTATTCCGAAAGGCATGTTAACACTGCTGGTTTTAAAAGTGTAACAAATGGTATTTATATAAACATAGTGTATTAAGAAGTACATACGTATGTTAAGTGTATAGCTGTCATTATAAACAAATGTGAAGAAGACATTGAAACACAGACGTAACATACATTAAAGCACTGAAACACTTTGTTGTTTTAGTGATACGTTTAGTCATCACTTTCATCCTCGTCCGTCAGAGGTCCTGCATCGTCAGTGACTGTAGCATTTACTGCGAGATTCTTGAAGTACGTATAGTGTATTGGTGGGATGAAAGGTAGCATGTCACTCATGTCTTTTTTCTTCTGTACATTTACTGGTTTAGGTCCGCTGTACAGGCAGTTTTGACCAATGTTTTACAAAAGCCTTGGCCTACCTTTCTGTTTGCTTGGGAGTATACTGATAGCCGAGAAACACATTTATTCAACAAGAGTCTTTTGTAAAATGAAGTGAAAGACTCATTATGCTGGCATTGAATCCACTGGATTCGTTACCACGACACATCATCATTATCCATTTTTTCTCTCTTTGTAATGGCTTTCACAAGGGTGGCCGCACTCTTAAAATCTTCTCTAGCCATTTTTGTGACATGGAAGGGTTTATTTCTTCGTGATTTTAGAATCGCTGAGTACCAATCTTCTGGCACATAAATATGCTTGCCTTTGGAATAGTTCTCAATTGACCCAAAGTCTGCATCATTGGGTAAGTATGAGTGGCCGCTGACCATAAATTTATGGTCGAGAGTTTCAATCTTGTTGGTATACTTTACCAACTAACTTTAACATCGATAAGGCAAAATTCCAGTGGCGATTTTGGCCTGAACATGAATCACTGTATGTGACAATGTGTTTCGCATCAGATGCACGTGTTTCAATGTGCTTAATTACACAGGAACTAATTTCCTGCGAACCTCGGGATGCAAGTACTTCATCCCAACAATACATAAATGCATTGCCAGTTGTTAGCTCATGGCAGCCTAAGGCTGGGTTCACAATTAATAAAATTAAGCGAGTGCATAGCAAGCCATGCACACGACCTGTGCACACAACCTGTGCGAACTGCGAAATCGATTCACAATTGAATTCTTACTGTTAATTTCAGCCAATGAAATTTCGCGAACAATGCGACATCTGTTTGCAGTGTTAGTAAATAAACATATTAACTTTCAAAATAACGATGATACTATTATTATCTCGACATTTTCTTACCACAATATGGTTAATAAATATAAACATATTTCTAGTCCCACCAAAAAAGCACCCTGCTCTTCTCTCATTGGCTGTTGTGCCATGCGTACGCGACCGAAATAAAATATATTCATTTCACTCCTATGCGCACGACCTCGCTCCCATGCACACGACCAACTTTCTGCTATTGTGAATCGTTAGGTTAGGAAGCATGGCATTCATATCCTATGCACACGACATACTGTTATTGTTACTGTTATTTTTTCAATTGTGAATCCAGCTTAAGTTGTACACGTACATATTACGTTTGTAATAGGCTATAGACGTACTGAGTTTAGGGAACGCAAGAGCTTTTTCTAGGTCAAATGTGAACACGTACAGTGCAGGATCATTCATTGCCTTTTCCGTATCACTATTCATCGATGTCCGAGAATGCTCTGCTCTGCGAAGGTGTACTTCATGCTCAACTTCCAGCTTTTTTATTTTCGTTTCGTCTGTCAGAGTACTTTTCCGTATAATGTACGAATCACATCGTTTGCAAGTGTCTGTGTGTGGCGCATGAAAATGCAAATTATATTCCGTGTTGAAGGTCCTACGATAAATATCAATAGAAACAGGAATTACATTTTTCTCTTCGCAGGATTATTTATACAGCCTGTACAAGGTACTTACGTTAAGGTCAGAAGATATGCATTTGCGGTTGGGATTTTTTGTCCTGCTGTAATGCGACTGGTAGCTAGGGAAACTTTGTATGTGTTCTCGCTCAAAGCCATTCTATCATCAGATATTTTATTGGCAGAAACTGCGTGGCCTCGGTTATCAGATCCTGGTTGCTCCCCATTTTGAAGCTATCTTAAAACCCTTGTCATACGGCCATCAGATATTTGGAAAGTCTGTAGAAAGTATTTTTTACACAAAATAAATGTTTATCCTTGACTTTGAATAGAAAACTTATTACTTACAGACTTTCCAGATCGTGAATGGTTCCTGGGATGCTTCTGTTGAGGTATGGTCTGTTTAACTAACCCCCATTAGAAAGCATTTTGTGCAGTAAAGGAACGTAAATTCCAAAACGATTCATAAGCATACTTTCGTTTTTCTTTTGTTATATTTTGAAAACATTTCTGTCTACATAAACAGTCATTGTTATTAAATGTCTTGCCTAGAATTACTTTACCTTTTTCAGTGTTAAACTCACAGCCTGAATTTCTAAGCCTTTTTCGGGTTTCCTTTTTTTATTTTCTTCATATTTTCGTTTTGGAGTTTCCCATTCCTCGTGTGAAGCACTTCCTTTCCTTTCTAATGCCTGCTTGCCTCTTTCCCCCTCTTCGCTTCCTGAAAAATATCCACAATTCTATTAAGCAAAAGTACAATTAATTTCTCCCAATACCACCTACCATAGCACTAGCATATTTCCATTTGAATTCATGTGTTCCATAAATAATTTGTCTCTTATAGGTTATCTAACTTAAGAGTTAAATGATGGTAATAAATTAAAAGTACATCATAGCCAAAGTCACGGCAAAACTAAAAATACAAAACAAAAATGAAAAGTACTGTAGGTTTCATGCTATTTTGTAGGTTAGTTTATGTTTTCAATAACAATCAATAATACTTTCATTAATATTTACACTTACTAGCATCATCTGAACTTGATGGTTCCCATTCATCAGTTACTGAATGTGCTAAAATACTAGGCTCACTGTAATCGTCACTTACATCGCCAAAAATACCTTCATCAGTCATTGTAATGTTTACACTATGAATATTCCTCTCTGACTACGCCGTCCAAAGAGGAGGAAAATTGGTGTAAGTCCGACTTGCACCACTATTCTACAACCTAAACAATACGTTCCCTTGACATTCAAAAAAGTGCTGCTATCTATGGGCCTACAGTAAAAGTTATTACTTACGCCACTTTCCCATTCTGATTTAACTCTCTGTTTGTGGCCAACTGTACAAGTACCACAATAATGGGTGCCACTCTAAACTCTAAACGCTGCTGCTGTATGGATTACCCAGACTGCTAATTCAGCTAGCACGTCACTGCATCGTACTACTGTCAAGAGAATAATTAGTAAAAGGAAATTTGGTAGTGTTGTGTTACTAGTGTAAATTTGCATTACCTATGAACAAGTCTGTCTTATACGTAACTGACATTTACTGTAAATGAAATAGTAATAGTTTGAAAACATACGATTTTAATGGGTTCTTAAATATTGACGTGAAGTTACTATTACCATGCAATTCAGCGAGAGGAGCAACCAAAATAATTTACTGTGTATATTATCATTTTGTTCAGACCTAGTTGTCAGTAATTAGATGTAAATGACGTCACAGGAACACATCGACTACCATGCCGGGTCTAGCTATAATCTGTCGGAGGCTTGAGGCTCTCTTCTTAGGACCTCCAGGTGGTCTGCTGCGACGCTGGAACACTGGACGCTGGAAGCTGTAATTGGCGAACTACAGAAGATCTGAAGTAGCCGGGTGTCTGGCTGAAGACTCGACTTCCCTCTCGTCCTAAAAAGTCTGTTTGAATTTGGGTCGGTCTCACCAAAACGTCATGGCCGATCGTAGCTGGCGCTGACATCAGTCATCCGGAACCACTACGGGACGAACGGGACCGATGCGGAAGTTGGCACTAGATGTCGCTGATGCTCCCTATCTGAGACTTATTCAGTTCAGAACTATTCTCACAAATAATAGTGTGGAGAATTCTAGATAGCACACGACCGCGGATGACGCGAATCTTCAATTCCTCGGGCGGCAACCAAGGCTTTGGTTCGCCCCAGCCCGAGAAACGTCTTCCCGCTGCAAGATGGCGATGGCGTCTCCCCTTTCTTCTTCCTTCTAACTATTTATTTTCCGTCCCTAGCAACCAAGGAGCTATAAGGCCATCAGCAAACCAAATTAACTGCACAGTGAAATAAAACTTGGATATTAGCGTGTAAGAGTGCTGAACTAAGGCAAATGAATAAAGTTTCCAAAGAATAATGCTTAGAAGACCCTGAAGTTAAAAGGTGTGTTGTCTCTGGCAATTAGATGTGTTATATATGTTAACTTTGGTTGTCCTCTTTACAATAAAATAATTAAATACATAAGATCGGCATATGAAATATACAATTAATGTTACAATAATAATCAAAATAATAATATAACTGTAAACAGTTGTACTGGTTACACCATCTTATAAAATATAATGCGGAGAACACGGGTATGTCATTATCTCAATATTTAAAAAAAACTGACTTACACCACTATTACTTTAACCGCCTCAATTAACGGGAGTAGAAGTTCGGGAAGGGTTTACATTCAGCACTTGCGCAAATTTTTACAACAATTATCAGAGTTCGTAAAAATTTCTTGAAATAAAACAAAAATGCAAGAGAGATTTAGTGTTGAATTTACAGAACTACCCCTTAAGGATATGATCAGTAATGACAAGAAAATGAAGAAAAAAATATATCAAATTGGTTTGTGAAACCCAACCTTGAGCTTTAATACAAATCAAGGCCATTATCGAAAAAAATAAAAATAAAATGGGGCTGCCGCTAGCAGTAGTGTGCCTTGAAAGCGTCACAGCATGCACTGATGCACCGCCACTTATATCGGGAGGGGTTTATGGCTGGATTAGAAACCGAAGGTGACAGATTATGGCCGACAAGCTCCCGATCATTTGTGATTTTTTTCCTAACCTAACTAAAACTAAGTGTATTTTGGAGGGATCCGGGTTAGGGAGGGACCTAGGTGCGTCTCAGGCCGAAGCCTATACGCCTAGTCATGCTGGGATTAGCCATGCAGGGAGAGGGTCGCATGCATCATGTGCTAGGAGGTGATTGGCCAGCCATGGCAGCGATTGGCGCCATGACTAACTCCCCTCACTCTTAAATCTAGACTATAACTAGAGATAGGTTGGGCCCAGGTAAAACCTGCATAGACACAGGGAAAACCCTGGGCACATTCATGCGGGATGCAAATTGGCATGCATTACGTGTAGGAATTTACAGGAGACAGAGGATGGTCTGGATGAAGTGTTGGGCAGAGTAGAAAAGAGTCTACCATGCGGGGATTGGGCACTTGGACTCGTGGTCCGCTTTGCTAATTGTCCAGTACTGGATTTAGTGACCAGGGGCGCTTGCGCTTGCGCCCCTGGTGGTGAGTGGTTGCACTGACCACTCACTCCGCCGCCAGTCAGCACCTGATCATTTGTGTCTTGCGGTGGGCGCGCCCGAACTTGACCGAAGGATCCCGAGAGGCAAGCCACAACCGAGCAAGCCACACGATTGTAGGCAAATAAGAAACACTTTGTGCCGAAACCGTCCAACTATTATACAAGATATATATTTTTTTGCATTTTATGTTTCGTCACAATTTTTTGTCACCAGAATTTACAAGGTGTTGTTTAGCAGCGGTGAAAATTAAAGCAAATATTAATAATTATTATCACGTGCGTGATAATTTACTGTCGGCAAACAACGTTCGGTAAAAATCCGATGATAAAATTCACAACCAAACAACAAATGAAGAAAAAGGATATCGTAATAAACTTACAGGACTGGTCTTTAAATTACATTACTGACGATAAAAGGAAATAAAATACGTGTTATGTATGTAAGACCAACTGACATTTACATTACATATTATAAAACTTTACGAATTTAAGGGTACTGAATCAACTAACTTCAAACATGAACTTAACAAGAATCATCTCGAAGAATCGGCAGAACCTAAAAAATTTGGTTAAGTCCACATGTAAAAAAAAAAAAAAAAAAACTTTCTTTCGTACACGTGTGTGTTTATCCTGTTTACAACGCTACGAAGATCTTCAAAGTAAAGATACGGCGCAGTTCTCACGAAGATACGTTTATATTGAACTACGAAGTATCCTTCGTTAATGTGAAGTTCACTCTTCCTTGGTTCTAACGGGTGGCTCGGCTGCTAGCGCTTCTGCCAAGACAAGGGACCCATGGTTCGATTTCAGGCTGGGGCAAGGACTTTTCCAGGTGTGGGTTAGGCACTGGGTGTCGTGTAATCCCTTAGGCTCCGTACTGCGAGAGTCAATGATACACCACCGCAGATTCATCACTCCTAGTCCTCTCCATCACTCCCTGTGGCGATGGCCCTTCATTCAAACCGGCGATCGTAATCATCATTATTCAAAATGGCAGAAAGTTCTAGAAAACAAAATGGTGAACGTGACGTCATACTTCAAAATGGCGGAATATTATAGAAAAAAATGGTGGACGTGATGTGATAACTCAAAATGGCAGAAAGTTTTAGAAAGAAATGGCGTATGTGATGGTTTAATTAAAATGGCGGGGATGTCTGTGCCTGATATCTCACACAAACTTGTGTTGACTACAGTGCAAGGCTTTGTTGTAATTGCAGTAGGTTATTTTAAGAGTCTCTCACCATGCGGCAGTAATTCTTGCAATCAAATAGCTCACAAAAAAGCATGATTTACAAAAAAAAAACATTACCACGGTACTGCTGCTTGTTTACTTTTACAGTGCGAAAAACTATCTCGGGCACTACATTACCAAGCAGTGTTGCCAACTTAATATTGACAATTACTCGAAAAGGGCATACCCTTCCAAATTAGGACACACTTCACCATATACAGTGAAGTTACCAAGCAGTGTTTCCAACTTCATAGTGATAAATTCCTCGAAAAAGTCAAATAGCTTATTAATGATACGAAATTTCTTTAGTCTTATTTTTTATTTATTTATTATTATTATTTGAGTGCCTACCAACAGTCAAAGCCTTTAACAGGTAGGCACTTAACAATTATTACATAAAGAAACAACAATAACATACACAAAACACAATGATAAACACAACAATAAAAATGGGACAACACAAACATAAACACATGACAAAGGACCCTTATAAGATTAAGTAGCTAAATTTGTCAAATTTAAATTAATTCTTATCAATGAAATAACAATAAAACATTATTTACATCAGAAGTTATCTTAACTGCAAGAAAATTAAGAATTCAAAATATCTTTCATAGAGAATTTTGCCCTTTGGAAAGGGTCTAAATCTTTCAAAATATCATTACAATTATCAGTACACCGTTTTGATAGCTCATTTTTTATGTGATACGTTCGAAAGGGTCGCATTGTTCTATGATTGAATGAAGGAACTCGAAGACCAATTTTGTTTAATATTTCAGTGCTGTGGTAAACATTTATAAAACAATTTATTACAAAAACCGTATCAGAAACTTTCCTTCTAAACTGCAGTGTATGCGTGTTCAGGGTTTCAAGGATCAGATCGTAGTTAAAATTCTCTGAATTATCATCTATTAAATGTTTGTTATAAATGTATCTGAACAATTTCTTTTGTATATTTTCAAGTCTATTTGAGTCAGTGTTAGTTATAGAGTTCCAGATGACAGAGCCATACTCTAATCTCGATCTTACTAAGGTAAAATAAAGACTAATTACAGAATCAAGAGAGCTAGCCAAATAAGTTAAATATTTTATAAGCCCAATTATTTTGTTTGCACTTGCAATTAAATTATCCACGTGGTGATGAAAGTAAAATTTTGAATCTAAGAGAATACCTAGATCACGCATACAATAAGTTCTCTGTATCATGTTGTTGTTTATTACATAGTTAAAATTTTCTGTATATGTTTTCCTAGAATATGATATTATTTTAATCTTCTTAAGATTTAATTTCATTCCGTTAGTTTGACACCACTTAGTTACATTATTTATATCTTCTTGCAACAATAAACAATCACTTGGTGTTCTAATGGTACTATATATTTTTAGATCATCCGCATAGAGCAAAGCTCTCGAATGCCGAATAACATTAACTATGTCGTTTATAAAAATTACAAATAAGTAAGGTGATAAGGTTCCACCCTGAGGAACACCAGACGATGCATTAAAAGATGAAGATAAAGTGCTACAAATACGAACAGCAAAGGATCTTTCATTTAGATAGTTACAGAACCAATTAGTGTAGGAGGAATTCAAACCAAAACTAGTTAATTTATCTACAATTAGAGAGTGCTTGCATGTATCAAATGCTTTACTTAAATCGAAATATATAGCATCCACTTGTTTGCGGGATAAAATTTCGCCGTACGTAAAATTAACAAACGCAAATAAATTTGTGATCGTAGTTTTACCAGGTACAAAACCGTGTTGACTATCCGCTATTAAATGGGATGTATGAAAAGAAATATGTTTATGTATAATTTTTTCAAAAACTTTAGAAAAGCCACATAAAAGTGATATCGGTCTATAATTAGTAACTAATTGTCTATCACCTTTTTTTAATACTGGGACAACAATAGCTTGTTTCCATAATTTTGGATAAATTCCAGAAGTCAGACTTTTATTGAAAATGTGAGCTAGTATAGGTGCTAATATCTCCTTGCAGCCTTTAATAATAAAGTTGGGAAAAACATCTACTCCTGCTGATTTGGTTGATTTTAGACATTTAATAGCCCAAAGAACGTGGCTGATTGTAATGATAGGTGGCATTAAGTTAGTTTCATACTTATGCGTTTGTGGTTGGAACTGCACATCACGTGGCTGATCATAAACTTCAGCAAAATGTTTACCAAAGGAATTGGCAACAGCAGCTGGATCACTTAATAGTACGTTATTTTCGATAACTTCAAGAGACTGTTTGTAACCTTCCTTCATAATTTTAACATAGTTCCAGAATTTAGATGGGGATGATTTTATTTTGTTATTTATATTTTCAATCCATTTGTTTTTATCTGATTTTATTTTTATTTTCACTAGTCGTCTTAAGTCTGAAAATTTATGGTACTGAATTTCATTATTTGTTTTTTTGTACTGCCTAAATGAGTGTTCTTTGCGTTTCAAAAGATAAATAAGTTGTTTCGAAAACCAATGTGGGTATTTAGATTGAAATTTTGTTGAGAGAGGAATACAATGTTCCAATGCATTTACCATACTATTTGTTAAATATTCAACCATATCATTTACATTGTCCATATGATAAATACAATCACAATTTAATTTTAGTAAAATCTCATAGAGAGAAAGGTAATCACCTTTACTGTAGTTCCTGAAGCTGGATTGATAATTAGGGTTATTAGAATTATCTTTATTGGAATAAGTTTTAATGACAATGTCTAGAGCAGGATGAGAGTTATCTTCATTGACAAACGGGTCGGGATGTTTATCAATACTAATAACATTCATGTTAGAGAATACAAGATCAATCATACTATAAAATGATAAAGTATTATTATGTTGTTCTAAGCCAAGCGTGTTGATTATTTCAAGTAGAAACTGTCCTTTAATTTTATTGTAGTAATGACGTACATTTTGTGTATGGCTGTACTTCCAGTCAGTCCCTGGCACGTTAAAGTCACCAGTGAGAATAATTGGGTAAGGATATCTACTAAGATTGGCTTCCAAAAAAGAAAAATAATTTTTAAAGTCATTAACAGAGAAATAGGGGGTAATATAAATATTGCCTACTAAAAACTTTGTGTTATGTCCATTATCAATTTCTACCCAAACTGCATCAACTTCAGGTATATTAAACTCCGTTTTATACAAAACATTTGAGAAACTACATTTGTCAACTGCTATTAATGCTCCTCCCCCACGTTTCATCGTAGTTGTATCATAATTACGATCCTTGCGGAAAATTTGAAAGTTATCATTGAAATAATGAGAGTTAATTGAATTTTCATTTAACCAAGTTTCCGTTAAACAGATAATTGAGAAATTGGAAGCTAAGACATTTTCATAAAATTCAGTAGATTTAGTTCTTAACCCTCTAACATTCTGATAGTACAAATGCCAGGTATCACTTTTCAACTTATTTATTACCTAGACTGTTTTTTCTGCGCCTCCGGCCGCCGCACTAATTAATCCAGTAGAAGATTCTTCAGGAGTATTTTGTCTTCCAGATGGCTCAGGGTTGTCACTTTGAGAAGAGCTGAAGGGAGTCACATTATCACTTTGCTTGCCAGGGTTATTACTTGACGTGAAGAGTTGTTCATTTTTTAGACGTCCATAGAAAGGGGCTATTAAACATCCAGAAGGCCAAAAAACTGTATTGAAAATACGATCATAGTCTGTTTCAGCAACTGCAATATAAAATGAAGAGTAACTATCATAACGGGTTTTTAGTTTGACTACCTTTAAACTCGTCACTTTAAGTTCTGTGTTGATATATGAAACAATGTCATTCTCTTGGACATCTGGCGCAAAACGTGAAACAAAAATTGATTTAGTGCGGGGCCTGACAGGTTTGGATACTGTTTTAAGGTGCACGTTGTTTCTGACGCCGAGTTGTACTTGTTTCTTGGCGACACCATGCTTGGAAGTTGCTGACCCAGATTCTCCAGGTGGCTTCCTCGCGCGGCCGCGCACTTCAACGAAGCCATCAGCGTCAGCAGCTGACTGTGGCGCTATGTGCTGAACTTGTGCTATGTCTGCAGAGGAAGGCTGCTTCGTAGCGCTACCACGAGGCGCTGTACTGACGGCATTTGCCACTTGCTGGTTACTGGTATTTTTATTAGCTATATATCTATTTTTGTTATTGCCGGGTGGCTCCTCGTTTCCTGCAATCTGACTGTATGTTTTTTTCTTGAGCGTATTAATGGACCCATTTAAAGAACGATGGTCACAGATGTGTGCCTCATGCCCTGCAGATAATACACTTTCAAACATTGCCCGCAAAACCGTATTTTCCTCTTTTAGGTATTTGACTTGGTTAGTTAGGAAATCAATTTTTTCACACAGTACATTAAGCAGGGACTCAATGCTGTTATCTAACCTGTTTGATGACTGATGTGTTGTTTTATCCTTTGGAGATAACGCGGTGTCAGTTGACGGCTCCATGAAGGAAAATTGCCACGTTGGAATCTCTTGAGATGTCTTCGAGTTGGACTTTTCGGATGATTTTTTATCACGTTTTTGGAGAAGCGAAGTTGAACATATTCGTTTCTTGATAAGATTCTTGATTACAAGTTTCACACGTATAAGACTCTCCTTTTTTTACACCGAGTCGGGTCGCACACTTCATATGAAGACGAGTTCCACAAACCGCGCATTTTATAACTTCTTGTCTGCCATAAAAAGATTTCTCACATACCAAGCAAATGTCACCACTAGAGGGCATGAATTACTCCACGAAAAAGCCGAAAAATTTACACAATAAAACAACAAATTATGACCGATTTGATAGAGTGGCAGCCGGGAGCGGGTGCATACACATCCTTCTCCTACGAGCGCCACACTGCAACTCATAGACATAGCCTTATAAACAGAATTAAATTTTTTGCAAGTTTCTGCTCTTGGGGGAGGGAGAGAATGTCTCCCAATTCCCCCAACCCTTGAATCCTCCCCTGCCTTTAGAATCAATCAAGATAGCAGGCTTTCGCAGCCATTGTTTGCAGATTATTGTCTCGTGGATTTAGCCGCGTCGAGGGATAAGGAAGGATGCTGCCCTGATGATGGCGAATGCACTGTCGACTGAAACGTCAGTGAGACCTTCGCTTTCGACGCGTCTAAATGCCACAAACCAAAAAACTTGTGATCTAAAACGTTTGGTACACAGTCACTTTTTAAACCCAACACACAAGTGTTTTGTTTGTAATTTCTAATTGCAGTGCCGCTGAATTCATCGCCAGCATTCTGTTTTATACCCAGCAGCAGGCTCCTGAAGTAATTCTGCCCAGATTTTCGTTCACCACTCATCACGATGTTTAAATTGCGTGGTTCAGTGTGTGGAACATGAAAAGGTTGCACCCGCACACGTCAGGTTACCATGGCGACGAATTTAACTGCGCGCGGTCCCATCATGCGTTGTTTATTAACGCGGGCTTTCCAATACAATTCTTGTTCAATATATTTTTTCAACTGCACGGCAATTTTTGCGTCACTTTGGCATATATTTTCTCTGTTGCGTTGTTATCTTCGCCCACCATGTTGATGTTTGTTCGTATTTTATCGATTCCAGATACATAGTATGAAGAAATATTTCGTAAATTGTAATATACAGTTAACGTTTTATTAATTTCTCAGTTTTAATAATAATAAAAAATTAAAAAGAGCGTTTTCAATTACGCAATTAGTCAGAAAAATATTTTTAGAGTTAAAAGTTATCTGACCTTTTTACAAATAGAAAATAACGCGTGGAAAATATATGGCGTAAATAACTACTAGTAGCCTAGTATGCTATAATTTTATAGTGAAATAACTGTATGAATTTTAATAAAACAAAAAATAATGGAGTTTATTTCTTACAACCCAATATGGCCTTTAAAGCTGTTCTTAAATTATGTATTGACACACGGACGATTGTAAAAATTAAAATTAAGTAATCCGGGTATAGGAAAAACGTTGTTTGTAAAATAGGAATCTATGCTATGGCATAAAATTCCGTTGGAATATCATATATGCGAGGCAGATTTACACGCTAAATTAGAAATAGTGTAGACGACCTTTAAGCAATACCTACAATTTAACTGCGACCTGTGAAATAATGCTTCTCTCGAGACTGTGAACTCCTATAGGCTATTAAAGGGAAGGGGCAGAATGTCATAGATCTATTAGTTATTTAAACTAATACCCCAGTTAAAGCTATTACTCTAAGCTCAGTTTACCATTAATAAAACTGATATCACTTATTGAAATTTAGAGTAAATGCTAGTTGAAAGATTTGAAGGTAACAACCATCGTTACCTACGTTCTTAAAATAATTCATGCAATGAGAAATGTTGTTAATACAATTTTTTTGGACATACGCTTTTGCAGTTTTACACTTTTTTCATGGAAGAAACTCAAACATGCTAAATGTGAAATAAAAATAAAAACATAAACCCGCAGAGAACAAGCCAAATCAGCTAATGTCGAACAGATGGAGCCAAAAATGAACCTAAACAGGTGTACTGAACAACGCAACGACACCACCGTGGATCACGTTAAACATAAACGTCAGAATGCACGAGAACTCCATGGAAGGAATTAAATCATGAAAAAATAAGAACACAGACGAACACAGTGGACTAACAACAACGAAACAGTTTCAACAAGAACAGGAAATGCAGATAGACAACAACAAACCTGGACAACTCGGCAAACATGCGACAAACAAAAATGAAAACTTGCATTCTTGACAGACAGTGCAAACTGTACTGGCGTATGTCCAAAAAAGACTGTATAAACCATCGTTAGCTGTTGTAATTAATATTGCCAATATTGTAATTAATATTTTACTCTTAGATTTTCACTTCCCATATTTTATTGAGAAATAATTTTTGCTCTTACTATTTCAAAGAAATCATTTTGAGGTGGTTGTATAACTTTGTTAATTCAAACATAATCCAGAAGCTAAGTATACCATCTTAAGTACAGGCTCTAATTTTTTTTGCAATAAACCTATGGTTCAGCTTAAACTTCAAAGGCTTATGCCAACCTTGGGAAACAATTTAAACCTTTTGACGTTTGCATGTTTTATAGTTTATTTCCATGAAAAATCTACACTTTGAGTAAGTATACCAGTCGAATTCAGAACTCATCCTGGATAATCACAGAAGCCCTCACAAGAGTCAAAATTTGGATGCGTAACCTAGCAGCACTGTCGGGCTTTAAACAGTCGGCCTAACGATTGAAATAATATCAACACTGCACTCATATATAGCTTCGAAAGAAAGGTATTGAAAAGAATAATAACTATCAAAACTTGATTTTTTTTTTTTAACTTTCGAATACAAGAAAGAGTATACAAATCTCATCATTTAATCAAACACGCAAGAACTGAACAAGATAAGCAAACGAAACAAATGTGAGCGAACAATGTTTCGTAAATATTTTTGCTTCCTTACTTACTCGCATTTGTAAATAAGTAAAAATGCATGGCCCTTAGAGGTAGATACAATTATTTTACTGATAAATATAAAAATAAAACATTAATCTTTCAGTAGGTACTCGCGAAGGATGTGTATACTCTACACTCGGTAACGAGCAAATGCATGTGTTGTTATGTTGTAAATACTCTTATAATACGAAACTCGGTCTTGTAATTTAATGTAGTGTTCTTTGAAATAATGCCGAGCGTGATAAATATATATAAGTACTAAATCTGTATTTACAACTAATTTTATGGACGTGAATCACACGTAGTTTCCACTCCGCCGCTAGAATTTGTTGCCGGAGCAGCTACGTCGACCAATCATTTGATTAGCAGACAGAAAATTTAAAATATATAATTAAAAGGCTCTGATAAAAACTAAAAAGACCTGAAAAAAACAACTTTGTTTTGGACCTTATTTCGGCAAGGTATTGTATTAATATACTGGCGGTTTTGTTAAAATTTACTAAACAGTTAATGCTATAAAGTTTCCCCTTGTCATTGAACTTTGGTTCACGTCATCCGCCACAGATGGCACCATAGTGGTTTAAAATTTCCGTTTTATGCGACTCCTGTCCCATTCACGAAATTACTCCCACCAAATGCCGTACACCGAGAGCTAAGATGTTACTCATCGAAAATAGATGAATAATTGTATCTAGTGTTAATATTTATGATACATTTCAAAAAAAAAAAAAAGGACTGTTGTGTGTAGAAGTATCGAGTACAAAAGTATCAGTATCGAAAGACACTACTCGATGCCGATACATCTGGACCCGAGTTTCTGTGGTGAAACCCAGCGAAGCAAAGAAAAGTTGGTAAATCGGACGCGGAATTTTTGTTAGTCGGGACTGCGTTCGCGCTGTCCCGATGTAAAATTTGAATGAAGTTGTTGTTGAGAATATTTTTAAGTAGTATTAAAAATTATGTACAGTGAAATGTAAATTTCTTTTGCATCTGTGTATGTTAAGTAATGCATTAATAGGTCTCAGTTTCCAATTCCTTGGCAAACTGTCCCCCGGCTCGAATGTGTGAAAGCAAATTATGTATATGTGTTGTGGTAATAAGGGAAATAAATATTTTTTTATTGTAAATCTTCCGCTGCTGAAGTCGGTTAGGATTTCTATTCTCGACAACGCGTTGCGCGGTCGTATAGGACAGCGCGCCGCACGGGAAAATGACGCGTGTTGGGGTATTTCGGGAAACTTCTTCTTGGAAGAAGAATTGATCGCGTGCATGGGGAGCTGCGAGGGAGAACATCCTCAACTAATTTTCTTCTTCTATTGTAAGTCTTTGCCCGTGATTTCAAATAATTTCATAATGCAACCGTATTTAGGTGTTAACAAAAGGTGTTTCCGACGTGGATTCGATGGACGTCCTGTGTTTCGCGCGGGGAGGTCTGTGACGGAATCTTGGCGAAACGCAAATAGGATACTCCGAAACGCCCCCTACGACCAAACTACACACTCGAGGCTAAAAATAACTACACCATCGTAAAGCCCGCTCTGACGGCGACGGGAAAACGCTGTTGCCAATGTCCTCCCCGCAGTCCCCCAGCAATGACGTCACCGCGCGGTTAGCGTTCAGTCGCAAGCGAGCTAGCAACGAAAGTATCGGTCGATTTGCTCCAAAAAACTTTCATCCTTTACGTTAGAGTGTGTAAACTACATTCTGTAAAAAATTCTTCAATATTTCGTGCACAATAACTTTTTTTTCACACAAGCAGAAAGGAAAAATGCCCAAAACCAAAAGTGAAGAGATCGAAGAAGCAACGAGTGACACCCATTACTAACCGGCCACCAAGACTTTCCGATGCAGTATTGCACTGTTTCTCTTGGAAAAAAAATTCAAGAATGCAAATTGTCATCATGGTGTTCGTATGTTCGCTGCGTTGTCCAGAATACTATTGCCTAATTTTATTTGGTTAGTTTTGTTGACTTGGAGGAAATAATGGCAAGTATTTTTAGTCTTATAATTTCTTTACAGTACCAGGAACCCAAGGACCAAATTTATTGGCAGGCTCTTGCATAAATAAACATACAAGGAGGAACAGGTTCCTTGGTGCGGTTAAACTGTACTGCGTTGTGTAAGAGCGGGCAGGGGCGTACTCAGGATTGACTTCTGGGTGGGTCACCGGTAATCTGGACCTAGTATTATAACTCTTTATTACTTCCGAAATAGCATTATCAAGTGCATATTTTACTCTTCTGGGGGGGGGGGGGGGGGGGCACTTGACTCCGTGCCCCCTCTAAATCCGTTATTGAGTGTGGGTGGTCTTGGATAGAAAGAGAGTTTTTGCACCAAAACGGTTTTTTCGCCCTCGTCATCCAGTGACCTGTTATACGTTGATACATACTGGCATCCGGTTTGGTCAGTGCTAATTCTAAAATAATCAAGGTTGAAGATTGGCATTATGTCTCATCTGTACACAACATATCTCTGTTGCTTCCACCGTTTCTTCTAAAGTTGCAAACTAATTTTTGCTAACGAATTTGGTGATTTTGTTTTTACTGTCTAATTGAACTTTACGTTTTAATCTTTTTACTCAGGTATCAATAGCAATAAATTGAAATATTTCTGACAAATAAAGGGGAATGCAACTGTCAATGCCCATTGTTGTAAAGTTCTTGGCGTCACTTGTTTCTAACAGCTTCGGGCGTACTGAAATCTTTCCCAAGTTTTGGAGTCGATGAATGAAGGTTTGTCATTTATAGCGCCACCTTGTTTTATTTCTGTCTTCCAAATGTGAGGATAATGTTTTTATTTTTTTCAAGATTGGAAATCTTGGTTCTAATGATGATAACTTCCATTGTTGATGAGCTTCAGCAGAATCGATAACTCGCCGAGGAATGTTATTCAAGAATCGTAATAATCGACGTTCACGTCTTTACTTGAAAAAATAAACTGGTTACGAATACGACTGCATATAGTAAATGCGTTTGTGTGAGCAGAGAATGAGAAATAGATAATGAGAAAATCCACGTACATAATCATACAGATTTTTTTCTTCAGATTCGGTGTATTATATAAAATATTCATAATTTGATTTGAATTTATTATTCATAATTTCAATAATCTGCGGTGCAATTGCTTCAACCGCTGATACTGCTACAGGACCTATAGGCGAAGGAAGATTGTCGGTGTTCAGGACTTTTTATTTTAAACTGAAAAAGCTTAATGAAGAGCACTGGTGAAGTTTATTAAAAATATTAATTGAAAGTTGTAATTTAAAGTTTTTTTCACTAATAAGTTCACGAAAGTATAAAATTTTTGTTGGGTTTCCATTTGTTGTTTTTCCATTTTCCAATAACCTAATACGTTTTTGTGACCCTTTTCACACCTGTAGAAACTGTTAAAAACTGTAGGGAAAAAAGTATAGTAATGGTTGACTATATGGGATTTCAAAAAGCTGCCAAAGTCATGTGTTCTAAAAGCACAACAGAAAATAAAGAAATATGATCAAATGGGGATATCTTGCCCACAAAACGTTGCTAAACCTTTGTCAAACGTTGCTATTGAAGGAAAAGAGTTAAAAAACACTCTCTACAGTAAATATAATTATAAATTGTATCATTTAAAACAATTCCTGTTTAAATATATCAAATAACTACATTACAGAAAACTTTACTTAAATGAATATATTTGTTTTAAATATATACATTGAACCGTTAAAATATACTTAAATTCTGATAGTAAATTGATTAGTATTGGGAGATATTAAAAATAAAAAAAATAACTTTGTAGTAGTGGGAATCGAACCCAAGCGGGCGGAATGCCTGCCAATACGCTTGGCAACTGGGCCACGCAGCTGATCCAAAAGTTGTGAATAATAATTGTAAAACTCTTGTTTAGAATCTTTATATAAATTTTTCTCTCTTCCTAGGGCCCGCGCAGGCAAGATACTTCAGGACGTTGGAAAGGGCACCCACTTGATTCTACTCACACAGTTTAAGCTAAATCAGTGAGCCCCGACTCCAACCTTCCCCTTGTTAATGAATATATGTTGAACATTTTTGCGGCAGAATAACACATGCAAGGGAGGCATCGAAAAAAAAAAAAAAGAAACAAAAAATTAACATTTCATGCGCGGCCATGCGAGACCGACTCTTATGATAAATTACCTTAGTTAAGTTCTTAAATTGTTAAATAAATACTTACAAGTACAAAATTTCTAAATGCAATCAGGTAGTGAATCCCTGGGGCTCTCAATAACTATTCAGGTCTGGGCGTCTTGTCGAGAGCAAAAGTCATTAGAGTCGGACACACTCAACAACGACATGCAAGGGAACTGGGGGAAGGAAGCCGTTTTGGCCTTCAAGCAGAGAGTAATCCCAGCATTTGCGTTAGAGTGATCTCGCGGCAACTGGACCGGTCGAGTGTCCCCCCACTGCACTACGCTGCTCCATTTGACGTGGCACTAGAACGAGGGCAGCATGCAGTCATTGACTAAGGTTCGCTTCGCCCTGGGTCACTAGGAACGCGCCACCGAATGGCGCGCGTGTCAGCTAGCAGAGGGGCTCGGTGTTGCCGTTCCCCGCGCGCCACCGGATCAGTGCGTTGTGGCGTACTGCCGGGCACACACTGGCGCGTTCTGTTGGATCCACTTCCTGCCATAGAGCTGTTTTCCCGAGAGAAGCGAAATGTTTTATTTTAGCCGTGCAGGACACAGTTGCAATCTGGAACATGCCTGCAATGGAATACAGAGAGACTTATAAAAAAAAAATTTGGTTGTCTGTAACGTCGGTTCACGGACGATAGTTTAACGTCACAACGTCATAACAAAACATTAATGAAATGATTGCATACTTTTATGAACAAAATTGAATCATTTTTATTGAATTATCACTATTTTGTATGGATACAAAGGAGTGAAATGAAATCTACAATTTAATTGATAAATTTACTTTTATTTTCACTCATTAATTCAAATATGTTTATCACTTTACCGAAGAGATTATTTTAACTATAACTTTTATACATGTTTGCTATTTAACTTCTTCCAATCTGTGTTATTCTGTTAAGGATAGGACGACGATAGGAAAAGTAGGAAACGAATGGGAGTGTTTCAAGTTTAATGTGCCTCGAAAAAGTCAAATCGATGGTTGTTCCAATCGAATGGAAGAGAAATATTTGAGGCGCAAGCGTACAATTAGCGTAACGGGACAAAGCGTAACGGGACAATGAGTAATCCTTTTTAGTGCGTGCAGCCGGCGTTCATCGATTTATTAGACGTTGTCACGTCAAAAGTGAGTGAGAATCTCAGTACCTACTCGCCACTGATGTGTTAACATCTAACCTCGGTAACGAGCAAATTCGTGTGATTTCACGCTGCAAATACACTTATAATTCGAGACTCGGACACGGAAGTGAACGTAGCACTCTTTGAAATAATGCCGAGCGTGAAAAAAAAAAAATACACGCAAATTGTGTTTTCAACTACATTTCTGGATTGAATCACGCGTAGTTTCCGCACCCGCCGCTAGTATTCGCTGCCGGAGCAGCTACGTCAACTATTGAATCATTCGTTTTGCAGGGCGAAAGTTTAAACTATAAGACGAAACTACTCCTATAAAAGCGAAAAATAATTGAAAAAAATCATAACCACTGGCTTTGGACCTGGTTTTAGACAAGGAATTTTGTTAAAATACTGCCCACGTTGTTAAAATTCCCAAAACAGTTAGAACTGTAATGTTTCATTTTGGCTTTGTGACCTTTGGTTTAGCGCCATTCGCCACAGATGGCAGCACCGTGGTTGTTACACACTTCCGTTCCTTGACTTCAGTAACATTCACGAAATGACTCCGACCAAATGCCATTTACCGAGAGCGAAGATACTACACATCAATAAGTATTGGTGTGAGCTCGTTGTTTTATTTCTCAACAAAGAAGATGCAACAGAAGCTGAGATGAATTATATGGTAAATTTATATAATAATGAATTATTTTTATTACCTCATTATCAAAATCAACTTTTCCTCTGCTGGTGTGCTCTCTCTCAGTTGCTTATCAATGCCTGACAGTTTTTCTTTCAAGCCCTGTAACAGCTCATCAGATGTTCTAATACTCATACGCGCAAAAGGATTAAACTTGTTTGGGTTCTGGTGTGGAAATTATCACCTTTCTAGATATGTCGCGTAGAATCGGATGAATACAATATCTTCTGTTTTTACGGCATTTATTTCGCTGTAGCAACAACACATACAGTGATCTGGCTTCCTCCACATTCATTTATACATTGGCAATTGGGAATGTAGTAGAATGGCGCGTTCGCGGTGACCCAGTGTGAAGGAAGCCTAAGAGAACTCTCAGAATGGTTTTCGCCCTAAGGTTTAAATCAACTCAACCCGCTTAGACTAGAGATCTGCTGTGAAACAGGAAACTGTTATTTTTAAAAAGATTTGTGAAAATAGCAGTGGCAACTGAACAGAAATAACAGTTATTGTGAAACATCACTGTGATGCATGGCTGATGCTCTAGTGCAATGGAAAGTATCACACAGTACGTTTTATAACCGACTTCATAGCATCGTGTGAGTGAACACAAGTAGTTACCTAGCGTCTGCAGAAAGTTTAAATCGTTTAACTAGTAGTAAGTCGGTAAAATAAACTGCAAATTGTATTGTTTTATGTCATTTTTTTGCGCATAAATGTGTGTCAAGTCCACCGAAATATTTATGCGTGAGAAATTCTTGTATTTGTTTAAATATACGAGTAATTTAACATTTTTTTTTCGGAAAAAGCACAAACTATTTAAAAGGAAAATAAAAAATGACATATTTATGGTGAGGATAATATATATGTGGCATACCAAATAGATTCAATTGTCAATACTAATTAATGTCCAAAACTAAATGTGGAATGCCATTTTTTTTTTACTTTCACCGCATGACTATCGAATACTCGGTATAATTTCCAATCACATGTTGTAAAATAACACACATTTTACAGGTAAGAACTGGTAGTAATAATGGTATAATTTAGGCAACAGTTATAAATAAACCTTAATGGAATCGGAACTACCAGGCTTACTACATATCTTTCGTAAATGTTGAGTGATGCCATGTGGCCGGGTGCAAAACCTTCTCCCCTCCCCCTCTTTTTGTCTATGCCGAATTACTGTGCTTGACCCAAGAAGTTAGGAATTGTCAGGAGACGGCTAGCTGTGACGTGGTTGAAGTCACTCTTTAACCTCGTCGTTGCCATACTGTCCCGCCCTAAACATTGCGGAAATGGTGCTTCATAACGTCTGATGATGGTCCGTAAATATGAATAAGAATATCCGTCCTTCAAAACAGCCACTTTCATTAAAAAAAAATATTGGTCGTCTGTAAAGTCGGCTTACGGACGATAGTTAAACGTGACAACGTCATAACAAAACATGATGAAATGATCGCATACTTTTATGAATAAAATTGAATCATTTTATTGAATTATCAATATTTTGTATGGATACAAAGATGGAGTGAAATGAAATCTACAATTTAATTGATAAATTTACTTTTATTTGCACTCATTAATTCAAATATGTTTATTACTTTAAAGAACAGATTATTTTAACTATAACTTTTATACATGTTTGCTATTTAACTTCTTCCAATCTGTGTTATTCTGTTAAGGATATGACGATGATAGGAAAAGTAGGAAACGAATGTGAGTGTTTAAAGTTTAATGCCCCTCGAAAAAGTCAAATCGATGGTTGTTCCAATCGAGTGGAAGAGAAATAGATGCGGCGCAAGCGTACATTGAGCGTAATGGGGCACATCGTAACGGGACAATGTGCGTAACGGGACACTTTTTCGCGCGTGCAGCCGGCGTTCATTGATTTATTAGACCTTGTCACGTCAAAAAAATCTGACACTGTTTCCACATTGTAAGCACTACACTTCAACCAACGTGTTGGGCGTGCAACCAATATGGCGCAACAGTAGGGTGAAGGGAGAAAAGGGCTTCACACACGCCATGTAGTCGTGCAGCCGTGGCCACCGCCTGGGGCGACTCCTTCCAGCTTGAACTGGCTGCGTGCCACCACGAAAGTTTACCGCCGGAGTCCAGCAGGTGTGCCGCCTCAAGCCCCTTCCCTCATTATACTGCCTGTTGTGTGCCGAGAGGTGGGTCCGCAGGCGAGGCTCGTGGGGCCAGACCCTCGCTCACTTCACGCCAGGGCCCCGTTGCATAATATTACTAATATTATTAGTATACGTTTACAAGTTACAAACTACAAGTGCTAGTAACTTCTCTTTCATAATGAAAAAAATAAATGTCTAATAATATTAGTAGAAATCTACAAGTGAATTTTACGAGTCACAAGAAATTTCCAATCATTCAATAGTTTCATTTGTTTTACCAGTTGTATTTTGAGGTTAAAATGTTTGATGGTATTGTGTGTTTTGATTGATTGAGGATGGGGAAGTGAGATGAACAGCGAAAATTGAAACTGTACATCCTACAGAAAATGAAAGATAAGCGAAGCGGTTTTTGTTTGGTGCGTACAGCAACGCACTTTCAAAACAAGATAAACTGCTGGAAGAATGGCAGCAAATTAATTCATACGCACAAGTATTGGGCGCGTTTGCACCAACGAAAGACTGGACATACTTGAGGGATGTTTGGTGGCCAAATTTGCGGAAAGCTACAATGGTAAGTACATTCAGTTAATGTGTTCATTAAATAAGCCACTAAATTATTATGTCATAAAAGTATTGTATTGAAAAAAACACAACATAACCTATTCCAACATGACGTTTACTGGGAGAAGACAAATAATAGGTGTACTTGATTAAAAAATTGTAACTTTTACATTTGTAATTTTTTACTGTGCAACACAATTCCACAAGTTACAAGTACCATTACTAATATTATTAACTTGTAAATCATTATGCAACAGGGCCCAGGTCGTGTAGCGACTGTCCGGGATCGAGTGGAAATAACAAAGTACACCGTTAGAAGCGACGAAGAACTAGCCCGGATCTCAGATGACAGGATCTTCGTGGACAATACGCCTGATTCCGACTTCTAGTTTATTGCTTCGTTGCAAACAGGGCAAACACAAGCGTGGAAGGAAAAAAAAAAAGAAGAAAGTTTTGCTGTTATACTCAACAAGATTTTGAATGTTTTGTTAATATAATACAATTGTTGTTGATTCATGTTCAAAATAAGCTTAATTAGTACCGTACATTGACGAAGATCCTTGGATAATTTTTAACCATCATTTTTCGTAAATTGAAGGTGAAAATATTTAACAGTGCAGTTAAGTAAAATTTATGGTTCACCTCCGCGGTTTTTCCAAATTTATAGTCCACTTTTTACGAGTCATCACACCTTTGATAAAAATATATTGCGAGATGACTCGATCTAAGAGTTTAAAACGCAGTTGCTTGGGCAAGTTCGGATTATTCGATTTATTCTCCTCTCGTGTGACTCGAAGGCGATGGAAAAGTTTTTTTTTTAAATCACATTTATATAGTTTTGGTACCTTCGAGACCTGTCGTTCTTAAAACGATAGCTTTTGTTCATTTTAGATCAAAGACGTCATGGAAAACCTGAGAACATGAGACTGTCGAGAACGAATGGTAATCGATAAGTAACGACACATTTTGTCGTAACGATAAACTTAAGAATAATTCTCTCTAGGTCAATGCATTTGCCACCCAGTTTCATAAATTATCGAAATTGCGTGTTCTCCCGTATACGGTGTGGACCAATTGCAGCAGCTCTTACCTAACGTACCATCTCAGCCTGCCTAACATTTGATTTCAAGCATGTCGTTTTGTTCTAGAATGTTTACGTCTTCAAGTACCAATCTTCAGTTGCAATTGAATATCAAACCACTAGGGTGTTGGTTTGTCTTACGGTGGGTGCCACAATATGCAGGTTTTTCGTCGGACCAATTCCGTCGGGGCAGGACGCGCGGCGATCGTATGGAAGATATACATGATCACCAGGTCACCCACACCTTCTGTCTGGTCTGGGAGAGGGCTGTGTTGTCGTCCCCCATAGAACAAGGAGGGAGATATAGGAGAGCGCCTCTCACAGTGGCAACTGAAACCATGTTTTGCGCGACATGTGACGTTATCTGACTAGAAGACCCATAACTTACTAGCAAAAAAAAAAAAAAAACCTCAGACAAAAGGTTCGTATCCAAAGTGTCAGGGTTGTAAAAGTAATTTATTTACTTGACTACTGATTGCGTGATTGCTTAGTTACAGAGATTAAAACTGTGTAATAAACATTTAAGCTGTTTTATAAAAAAATCCATGTTCTATATAAATTAGTAGAAGATTAAAAATTTCTGATATGCCACACCACAGAATATGAGGCTACTAAAAGAACGTGAATTCATTTGCAATGTTTTTTTTGCATGATAATAGCTTATACATACTTCCCACAATCAATATAGCTATGTCAGTAATATATTACGTATGCTACTATATACTATCTAACTACTTCAGAAAACTGAGTCTCAGTTTTGGCAATTAGTGTTTCTCCCCTTTGCGGCCCTCCGATGTCCAGACCGGACTCCAGTAGCTGTTCAGCGTTTGATGAAGACACAGCATGTCGTTGATATCTTATCTTGAAGAAGATGTCTACTCCCAGCTTGTGGAGTGCTGCAGAGTGTCCCGATGTTCGTGGGTACTTTTTTTAAAACAATTTCTTAACCCACTGAATTCTATTATTTTCTTCATCTGACCATCAATTGACAAAACACACGAAGAAAGCCCAACCCATATTTTTTTTTAATGAAACCGTGGAGGTATTACATACAATTAAACGAAACTCTGTTATTTGATATGATGATGGGGGTAGCTTCATTTTATCTCCACCTACCCGTTCTGGTCTGAAGAAGTGTAGTCCATACCCAATCTCAGCCGGTCGTGTCTAGTTGTCTGGTCTGATAGTGAGTAGGGGCCTTAAGACACCATATTCATGTGACGAGGATTGTTGGCCTTATATGACTCAATTTATGAGCATATAGTTGGTATAATAGCGGTTTGGAGCATATAACAAAAATTGGCGATCCTGTCTCTTTACTAGGGTTGTCTGAAAACTTTCCGACCTCAGCATGAAATTGGCAGTACCCGTCAAAAAATATTGGACGCGCAGTTGTTTTTAAACGTTCGCTTGCGTGAGTCTCTGCAAAATAGTTGTTTACGAAAGTGATAGCCTCCTCATGCGAAAAAAATCTCTGGTCTCCGAGCGGAATTTTTTACAAATGGAATATAAAAGGCAATTGTGTTTTTATATCTGGGGGGTAAGGTGGGTGGTCAAGCAGTTCAAAACGTAATTCGTAGATTGTCGCCACGGCAATTGCTGAGGTTGTAACAACCCAGATTACAGCCTTACCCATCCATCCAACAATAATAATTTGTTATTTTTTTTTTGTCAAATTTCAGGTTAGGATTTCAAATGATGTAAAGTTTTTTTTTCTAAGTTAAACGTAAAGTATTTCACCGGGTTTATTGGTAAAAAAATTTAAAATTCATAAGTTTATTTTTGATGTATATTTTTTGCTGGCTTCTTTGTGTGGGAAGGCGTGCTGACTTGATTTTCCTTCGTTATTTCCACGACCGAGGCTTTTTTTCACACGCTAGGCGTGTGAGTCACGGTCACGGGAGTTCGAGAAAGATACAAAATCGCTGCGTCGTGGGAACAGAAGTAAGCATTTCGTGTAAGCCTCTGTTACCATGCGCCGTGATTGGCTGAAAATTACGTCAGCGAGCCCAGGACACTGCCCGCACGAAGGAAAGGAAGGCTGTAAGATCAGTCATTGTCCGAGCACCGTGCCGAGAGGTCGTTGTTCGGGCGGCGGGCCGAGCAGGCCGTGGCCGGGTGATGGCTCAGTGTCATATACTATATGTTTGATGAACAGTTTAACTTTTTTTGTGCGCTCTGTCCGGAATATAGTTTAAAATTTACATAAATAAATAAAACAGGCAATACATCGAACATTGTTTATAAATTTCTTCTTTCTTCGTGACCTGCAACCTGTATGTTCCACTCATCACCTAATTTGAGCTAGCCGGAGGTGGTGAGTGGTAACAAGGTGTGAGCTGGTGCATTTGCTTGGTGAAACATTTTTTTTTGTTTGTTTCTGAGAATGCGATCTTTTTCTGCAATTTCTGCCTTCATCTTGTCAAGTATTGATGCGTAGTATGCTCCTGCCATGTTTTTCCTTTTTCAAGATGATTAAGATGATTCCATGACTATCCTAGAAAACAGTCACCACTACTTTCCCGGCCAAAGGAACAGTCTTTGCCTTTTTTGGAGCTGGTTTCCCCTTCGCAGTTATTGATGTCGCAAATTTCATCGGAACCCAAGCTGGTATGGCCATGTTTGTATTCAACTGCCCAAAATATTAATGTGTAAATTATGGTGCAGAGTCCTAGTACGTTAATTTAGCGTAGGAGTATTGGTTTTCAAAAACAAATATTCAATGATAACTCGATACTCACTTTTCCATTTTCACATAAACATGCACGTGAACTCACGCAATTGATTGTTAAAAAATAAATTGCACATCCAAAATGGCTGAAATTTCAGAGGGTACATTCCAAAGCATAAGCAAACACATTCCCCAATTTTTGTTGACGAGTGTTGCTAGCTTCACGTTGAGGTCAGAAACTTTTCAGACAACCCTCGTATGTCTCTGCTAATAATCGGTTACAAAAAATTCTAACATAACCTTAACTTTCAGCAAGCTATAGACCATCGATGTGCGTGGTTTAGGTTTTTAAAGAAGAATGCCTGGGTGGTACAATAATGGAAGTGATCTGTAATAGTGTATGTCGTTGTACCCAACTTAGTTGCGCTTGTAATTTGCTGCTTAATATTTTATTGCAGACTAGTTTAGAATAATTTGGATGTACGCCAAGTATAGCACTATAAGATTTGTGGTTCATACTCACTAAGTAGATAATACTTTAAGTTTGTTTCAAGGTCGGTTATAGTATATCATGGGCTAAATAGAGATTATTATGAAATAAATATTGCATCTAAATGGCTGGTGATTTTTGCAATAACGTACTGTAATTCATACAGGCCTGATGAATTCAACTTCTTGCAATTTTCAATGGAATGACTGCCATAAAGGGCCTAAGAGAAGTTATAAAGTTTTCTGCTTGGCAGCAGAGTCAACATTTACTAAGTCTAACATCAGGAAACTCTAATGGTTCCAAGATAATTGAGCCATACATCATTAATATTCTCTCTTGATGCGTCTTGCTATACTTAAATTAGCGCGAAACATGCTCAGCATAATTACTGTTTTAAATGTTTAGAAGTGTGAGTTAACGATACTAGCAACTATATACCCTATAAATAGTGTATATAAGAAATAGTTGAAGACAAATAGGCTTATTTGCACATTTTATATACTAAAAAAAATTTAATTGTAAGAAAATAGTAGAATCTCTTCCTTCATTCCAAATAGACCACACTTGTTCAAAAGTTAGCCTTTGATTCTTGCCTATTATTGTTTCATCTTCTTCCGGTGTAACAGTTTTTTTTTTTCACTCTTGAACACAATGTGAATGTTTCTTGATTATAATATTTTCCTGAAAATCACTGACTTATCAGGGTATGTCTTAAAGTCTATCAGTCTTGTTGATCCGATAGTCTCGATTCTTGAATCGCCTTTTCGATCTCTGTCAGCCAGGTGACACGGACTTCCTTCTTTCGCTGGAAGGTGAACAGTAGTGACTGTTTTTGGGATAATATCTTACAACATAACCATAGAGAGCTTACCTCTTTCATTATTTAGAATATTCGTACTTAAATATTATTTAATGTATCATAATGGATTAATTATAGAGACCAGAAAAAATTATGTCATGATATGCTAAAATTAAAATAATAATACTTATTTGCTGCATCTGCAAATGGTTCACTTTTAATCTGGATGACTATGGGCCAATTTAAGACCCTTACTCATATAAGTATTGTATCACAGGTTACCCAATAAGACGACTCGTAAGTCAGCAACCAATGAACAGGTGGCATTTGCTCGAGTAAGTAGAGGATTGTGGAGTCCATTCTGGAGGTCACTGACCCTCGAACTTATTCGGTCTCTAATTATTGATGAAAATAAATGGCTTTGCGTGAATTTAAAAGTGTTTCTTTTTGTGTAAACTAGCTGTTTGTCTGTAATGGTTTAAGGATTACATACTGATTTCATTTAATTCAGTCGTGACCTTCACCCGCTTGCGTGCAAATCCGTGTGGAGAAGACAATGTTCGTTATACCCAGAATGTTAAGCAACTACGAAGACAAAATGCGGTGGGCGATTGCTGGCTGATTTAAGGAATGTTTAAGTCAGTATCATCATCAAACTGAAACCACACAATTAGCATTCAATGCTCCAAAACACGATGGCTTATTTAGAGTATCCTGTCGCAGTCAGTGCTCAAAGTACCCGACCAATGTGGCGTTGCACATGTTATGCCCGTATCAGCGAAACCTAAGATCCATAGGCTCCAACACCCTCATGCTTACGGCTCAAAAAGCTCTATTTAAGTTCCCATGGGTAATAGGTACAGAAGATTCATGTGCCTTAAATGTTCTATAGTGCCGTCTTGGGTGACGAAAACACTGTCTACAAGGATCAACACCATACACTGGAACAACTGAGGGAAGCAATTCAAGGGAAATCGCTAAAATCGACAGACCTATGTTGGAGAGAGTGGAAGCAAAACTTTCGAGAGTGGTTTGGGAGGTGGATATATTGTTTACCACCATTAATTTTATAAAATGGCAGCATTATGTGAACGTTATTCTGCAAATATTTTTTTAAAGAAAATTGTATAGTTCTGTCCCGGAAAGTATGGAGGTCACATTTAATGTAGCGAATGTTTATAACTGTGTCTATGATCCGATTGGTAATTAAAATTATCTAACGCTTTGTTCTTTAAAATGAAATTCATAAACTCAGGGCTCGTTGCAGCTATCTTCAATAGTGACGAGCAAATGAGACAAATAAAAACAAGATCACTAGGTCTGAAAGTCAGTTAAAAATCTGTATTCAGTATTTTACAGTTAAACCATTCACTTGCAGTAAAAAGTTACTATGTGTTGCGTTAAAAATATGTAGTAAAAATCAGTCCAAATGTTTATATGATTTACACAATATCACTCGGTATGTATTATTACGTTCCAAAGATTCTTCAATAAAGTGTGTGTAGGAAGGTTACAGTGTCGAACTGTACTTACGAATTACACTCCTAATTTCGATACTTTTGTAATTATCGCCCTAACACTGGGCTTTAACAGTCTTACATCGTTCTGTAGATGAAAAGCTACTGCTATAACCAGCTGGCACTATCGGACATCACACGAGCTTCACATACACGTCAATCAGTCATGGACCACAATTGCAAAGAAGCATAATTTATTATTAGGTCAAAAATTGTTTTAGTTGAAAAGCCGGTAGCTTATTGGCTGCAAGCCGCACGGATCAATGCAACAAATTTTATCATAAAATCAACCGGGAAAAAATATTACTTTTATAAGAATTGTTATATCTAATAAGTCCGTTGACAGAATAAATTGGCGCATAGAGGGGGGGGGGGGAGGGCATTGTACCAGGATGATGCATAGAGTTCAGGCGTCGTAGATACAACTAAAGTTCATTGAAGTAATGCTTCTTAGCGGCGCGGCGCCAATGTTACTAACGCCACACACGTCAAAAATAAAAGTTAGCGAAATCCATCTGCGGCACGCGTTTTAGCACGCATTGCAAGTCGGCCCCGCCGCGAGACGCTTGTTCGAGACATGTCGCGCTCGAACCACCACGGGGAGAACTCGTCACGTGGTTCACCGCTGGGGTCCCGCCGGCTCCGGGTCCGCTCGGCTCTGACGCGAGACAGTGATCGGTGACCAAGAAGGTTGGGCCGTCTCGCCTGTTTTGAGTAACGGTACCCCGGAGGGTCGCGCGTGACGTCACCGCGGCGCATCCCTCTCCGAGTCTAGGGCTGACTGCCACGCATTGCCAGTTCCAGACCGCGATTTTTACCCGCCTTACTTCGGCATGAGTTCGTAGTTAGATCGGAGTGGTTTAAAATTATATTTATTTATAGTAGTTTCCTTATCCTACTTATGTTTCGGAGTTTAATGGTATTACAACCGCACAAACGGGAGAGCTGCGAGTTTTTTGTTGCTGCGATCAGTAGTCGCACGCCGTAGTGGATTTTTTTCGTGCTTCGTCGTGGATGTGACTGTGTAATAAAAATGCCCGCTTGTGCAGTTGCGACCTGCAGAAACGTTTCAGGTCGTGGTGACAGTGCGTTATGTTTTTATAGATTTCCTGAAGATCCAGACATTTCAATAAAGTGGGTGTTAGCTTGCAAGAGAAAAGACAAGTTCAATCCGAGGAATGTTAGCATTTGTTCGGATCACTTCGTTTCCGAGGACTTTGAAAGAGACTTACAAGCGGAACTGACCGGTCAGAAGAGAAGAAAAGTCTTGAAAAAATGTTCTGTGCCACATGCAAACATACCTAATAAAACTGAATGCACTTCAGACTATAGAGGAAAACGTCTTCGTTCGCGAAGCGTGAAGAGGAAGCTTGTGGAAGAATTACACAAATCTGTAAAGGCACGAAAATCGGACGATTCGGTGCATTGTAACACTGTACATGATGAACAAAAAACTCCGAATTGTCAGTTAGTTGCAGAAGACGATGTGAACTCAGAGGCTTATTTGTCAGCGAAAATGCAAGCCATGGAAAATGAAATAATGATATTAAAAATGAAAGTATCTGACCTGGAAAATGAAATAATACGGAGGCGAGAATCTGAAAAGCGCTTGGAAATGGAAAACAAAATGTTGAAACAACAGTTATTGAAAATTAAAATTCTGCATAAGCTATGTCCAAAATTAGTTAAAACTGAATTGCGGAATATTTTGAAAAATGTTTTCACGCCAAAACAAATTGAAAGATTCATAACCAAAAAGAAATGCTGCTGGGGAAAAGAAGACATAGCAGCAGCAATTACTCTAAGATCAATTTCTCGGAAAGCCTATCTTTACATGAAAAATAAAGTAGGCTTGCCACTTCCGGGATTGTCAACTCTTCGAAAATGGACCAGGAATTTAAAATGTATGCCAGGAATTCAAACTGAAGTGTTAGCAGTCCTTGAAGCTACGACTAAAATCATGACTGAAACAGAGCGCATAACAATTCTGTCATTTGACGAGATGAGTGTAGATTCAAGATTATGTTACGACCAAAGTGACGATAGAATACTTGGGCCAAATATAAACGCACAAGTAATAATGGCTCGAGGACTAGCTTCAAAGTGGAAACAGCCAATATTTTACGACTTCGATAGAAAGATAACAAAAGATCTTCTTTTCGATGTTATAAGAGCGCTCGAGGAACGGCCATTTTGTGTCGTTGCGATGGTCAGTGACATGGGCGGAAGTAATATAGGCTTGTGGAAAGAACTAAATATAACACCAGCTAGTACAACGTTTGAAAATCCCCATAGTAGCCACCCTGTGTGGGTTTTTGCAGACATGCCACATGCCATTAAGTTGTTGAGAAATAATTTTTTGGATTATGGAATACAGCTCCCTTGTGGAACAGTTATTAGGAAAGATCATGTGCAAGCCATAATTGAAAACACAGAATTGAAATTGTCTCCAAAACTTACTCCTCTTCATATTCAGCTAAAAGGGAACACTCGCCAGAAAGTAAAATTTGCTGTTCAGCTGTTTTCGCATCACACAGCGACACGGCTTTCCTTGAAATATCCTGAACATCCAGAAATCTGTAACTTCTTTGAATTAGTTGACAAGTTTTTTGATGTTATGAATTCAAGATTTATTCACGATAAATGTAAGCCGTGGCACAGTGCTTTTGGTTTTCGAATTGAAGAACAATTGTCAATAATTACAGAAATGGAGGCGATGGTTCTTAACATGAGAATCGTAGGTCACAAAACATTGATGCCATTTCAGAAAGGTTTATTAATTTCTGTGCGATCTGTAATTGGTCTACACAATTATCTTCAGAAAAATAACTCACTGAAATACATCATAACTTGTCGCTTAAACCAGGACTTACTTGAAAGTTTTTTTTCGCGCCTCAGAAGCATCGGCGGTACTTACGATAACCCTACACCAACAGATTTCAAGTACAGGTTCAGACAAATGTTACTAGGATCTGAACTTCCTCTGCCACAAGGCGCATGTGTTGAAGACGATAGTTTGAAGCAAAAACCATATCTGACCAGCCAGATGTTCACCGAATTGAATTTAAACATTCCAGAAAACAAGAACGAAGAAAACGAGGCGGTTCAAGATGATTTGTTCACGCCCTTGACTACGTCATGGGAAGAGAATGAAGCATTAAGATATGTAGCTGGATATTTGATTCATGCAAGCGAGGACGCTAATCTAAAAAGTATTGAAGAAACAGAAAACAAAGGTAATTATCATAATTTTATTTGTTGCTATGATTTATTTTATTTTATTCTCTGTTTACTGTAGGATTGTGTGTTTTGATTTTTATAGATGGATGGATAGAAATACTGAGTCGCGGAAAATTGACTGTCCCGTCATCAAAATTTGTGAAAACTGTACAGCATGCTGAAGAAATATTTAAAACACATCACGGGTTAGGATTACAGAACGGAAAAGGTGTTGTGCGAAAATTTTTCGTGAAACTAGTAGAACATTTTCCAGATGTTAACAAAAAAGTTTTAATGAAGTTTGCAAGAACCAGAACTTTTATTAGACTTCGGCATTTAAATCGTCAAGCAAAAATTGCAAGCACGGAAAAGAAAAGGCAGAAGAAGCTTGCACAGCTTGTTCAGAAAACCAGAAATTAAGGTAACTGATATATTAATATTCGTCAATGTGCTTGTTTGAATGACAAAATGTTATAACTGCATGCATATGAGCAATATACAATGGTATGCGCATTTTTCGAGCCATGGTTTATTTCTTTTTCTAGTCAATTTATGCACTCCCGTCTCGTGTTCATATCAGTAAGGCCGAATTGGTAATAAACACAGCGTGTAGTTTCTACACTACTTAAAAATGAACGTCTTAGTCTACAATATAGTAAATTATTAGATTATTGGTATTTGTATGACCGTCTTCAGAAATGCTCACTTAGTCACTTTAGGAGTATCCTTAAAATAAGTTTCAAACATACATAGTATAATTATAATATAATATAATTACCTTGCAAACAAAAAAACAAATACGAGTAGGTATTATTAGAATTTGTCCGACGAATCGCTTGCACGAGCATGAAACACGATGCGCATGAAACTGTTATTATGTATATATACTCGTAACAAAGTTATTTATTTTTCCTCTCCAAATTGTGACAGCCACATAACTGTGTGAGATATAAAGAAACTGTTTGATATATGTTCCAACACAGTAGCTGTATCGGCGTGAAAACGAGTGAAAGATGTAGGTTTTGCCCTTAGCTGAGAGCTCAGCTGGCCGGTTCCTGCGCCGCAGTGACGTCACGAGCAGCCCTTGGAAGTACCGTTACTCAAACCGGCCCTCTCGGGCCAACCTCCTCGATGACCGTCCCATTGAACGACGCCACGCTCGCTGCGTCCACTCAGGATATGCGGAACCGCAACCGAGTGGATCCAGCCGCGATGATGGATTAGGGGGGGGGGGGGGGGGGGCTTAGACCTGCACTAGGGTGGGACGGAAATACCGATTTTTCAAGTACGCAGTTCCCATTGTAATTTTTTTTTTTTGAAAATGGAACAAAAATATTCATGCAAACTTACAGATATTTTATAAATTTAAATGAAAACAACTATCATCACTAAAAAAAAATAAAAATAAGATTTTCGCAGTAACACTTGAGTTCGGGTCTTTATTTTGCTTTTGTGTTGTCCAAGTACCACCAACGGGTAAAGTTATTTGTAAACTATTCCCTGAATAGCTTTCCAGTATTAACTGCACACATTAATAAAACAATATAAGGTCCATAATAAAACAAAATAAGGTCCAATTATTGAATATATTCTAATATTTTTTTTCATGGTTTAAAAATTATGCATGAATAAAAAATTATTGAAAATATTAAACATGTTCACCAATTCTTGAAAGAAATACTTAGTATTTTCTCGAAAAACGTATTTAATATATGCAAAAATAATCATAGCCATATGTTGCACAATGTTAAAATATCTTTCATATAATATTAAAAACTATTTCTTGGCAACATTTTTCCAAAGGAATCTTTTGTAAAAGTACAAATACATTTTTTTATGCAGTCAACCATATTTTGAATTAATTAATAGACGAATACCTTTTATTAAGGCAAACTAAAATACAACAAAAAAAAAACTATATCCGACCAACTACACTCTCAGCAAGACATCAGCCAATAACATCAGCTCTTAGATGCCCGGCCAATCAGAGGACAGCTCGTCTGTCATTGGCCGTGCAAGGAGAGGGAGCAGAGTTTGTGGTTTTTCATTCCGGGATATTTTGACATCTTACGTCATCGCCCATAAAAAAATATACTGGTTTTACAGAGTTCTCGTATAATTTTTTCGTATCTTGACGGGGAGGTGATATAACCATCGTATCTCCCCCTCTGTTTCTTCAGGACGACTCACTGTAAAAAATATTCTGTACTTTTACAACGATAGATAGTCTTTGGAAACTCAGTTGCCAACGGTATCACTTGCAAAACTTCAAGGCAGACCTTAGTACCATTTGCAATTTTACAAAGCTCTGCCTTGCAGTTTTACAGCGTTATCGTTGGCAAAACTGAGTTTCAAAGGATTTTCCTTGTAAAAGTTCAAAAAAAAATTTAACAGTGATATTATTATCCCCTAACTACATCCAAAATAAAAATAAATTTGATTGAACCTTGATGTCTTTTGATATTCATTTAGTAGACTAGCGGCGAAGCTAACAATTGAACAGAACTGCCCATGATATTCAACCCTGCTGGAGATTCTCGGAAAAGCGGTTACACCGAAGATAACAATTAACCAGGAACTGACCCGATTGCCTCCGAGTCTCCGTGATTTCCCGAGGGAGTATGCCCCCCCCCCCCCCCCCTTTTCCCCCTTCCTTCACCAGAGACGAACACACAACTGGGGATCACCGCTGGAGCTACGACACTGGTTCAGTCGGAGTTGCAACCGGAGGGAGACAACCTTGTGATGTGGTCCACCGCTCCAAGCTCCGAGCAAGTCTGGCGTCTTGATCGTATCACTCGGCAGAGCGCACCCTGCGTCCGCGATCGTCTCAGATCCGCCGTCGCCGCCGCACTGACGAGAACACTTTACCTACAAAAAAAACTTCTTTGGGAACCTAGCTGACAAAAAAATATTAGGCTAATTGCAAAACCACCATCGGAAAATTTACACCAAAAAATGAACTGATCCAAGGACAGGATTCGATCAAATCAATCAATATATTAATATTAATTTTTTTTTTCAATTATTTCAAAAAAATAAAATCTGAAATTCTTGGTTGATTATAGCGGATTTTCAAGATGGCGGATGCTACGATAGCTGATGATCTGGTGATTGACACTACTGTCCTCTAGCGGGTAAAATATAGACCAAATTGGTGGTAGCACATTCCAGCGGACGACAAGAGAATTAAAAATGGCGGAATCCATTATATGCCTTGGTATTAGTAATGGGTCAGTCTGCTGGTAGTCACCATGAGGGAAGGACATTTTTAAATTTGTGTTTCTACTGTTTTTTTAATAACCAAGGAGAAGAGAAATTTTAATATGCCCGGAAGAAGTCAGGGAGGGCAAGGTATATTTTTAATGGAATTTTCTACACAAAATTTTTTTTGGCAAGAACAATTTTATCTTAATTTTTACATCAAAAATTCACGTGCCTGTTGTTGTTAGTTACAAATTTTTTACATGATATTCGAGGCATATATTAAACTAATAATGTATCTGAACAAGCAAATATGGTTTTATTCCAAGTTATGATAGACATGGAGGTTCAGTAGTTATGTATTTTATTTGCATTATATCATTGTGTTAGAAAATATATCAATTTAACCTTTAATATTACAATAAAATGTTTGTGCAACTTAGTTTCCAAAGTATGATCTTGTAAAAACGTGCAGTATATTTATATTTATTTTAATTTTTGCATAACGTTACAAGGTTTGTGAAACGCTCTAACATTTAAAACGTAGAAAATCACAATTTTAAGTTTTATTAAAGAACAGTATCTGCAGAAAGGTCAAAGGATTTGATTAACATTGCAGCATTTAGTAGCATGGAAATTTTTTTTTTATCATTTTTGTGGATGCTACGCAAAAGAAACTTTCTAAAAAAAACTTTCCCATTGCAAGTATCATTTACATTAATAAATGTAGCCTATTGTGCTTGAAAGTGATGCTACTTATATTAGTAAAGTAAGGTTCATAAATTTTCAAATTTTATATTTCTTATTTTTTTGTCGATATGATAATTTTGTAAGGAGAATAAGTAATAAACTCTCAATTAATTTGTAAATTATTATTCACATACGTTTACTTTTAGCTTTTTTAAAACTTATTATTTATTTTGGAACATATTTATCTACACTTGTCTAATTAGAATGTTTGCATTGTCAGACGACTATTCACTAAGCATTTTAAAATGATTTTCCGAAGAAAAAAAATTTGTTAAATAATTTAAGTATTTCTATTATTTCTCCAAGTTGTCTTTTATAACTAGCCCCAAATTTGTGATGTTTTTTAATAGATTGTGGCGTTAATGTACATTTTATTATGATATTTTACGTAATAAACTTATGAATTTATTTACTTTATTGCTTATAAATATATTTCTTCATTTGAGGATAAAAATATCCGTCATTATAGAAACGTTATCTGAAAAGTTTCATCAGTCAAAGTCAGGCAATTCCAATGCTTCATATGTGCTTTAAGATGAACTAAGACTTTAAGAATTGTGATAAGATAACACCAGCTATCTAAGACATTTTTTGAGTTCTAGTTAGCCGATGAGCGAAATAGAAGGATTTAGAAAAGATACACATGTTACCTTACGTATTAATACACTAAGAAACTTAACAGTGTCAAACAAGTGTGATTATAATATTTAGTGAACTGCAATGTTTAGGCCTACATGGGTTTGTCCGGCGAAGACAGAATTACGCACGATAATATCTTATTAAAAGTTTTATTTTGTAATTTTAATTAAAATATGTTTACTAATCCGTGACCTTTTTAGTATACTCCCATTCCAGTGGTAAGTGGTTTTCACCAATGCAAAATATTTATTATTTTTCCACGAAAATTATTATTATTTTTGTACTTATAAGATGAAGTGAATAAATAATTAATATATGTATATCGAGCACTAACTTATCACTAAAGACTTAAATTATGAACATTATTTTGCATTCAAGACACGATTTTGATAACTTTAATAAATTCAGTCGAAGTAACCTAATTAAGACAAACAATAACTGAGGGCAATATAAATACATACATTGAGAAATATTTTAGTCAGTATAGACCCAACCAAATATTTTGAAGTTATACCATCTTAATTTTTCAGCCTAAAACACATTTATTAGTTAACATTTACCAATGCTGCTACTCAGAAGCCACAAGTTTAGAATAAATAATGAACACTTAATTCTCACGTTAAAAATACCCTTATAAAAAATAAAAATACACTCTGAAAATATACAAAAAAAATTAAATATATATTTTTTTCTATTTTGGAAAAAATCTCGTGCATTAGATAGTACCTAAAAGGTTTGTGTTGGAGTAAACATAAATCATATTGAGTACATTTAAAATAATTAAATACATAATCTTCTTAGACATTAAAATTTTTCAGTTTCAAACAAATACACAAAATTGTTCGTTAAATGATGAAATATAAATACGCAAATTCACACAAAATACTATAATATTTCATGAAATATTTATGTTTTACTTAAAACTAATGAATATAAACTATAAATTTCACTGAACATTTTAAATTATGCATACTTTTAAAAATGTAATACGAGCAACTAAATTAACTAATATTGAAGTTTAAAATCTTTTGGATTGACAAAAGAAGCTCATCCCGCATCTGAAAGTGCCTATGAGAATTCATTAGCTAATAAAGATCATATTGCTGTGTCGTAGAAGAGCCATGCTTCGCCTAAAAGACACAAGGCTATGCTGACGCTATTTCGTTCAACCACACACTTTAAGTAACTGTGCCTTGAAAAATATGTATGGGTGAATTTAATTTGGGATGAATCGTCATCTCTAGTCAGAAGATACAGCCCAAAAACAATACGTTGAGAAGATTTCCTTGATTTCGAAAAACACCGCAAAAGAAGAAAAGAAATAAAGTGGACAAGATAAAGAGATGAAGAGAGAAAAGAAAGAGAAAGAGAGAAATATAAAGAGAATGGGAAAAGAATAGACAGAAAAAGAGAATAGTAAAAGAGAGAGAGAAAGAGATAAAGAGAAACAGAGTGATAGAAAGAGAGAGCCAGAAAGAGAGATGAAGATAGAGAAAAAAATGATAAAGAATGAAATAGAAAGGGTTCAAAGAAAGAATGAAAGTGAAAGAGAAAATGAAAGAGAGAGTGAACGAGCAAAATAATGAAAGAGAAAGAGAGAGGGATAGAGAGAGAAAGCGAGCGAAAAATAGAGAAAGTATAAGCGAGAGCAAGCGAGAGAAAAAGAGAGAAATAATGAGAGAAATAATAAGAGAGAGAAAGAGTTATATAGAGAGAGAACAAGAGAGAGCATTCATTCGAACGTAAACTGCGTGATTCATATAACAATTAAAAATGGTTACTAGCGTGTGCTGTTCTGGCAAGATCTTCGTGTTGGATATCAGTTAGATCAAGAACAGAACTTCTATAGTACGATGGTCGTTAAACCAAGGCCCATATATTTAACCGTATAATTAACTTTTTCGGCTTCAAGAATGGCCACGACTTTTGAAACCAGACGACCCGAATACGTCACAGCCAAGAGATAAATTTTACGCTTCTGACCCAGGATTTGCGAAACGACGTATCTGTAAATCTCTCGTCGTATTTTCCCAACTTCTTCATTCAGCAATAGCGAGACCTAAGAAGCCTTGAAAAAAAAATATATTTGCGCTTATATAATTTAATTTATACTTACAAAGGTACACTTTAATTTTAACTTATTTTATCTTAAAGTGTGTCTTTTTACAATGTACATCACAACACAGCCTCGTTATCTATAATTAATTTTCCTAAGCTTTTTTCCCCCCACACATCAATCCGACAATAAACAACAAATTATACTTCATAAAGTGCCTTGGTTAGCAAAGAACGGTACACTAATGAACGAAAATGATGTTAACGAAACCACTTCAAATTATAAAAACAATATTACTAAATGAAACGACGTTTCATTACAAAATGCATCAGTTGTAATGCATTAGCACTAGAGAAATCAAGTTTAAGTAGCCTGTTTATATGCGTATAAGATTTTTTTTTATGCGTACGAAATCACATTAGCTCCGACCATACCTCTTAACATCAAACAAATTATATATATATATATATATATATATGCTCGCCCTTATCTAGAAATCTCTGTTATTGAAACTATGTTTGCCGAATAATATTGGTACGTATTAATGAATTATAGTTTTATAATCGTGTATTTCCGTAAAAGTGTTGTGCTGACGCACAAAAATAATTATACTGCTACGAAAAATTGTGAAATAGTTTACAGAAATATTTTTGTACCTACAAGCAAATAGCTGCAATAGCATTAAAAATAAATGTGTTGCATGGTTTCATAGAAAGTATTTTTTTTTTAATGTGAAATTCTTTACATGAGCAATTTAAACGTTGTTTTCTCTAAAAACAACGCTGGTTCACAAACTAATGTAACACTCCTTTGGATAGACTTTTAAAATGATATGTGATCTATTTAATGGTCGTGCCTACTGAATCAATCACTCTTAATAAATACATTTTCTACCGTTGACGCTGTATTTATGCAAAAATTTTCGAGGGCCAACTATTTATTTTTTACTATTCATTTTAGGAACCGTGCCGACTGATTAAGTATCGGTTTTACCGACAAGGATTACGAATTGTATATAGTGAATGTGTCGAGTTATCTCGATCGTTTGCCATTCACGATTCACCACGAACATTTTTCTCTATTGTCTCAGCATTCGGGATAATGTGAACAAACGTTGGATTTATTTTGGAAATTTTTTGGAAACTGCTATTATTTTCTGGAACATATTAAGAACTAAATGTACATGGCATCCTTTATGTTCTTTAATATTACAAAATTATCGATTAAAATTTTTCTAATTTTCCGTGCAGCAAAAATAATATGTCTGAATGTTTTTATCTCAATGCATCAAGCATTGTATTGCTTAGAACGAATTTATATTATGCCGGCTACGGTAGTTATTCAATTTTTTAATAACACGCTTTTATAAGCTTCACTTGTAACTATGTAATAAAATCTTGTAAGTCGATTTTAACCTACTTCTGATTGTCGTATCGATTTGAAACTTATAAAGTAGATTTTATCGCGATGAAAATACAATAATTTAATGACTATAACCCGTAGAAGGAGGGGAGAGGGGCATAGGGACAAAAACCCACTACTTTCGTGCTATGGGCAAAACCATTGTTTATATAAATCCATGAGTCTGGGGCATGGTGGGAAATATAATTTTATTTGACTTTCAAACACTTTTTTTTTTCATCCCTTGCACTAATAACGTGGTCGTATAAAAATTTGCTTTGCCCCAAGTCTTACAATATTATTAAGATGGTTTGAAATAAATTCGAATTTGATACTGAAAAAGTTTCGAATATTTTTTAACAATTTTAACTCCTGTTTTAAGGTAAGAATTCGTTTCATCAAAAATTGTTTCAGTCAAAGTTTTAGATAAAGTATAGGCTTTATACAAAAAAAAATTATAACGGATTTGATAGTTGAATTTTTTTTTTTTACTTTAAACCCTTGTTATTTCCACCCCTTGCAGTAATGGTTGGTTACATAAAAATGATTTAAACAAATGTTTTAGACAATATTTAGTAAGTTAAACCAAAATACGAATGGATTCGATGTGTACATGGTAGGGAAGTTGTTATTATTATTATTATTATTATTTCATATTACAACCCCAGGTTTCTTCAACCACTTGCAATAATGGTTTGTATTATCAAAAATGGTTTCAAACAAAACTTTTCGATAAAAAATTTAAGATTTAAGAATAATTTGAACGGATTTTATTGTGAAAATACTATGGAGTTATTCATTTATTTTTTATTTTAACCATTTTTTATCTGCCTTTTGCAATGGTTGGTTGTATCAAAAATTCTTTCTTACAAAAGTTTCGGATAAAATTTGTAGGGTTTACAAACAATTGGAATGGTTTTGGTAGTGTTGCTGCTAAGAAGTTATTATTTTATTTTTGTTATTCAACTTCTGTTTATTCTACCCTTTGCAATAATGGTAGGTCACATAAAAAAACTCAGACGAAAGTTGTAGGTAATAACTTATGGTTTTACAATAAATTAGAACAAATTTAATAGTGTCAATGGTACTGAAATTAAATATTTGTTTTACATTTTCCTCCTCATATTTTTTCTCAACCCCTGCAGCAATGGTTCATCTTATCAAAAACTGTTTCAGACAAAAATTTCAGATAAAAATAATAATATTAGAAACATTTTGAGCAGATTTGATGGTGTGATTACTAATGTAGTTTATGCATTTATTTGTATTTTAACCCCATTTTATCCACCCTTTGCATGAATACTTGGTTTTAACAAAAAATAAATATCAGACAAAATAAATAGATAAAAATTATCAGATTTACAAACAATATGAAAAGATTCTATGGTTTGCCTACGAAGATATATATGAATTTATTGTCCTCCGGCCCTTGTTTTTATACCATTTACAGTAATGGTTGGTCGTATAAAATATTATTTCAGCCGAAAGTTGTAGGCAATAAATGATGGATTTATAATATGGAGATAATAGTGTACATGGTACGGAAATTATAAAATTATTTTTAATTCTACTCACGTGTTTTACAACTGCTTGCAACTATATTCTCCTCTTATAAAAAATTGTTTCAGACAGAAGTTTTAGATAAAAATTATTAGACTTACAAACAATTTGAACGGAATCGATGGTGTTCCTACTAAGGCAGTTATGAATTTATTTCTCCCCCAACCCTTTTTTTTCCATCCCTTGAAGTTATGCTTGGCCGTATCGAAATTTTTATTTAGACAAATGGTTTTTGGTATAACTCCTACGAGATATAATACGTTCAAACATATCCGATACTAGTCATATTATGGGAGTTAGCGATTTTTCTGTTTTTTTTTTATTATTAAAATCTTCCTCATTTCTACCCCTTTGTTTGGATTTTGCCCATTAACGAACTCGACCGAGATTTTCATATACTATATTATTTTATGTATCATTTTGTAAGTGATATCGTGTCCATAAAAATGTGATATATAACAGCTAAAATAAATAGGTACCTATAGTGCGACAACAAGGAAAAGAACCTGCGCAGATCTCACTGCCAGCAGACGGTCACATGATGAGCGTGCCAGGAAGTGGAGGGGGTTAGTAATGGAGCCACTGTCTGGCTGATAACACCTTCGCGCTCGTCTGTCTCGCAGTCCGTATTACACGAACCGATCTACGTAATGGCTTCTACGTCGGCATTTAAATCACGTATTAAATCTGGCACGCCAGTGCGGAGACAAACTCGTGAGATTGTTTACAATGTTGCAACACATCTCAGTAAACAAAAACAGTTGTATAAATTGACGTACAATGTCGCTGAAACAACAAGTGCTGCAACAGGTGTCTCAGTATCAACAGTTAGACGGATTCTAGCAGAAGATAAGGCGAAATTAAAGTTTAGCTTTTTCGACACTGACGGGTAAGAAAACAGAGCATAGGAAAATAATCGAAGTAGACGATTTTACATGTGGTGCCGTGCGGAGAAAAATGCACGAGTTTTATATAGTAAGGAAATCGGTTCCGACATTAAATAAGTTGACTAAGGCTTTGCAAGAAGACAACGTTTTGAACTGTAGCAAGGAATACTTGCGAAAGTTGTTGAATAGGTTAGGGTTTCGTTGGAAAAAGTGTCAATCGGTGAGAAAAATTTTGATTGAAAAGCCAGAAATAGCTGCTTGGATAGGGCGCTATCTTGAACAAATGCGTGAGTTACGTGAGGCTGGCAGAACCGTAGTTTATGTTGACGAAACCTATGTTCATGCTACACACAGCGTAAGTTCTTGTTGGCAGTCAGATACGGAAATAGGCATCACAGAATCCACTGGGAAAGGTCCAAGATTAATTATTGTTCATGCGGGTGGAGAAGAAGGCTTTGTTCCGAAAGTTTTACTTATTTTTAAGTTAAAACAAAAATTTGGAGACTACCATGACGATATGAATTTTGAAAACTTTTCAATGTGGGTGAAAAGTAAATTACTGCAAAATTTACCTGAAAAATGTGTTGTAGTTCTGGACAACGCCAGTTATCATAATGTACAGCTAAACAAAAATCCTAGAGCATCATCCTTAAAACAAGACATATAAACTGGCTAGCAAAAAAATTATTTCATTCTCTTTAACAATGACCAAAGCGAGTCTTCTGCTTTTAGTAAAAAGTGCGCCAGTAAAAAAAACAAAAAAAAAAAAAACAATTTAAAATAGATGCGTTAATCACGGAGTGTGGCCATGATGTCATTCGCCTGCCTCCATACCATGCTGATTTGAATCCGATTGAGCTGGTATGGGCAGACATCAAAAACAAAATTCGGGAAGGAATCTCTTCATCGCTAGATGATAAAATAAAATTGTGTGAGGAATTGTTCAGCAGCTATTCTGTGGACAAATGGAAAGAGTGTTGAAAGCACGGGAATGTGTCGTTTTGCCTAAAGGCGTTTTGCCTAATTTTAGGCAAAATGCCGTTTAGGCAAATCGCCGTTAGGCAAAACGCCGTTGGCCAAATAAGAGTTAGGCAAACCGCTGATAGGCAAAACGCCGTTAGGTTAGGTAAGGTTAGGTTAGGTTAGCTTAGGTTAGGTTAGCTTAGGTTAGCTTAGGTTAGGTTAGCTTAGGTTAGGTTAGCTTAGGTTAGGTTAGCTTAGGTTAGGTTAGATTAGGTTAATCTAGGTTAGGTTAGGTTAGGCAAAACGCTGTTAGGCAAATCGCCATTAGCAAAATGACGTTAGGAAAAACGAGGTTTTGTCATCATAGTAACATTTTAGGCAAAACGCCGTTAGACAAAACGCCGTTAGGCAAATCGCCGTCAGGCAGCACTCCGTTAGGGAAAACGCCGTTAGGCAAATCGCCGTTAGGCAAAACGCCGTTAGGCAAATCGCCGTTAGGCAAAACGCCTTTAGGCGAAATGACTTTAGGCAAATCGCCGTAACGAATTCATGTTTAGGCAAACCGCCGTTAGGCAAATCGCCTGTTACTCGAAAGCACGTGAAAAAAATTGAAGTGGACTATGTTAACAGTGATATTGAAATTGATAAAATAATAATAAATGTTGGATGTTCAAGTGACACGGATACTGCAAGCGATACAGACAGTGAGGAAAGCAGTCTTTGTGATTCGGAATAGGTGAGTATGTTAATTGTGGGCTAGCTTTTTTTCCTTGTCTACGAAGTGGTTATTTTCTATGCCTGTTTCAATTTTTTGAAGTAGTACTTACATTTAAAATGGATTCTAAACCACTTCGGTATAATCTTTGCGCAAATATAATTTTTAACTTCCTACGCAATAAATTAGACTCGGTGAATCTAAGTTTTTTTAGCCATGCATTTGAATGAGCCTTTAAATTTATATATACTAAAAGTTTTAAATGTTTGTGATTTAAACGACGAGTCGATACATGAATCTTCAATAAAAACACCATCATAAAATTAAACATCAAAATGGGTAAAACAATAACAATAATGCTAAGCCATGAGGGACGTAGACTTTAATCTGGAAAACTAATTTAAAAATTCTGAGGCGAAATTTAGTTGTCACTGTGGTCAAATGATGAAATGAAATGCATAAGCACGCCGTTGGTGTTCGTGTAAGACGGGCTCAGGCGTGACGGGTTGGTTTGCCACCCCTCCTTTCCCGCCGTGGTAGGGGAAGTCTGTGGATGCGCAGAGGAAAATCTGAGAACGCTCTTTTGTTCGTTGTCGCATTATAGTCGTTCTTAGAATATACCTAATACAAAGGGAAATTGAAACTCTCACCCCGATAGTATAAGATCGATATTCCTTGCTTTTCTAAAAATGCTTGTCATGTAATAATCCTACTAACCCTGTCCTAGAAACGTTAATTTCACTATAGTGTAGTTATTTATATCAATTTTGTTCAACTTTTCATATATTTTCCTCCCGTTTCTATTTTTTTTTTACAAGGAAAGAAATTATTTTTTAATAATTTCCTTACCAGTAAGTCGTAAAACCGACTTAATTAAATATTAAATCCACGAGTCACGGTAAACACTGTTACGTTTCCCACTACGAGGAAGATAAATCAAAATAAACATTAGCCCTCCCCTTTTCCCTAAAAGGTTGTTCTGCTACGTCAAAGCTGCATGCCGTAAGCCGTAAAATTGTCATCCTGAGAGACGTTAATAACCTTGTATTTTCCTGGGAATAACGTCTAAACACCGAACGTTCCAAGACTAAACATCTACCAAGATCTTCTAGACTGTAATTGATTTAACCTGTATTGCTAGGCAATGTAATGAAGTTACGGACTCTTAAACGAAGAAAGCACTTCAGATAAACGAAGTGTTGTTCGTGGTTCCAGATATCTGTTTCTTCGAAGAAACTTCTCTTGATTCCGACTTCAGAGTCCTGTTTTCTTTGTAAACAGGGTAAACCACGAAATAAAGTATGTGTTAGATTTGAATTTTTTTTTTAATGTTTTGCTAATACTAAAATGTGATTCTTGTAATTTGATGTTCGAAGTAGTTCAACTCTGAACCGTGAATTTACGAAGATGCCGAAATAATTTGTGACCAATCATATTCTTAAATTTAAGGTCAAAATTTTTACAGTCATTTTGTTTGTATGTTTGTTGTTAGTTTGAATGTGTTCGTCTCTGCTATCGGCGGCTTGTGGTGTGCATAATACCTGTTTAATTTCATTGTTGGCTCCATTTGTTAGACATTAGATCATTTAAACTTGTTCTCTGTAAATGTAGGTTTTCATTTTTATTTTTGATTTGACATTCTTGAATATTTTCCGTGACAAACAGTGCAAAACTGCAATGACGTATGTCCAAGAAATTGTATTAACTCATCCCATGTTAGTGTTACGTTTTTTCTCATTCCGCGCAGGACAACACTATAAAACATGTATCCTGAAAAAAAAACCTCAGGACGTCTGGGGATCCTATTTCTAAATTGGACGCATGTGGGCGATGCAACTAAGAGAGTTTTTCACAATCAAACATCAAAGTGGTTTCAGCGCAAAACGTACAGAATAAACACCACGGCTCGGATGAGTACAACGCGAAAATTGCCAAACGTTTCTGCAAACTGAACAAAATTTATTGTTTTGACCATTTTTTTTGTAAATAGTTTTTCCAAGAAAACTATGTGAATATATGAAGGTTTTAATCTAAAGTTTTATGTTTTTTTTTAACTGAATATCCAAAAGGAAAAAAAAAATATTTGAAAGAAAAAATACTTAATATATTTTCTATTGCGAAAATAAAAAAAAACGAAACGATAGCTCAAATAATAATAGTTTATACTTGGAAATAAAAATAAACACCATGTCTACAACATTGTTGAAGGGATTGCCAGAAAAAAATACCACGATGTTTATGTTACATATTTAAGATGGAACTACAGAACATTTAACAGAGTAATCTGAATCTTTTCGTTTTACTACATGCGGTAAGTTGTAAATGATTCTTTGCACCGCCAGCTGATGTCTAGCGAGGGTATTACAGCTTTAGATTCACGAGTGTATGCATCTTCAAATCGAACTTATGTATTCACACTGTAGTTCTTTCTGTAAATGGAACAGAAATATACATGTTAACTAATATATACTTGTAGATTTGTAGTTTTACATGAAAACAACTGTATCGCTATAAAATAGTGTTCGCAGTAATACTGGGTTCAGATTCTTACCCGGGAATTTATGCTTTGTGTTGTCCCAGTACCTCCAATAGTTAAAGTTACTTGTAAAACGTTCCCTGAATAGCTTTCCAGGATTAAACGGTCAAACAAAGTAAGCACAAATTCTTGAAAATTTGATTATCTTTTCCGTGGTTTTAAAACATTATGCTATGAATGAAACATCAATTAACATATAAAATTGTGCGCAATTTTTTGTAAGAAATACTCAGTATTATCTCGAAAAACGTATTTCATAAATCCAAATTACCATAGCAATGTATTGTACAGAACTACAATAACTTTCTTCCAGTATTACAGACTATGTATTGGCAAATTGTTTCTAAAGAAATCTTTTAAAATGTACAGACAATATTTTTCCTGTGTATAAGCTGCAGATGCTACATTTCACATGTTTAGTTAGATGTTTTCCTTTGAGACTGTCATTGGCACTTTTTGTGCTTTAGGACGTGTGAAGTAAACAAACATTAGCATAATTCAATCCGTCTTACTCTTTAATTGCAGTACAGAACAAATGGCACCCACTTTTGTTAGATTGAAATTGCCCAGCTGGCTAACATTAAAATAATTTTCTATATACTAACCGTAACTATTCTTAGTTTTAGCATAGTTTTAATTTTTAACATTTTTATATTTCTAAGAATATTTAATAGTATCTTTAAAAATATTATTACAATTAAGATGTGGTTTTCGACATACAACATAGCTGATTACACTGTATGTCATAAGATACCTAAATGCAAAACAAAAAAGATGTATAAGTATGTGCGCTAGGCAGCGCTAGAGGGTCACGACTTTGGCGCATGTAAATAACGTTATAAAAACCCGACAGCAAAGATAATGTTGAGCCTCTATTTAACAGTCTTTGATTCCCCTCGAGACCCCAGTAGGTACAGAGGGTAATATCAACAAGGCCGAGGCAGTGACGTAACAAGCCGATCACATTAGGCTTCCTAAGACAACAGTTTCGATGTTTCGTGAACTGAGATCTGATCCCGTCCTCGGGCTGATAGAGGACACTCCGCCAATCCACCATACTGACTGTCAGCCGGGCATTCAGTGAGTGCGAGACCAGAAATAGAAGTTTCTGTGACTCTCTCTCTGGGCCATGTATTTCAAGATGCGCCTCACGCTTTTTTAGAGTCACTTGGAACAGCAGTGCGCTGGTTTGTAGTGTGAAGCTAAAAGAACGTTTTTGTGTTTGGCGGTGAGGGAGAGAAGAATACCCTCCACCAGTTAGATCAGCTAACTGGCGTGTTGTTGTGCCGTGATGTCTGAGCTATTACAGGCTTGTGCGAGTGTGCTGAGATGCAATTGTCATCATTAACCTCAAGTGTGGCGTGCAGTGTAATTTTGTGCGAGGAGCCATTTAAACGAGTGATCGTGTGGGTGTTCTGAAAATAATTATGCGCTTGGAGTCCACGCACGACAGAAGTGAAACGTTTTGCTTTTTAGGCATATATAGAGATAAATATTTTCATTTTCGATCAAACCATCCACATAAAAATTAATGACAATCATAAACTCAATTGCACAAATCAATAACTATTTTCCACACGAATAAATACATTGTAGATTCTTTAAATACAATAAAAGAAATATGGCAGCTTCAATAGTCGGCCGTGATGAAAACTAAGAAGTAGACAAACACAAGCAGCGTGACGAGAAATCCGTAGCATTACTGCCGCGTCATTTCCACCTCTCCCCTGTCGTCATCCCTTCTGGCCGTAATAACTAGCTTATAGCATGCTACGCTACGTACCTACCCCTCAACCCCACTAGAGAATGGGGTCCCACTGACGCACTCTCCTCCTCTACCGGTTTCCCCACCACGTACCTAGCTATTCCCCTAGTGTGATCGGAATTTTCGAAACACTTGGAAATTGTCCCCTCAGCAAAGAAGATTTACTTATAAAAACAACTACATGGTGTTAATACCCTGATAATCGCCCTAGGGACTAAACTGTTGCGTTCCTGAAACAGTTGTGTCAATGTGGGGCTAAGCCATTTGCTGCGTACAGAGCCGAGAGCGCTGTTGTCAAATGCCTCACGAAACAGAAGGAAGCAGGTGTATTATTATTCGTTCTCCATTCAGGGTGATTACTATGTGTGTGATACCAAATATTGTAGTAGGTTATTTAATATTGTAGACTTTACTAGGACACCCTCTTGTGACGTTGGAAGTTATTTTTGTAACATTACAAAACATTGTCTGCAAAGTTTACAAACATCTTAATACAGATGCAGCATTTACTTGGGACTTTACGCATACGTATGGTTTACAAATATAAAAATAACAGCGTTGTTCCTGTACTTTTACCAAACGTATAATTTTTTTAATAATTGCAAAATCTAGAAATCAAATTTCAATAACCCTTCAAATTACATCCTTTTTTTTTGGTACGAATGCTGGTACAATATTTGGTGATACTCAGGATAAAAGTTTGCCCTCGTCAGTGGAAGTAAAATATTTTGTTTGTGTACATATATATTTTATTTAATTAATTAATTTTTTAACTCTTGTATGATATTATTTTTAATATTTTATCATAGCATTTGTTAGCGGCCAACTATTTTTTTTCCTAGCCTAAGTTAATTCTAAGTGTGTAGGGGAGGGTCCAGGTTAGGGGAGGACCTAGGTGTGTCTCAGGCCGAATCCTATACACTCTACCATGCGGGTTTTTAACCATGCGGGAGAAGGGCGCGTGCATCGTGTGCTTATTGGGGTTTACTGGCCAGCCATGGCTGCGATTGGCGCCATGACTGACGCCCCATTGGTCGCCTAGCTTAAAAGCTAACTAATGTGACACAGGTAAAACCTGCATAGACACAGGGAAAACCCTGGGCCGGTTCATGCGGGGATCAAATATCATGCACTAAGCAAGCAGGTAACTACTGGACAAGAGGGAAGAAGGGTCCAGGTAAGAAGAGTTGGAGGGGCTGAAAAATCAACCATGCTGGAGTTGAGTGCTTGGGCCTTGCGGCCCGCATTTAAAGTTTTGGAACTCCTGGGTTGTTATTAACCAGGGGCGCAAGCGCCCCCAGGGGTGGGCGACTTCACTCGTCAGCCCAGCCACAGCTGCCCAGGCAGCCACAGTTAAAACAGAAGTGGGTAGACGAGCCAGTAAACCGGCTCGAACTGCGGGCGCACGGAGCGAAAGGCAACCGACGTTGCGTCATCTTCATCTTCCTTCTTCAGGTTAACATCAGTACTTTTCAAGCCAGGGTGGGGGGAGGGAACCAACCTCACCACCCAAAATCCCCGAGACGGTTGAAGGTCGCCCCGCTCGAGGCTACTACTGCCAGACCTACAGTAGCCCCAGCTGAAGGTTCCTGATGTCTTCCTTCAGAGTTCCGATTCATTTCAATTCTGTTGCGCGCGCAGCAGTTCACAGCTCCGCAAGTTCCAGCCCGCAGTTCGTCTACACTTCGCATCCAGGGCACATCGAGCTCCCCTGCGGTGCCTTCGCCGACGAAGCTGCTTCCTGCCACGCGCCGAGCTACATTCAGGCTACCTTTCCCCCCGATAGCCGTAATAACGACTCCACAGGCCGGCCATTGGTCCGCGGACTGCTATTGGTTATTCACAGCCACCCCAGCGAGATTGCAACTCTCGAACTGGGCTCCCGTATCCGCCACCCGCGGGACGCGGTCGGCAGCAGTTGGCGCTGCTAGGCCGCCCCCAGCACGCACACAAATCCCCCGCGCACTGCCAGCCTTCGGTTACCCAATAGGGTGCAGGGAACTCCCAGCCAACAGCCCGCGAGAGAGATGCGCACGCCCCGAGAGACGACCACCGACCAGCGGCCAGTTTCGCTTGGGAGACGTGACGCTCGTTGCGGACGGTGCAGAGAAGTGTTCCCGGTCCCGAACAGAACGTACATGCCATCAGCGACCGGTGCTGGAGGTGAGGCCCGCCAGGTGGACAGCGGCCTTCAGACAAAGGGAGTCAATCCCGACACAACGAGCAATGAGTCCACGCGCTTCCCACCATTTGGAATTATTCTGTCGGAGTGATGAAATTATTTACGCACGGAGAAACGTTTTGTTGCCAAAATCGATGTCGCTTCGGATTTTTAATTTTACTCCAGTATGTTTTTTTTTTTAATGTATTCGTTGCTCGGACGGGTCATAAAATGCCATTGCGTTTAAAGGGTGTTTTCATATTGCAGTAGATCAATACGAATAAAAATTTGTTGTCATTTACTTACAAAGGGTGAGATAGCGAGGCGCTCAGGTTCTTATAAGTATGTGCGCTTGGCAGTACTAGAGGGTCACAACTCCGACAGCAAAGATAATGTTGAGCCTCTATTTAACAGTCTTTGATTCACCTCGAGACCCCAGCAGGTACGAAGGGTACTATCAACAAGGCCGAGGCAGCGACGTAAGTGCATTGTTGATGGCTTCGTTGCTGGTGTTCAGAGTGTAGTTTAAATTTTCTTTTGAGAAGTGGTTTTGCACATCTTGAAGTCTCTTTATGTACGCCCGTGCAGTATATTCCCACACTTCACATCCACATAGAAGGCGAGGGCTTACAATTTGCGTATAAAGTAGGAGCTTTTCCCGTCGTGGAAAATTGGCTGCTTTAAGCACAGTGTGTAGAGTTATTAAGTTTCCTGGAAATATTCTGGTCGTTTTAGCTATTGGCTTATTCCAGAGCAAATTTCTGTTTATGTAGCGTGAGGCCAAGATATTTGACCTCAGTGACATTTGGAATAGCTTGTTGAAAGATTCGAAGTTCCTTGTCAGCTCTGCCTCTGCGTTTCGGTAGAATTAGTGGGGTTAATTAATTTGTATTTATTTTTATTCTCCAGCCAGAGTAGTGCTTACTGCTCTAGGGCTGTTAAATATCGTTGAACACACATCATAGTGGGAGCTTTCATGCAAAATGTCAGCTGAGTAGATAATGGAACAAATAATGGGGAGAGGTGTGAGCTCTCAGTTCACGAGTTGTTGATTTAGCCTCGTCCGTTGCTACGTAAAATTTGAGTCGTCATGAATAGTGGGCTACCAGATAAATGTACGAGTAGTATATAATAGTCGGTATGTCAGGAAACAGGGTTTAAGGCGAAGTGTTTAAATGTCGGCCGACATCGTGGAAACGGACGTCACGGTGGCCATCTTGGATGACCTTAACCTTGACTATTGACCTTGAATTAAAAATTTACACAAAATCCACCAAACTTTCTAGTTTTTAGGAAATAATTACGCCAAAAAAATTCTCAAATATCAGAAAACAAAAAATTTCCTATTTCGAGGACAAATTTCCGTTTTGAGGGAAAATATCCCGTTTTAATCCTCAAAAATGCCAACGGCTTGAAAATTCCCCAAAGCGGCTTATATACCCCATGGGCAAGCCGCCTTTTGATGCCGATATCAAAACCACAACCATTAGGAAGTCAAAGCCGCCATTTTTAATTATGACGTAACCGTACCAATTACACTATGCGACATTTTAAAATTTTTGAAAAGATGTTTTTGGGACTGTAATGTGATTTTAGAAGTATATTTCATGCTGATGTCAAATATGATTTTGCTTTTTCTGTATCACGTAAGGTTTTTAGACAATTCAATTTTAAGTTATTTTTTAAGTGGCCCTAAGACATCCCTGACCCGGAGAAGTATATTCGGATGTTAAATTGCGGATAAATTCTTAAAATCTTTGTTTATAATGACGATTGTGGCACATAAATGAGATAATAATGTTAATGAAATAATAAAACTTAAACCATAAACAAATATTACGTTGCAAGAGAGAAAATTGGACGCAGCAAAACAACGCGCGTCTACTCTCTCGCGGTGCGACTCACTGGCGGGGAAACGCGCGTCTAGTCGATTGCGGCACGCCTCACTGGCGGGAAATTCGCTACTACTGGATTGCGGCACGACTCACTGGCGGGAAACTCGCTACTAACGACTGCGGCACGACTCACTGGCGGGAAACTCGCTACTAACGACTGCGGCACGACTCACTGGCGGGAAACGCTCTCCTACTCGATTGCGGCACGCCTCACTGGCAGGAAACTCGCTACTACTCGATTGCGGCACGACTCACTGGCGGGAAAATCGCTACTACTGGATTGCGGCACGACTCACTGGAGGAAACGCACTACTTCTTGCTCGCGGCACGCCTCACTGGCGGGAAATGCGCTATTACTGGATTGCGGCACGACTCACTGGCGGGAAACGCGCGTCTACACGTTTTCGACACGACTCACAGCCGGGAAACGCGCAACTACTCGCTCGCAGCACGACTCACTGGCGGGAAAACGCGCCACTACTCGATTGCGTCACGACTCACTGGCGGGAAACGCTCTCCTACTCGATTGCGGCACGCCTCACTGGCAGGAAACTCGCTACTACTGGATTGCGGCACGACTCACTGGCGGGAAACGCGCGTCTACACGTTTGCGACACGACTCACAGCCGGGAAACGCGCAACTACTCGCTCGCAGCACGACTCACTGGCGGGAAAACGCGCCACTACTCGATTGCGTCACGACTCACTGGCGGGAAACGCTCTCCTACTCGATTGCGGCACGCCTCACTGGCAGGAAACTCGCTACTACTCGATTGCGGCACGACTCACTGGCGGGAAACGCGCGTCTACACGTTCGCGTCACGACTCACAGGCGGGGAATCAAGTGTCTACTCGCTCGCGGCACGACTCACTGGCGGGGAATAGCGCGTCTACTCGCTCGCGGCACGACTCACTAGCAGCAAACGCGCTACTACTCGAATGCAGTTCAACTCAATGGTGGGGAAACTCGCGTCTACTCGATTGCGGCACGACTCACTGGCAGGTAAACGCGCGTCTACTCGATTGCGGCACGCCTCACTGGCGGGAAACGCACTACTTCTTGCTCGCGGCACGCCTCACTGGCGGGGAAACGCGCGTCTACTCGTTCGCGGCACGACTCACTCGCGGGAAACGCGCTACTACTTGATTGCGGCACGACTCACTGGCGGGGAAACGCGCGTCTACACGTTCGCGGCACAACTCACAGGCGGGGAATCAAGTGTCTACTCGCTCGCGGCACGACTCATAGCGGGGAAAAACGCGTCTACTCGCTCGCGGCACGCCTTACTGGCGGGGAAACGCGCGTCTACTCGCTCGCGGCACGACTCACTGGCGGGGAAACGCGCGTTTAGTCGCTCGTGGCACGACTCACTAGCGGGAAACGCGCTACTACTCGATTGCGGCTCACTTCACTGGCGGGGAAACCCGCATCTTCTCGATTGCGGCACGCCTCACTGGCGGGAAACGCACTACTACTCGATTGCGGCACGACTCACTGGCGGGGAAACGCGCGTCTACTCGTTCGCGGCACGACTCACTAGCGGGAAATGCGCTATTACTCGATTGCGACTCACCTAACTGGCGGGAAACGCGCGTCTTTTTGATTGCGGCTCGCCTCACTGGCGGGAAACGCACTTCTACTCGCTCACGGCACGCATCACTGGCGGGGAAACGCGCGTCTACTTGAATGCGGCTCGCCTCAATGGCGGGGAATCGCGCCACTACTCGATTGCGGCACGACTCGCTGGCGGGAAACGCACACTACTCGATTGCGGCATGACTCACTGGCGGGGAAACGCGCTACTACTCGATTGCGGCACGCCTCACTAGCGGGAAACGCGCTACTACTCGATTACGGCTCACCTCACTGGCGGGAAACGCACTACTACTCAATTGTGGCACGACTCACTGGCGGGGAAACGCGCGTCTACTTGATTGCGTCTCGCCTCACTGGTGGGAAACGCACTACTACTCGCTCGCGGCACGCCTCAATGGCGGGGAAACGTGCATCTACTCGCTGGCGGCACGCCTCACTGGCGGGGAAACGCGCGTCTATTCGATTGCGGCACGAAAACGAGACGGCTTATCGGCTTTAAGCCGGGAAGCTAATGCGTCTCCCTGAACCGCCGATCAGCCTCCCCAGTACGCCCGAAAGCCTCTCGCTCGCTCGTGCAACCACGCTGTTGGGAAAAAACCCACTGTTTTCCTAGTACTTACAGGCAGCTATGTTTTCACGACTTTAAAGTTTTTTAAACATCAACTGTTTATATATTTTTGTTGCTTTCAACCTGACGTGCGAATGTATACAATTTTAAAGGAAAAAAATAATAATTATGTTAGAACTAATAACTTAAAAATAATTATGAATTAAGTATGTAACTTAAATAATTTCTTTAATCTAAGTTACAATATTTCTGTGAGAATGTACTTTTTTTTTTGTAACTGACCTTGTGTTGCAAAATTTTACTTTCAAAACAGAGAGATTATTGTATGTATATATGTCTCTCTCTCTCTCTCTCACTATATATATATATGTATATATGTGTGTGTGTACCCAACATGCACGAACACAGATTATCCGGGCGTCTGACTCCATGTAGGTTAACATTGGTTTTAAGCCTATGTGCCCGTTTTCCCGCTGTGGCGTAACGAACTCCAGCTGCTTGTGGGGCGGTCGAGTTGGGGAGGAACGATTTGGCACCGTATACCGCCATGGCAATTTGGGGGTTGTTAACAGCGATGGCTACGGGTGGTGGAGGGGAGTGGAGCTGGTTAACAAGTCCGCACGCATCACGGACTTCGTTCTGTCGGGGGAAACTGCTCCCGCGGCTAGCAGGCAGTCGTTCTGCCGCGCTTCAACTGCACGCTGATAACAATCGTTGTAATTAGGATCCCCCGCGGCTATTCAGACATCATTGAAGTCAGAAAAATAACTGTAGGCTAATCTTTCAGTACTCGCTTCAGATGCGTAACATCTAACCTTGGAATCACAGTAAATTCACATTTACTCAGATGATAAATACTCTTATAATACGAAGCTCGGACATGAAATGTAACCTAGAATTCTTTAAAACAATACTGAGCTTGATAAATATGGACAATTTTATGTTTTCACCACATTTCTACTACATCACTCGCTACCGGAGAAGCTACGTTGACTATTGCTAGAAGACAAGAATTTTGATTGAAGAGAAATAGAATAAATAAAATTATCAAACCACCGCACTATACCTGATTTTCGACAAGGAATTATATTTAAATACGGCCCTTCTTGGGAAAATTAATTTAGCAGTTAATACTTTAGGTTTTCCGTTTGGCTTTGTGAACTTTAGTTCCTGCCAACCACCACAAATTGCAGCACCATGGTTGTTACACATTTCCGTTCAATGACAACCCGTCGCATTCATGAAATTATTCCTTTTAAATGCCTTACGCCGAGAGCTAAGATGTTACACATCAAAAAGTACAGTTCGTGGCCGCCGCAACCGTCCACAACTCGATTATCTACTTGAATGATAAAACTAAACAATAATGTAGGCAATGTAGGTTCACGAATGTAACAACCATGGTGAAGAATAACCTGCAAAGAGTCTTGCAGTGGTCTGACTCTCTATACATTACTATCAGACATCGAAAACCTCATTCCTGAACTATGGAAACGTTTCGTTAACGCTCTGATCAGTCATCGCCTGGACTTACCCTGATGTATGTAAATAAATTTCACGTTAGTAATTGGATACACACATGAAGCAAGGACACATAGAAACTATTTGTAGATGCGGGACCATTTTTGCGAATTGTTCTGAAAACAAGTTAAATTTCTAGTAATATCTACATAAATAAAAATGTAAATCTACGTTCGTTCATAATCTTAAATCTCTGACAGTTCGTTACCGACTGCTTTAATACTATGACAAAAACTTTGCATTCGAAAACGCCAGTGATTTTATATACCTATGTCACACATGTGACAGGTAAAGAGATAGATAAAAATATATAGGTAAAAAAATATGTATATAACTGCATGTTGTGGGTTCGTCTTCCATTTTGTAAAGATAAGGATAGCAATAGGAAGATATAGACATAGAGAGATAGAGATATAGAGAGGTAATTATATAGAGTTAGAGAGAGGGAGATATACAGATATATAGAGGTGTATAGAGAGATAGAGCGAGGGGTTTATAAATATATAAATATGTATAGAGATATATGTGTACCTACTTTAAAAAAAAATTGAAAGAGGCATAGCTACGCATGCAGGGCATTAGTTAGTCATAATAATTTTTACTACTTTTCAATAGCACCAAAGTCTTTGCCACACGCATAAGTGGGAATTGAGCCAGTGGTGGACAAATACGAAAAAAAAAAGATCAAACCTTGTGTTCTTATCAGGTTTCTATGGTGTTATGAAAACTTAATTTTTATGGATTTATGAATGATATAATAAAAATAAAGGGTTTTAAGGTGAAGGCTACATACGAACATTTAATACAAATCTATATATATATATATATATATATATATATATATATATATATGATTCCATTCTTTTAGTAATATTTTTTTTACTTTAAGTTCATAAAAAACATTTATTATAGTAATTTAAGACAAATAATTATATCTCCATGATTAATTAAACATTAGAAAAAATATTGTGTTTTAATCAAAAAAGTACGAAAACTAACAACCACAATTTTGCCATTTTACGAAAATTAACCCCTGAGGAAGTAAAAAGGGGCAAAAAAAATTTAAAATAAAATATTATATCTTAGAATCCAATCAAGCATAAAAATTTATACTATGTACCAATAAAAAATATTCGAACCCTACCAACTATAAATTTACAATTTTGCCAAATTAAACTTTTAGGGGTGAAAAAGAGATAAATATGACTTTAGGATAAACAATTATATCTTAAAATCTAATCAATCATAAGAAAATATTTTAATTAGCAATAAAATTTATGTCCTAAAATCCTTAACAACAGTTTTACCTTGGTACGATAATCAACACTTAAGGAGTGAAATAATGCTTAATAATATGGTTATAAGATAATTATAAAAACAGGAAATTTTGCAAGGCAAATAATATGGGATACCATCAGGAGGGCAAATCTGTATGATTCGCAATGCCTCGCGCGGCCGCATGAGTTCTGCGCGTGGGTTTTAACCGACACACGTCATCTCTGGACAGTGTGCTTGTGTGTTGTATCCTGACGACATGTTGGCTTGTGTGCACTATAAAAGAGAAAGTTTTCAATAAAAAAACATAGTTTTTAACGTTTACGTTTATCAAGCCCGTTTCACGGTCACGATTTTGCAAGCGCAAGCGGGGGCCCTTCAGCGAGGTGGTCCATAAATCCGGAGGGCGTCCGAGGACACCGCCCCCTTATCTCTCCCGGGGGACAAGTTTTTGTCCAGTTGCGGAGGAGACTGGAGTCTGGCGAGGAGGGTCGCGCTGGTCGGATGTGCCGATTCCTCCGGCCGCGCTGCGATCACGTAGCTGCGACCACGTAGCTGCGACCACGCAGCTGCGACCACGCAGCTGCGACCACGCAGCTGCGACCACGCAGCTGCGACCACGCAGCTGCGACCACGCAGCTGCGACCACGCAGCTGCGACCACGCAGCTGCGACCACGCAGCTGCGACCACGCAGCTGCGACCACGCAGCTGCGACCACGCAGCTGCGACCACGCAGCTGCGACCACGCAGCTGCGACCACGCAGCTGCGACCACGCAGCTGCGACCACGCAGCTGCGACCACGTAGCTGCGACCACGCAGCTGCGACCACGTAGCTGCGACCACGTAGCTGCGACCACGTAGCTGCGACCGCTGTCAGCAATCTCCCTCCCAGGAGCGGCGCCATGTCAGACACGTGGTAGCTCGTTCAGGCAAATAGCCACCTTACAAAGGGCCAGAGATAAACTCACATTAAAAAAAAAAAAATTGGTTGTCTGTAAAGTCTGTTTACGGACGATAGTTTAACGTGACAACGTCATAACAAAACATTGATGAAATGATTGCATACTTTTATGAATAAAATTGAATCATTTTTATTGAATTATCACTATTTTGTATGTATATAAAAGGAGTGAAATTAAATCTACAATTTAATTGATAAATTTACTTTTATTTGCTCTCATTAATTCCAATATATTCATTACTGTTACGAAGATATTATTCTAACTATAAATTTTACACACGTTTGCTATTTAACTTCTTCCAATCTGTGTCATTCTGTTAAGGATAGGACGATGATAGGAAAAGTAGGAAACGAATGGGAGTGTTTCAAGTCTAATGTGCCTCGAAAAAGTCAAATCGATGGTTGTTCCAATCGAGTGGAAGAGAGATAGATGCGGCGCAAGCGTACAATGAGCGTAACGGGACACAGCGTAACGGGACCATGTGCGTAACGGGACAATGAGTTATCCTATTTCATCGATTTATTAGACGTCGTCACGTCAATAACATTAAAAAAAATTCTGGATAGGCCGTAATTCGGACTACAGCCGCCAGGGGTTTGTTTCATGAATTTGCATCGCGCAGAACGGGAAATGTTGTTTATAAAATAAATAAAATAATTAAAAATACAATAATTTGACGTGAATTCGATGAAGTCTTATTTGACGATCGGGCGGCCAAGCCAGAAAAAAAATAAATTTCGCTTATCTGCGACAAACTCGTCCCACTGTTCTCGACCACCGACTCAACTGACTCCTTACCAACATAAGAATATTAATCAGAGAGCATATCCGTGTCCATTACCAAACAGTTTTCTGCATTCCTCGCGAGGTAGGCAGCCGAGGTTCACTTGAGAGAAAATTTCGCACCTCGTTCGGCGGCTCGTTTTACCTACTGGCTCATTTCTCTCGGCTCACTCCTCTGCATTTTTAATTGCGTCTGCTCGGATGATTTCACGTGTTTCCTTTATTTTCTCCAACATAACCTGTTTTAGATAAGGCATTTTGCAATTATTTACCCCAAAACCAAAGTTAGTAACCATACAGTTATTCCACTCAACTAGTACCCTTCAGTGCTAACGCACGAGCAACATAAAGTTTGAATCATTACTCTTGCAGTTACAGCTCTCACTGACGCTCTTTACGTCATCACTGCAAATGTTTACGGGGTGAGTCATACTTAACGACCACGACCAAAGTCTGCTCTACTAAGATATATTTACTTCAACTCTGTGGCTTTGATAGTTTACGAGTTTTAAGTGGTGTCTAATCCTTAGCCGAAGATTAAAGACATTCATATTCCTGTCTGAAATTCATGTAAAAAATAAATAAGAGAAAAAATAGAAGCGTGTACTTATGTACGTGCGTTAGAAGTTAAACTACTTTTTTTTATTAAAGTCACGGAACTGTTTTGAAATTTACTGTAACAAAAAATAATTAAATATTTACTTTGTATTTAAGATTATTATAAACATGTGTATACGATTTTATTTCAATGCGATAAACAAATGACATTTTTTTCATATATATTTGTTTGAATCACAATTTGATAATTCAGTAATATTTTTATTTAAAAAAGTAAAAATATTTTCCACTGCCGAGTTTTGAACCTCAGTTATTTGGCTTATAAACTACGCACCACTGCGCAACGAAGCCTGCCAGAAGAATACATGTATTATAATTGTTGTAATACATTTTTGAACGTGAAATTACTCTTTTCTGTTACTATTTTAGTTTACCAACTATATATTCCAGGGTAGTTTCACTATCATGAAGTTTCACCTATACCTTTACTATGTCCCCTAATTTTTTTTAATGAAAGTGACTATGTATGGGTTTATGCTCTTACACGTGGGTCCACCATCTTACTGTGAAAATATCGTTGCATGGCGCGCGCGCATGGTAAAAAAATCACTCTTATAATTTTTCAACAACGTCCCTAAAGAATTATAACTTCAAAAAAGTCGTCAATAAATCTACAACGTAGTTTGAAAATGGACTAGATAAGATGGGCATAAAAACACTTACAATTAGCCTACTATCCCAAAATATAACAAACCAACAAGTTATTTTACGAAACCTTTTCTACTCTCCGAAGGAAAATTCTTTAGCTTAGGAGAAGGAAAGAGGAGTAATTTTGAACTGACTGATTTTTTTTCATATAGTACTTATTACAACTATTTTATTATGTAGTAAATTTAAATATTAAAACAAAATTGTAGCAAGAAATAGTTTTTACCATAACCAAGAAAATTTATGAAAAGTGTTATATATTGATACTACTGACGCATTTTATCTTTCGATGTGTTTGACTCAAGGTGTGTTTCACAAAAATGAACATCCTTTGGATTTTAACAATTTTTATGCTATCAAAATTTTCTATGGTACCTATAACTTTTAAAATTTGGCGTCATTAAATTATAGTTTTAATAGCGACTAGTTTCCCCTTTTGAAGTCGTTTGTGTTTAGTATGAAAATGATTTTGGAAGTTTCTCCAGATTTTTTACTGTAAAAAATTTACATTTTGGTTCTGCACGAAATTTTGTCACCAGATATACGCAGTAAGTTGTTATATTGGATAACATGTGGTATACATGAAAACTCTTTCTAAGCCAGTTTCTCACCGAATTCAACATTGAAACTAAAAGTAGCTTTCAATTGAAAACCTTAGGAATCATAAAATACACCTGTACGGCAATGATACAGAGATTTTACAGGTTATAATTGCAAAAATGGGTCGTTAATTTGAAGGCTTCCATGAGCTTCATAGAAAAGTGTCAACAGGTGAAGTACATTCACGTGAACCTTCAACTGCGTGTAACACCATCCTTAAAAATAAAAAAATAATTTAAGCTGAGTAAACAGTGTTCAAAAGGGTAATCTAATAAATTATAGCCAAGGATGGATGCAAAGGTTAAATTAGCAAGTAATGAAATTAACACATGTCGTTTAATCCTAGGCAAAAGCCTCACGTAAATCCTTGTACAAATACATCATTATTTCACATACAAAAGTAATACTGAGTATTAATTAATACTGATAGCAAGAAAAAGCAGCGGTACAAATGCCACGGCAAAATACGTGAACGCATTTCTATATTTTCTTTAGGATTAAATACTTGATAGAATACATGATAGAAACTTGATAGATACTTGATAGAGATTTTACAATTAATTTAACGCTTACACACAGGGACAATGAATGTCGTTAACACAGACAAATGCCTCATTAGAGAATACAAAAAACGTTAAATGAACATGCAGGCGACCGCGGCCTGACCTACACTAGGCGGTATAAAGCATGATATCAAAAGAAAACTCACAAATTAATACATTAAATACATTACGTAAAAGCGAACAACAACGACGAGTGAAGACATGACGGGGAGAAACGTCAAACAAACTACACGTGGTATAGAGAGCAATTAATACAAAAACGAGCAAGGTAAAAATAAATGCCAAATAGAATTTAGAAGGTGACGGCCGAAATAAGAATTTATAGTTTAGCTATTACCAGGTACCAATTACATGACTGTAAGGGTCACCACCTTACAAACACTTACGTGCATTCTCCCCGCTGTCACACTCTCTCTCAGTAGTATGTAAATGACGGAACTAGATCTGGCGCCGGCGCGTGGATTGTGATTGTCGGTCCGCCATCTTGGATTTGTGACGTCACGACGGCAAAAATTCCTCAAAATTCCTCAAAAATGACTCAAAATGACTCAAAATTTCCCGTTTTAAGAAAAAAATTCCCGTTTTCGAGGGAAAAATTCCCGTTTCGAGGGAAAATTTCCCGTTTTAGTCCTTAAAAATCCCAGCGGCTAGAAATGTCCTGATAGAGGCTTAAGCATCCTTAACTCAAGCCTCAGTTAAGCCTCTATCAGGATGTGACCTTGACCTTTGACCTTGACCCCGACGGCCATCTTGGATCCACCATCTTGGATGACGTCATTTCGTTTTCTCGAACATTCCGGCATTGTGTAATCCGACATTTTGAATTATGACGTCACCGTTGCAATTTCCGTTACGGCCGCCATCTTTAAATTTATTATCCGATTTTAATGAAATTTTTTTTACAAATTATAAAAAAATATAAATAATAAAATTTTAATAAAAATATTTAAAAATCATACATTAACGACACGGAGTTTGGAGTCCTCGGTTCGAACCCGACGGGTGCAAAAAAATAAAAATGGCGACCGATCCTTCCCCCGCGGTGGACGCTGGCATACTGACTCCCTCCACTTTTTTAAAGCATATATATCGTCACCTAGTATGACGTCATGTCCGCCATCTTGTCCTCGTCTGCTGGAAGCCATCATCAGTGTATCGTCGGCGAGAGTGCGCTGACGCCATGTTAGTTTAATTTTTATCCGCTAGATTGCAGTAATCATTTATTATTGCTGTGACACCCGCCATCTTGAAATTCGGCCGCCATCTTGAAATCATGTAATAATGTAGCTAGAAAAGCGGGAAAAAATCCAAAATTCACCAAAAAAATCACTCATTAACTTACATATTGATTCGATTAGGTCGACTAAGGTCCTTGGTACGATCTAGGACGATGCAAAAAAATTAAATATAACATCAATTTAACATAATAGTAACAGGTTCGAGGAATTAAACACCACAATTTCTTTTACAAACATAATATTTATTACATAATTTCTATTCTACTACAGGATCATTTGCGAAAGCCAGCAATCTTATAATCATTTAGTTCCGCAGCGGTATGAAATGACTAATTCTTAGCTCCAATCGGTTTATACTAGACAGAGTCCAGCCAGAACCTTTACAGACATAGTCCACCTCTTCTTGACAGAGTTTCTGGATACCGTTTTTAACAGTTTGCTTCACATCGTTAGAACTGTAAATTACTGCAGCCGATGTCTTGAATGCACACTTCTTCACTTTGTCATCGAACGGATATGGCTTTCCATATATACAGTCCAACCACAAGTTATATTTCAAAGGTCCGTTTGTTGCTACATCATCAGTAAGCTGATTGATTATGTCCTCTCTGATATCATCAAGAAAATTACAAATGTCTTTCGACTCACCTAACGTATTTAAATAATAGTAGTCCTTCAATGTTCCACGAAATGCAGACTGCGCCAAGTAGAAGCCATTATCGTTCACTTGTAATGCGCCGAACACAGTCTTAGGTTTATTTTCCTGTTCAGACATCAACCAATCGGTTGCTGCACATCGGTTTTCTTGCTTGTACGCTCACGAGCCTTCAACCTAAACCGAGGAGTCGAAATTTCTGCAGGTAGTTCAGCAGTAGGCACACGGACTTCACCTTTACAGTTTTTCGCATGTCGTCGCAAATTATCAATTCTAGTAAACCATTCATGACACTCATCACATCGAAACTTCATGCGAGATGGATTCTTCGTGCATTTGCTCCGCTCATGTCTTCGTGCATCATGAGCAAATGCAAACGACGTATCACAGTAGCTGCGAGGATACCGTGGTGATGAAGACGAACCTTTCAGACCCGATCCAGATACTGACGTTGCCGCAGTTGCACCATCTCCAGGCATACTCTTATGAACATCAATGCATCGTTGTTGCGCCGAAACCTTTACTTTCTGCCGAACAGCAGGACCTTTGCATGCCTTCATGTGCGTTTTCATATTATCTTTTCTGGCAAACTGCTTATGACATTTCTCACAAACAAACATTTTACGATATAGGTTCTTGGCACATTCTCTATTCTCATGTCGTCGAGCATTGCTGTTGTTTGAGAAAATCTTGTCGCAGTAACAGCACCGATGTTCGTTAGTTGTTGTCGATTCGGCATCCATTGAAGTATCCATTGATGGCGAACCAGCGTTCGCCGAGTTTCCCTGTGCAGCCAGCACTAGCGGCATTAAAGTCTCTTCTGCTGGCGGTACCACGTCTGTTGAAGTCTCCTCCAGTGTTGACATCGACGTTGCCAACGGGATCTGCTCCACCATCGTCGACGCTGACGTCAAGGTTCCCGCAGTCGATGGTACAACCTCCATCGAGTTTGTCGTTAAAGTCGGTAAAGATGCCATCGAGTTCGCAAGAACAGGTAATTACGTGATTAATGCACCAGAAGAAACAAACTAGGTGATCCTTACACCGACGACGTCAGTAACAAACTGAGCGACCTGCTGTCTAGGACTCGCTTATATACATGCACCGTATGGAATAATACGCTAGTCAAATCAAGAACCATTTACAATAATACTAGAGTCAAAACAACATTAAAAATAGAAGGACCGACAACGAAAAGGCAGCACATTTGGAAGCACCGACAACGAAAAGGCAGCACATTTGGAAGCACCGACAACGAAAAGGCAGCACATTTGGAAGCACCGACAACGAAAAGGCAGCACATTTGGCAGCACCGACTACGAAAAGGCAGCACATTTGGAAGCACGGACAACGAAACGGCAGCACATTTGGAAGCACCGACAACGAAAAGGCAGCACATTTGGAAGCACCGACTACGAAAAGGCAGCACATTTGGCAGCACCGACTACGAAAAGGCAGCACATTTGGAAGCACCGACAACGAAACGGCAGCACATTTGGAAGCACCGACAACGAAAAGGCAGCTCATTTGGAAGCACCGACAACGAAAAGGCAGCACATTTGGAAGCACCGACAACGAAAAGGCAGCACATTTTGGACGCACCGACAACGAAAAGGCAGCACATTTGGAAGCATTGACAACGAAAAGGCAGCACATTTGGAAGCACCGACTACGAAAAGGCAGCACATTTGGAAGCACCGACAACGAAAAGGCAGCACATTTGGAAGCACCGACAACGAAAAGGCAGCACATTTGGCAGCACCGACTACGAAAAGGCAGCACATTTGGCAGCACCGACAACGAAAAGGCAGCACATTTGGAAGCACCGACAACGAAAAGACAGCACATTTGGAAGCACCGACAACGAAAAGGCAGCACATTTAGAAGCACCGACAACGAAAAGGCAGCACATTTGGAAGCACCATCATCGAAAAGGCAGCACATTTGGAAGCTCCATCAACAAAAAAAGGCTAAAAGGAAGCACAAGTTACGAGATCTAAGTCTTAGTTAGAAATCAGAATACAAAAATAAAAACATTAAATTTCTTATAATTTAAATTATTTATTTTATTTCTTTACATTATACAAATGCAAGTAAAAAAAGCCATTATTGTATGTAGCCAGCATTCCTCAGTTCCTTGAGTATGAAGGATATTTCTTTGATGCACGAATAGTTTCCTGCACAAAGCGAACCATGTAGAAGTCTTAGCCGGTCAACCAATATGTTTGGATCTTTCCATGAAGTGTAATCATTCTCTTCTACCACCATCTTCCTTGCACCTTTATAATAAATATTATGATCTCTGGTGTCTTCCGTTTTACCACCAACCTCAGGGTAACTTTCATGTTTGAGATGGTGATCATCACAAGCTTGATCAGATTTATTTAATATATCACGTCGTTTCCATTGTTTCGGTCTCAGGACACCGCCACATTCTTCGATCTTGGCAGCTTTAGGTGCTTCATCATAGTCTATGTCTTTGTCAACAGCCTCAGAGTCACTGTAACAATCACCGTAGAAGGAATCGTCTTCACCCAATTTACCGTAATAATTCGATGTTGATGATGTTGAAGTGTCTTCATCGTCTTCATGCTTCCTTTTTAGGAGTCCATCATTTTTACTAAGTAGGAAAGATCTACTTGAATTCGGCTGGAATATATTCTCACTTTTCACGTTAAGGATTCTTCCATTGTCTTCATTCTTCCGTAAATCATCAACCTTCTTCAATTTAAGTTCTTTGTCGAGATCGGAAGAGCCAAGAAAATTATTGTCGTAATGCAGATCACTCTTCTTTAGGCTAGTAGATTCATTGTTGTCCTCTAGCTTGTACGCAGGCTTGACGCTACAAGTTCTGCCATGTCTTTTTAGGCTCTCTCTCCGCGTAAACGACTTGCTACATCGAACACAACTTATCATATTGCGCAGTGGATTTTTAACACAGTCATTCTTCTCGTGTTGTCTTTTATTCTTTCTCAAGATAAACTCTTTACTGCAAAACTTACACCTATGTTCTTTCGATACAGCGTCAGATCCCAAATCGGAATTCATATTAGTTACTGAGACTAATGCCAGATACCAATTGAGTGTTTTAAATTAGATTCAATACTTAAATAGAAATTTTTTCATATTTCATCAGCGAGAATTAATATATCTCATGCAAAAGTACTTTATGCATATAGTTCTGCTTTTCAACAACAGATGTCGCCACATGTTGCTTGCAGGTAAATAATATTTAGTTCTTTTATGCGGGATGCGGGATGCTCACTGACGATCGCAAAAGAAGGATGGCTTCGCTAGACTCCAAGGAAAAGGAAGTTCGTCTTGCATGTTGGTGCTCCACAGATGTCTCATGGCGTAATATTAATTTGACTGAGTAATGATATTTGTTAATTCCACCTGATAAAAATATTGCAAGTTTTGATTTAGTAGCAGAAATTATCGAATTAAATGTAACTCCAAATAAAATGACATGTCTCATTAGACCAAAAAAAAAATCCATGCAGAGAGCGGTTTCTCAGAATAGTCAGAAACACTTGAAGAAACCACAGGAATGATTGCAAGAACACGGGAAAAACCATCAAAATATTGTCAAGAATAATCAGGAGCACACTGAGAAAACCACCATAATATTAACAATAATAATCGAAAGCACACGGAGAAAACCATCATAATATTGACCAGATTAATCGGAAGCACACAGAGAAAACCACCACATGTTTTCCTTGATATCATAAAATTACAAGAAAAAATATTTAAAAAAAAATAAATTAATAAAAAAATAAAAAAATAAAATAATGCATAAACAGTTTCTGCTAGCTTGTAAACTTATCATTGTTGAGCAAAGATAGAGTTCTTGTACAAGCCAGAAATTTATGCATTATTTTATTTTTTTATTTTTTTATTAATTTATTTTTATTTTTAAATATTTTTTCTTGTAATTTTATGACATCAAGGAAAACATGTGGTGGTTTTCTCTGTGTGCTTCCGATTAATCTGGTCAATATTATGATGGTTTTCTCCGTGTGCTTTCGATTATTATTGTTAATATTATGGTGGTTTTCTCAGTGTGCTCCTGATTATTCTTGACAATATTTTGATGGTTTTTCCCGTGTTCTTGCAATCATTCCTGTGGTTTCTTCAAGTGTTTCTGACTATTCTGAGAAACCGCTCTCTGCATGAATTTTTTTTTTGGTCTAATGAGACATGTCATTTTATTTGGAGTTACATTTAATTCGATAATTTCTGCTACTAAATCAAAACTTGCAATATTTTTATCAGGTGGAATTAACAAATATCATTACTCAGTCAAATTAATATTACGCCATGAGACATCTGTGGAGCACCAACATGCAAGACGAACTTCCTTTTCCTTTGAGTCTAGCGAAGCCATCCTTCTTTTGCGATCGTCAGTGAGCATCCCGCATCCCGCATAAAAGAACTAAATATTATTTACCTGCAAGCAACATGTGGCGACATCTGTTGTTGAAAAGCAGAACTATATGCATAAAGTACTTTTGCATGAGATATATTAATTCTCGCTGATGAAATATGAAAAAATTTCTATTTAAGTATTGAATCTAATTTAAAACACTCAATTGGTATCTGACATTAGTCTCAGTAACTAATATGAATTCCGATTTGGGATCTGACGCTGTATCGAAAGAACATAGGTGTAAGTTTTGCAGTAAAGAGTTTATCTTGAAAAAGAATAAAAGACAACACGAGAAGAATGACTGTGTTAAAAATCCACTGCGCAATATGATAAGTTGTGTTCGATGTAGCAAGTCGTTTACGCGGAGAGAGAGCCTAAAAAGACATGGCAGAACTTGTAGCGTCAAGCCTGCGTACAAGCTAGAGGACAACGATGAATCTACTAGCCTAAAGAAGAGTGATCTGCATTACGACAATAATTTTCTTGGCTCTTCCGATCTCGACAAAGAACTTAAATTGAAGAAGGTTGATGATTTACGGAAGAATGAAGACAATGGAAGAATCCTTAACGTGAAAAGTGAGAATATATTCCAGCCGAATTCAAGTAGATCTTTCCTACTTAGTAAAAATGATGGACTCCTAAAAAGGAAGCATGAAGACGATGAAGACACTTCAACATCATCAACATCGAATTATTACGGTAAATTGGGTGAAGACGATTCCTTCTACGGTGATTGTTACAGTGACTCTGAGGCTGTTGACAAAGACATAGACTATGATGAAGCACCTAAAGCTGCCAAGATCGAAGAATGTGGCGGTGTCCTGAGACCGAAACAATGGAAACGACGTGATATATTAAATAAATCTGATCAAGCTTGTGATGATCACCATCTCAAACATGAAAGTTACCCTGAGGTTGGTGGTAAAACGGAAGACACCAGAGATCATAATATTTATTATAAAGGTGCAAGGAAGATGGTGGTAGAAGAGAATGATTACACTTCATGGAAAGATCCAAACATATTGGTTGACCGGCTAAGACTTCTACATGGTTCGCTTTGTGCAGGAAACTATTCGTGCATCAAAGAAATATCCTTCATACTCAAGGAACTGAGGAATGCTGGCTACATACAATAATGGCTTTTTTTACTTGCATTTGTATAATGTAAAGCAATAAAATAAATATTTTAAATTATAAGAAATTTAATGTTTTTATTTTTGTATTCTGATTTCTAACTAAGACTTAGATCTCGTAACTTGTGCTTCCTTTTAGCCTTTTTTTGTTGATGGAGCTTCCAAATGTGCTGCCTTTTCGATGATGGTGCTTCCAAATGTGCTGCCTTTTCGTTGTCGGTGCTTCTAAATGTGCTGCCTTTTCGTTGTCGGTGCTTCCAAATGTGCTGTCTTTTCGTTGTCGGTGCTTCCAAATGTGCTGCCTTTTCGTTGTCGGTGCTGCCAAATGTGCTGCCTTTTCGTAGTCGGTGCTGCCAAATGTGCTGCCTTTTCGTTGTCGGTGCTTCCAAATGTGCTGCCTTTTCGTTGTCGGTGCTTCCAAATGTGCTGCCTTTTCGTAGTCGGTGCTTCCAAATGTGCTGCCTTTTCGTTGTCAATGCTTCCAAATGTGCTGCCTTTTCGTTGTCGGTGCGTCCAAAATGTGCTGCCTTTTCGTTGTCGGTGCTTCCAAATGTGCTGCCTTTTCGTTGTCGGTGCTTCCAAATGAGCTGCCTTTTCGTTGTCGGTGCTTCCAAATGTGCTGCCGTTTCGTTGTCGGTGCTTCCAAATGTGCTGCCTTTTCGTAGTCGGTGCTTCCAAATGTGCTGCCTTTTCGTTGTCGGTGCTTCCAAATGTGCTGCCTTTTCGTTGTCGGTGCTTCCAAATGTGCTGCCTTTTCGTTGTCGGTCCTTCTATTTTTAATGTTGTTTTGACTCTAGTATTATTGTAAATGGTTCTTGATTTGACTAGCGTATTATTCCATACGGTGCATGTATATAAGCGAGTGCTAGACAGCAGGTCGCTTAGTTTGTTACTGACGTCGTCGGTGTAAGGATCACCTAGTTTGTTTCTTCTGGTGCATTAATCACGTAATTACCTGTTCTTGCGAACTCGATGGCATCTTTACCGACTTTAACGACAAACTCGATGGAGGTTGTACCATCGACTGCGGGAACCTTGACGTCAGCGTCGACGATGGTGGAGCAGATCCCGTTGGCAACGTCGATGTCAACACTGGAGGAGACTTCAACAGACGTGGTACCGCCAGCAGAAGAGACTTTAATGCCGCTAGTGCTGGCTGCACAGGGAAACTCGGCGAACGCTGGTTCGCCATCAATGGAGACTTCAATGGATGCCGAATCGACAACAACTAACGAACATCGGTGCTGTTACTGCGACAAGATTTTCTCAAACAACAGCAATGCTCGACGACATGAGAATAGAGAATGTGCCAAGAACCTATATCGTAAAATGTTTGTTTGTGAGAAATGTCATAAGCAGTTTGCCAGAAAAGATAATATGAAAACGCACATGAAGGCATGCAAAGGTCCTGCTGTTCGGCAGAAAGTAAAGGTTTCGGCGCAACAACGATGCATTGATGTTCATAAGAGTATGCCTGGAGATGGTGCAACTGCGGCAACGTCAGTATCTGGATCGGGTCTGAAAGGTTCGTCTTCATCACCACGGTATCCTTGCAGCTACTGTGATACGTCGTTCGCATTTGCTCATGATGCACGAAGACATGAGCGGAGCAAATGCACGAAGAATCCATCTCGCATGAAGTTTCGATGTGATGAGTGTCATGAATGGTTTACTAGAATTGATAATTTGCGACGACATGCGAAAAACTGTAAAGGTGAAGTCCGTGTGCCTACTGCTGAACTACCTGCAGAAATTTCGACTCCTCGGTTTAGGTTGAAGGCTCGTGAGCGTACAAGCAAGAAAACCGATGTGCAGCAACCGATTGGTTGACGTCTGAACAGGAAAATAAACCTAAGACTGTGTTCGGCGCATTACAAGTGAACGATAATGGCTTCTACTTGGCGCAGTCTGCATTTCGTGGAACATTGAAGGACTACTATTATTTAAATACGTTAGGTGAGTCGAAAGACATTTGTAATTTTCTTGATGATATCAGAGAGGACATAATCAATCAGCTTACTGATGATGTAGCAACAAACGGACCTTTGAAATATAACTTGTGGTTGGACTGTATATATGGAAAGCCATATCCGTTCGATGACAAAGTGAAGAAGTGTGCATTCAAGACATCGGCTGCAGTAATTTACAGTTCTAACGATGTGAAGCAAACTGTTAAAAACGGTATCCAGAAACTCTGTCAAGAAGAGGTGGACTATGTCTGTAAAGGTTCTGGCTGGACTCTGTCTAGTATAAACCGATTGGAGCTAAGAATTAGTCATTTCATACCGCTGCGGAACTAAATGATTATAAGATTGCTGGCTTTCGCAAATGATCCTGTAGTAGAATAGAAATTATGTAATAAATATTATGTTTGTAAAAGAAATTGTGGTGTTTAATTCCTCGAACCTGTTACTATTATGTTAAATTGATGTTATATTTAATTTTTTTGCATCGTCCTAGATCGTACCAAGGACCTTAGTCGACCTAATCGAATCAATATGTAAGTTAATGAGTGATTTGTTTGGTGAATTTTGGATTTTTTCCCGCTTTTCTAGCTACATTATTACATGATTTCAAGATGGCGGCCGAATTTCAAGATGGCGGGTGTCACAGCAATAATAAATGATTACTGCAATCTAGCGGATAAAAATTAAACTAACATGGCGTCAGCGCACTCTCGCCGACGATACACTGATGATGGCTTCCAGCAGACGAGGACAAGATGGCGGACATGACGTCATACTAGGTGACGATATATATGCTTTAAAAAAGTGGAGGGAGTCAGTATGCCAGCGTCCACCGCGGGGGAAGGATCGGTCGCCATTTTTATTTTTTTGCACCCGTCGGGTTCGAACCGAGGACTCCAAACTCCGTGTCGTTAATGTATGATTTTTAAATATTTTTATTAAAATTTTATTATTTATATTTTTTTATAATTTGTAAAAAAAATTTCATTAAAATCGGATAATAAATTTAAAGATGGCGGCCGTAACGGAAATTGCAACGGTGACGTCATAATTCAAAATGTCGGATTACACAATGCCGGAATGTTCGAGAAAACGAAATGACGTCATCCAAGATGGTGGATCCAAGATGGCCGTCGGGGTCAAGGTCAAAGGTCAAGGTCACATCCTGATAGAGGCTTAACTGAGGCTTGAGTTAAGGATGCTTAAGCCTCTATCAGGACATTTCTAGCCGCTGGGATTTTTAAGGACTAAAACGGGAAATTTTCCCTCGAAACGGGAATTTTTCCCTCGAAAACGGGAATTTTTTTCTTAAAACGGGAAATTTTGAGTCATTTTGAGTCATTTTTGAGGAATTTTGAGGAATTTTTGCCGTCGTGACGTCACAAATCCAAGATGGCGGACCGACAATCACAATCCACGCGCCGGCGCCAGATCTAGTTCCGTCATTTACATACTACTGAGAGAGAGTGTGACAGCGGGGAGAATGCACGTAAGTGTTTGTAAGGTGGTGACCCTTACAGTCATGTAATTGGTACCTGGTAATAGCTAAACTATAAATTCTTATTTCGGCCGTCACCTTCTAAATTCTATTTGGCATTTATTTTTACCTTGCTCGTTTTTGTATTAATTGCTCTCTATACCACGTGTAGTTTGTTTGACGTTTCTCCCCGTCATGTCTTCACTCGTCGTTGTTGTTCGCTTTTACGTAATGTATTTAATGTATTAATTTGTGAGTTTTCTTTTGATATCATGCTTTATACCGCCTAGTGTAGGTCAGGCCGCGGTCGCCTGCATGTTCATTTAACGTTTTTTGTATTCTCTAATGAGGCATTTGTCTGTGTTAACGACATTCATTGTCCCTGTGTGTAAGCGTTAAATTAATTGTAAAATCTCTATCAAGTATCTATCAAGTTTCTATCATGTATTCTATCAAGTATTTAATCCTAAAGAAAATATAGAAATGCGTTCACGTATTTTGCCGTGGCATTTGTACCGCTGCTTTTTCTTGCTATCAGTATTAATTAATACTCAGTATTACTTTTGTATGTGAAATAATGATGTATTTGTACAAGGATTTACGTGAGGCTTTTGCCTAGGATTAAACGACATGTGTTAATTTCATTACTTGCTAATTTAACCTTTGCATCCATCCTTGGCTATAATTTATTAGATAACCCTTTTGAACACTGTTTACTCAGCTTAAATTATTTTTTTATTTTTAAGGATGGTGTTACACGCAGTTGAAGGTTCACGTGAATGTACTTCACCTGTTGACACTTTTCTATGAAGCTCATGGAAGCCTTCAAATTAACGACCCATTTTTGCAATTATAACCTGTAAAATCTCTGTATCATTGCCGTACAGGTGTATTTTATGATTCCTAAGGTTTTCAATTGAAAGCTACTTTTAGTTTCAATGTTGAATTCGGTGAGAAACTGGCTTAGAAAGAGTTTTCATGTATACCACATGTTATCCAATATAACAACTTACTGCGTATATCTGGTGACAAAATTTCGTGCAGAACCAAAATGTAAATTTTTTACAGTAAAAAATCTGGAGAAACTTCCAAAATCATTTTCATACTAAACACAAACGACTTCAAAAGGGGAAACTAGTCGCTATTAAAACTATAATTTAATGACGCCAAATTTTAAAAGTTATAGGTACCATAGAAAATTTTGATAGCATAAAAATTGTTAAAATCCAAAGGATGTTCATTTTTGTGAAACACACCTTGAGTCAAACACATCGAAAGTAGGAAGGGAAGGAGCGCCGAAGTTCAAATGACGCGCACCGACCACTTCAAATTTTAGCCAAGCAAAATGGGCGGGAATGCAGCTACGTTTAAATAGCGAAAATTTTGTTTTTGTAGGTATTATCTGCAATTTCAAAGTGCATTTCGGTTATAAATCGTTACTGATTGAAATTTTTTTTTAGTGTGGCATTTTTATTCATTGTAACATTGGTTGTGTGCCTGAAATACCAGACATGTGACTACGACTGAATATAAGTATTTCAGGTCGTAACCTAGAATTTATAACATAATTATTACACAAAATTGTTGTACATCCAAATATATTTTCATAAATTGTGAACGCATTTTTATAAACTTGTGTAGGAACAAAAATAAACTGGAAACACATCAGTACAATCAATTAAATATATTTTAATCAAATATTTTTTTTTTAATATTTCGTGTTATTTACTCCTAATTATTTTATCGTTTCTTGACGTGCAGTTAATAAGTTTCTATATTCTACTCATTACGTACATAATAGAATTATTCTGCCAATAAGACATTATTTCTAGCCAGAAACACATTTTACCGTGCTCTTAATGGTGTTTTCCAAAAATTCTTAAGGAAAAAAAATTATGTAATACACAAACCATTCCTGTTAAGGCGCATTTACACCTGTGCAACATTTCGTGCGCCTCGGAGGCATGCGACTGTTGCGCGCAGTCGCAAGCAGGAGCATGCAACAAGGCGAGGAGAGGCATGCCACAGATATGTGCGCACGGCCCCTACCGCGCAGAGGCAAGTAGGTGCAAGTGTCTCCCCATGTCAGATGGGGAGACACTTGCAACAGTCGTGCGTCTTGTGCGGTTGTCCGAGGTATGGCTTGGTTCAGAGTGATTTCGTTGCATGTGTTAAAAATGACGGAATGGCCCAATGAAACAAATTTGAATTTCGCAGAGGATTACCATGCATTTCCGTGTTTGTGGATGTCTACGTGCGCCGATTACAAAGACAGGAAAAAAACGTTGTGATGCTCTACATAATCTAAAAGACAAATACGCAATGGCGACAACAAAAGCAGTTGTCAACAAAATAAAAAGCTTGCGGTCGTACTTTCGCCGAGTACACAATGAGTATTTGTCAAAGAAGAAGAGTGGTGCCGGCACTGCAGATGTACGGAAACCGTCCTGGTTTCTCTACGATTCATTGTTGTTCATTTTAGATGGAGATGAGATAAGGCCTGGAACGGAAACGTTTACGCTGGTAAGTAGGTAATTTTATTATTATGTGAATAATACACGAATATAAAGTTCAGTGCACATGTTAAAGTTTAACAATTATAAATTTGCAAACATATAATGGAATAATTAATACAGAAACTGCTATTTGCAATAATATACAGTGTTGACGTTCATAACCATTATACATTGTTGAAGACCATAAACATAATGGCGTACAACTACTTAAAATAATGTATTGTACTGAATCTGAGATTACTAAAAATCATATGTGAACTCATAACTATATATATTTAACTATATGTATTTCAGTGTTTGTGTGCACTTTGAAACACACATGACTGGTATTACTTACTTGGTGTATAACATCGACGTACAAATAATGTACAAATTTGTTCTGGACATTCAAATGAACCTATCTTGCCAGGAAACACGACCCTGATTACTAACGAAATATTTCGTGAAATTGTCTCGGGAAGCTCGAGCATCAGCTCTCGCATGTCGAGGAACGGTTTTTAGGTTTGTCAGTCCGGAAGTCGATCCAACGTCATCTCTCCACCTACCTCGTACTACGCTTCCGTGTGTTGTATTTTCACAATCCACATAGCCAGGCGGGCAGTATAGGTGTGACGAGGTTGAACTTCTACGAAGAAAGTTGTGTAAACACACACATGTGAAAACTATATTTTTTACCCTATCAGGGGTTACCATCATAGGCTCCCGAAACATTCTCCACACACTAGCTAAAATGCCAAAACAATTTTCCACAACACGCCGTGCCCTTGACAGTCTGCAATTATACACATAGGGCTTCACTTGCCATTTTAATCTCTTCACACAGATTCACGCACACACTACGACGTTTAAGATATTCATTCATCCAGTATGCGCGCTTATTTTCTTCTGTTTTTTCTTTGTCGCAAATAAATAACAGCTCCAGCAACAGCGGCTACTGCATCTACAGACTCCATCGTCACTGAAATAAGGCATGCGCTCCTCGAGTTTATGTGTGAACGGCGAGCCGCGTGCGCATAGGCGCATACACTAGTCGTATGCGTTACCTTGCGCAAGGTGCACAGGTGTAAATGCGTCTTTAGTTCTGAATTCAACAACTGATTCGCATACTACCGGTCGAGACTCTTGCAGAACAGTAGTAAAACTCTACCATTTTAAACATAAAGTATCATCTCGAGGATACGTCTACATACTCTAAATCATTGGCGTTGATCAGGGGGGCAGAGACCCCCCCCCCCCCCTGGAGTTAAGAAGTCCCTCACTGAGGGACCCCCACTTGCGCTTGTTAAATTTAAACGTCAAAAACTATGTTTTGTTAAAAAAAAATTTCTGTACATATACTAATTCCATACTTAAAGGCCGAAATATGGGTGGCAGACAACATACAAGCAAACTATCCATAGATGATTTGATTTGGTTAAAACCCACGCGCAAAACAGTCTCTCCTCCACCGCCCGGTGAATTTCCTCAAGTAACACACTTGCAAAACCTACAGATTCACATCCATTCGTCTAATTCTTAACTTTAGTACTTAAGTTCTCATTTGTGAACTAGCCATAAAGGACCCTTTGGTCAAAGATGTGCATCGGTAAAGGAAGCACCATCGCCACTCGGAAACAGCAACCGTGTGAAGATGCGATAGCGGTCGGAAAACCACGGGCAGGCGCACGAAAAAAAATATTCTTGTTTGAATGGTTCCGACGGAACCCCCCACCCCCTTTTCACCCATTTAACTCGACCCATCCTCGAGGAAAAAAAAGGGAGAAGGGGGGGGGGGATGTGATTCCGAGCTGACCTCTGCCGTCAAAGGGGGCAAATCGGATGAGCCGGCTGGAGCACCGACGGGAAGAGTTGACGGTCAATTGGAGCGTCCTTCGGGATAGCACTGCGTCTCATTGGTCGGCGAAATCCGCTTTCTGACCGCTGATTGGGCCCTAACACCCTGTGAACTGTGAAGGATCACAGGGCAACTTCAAATCCAGTCCGCACTCCTTTCCGAACGCTGGCTAACTGTGATTGGAAGTCGTGTGATGAAATATAAATTCATTTGTTTAAATTATTTTTATTTTATTTTAAGAAATAAGCTACGGCACTTTACGATTACTGAATTCCAATTAAAACATACTGAAAATTTTCGAGCACTAATTTTACACACTAAGTTTACACTAAGATGTAATTTTTATCATGCAATCATTATATTATAATATATTTAGTACTATTAAAAATAAAAGAAATCCCTACGTTGGTTAGTATCTTAACTTTTATCGGGCGTTTAGGCATTGAAAGACTTAACAACTATTATTTTTCCCTATAACATAAAAATATCAAACAAATGTAAACTGTTTAACATTCGTCACTTTTTGAGAACTTTATTTCATGTTTATTTGAAATTGTTTTCATTTTATAGGTAGAGGAACTAAACTCCTTTTACATCTCTCTGTGCTCGTAAAAATACTCCTCTCGCGTCCAGAGTTGTGAAACATAAAACATCCACACGGGGGCCTGCAGGACGAATTGAACACTCTCCAAATTGCCTTCAATAATAAATGTTCCTCGCCTCTGGCACGAGATGGACTTAGAAGTGGCTCTGGAGCAGGAAAGTGGCTGGGTTATCAAGGAGAAATGTCTTGGGCCGGTAATCGGATCATTGCCTCTTGAACATGCTCGGGGTAGTGAAACCTGAAGCATTTTCATGCACGTAACAGTTAATTTTCCGTCATGAATTGTACGATATTCAAAAAAAGGAAATATAAAAACATGGCATAAATAGTTTCTGACGAGATTTATTGTGAATATTAGTGATATAAATTTTGTTCATAGTAATCTTTTTCACTTGTTTTTATATAAGTGGCGTTATGTTACCTTGGGTATTTTTATTTGCATTATAAATTATTACTTTATTATTTAATAAATAATAGATATTAATAAATTAAATTAACATTAAGCATTTTATTGATTTCCTTAATAACTAAAATTTATCTCGATTACTTTACTAAATAAAAGAATTAATTTATACACGTGTTTATGTTCATATTGAGTAATGTCTTATTTATTTAAATGTTTGGATTTGATTGAATTTATACTTTACCAGACGTATTTATAATATAACTCCAGTCCTTCTATTATATTATTTATATTAATTATGTGCATGCAGAATTAAAGTTAGTTTTTTTACTAGGTCAAGTAAGTATAACTTGTATCGCGCGTACAAAGTACACGCATCCATTTATTTTGTTTTACTGCGAAGTGGCATCAGACTCATAGGCATCGGACTCAGTGGTAGCACTCAGTGACAGCAGGCTCAGAGGCAGTAGACTCAGTGGCAGCAGACTCAGAGGCGGCATCATGCTCAGTGGTAGCAGACTCAGAGGCGGCAGCACTTAGTGGTAGCAGACTCAGAGGCGGCAGCACTCAGTGGCAGAAGACGCAGTGGCGGCAGAACTCAGTGGCAGCAGACTCAGTGGCATCAGGCTCAGAGGCAGCAGGCTCAGTGGCAGTAGACTCAGTGACAACAGACTCAGTGGCAGCAGACGCAGAGGCAGCAGACTCAGTGGCAGTACGACAACGGGCACAGTGACGATCCGAGGCGAGCGGCGTTGTGGCGGTCTTCTCGGGGTTTATTATAAGTTTCCAGCGTTTTCTATTGGAACATTTCGATATCGTTTCCGACATATAGCTCTTTGGCCGATCGGCAACACACGGTTCCGAACGATCGTAATCGAAAGGTACTGAAATTGCTATTCTAAGGGCGGTATCGTTACGAGGCCTAACTATCTCGGCAAAGTTCGGGTTACGATTTCCCCCTCTACAATTTTTCTGGCAGCGACGATGAGATTTGAAAACAGAAACATAACAAAAAACTCTTCATATTTCTAACAAATTTGTAAATAAAAACACAGAGTTTATAAGACAATATACTTTCAAGATGTTTCAATGTTGATAAAAGTATTTATAAAAATCTTTAGTAATTTTAAAAGTGCTCGAGCAAGCGAAATAATGTTTATTTCTTAAATTATTTTTACGGGATATTTGGGGCGAAATATTTAGAGTGGTTTGCACGTGGTCGGTCATTGTAATATTGAAATAATGGCTGCTCGGCTATCTCGCGTGAGTGAGAAGCAAATTAAACTGTTGCTTTATTTTATGGAGGAGCAACCCGAATTCTTGCGGAGAAAATTTCATAGAATTTTACGACTGCAACAAAATACACACGCTGAGTTATTGTTGACACTTTTGGTATCTGAAATGGGCGAATAATTTATGAATATATATTTTGATAGTTGGGTTATTTTTCAATTTACTTGCATAAAATCTTCGTTATAATATTGTTATTATAGAAAGAACATCTTTACATTCCCACTTTATTATTATGTATCTGGAGAACTTCTTACATTATGTAATTTTTCAATTTCTTTGATTGTAACTTAAAGCGGTAACCATGGTAAGGACTCATCCGAAAGAAGGCAAAAAAAAAAAAACGGAATGCATTTCTTTTACTTATATACGTCATATAAAATCATTCTATAAAACGGCATTGTGATATGTATATGGATAGAAGTCGCTTCCATATGAAGAAATACTTTCGTGATTTTGGGGCGCTATTCAAGTAGTTGGCCTGACAGTCATGAGATGGCAGGGCTTGCGGAAGTGCGAGGCAGTAGCGCGCAGCGGCCGGTAGGACTACTACAACACTTTATCGGAATTAAGTTTCGCGTCCATTACCTTTTTTAAGTGGTAACAGTAATTACTGCAGATATTTGTACATGTATTATGGATCAATGTTTTATACATAATAAATGTACAAATATCTTCAGTAATTACTGTTACCACTCGGGAAACGGTAATGAACGCGAAACTTAATTCCGATTAAGTGTGTAGTCCTACTCGCCGCAGCGCGCGCTACTGCCTCGTACTCCCGCAAGCCCTGCTGCCCTCTCGTGACTGTTAGGTCAACTACTTGAATAGCGCCCCAAAATCCGGAAGCCTAAGATGTCCATCAAGTTCTGTCCCTGCCCGAACACGCCCGAATATTCACCTTCGGCCAACTTCGGGATTTGTTTTATTTTTGCGCAGGAAAAATGAATTCAAATATTAAAAGTGGTTGGTTAGGTTAGCTACATTAAAACACTTTAAAACACTATGGACGGTTAGTTAGGTTAGTATAGCTACATTAAAATAAATAGGGAATTATAAATATAAATAAATAAACCCGAGGTTGGCCGAAGGTGAATATTCGGGCGTGTTCGGGCAGGGACAGAACTTAATGGACATCTTAGGCTTCCCCCCAAAATCATACATATTCAATGCTACTGGGAAAACATTCCCTTTTACAAAATATTAAACACAATTGACACCTACGTAATATATCGTAAAAATAGATCACGCCCAAAAATATTACTATTTTCGACAATGTTTACCTATTTGTGTACACATAAATCGTGCATCCACCATGATTTCAACTGGCTGCTAATTCCCGATCGGCAAAGGTTTTTCGACAGCAATTGTATAGTACTCGAAACATACCGATCGTTGGCTTCCGAGAATCGAAAGGTTCCGAGTTGATGAAAGTAACTTGGAATACCATATTGTAGAAAGCTTCCGATAATTGTGGCATCACGATCGGGAACTCTTTTCCGAGAAACTTAGAATAAACTCCCTGGTCGACGAGTCCCTCCGAGGGCATCCCCTCGTACTCTCTCTCCTTCGACAGCTTGCGAGGGTCTTTATACACTCGGATAAGAAGCTTCTTCCTTCTTCCAGAACAAGATGGAGACAAAACCATTTCTGGATCACATGTCACAAGGGACCCTTTTTTTTTTTTTTTTTTTTTTTATCCAAGCGAAGCTTTTTTCGGTAAGTAGAATTTTTTTGGCATAGGCCTTGCAGGTGGCCTACCTCCCAACGACGACAATTAGCACAAAGAACTTTACAATTCTTCGAGGGCACAGCAAAATGCATAGTTAGGTAAAACGAGGGGTAGGTGAGACGAAGGGGCACAACGTAATAATGTTACCAACGCAACAATCCAACCATAAAGCTTGCTGTGCCCACGGGTTTCGTCGCACAAACGTCTCGGGTGTGTCGAATGTGATTGGCTAGTTCAATTTTTTATTCGCCTCACGCTCGTCACGCTTTTGTGTCTCAAGTATACGGCTTGTATTCGCTCGTCCCGCTTTTATACTGCACTTTCGTGATATAATGCTGGTCTCGTGGCAATTAATATATACATACAGTTTAATTTTTCTATATAATTATAAAATGATGCATAAAATTATAGATTTAAGAATATTATCCACAACCTGAAGTTTTCGCTTGACTTATTGCAATTCAGCCACTCACCAAGAAATCATTGCCTGTGTTTCTTCAGCTACACTGCTAAAAATTTTCCATTTAAATTTACCAAGGTCACTGTTTACAATTTATCCCATGATCTCCGTGAACTGACTGACATCTTCCTAAAATCACTGCATCCTGAGATATATTTACTTAAAATTTAACTAACAATAATCAAAACATTCTAAAACGTGTTGCATTTACAACAAAGAATACGCTTCTTCCTGCATATAATTGTTTAATCTGTTTACAATAATAATTTATAACTCGGAATCCAGTATGTTGGTCTACGAACATCATTCAGAGCCCTAATGTTATTTATAACAGTGCGGGTAACACAAACAACTGCGTTTCTATAAGACAATTATTTTAAAAATATCCTTCGTAGTGAAAAAAATCCTCTTTTATAGAGTAATACATATTAATATTAATTTTATTGTTAAGTCAAACGATACAAAACTTATTCCTAGCACAGAAATTTAAAGTTAAAAACCAGCAGCAGCAAACAATCGTTTTAAGAATAGTTTTGTAAGATTAAGGAGGAACTAAGAGAAATAAAGGGCATTTTGGGATTGATTTCTGATAACCAGTCTTGTCTACAACTGCTCAAGAGTGAATTTAAACGTAACCTTTTTTATATCTCTTCAAACTTGCAACACACAAAGATAAGTGGTTTCATATTTTAGAATACTACTACTGACAAAGAACATACTTGGCAAGGATTAAAAAGTGTTCAGTTGAGCTGGTATGCACTGTACACACCTATTTATTCATATTCCAGGAACAATAATGTTAACTCATACGTATGTAGGTTTTCATGTTGCCACAGTGCCAATGAAAGAGTCACGATTATTTCACTAACTCATTTCACTCCAGACTAGATTTAAATTCCCTATATGTAATCAAACCTTTTCAGGGTACTCATTGAACGACACGTTCTTTGGGCAGGTTACACTTGATTCGGTAACCAAGTCTCCTTGTTTAAAACTGACTCAAGGGCGTGTCAAGAACACTGCAGTGCATTCATTGACGTGAAGTATATTTGCATGTTCGAATGTATTTTTCTACCCAATGAATCTGCGAAGTATAATTATTCTACAAATAAATAAATGATAATGAATTTCACTGCAAATATTGGAGGTAAATAAATTAAATCCTTATTCCAAACGTATTTTTAGAAAAGACGTGTTTTACTCATTTAGCACGTTTGTAATATCAATACTGACGGGATAGCAACGAGAATGGCAAATATAAGAGTGTAAGTTAGCTTAAATATTTATCTTTGGCCTCGGGCCACCGTATTAAAAGTTATTTTTCGTCTCGTTTTAACTTGCTCACTTGAAACGAGTGCGTTTATTTTAGTTTTTTAAATTCCGTTCGCACGATGTTTTCATCCCCGTTTTAGGTTTTTTTTTTTTTTTTTTTTTTTTTTTTTACAAATGTCAGACTAAGAAGGGAGAAGGGGGCGGACAGGAGCGACCATTTTCTGAACCTAAGCCAGTGCTAGATAGGATCAGAATGTCTGTGGTTTCTTAGAGGTCAATATAAGTACTCAGTGCAGAACTATACTTTCAGATTTTTCCTTTAACCACCTGAATATATATGTATGCTAACGTCTCTTCGACAGCAAAGGTCATTATAAACGAAAAACACATAATTTAAAAAAAAAATGTAAGCTGGTCTTTCAGTACTCGACAGTGATGTGTTAACAACTAACCTCGGGTAATGAGCAGATTCATGTGATCTCATGTTACAAATACGAAATTCGGACAGACAATAATTTAACGTAGAAATCTTTAAACGAATACCAAGTGTATAAATAAATTTACGCAAACTATTTCAACTACAATTGTGGACGCGAATCACACGTAGTTCCGCAACCGCCGCTAGAATTCGCTGCCGCAGCAGCTACGTTGAACATCTAATCATTCCATTTGCAGAGCGAAAGGTGAATCTATATAATTAACCGGATCCGATAAAAGCGAAATCCAAACCACAGCTTTGGTCCTGATTTTCAACAAGGAATTTTATTAAAATACTACTCATCTGGTTGAAATTCATCAAACAGTTAATACTATAAAGTTTACGCACATGTAATATGCCTATAAAAAAGAACATAAATTATAAAAAAACATTGTTACTGTTATAAAGTTTTGATTTTTAATACCTACATGAATACATGGACATAATTTTCCTGGTAAATATAATTAATATAGTTTATTTTAAATTTGAAATAAAGGATATGGACCCATCTAGCATGATATAATTATGCCAATGGACTGTACTATGTATTTAATAATATTATAACAGTAAGATAAAGAAATATAATGTATTCATATATATTTGCTTGAAGCACAATATGCATAATCCAGAAATCTGTTATTGAAAACAAATGTTTTTCCAGTGATGAGGTATGAATCAGGTCAAAAATTAGTCACCTGAGTGTATCAACCGCGCGTTCTGCTATGTATTATCAACAATTTTACCAAATATATTCCAAGGTAGTTTCACCTTCATAAAGTTTAATTTAGTACACCAATACGTTTGGTATGTACCATAATGTTTATTAAAGTTATCATATATGGGCTTATGTGTCTACACGTGGGTTCGCCATCTTTGTGTCACATTTCCGTTCATCGACTGCCGTTCCATTTTCACGAAATCACTCCTACCAAATGCCGTATACCGAGAGCTAAGACGTTTACATATAAACAAAATGAAATAATAATGTTTGCAGACTTGCGCAGCCGTTTTCCGAAGTTGTTTGGCTTGCGGGTTCTAGCCGAGTCAAAGGGGAAGACTTCACCGACGCGACGATTGGGTTGACATTGCAGTCGCCATTTTCAGGGTGAAGGTGGAGACTGCATTGTCAGTCAATTAATGTCTGTCGGGTTAGAAATTGGCCAAGTATGACTGCAAGGAATATCCCAGCGTTTGATTGGCGTAATCCTGGGAAACGATACATTAGCTCTGACGAGTTGTGCTTTTAATCTCCAATTAAGTTTGACAAAAAAGTTCGAGGGGTGAAATCGCACTAAATTTGGCTTTCGACTATCTCCTTCATTTTAAGTTTTAACAGAAAACTTCTATCATGTTTTAAATCCTGACACACTTTCAAAGTTTATTACCGAACTGAGCTAACTCAAACTATCCTATTTTAATTACAATTTATATATATCATGACAGTGCTGGATAAAGAATCATAACTTGTAATAAATTTCGAGCAATTTTAAACTTTAAAATATGAAATTTTATTCGAGTTTTATTAATACTCGTCTAGTTAAATGAATGCACGGTGATATTTTAAAGCTAATAACATTTAATTCGCTATTTATGAACACACACTATGGTCTCACTAAAAATTTTATTATTTGTTTCTTTATAATAATAACACCCACGTTTCTTCGTATTTTCAAAAATTCTTCAATACGGGCCCGCAAGTAATTTTCGTTTTTAGCTAATACAATTAATTATGATTGACCGATTTCTTCAAACATCCAGAATATTTTAAAACCAGGCCTTTATACAGTATACTGGATGTAAACTCAAGTAACGCACTTCAATCAATCAAACATAGCTGAGCTAGTGATGTTTTCGGTGACGTCATGACAATACAAACTTTATTTGGAAGGTGTTGAAAGCGAAATTTTGACAGTATGTCAGGGGTCAGACCCATGCGATTTTTTTTTCTTGTCATTGCTATTAATGAAAGGATATTAATATAAATTTTATCACACGGTATTTACTGAACGCAAGTGATCATAATAAGACACAATTTTGCGAATTTTTACATCTATTATATTTTTTTTACTTAATTACTGGTGATAAAAATTAGTAACGGAACGTAAAACGCAAGAAGGAAATAGAGATAAAATTACAGTAGTAGCATTTAAATAATAGTAAAGACAAAAAAAAATAATAAATGTGAGCAAGTCTCTCAGTACTCACTAATCTAACTTAGGTAACGAGAAAATTCGTTGTGTTCTTATGTTGCAAATACACTTATAATACGAAACTCGAAAACAAAATAAAAACGTAGAATTCTTTAAAATAATGCAGAGCGTGATAAATATACGTAAATTGTGTTTTCAACTACATAACGCGAATCATACATCGCTAGAATTCGCTGCTCGAGCAGCTTCGTCGACTATTGAAGCATCTGATTAGCAGACCGAAATTTCAAACTGTATAGTGAAACGGCTCCGATATAAGCGAGAAATACTTGAAAAAAACTAACCAAACTCAGGCTTTGGACCGGATTTTTTGACCAGGGATTTTGTTAAATTACTGTAAATATTTAATTCATTAAACAGTTAATAATATAAAGTGTCTTTGGTATTTGTGAACTTCGGTTCGCGCCATCCGCCACATATAGCAGCATCGGGGTTACACATTTCCGTTCCTCAACTTCCGTTCCATTCGCGAAATTTCTCCAACCAATTGCCGTACAGCGAGGGCTAAGATGTTATGCATTAACACGTAGTGTGAGGCCGCGAGCATAAATCGTTGAGTCTCTTCGTGCTTTCCCACCGGGCGCTGGAGTGCAGAGGTATGGAATGTGGAAGGGGAACTTCTGCGAATAGGATTACGTTCTCTGTGGCTCTTTGACGAGTCCCCTTCCCCGAAAGTGAGAGTGCGCGCGCGCGCGTGTGTGTGTGTTTGTGCTTGCTGGCGTGTACCTTCTGGTGAGATCGGGAAAGGGGTTTATAGTGGCGGTGTAATAGAAGGATGGGGACGGACAGGGTTCTCATAGACGCCACCTATCCATCATTCTGCCTTCCGAGGCATTTACCGTGAGTGAACCCAGAAAACCGGTGTTCTTGCAACTCATCATGTGCACGTTATTTCAGATGTACCCACACTTTTTTTTTTTTTTAAATAATTTTGATCAACGTGTCTTGAATGGATAGGTTTGGCACATGCGCCTGAGTGTGAAGAGCTAGAATGTGGCGCAATGCTACAAGAAAGTTAGGTTGGCTTACTGATGTGTTGTACTTTCATGATGTCTGTCTCATAGATGTTCTTCTCTGGCGTCACTGATACACCCTTTTCCACTCCACCAAAATTGAATGTCATAGACGTTTAGCCGCCGTTACAACCTGGTCAAACCTTACTCCCTTCCAAATGGATTTTTTTATAATTATATTCCAGGGCACGGATTTTATATTTAATTCCAAAGCTCAGCAGTCATAGGACACACCATTCAAAAATGTCAAATTGACGTTCCGACGTGAATATACGTCTTATACCAATTTAAAAAGTTGTGTCTAAAGAAAATAGGATGGATTTAGAAACGTTAAAGTTAACCGTACTTAAAATATTTTAGTTGCGCATACATGTAGGTAAGGTAAAATATTATTTAAACAGATCACTACGAGTAGTTGGTAAGTATCTCGGACGTTTGATTACGGTTGATTAATCTTGTTTGATAATAAAATTTATTTTTTTTGCGTAAAATAGTTAACTATCCAAAATATGTATGAAAAGTTAATGACGTGACAACGTCTAATAAATCGATGCACGCCGGCTGTACGCACGAAAAAGTGTCCCGTTACGCGCATTGTTCCGTTACGCTGTGTCCCGTTACGCTCATTGTACGCTTGCGCCTCATCTATCTCTCTTCCACTCGACTGTTTATAAAGTGAAGTGAAAAGATAATGTGGTTTTCATTGCTTATTACAACAAAAATTTCGCAATAAAGGTTAATTATTATTGCATTTTAAAAATCTGATTAATATTATAGTTTCAAGTATTAATTATTTTATTATTAAAATAAAAATGATTCAATTTTATTCATAAAATATGCAATAATTTCATCAACGTTTTGTTAAGACGTTGTCACGTTAAACTCTCGTTCGTAAACCGACTTTACAGACAACCAATTTTTTTTTAGGAATTTACGATATAATCACTGTGAGACAAAATTATGAAGAATAGTGCAAAATAAATTACAATGTCAAGGTAAATGGCGAATTTATACGATAGGAATTGCAAGAAACGACAATTAGAAGAAATAACAGCTTGTGACGAGTCCGAAAAGATGCCGCACGGACCAGATTCTGCAGGGAGAAAGCCAAAATGGCGGACGTCACGTGGCCTATTACTATTAGGAGTGCAGGCAACACCGATAAGTAGGGGCATACATATTTCGCGAAAAGATTCCTCTATTAGCTGAAAGTTAAAACACTGTAACATCGTCTGTGTTTTCGTGATTGGGTTTCTTTCTTTCAGGTACATGACAATTTTTACAACTCCAGTCACAGAAATTCAGTGCGGAAGCAAACGCGTCTGAGTGTCTCGGTCAAATGAGGCAACAACTTCCCTCGCAGACGGCCGCCAATCACAAGGAAGAAGCCGCTGGTGCGCGTATACCTTGTTGCAGTCTAATAGGCGTTCATATTTATTCGCGAATAACGCCTGCCCCTACCGATAAGTGTTCAGCCGCGGCCCGGTACGTATTCGCGGTAAAAACTTGCGTCCGCGTCGCAACACAGCTTACCCAAATTTGTGGGCCTTGTGTCACTATTGTAAAATTTACAGTTGCTCGAGGAATTCAGAATATAACCTCAATGACTTGAAACCAATTAATTAACATCGTGTTAACTAACAATTTTTGACGTCATGAGATAAATGATTGTGTTAAAAGTTCACTACGCAAAATATTAGGTTTTTATCGGACATGGAGGACTTGCAAAGCCATGCTCACTTACAAGATAGACAAGATAGAGGACAACGATGGATTTATTATGCTGAAGAAGAGTGTGAGGCATAAGGAAAATAATTATCTTTGTCTTGAAGGTGATCATGTTAATAGCTCTCCTGATCTCGACAAAGCATTAGAATTAAAGGACGTTGAAGGTTTAACGAAGACTGAAGACAATGGAAGTATAATTACCGTGAAAAGTGAGAATACATTTAAGCTGATTTGAAGTAGATCCTCCGAACTTTATAAAAACAATGGAGACTGAGAAAGGATGCTCAAAGAAGATAAAGAAGCTTTCACATTACAATTTTCTAAATCTTACAGTAATATAGATGAAGATGAGAATTTTTAAGTTGTCGATGATTATACAAATAGCTAGGATAATGGCGAGTGACTTTGAGGTTGGTGATAAAACAGATAAAATCACGTGATGCCTTTAACGAAGGAAATTTTTTAATTCTAAGCTATTATGGAAAAAAAAAAATGAAAGAAATGCGGCATTATTTGTTCCTATATATCCCGCTTATCATTCTGTGCAAAAACGTGGAAAGTTAAGATCCTAACTCAACCTCGTGTGTGTATAGATGTGTGTGTGTGTGAGTCAGTATGTGTGGGGTTACGGACAGGGTTTTTATTTAATCCAGATACACGGGCCTGCATTTCATGCACGGCAACAAATTTGATTTCTCCTATACTTTCCCCTCTCCTTATTCAAAGAACAAATCTACGGGAGATGGAAAGCTACGGCTTTGGGCTTCCGTGGGGAAATCAAAACGAGGCGTAAACAGAATCGATGGGACGTCACAGAACTCCACAGCTCGATCTGGATTCCCGCAGAAACCTTCCGATGCCCGCTCGTGTTCCGTGCCAAGCGGTGTTCCCTCTTCGGAAATATCCCCACGGAAATACTCGGCCGGTGGGTTTCGTGCGCTTGCAATTTGTTGTCCGATGAAGGCAATCGCAATTGGGGAGACGTAAGCAATTTCGGTTTCAAACTAAATAGTATGTGAGGGTGTCTTTCAGTAACATCTAAATTTGGAAAATTTGAAAATTTATGTGATTTCATTTTGCAATTACACATACATCATGAAAATGGACAAAAACTTTAACGTAGAATTATTTAAAATAATGCTGAACGTGATAAATATATATATATATATTTATATATATAAATATATATATTGTGTTTTCAACTAAATTTCTGACGCGAGTCACACGTAGTTCCCGCACCCGCCACTGGAATTCGCTTCTGGAGCAGCTAAGTCGACTTTTGAATCATTCGATTAGCAGACCGAAATTTTAAACTATATAATGAAATGGCTCCGTTAAAAGCAAAAAATAAAAAAAATAAATATAAAAGCTTTCTAAATAATCAACCCTGGCTTTGGACCTAATTTACGATATTTAATTGGATTCATATACCTAATGCTGAATGGTCAAAATTATTAAAACAGTTAATATAGTAAAGTTTCCCTTTAGCTTTGTGAATTTATCTAACATAAAAAATACGGATTTTCAAGATGGTGGCTGTAACGAAAAATTGCAATGGTTATGTATCAATTCAAAATGGCAGCCATGTCATCCTAATTGTCAAGGTCATGACTTCAGCGGCTTATGGCAGCTTGATTTTAGAACTCTTAAGCCGCGTTTAGGAATTTTTTTAGACGTTGGCATTTTTAAGGACTAAAACGGGAAAATTTCCCTGAAAACGGGAATTTTTTCTTTGAAATAGAGATTTTTTTTAAAGATTTTTTGGCGGAATTTTTTTCCTTGAAGGTCAAGGTCAAAGGTCATCCGAGATGGCCGCCGTGACGTCAGTATCCAAGATGGCGAACCGGCACTTACTGACTTCAAATAAAATGCGGAGAGCTCTAGTCTAACAACAAAACATATATTAAATACATAATAATCAAAAAAGGACATCAAGTTTACAATTAAATCTCCTAAAAAAATGTAATCATACAAATATTCTCAAAATATTTATATTTCCTCAAAAACTCACTACCTAACCATGTACTAAATTTTATTTTGGTAATAGAAAAAAATTCGTCCATGTGGGTACCCAAATTATTTCTATCATAAAATTTAACCACTCGTAATTCTTTGATGAGCGAAACAGTTTTTTAAGCATGCTAAAGTCGTAGTCACTTGCCATAGGTTAGGCTTTTTTTTTATTTCCTACAATTTTTCTCAAAGTCAGTGAATTTGATACGCTTCATGAAGTTTCGGAACAGTTATGATGCAGTTCGTGCGTTGGTGTAGGCAGAGTGGCTTGAAGGAAACAAAAAGTAAATTAAAGGACTATTACATTTTTTATGAGATATTCTTATTTTATGTATACGTTTATAAACCAAACAAGCACTAATTGGATTATATTGTTTTAACTTTTGGGATTTAAATCAGTGATATTGGCTACTTAGTTAAAAATATTTATTTGAAGTCAATTATTTTCACTTATTCAATGATGTTGGCATCATGAATTTATTATGAATTTTCTTAAAATAATTTATGCTTTTAAAAAGGGAAGTTTGATTTTTTTTTAAATATTGAGTTAACTTTTGTGTTGGTCTCTTAAATAAAAAAAAAAGCCCCCGTAGAGCAATTAGTTGAACAGACAAATTAGTTGCAATAAGTTCTGGATGCTAATCCATGGCCAGGCATGGTTTAAAAGTCCTTTCCCAATTAGCCAAAAGGCATTAAAGCAGAAGCGATTAAAATCACAACTAAACCAAAAACAAATAATTAATGACGGCTAGCTATGCAAACATTTTGCAAAGGGTGATTTTTTTTATTATTTAATGTGTGTGCTAAAGAAACTTTGTGTACAACAATATTCTACGTTCATATTAAATGTTAAATCAAATTAAATTATTGTTTTACTTTTACACGCAAACTCTCAAACTTTATATAAGGCGCTATTTTATCATCCAAGGTAATACATGATTTTCCACGTTCTCATAAAATACCGTGGAAGAAATCAAGGTACATGGTTTGAATAATTATTCTTCTTTAAGTTACTTTTTAGAACTGTAGATTTTGAAGTGAGTTGCGAAATCAATGAAAATAAATGATTATTTTATAGCAAAACAAAAAACCTTATAATACAAAACTCGGACACGAAATTTAACGTAGAATTCTTAAAAATTATGCCGAGCGCGATAAATATACGAAAATTATTAATTTCAAGGAAACATTTTTACAATTTTTTCTCCCTTATAAAACCTTACCATTAATCTGTTTAAAAAGATGGGAATAACTAAACGAACTGAACCTAACATAATCCAAGTTAGTTTAGTCTAATTTTTTTTAATTTCCTACAGTTTTTCCCAAGGTCGGTGCATTTGATGCACTTCAGGTAGTTACGGAAAGTTTTGATGCAGTTCGTGCTCTGATGTAGGCAGAGTGGCTTGAATGAAACAAAAATAATTTAAAGGACTCGTAATTTTTTTAATGATTTATTCTTATTTTATATTGACACGTTTATAAGTCATGGTGGCCGAACGGGTAAAGGCGTATGCTTTTGATTGTGCTATTATAAAAATTAAGCACCATCTGTCGTGGTTGGAGCTTTGATGAGTGACCACGATTTTTATAACAAATAAATTTATTTACATACGAATGAATCACGTGGGTCCGCCTCCTTTTCGAGGTTTCTGAGACTTCCACGCAGATGCAGTAACGTGGTTACGCATTTCCGTTTCACATTCACGAAATTACTGCTATCAAATGCCGTATGCCGAGAGGTGTACACAATGAAATAAAGTAGAAGATTACAAAGTCGTGACTGCATAAACGAAATGCGAGTGTTAATCGTTTCAAATATCTTACCTTGGGAGATCGTCACCAGCGTTTAGTGGTCCGAGGTCAAACGGGTCTAAAAACACGGGGCCTCGAGCTCGTATGTTGGATTTGGGCACTCGGGTAAGGACGGTGTTGGTCGGAGGTGAGGGTGAGGATAAAAATGGTCTATCTCACTCTATTATCGCCCTTGCGCGCGTAATCTGTTCGAGCCAAGCCCCTCAGTAACAGGCTGAGGTTTGATGGACGCTGCCGGAAGTTCGGTCGAAGGGCAGTTATATAGTCTGTGTCACATGGATGGTTGAAGTTAAACTTCATTGCAACTGGTAGAGTAAATCTGACTTCATCAGAGCACAACGGAACTGCAGACTTTAGGAGAGGGGGCGTTAAATGACACAGTGGGAGAAGACTCAGTAGATTAAACCATAAATGGTTGAGGGGAAAAAGAGGTTCAGGAGTGGAGCGATCGATGGTTGAAAGGGTGAGGGGCTGATTTGTGGGGCGCTCAATGGCATGCTTCCATACTTGCGCTCTCGCTAACTTGCTCAAATTCTTATATAGTCCTAACCCTCTATCTAACGCGTTTTATTTTCCGAAACATGACCATAACTCAGAAGCGGTATAAGTCTTCTACGTACGTTACGCCACTGTTGTTGTCAAAAGTGTTTGTAAGAAACTTCTTGCGGCTGTCCCGACCGCGAACCAACTCCAAGTGAAGCTTTGCAAGCGACAGTTGGGAAATGGGTACCACTGGCACTACTTTGGAGAACTGTCAACTTTTGAGAGACTAGTTACGTGATACGAACTATATTCGAGGGCTTCGCCGCGGTTTGCCGGCGCTGGAGTGGGAGAAGGGGTCACTTCGCTGGCTTCCTCTACCCCCCCCCCCCCCCGCCCACAATTATTCGCCTACTAGGGACACCCTAACAATCTCCGCGGGTAATGCTAGGCGGTGGAAATTGTTCCGAGTGCCGGGGTGATTAACTACAGACCTTATCAGGGGCCGTGATCTAAAGGGGCCCCGCCTAGTCAGGGGTGTGTTTGTGTTAGCGAGACGGGATGGCGTGGTACGGCCTCCAAGCGCAAAGTTTTGGACTGGCGTCCAGTCTTCGTCGCGCATAGGGCTAATTTGAGAGTAGCCTTAACCGTATTACAGGATGTCCATGAAAGAATGTCCCAGTTTCAATAGTATATTATAACAGTTTGATTTAGACTATTTACAACAAATCATACATCAAATTGAAGGTAAACTATTCAAGTCTTTCTTTATTTTATTTATACGGCACACACCTAACCAAAAGTGTAATTCTTCCCACACTTTGGTTAACACGTACGAAGTAATAGGAGCAATAGCCTCTTCAATTCCGTTTCTCAACTCTGGCAAGTCATTAGGTAGCTGCGGAACGTCGATACGATCTTTTATAAAGCCCCAAAAAAATATTGCATGGCGGTATGTCAGGTGAAAGTGGAGGCCAGCGAAAAAGAGCTCCGGTCGTGACCATTACGACCAATACAAATATCAGGAACTTCGACAGTTAAACTTTAATCAAAACGCACGCTGAACTGAAATTATAGAGTCACTCTTAGCAAATTGTAGGACAAAAAAAAAAGCTTTAAGCTCAGGAGTCGTAATTTTGCGTAGGTGGCGCTGCAAGCGAAAAAACAAAGTAGTACTCGCGCACGGCTTACCTAAAACTGTATGAGTTACTCTTTAAAAATTGTGACCTTGAACCAACACTCTACAACTCTTACAGTTAATACTATTAAAATTTATAATAGTGACATTTTTTTATGGACATACTGTATTATATGGCGGAGAAATGAAGATGAAGGTATAATGCAAGTTCTTTGATTGGTTTCAACTATATTTTCCGAATTTCATGCCTAAACATTATTTCGAAAACACGAGTTTTAACCATTTTCACTCTAATGAAACTAAAAAATTAAAATGTAATTAGGAAACACAACTATTCATCAGACATCATCGTATTCTTAAAAGCTTTTCATAAACGAACACCACAGTGATATCTTGACCAGTTTTCAAATCGCGTGGTTTCTTCTAGAGCTCTGCACACCGTGCATGTGTCTGGGTAGACATGGGCCTTAAACAAGCGGTACTGTAACATATGCTGAGTATTTAACACATGAATCTTTTACAATTGAGCGACACTCGTGAAGTGGCGTAGTTGTATCGCATTGTGCTCGTATCCCAAAGGCTGATTTCAGTTTCAAACTAACTTGAAATATTTAGCGGAGATTGATGAAATGATGCCTCGTTTATAATCCCCATTTTATTTTTCACTTTACTGGTTTATGCAACTGTCCTGAACAACACCGTTGTTAAAAAGACAGGATTCCTCTTCATGTTTCATTGCGAGCATCCAATTCAACTTCAAATATTGTTTGTGTGTTCTGATAACAACAGTAGCATTAGAAAGAAAAAGGAAGGTGAGAAAACAATCCTTAGAAGCACGAAATCACCATGAAGACATTAAGTACAAGTTATGAATAAAATTCTCAGTTATGAGTCTAAGTATTAGAATTGACACAGCTATAGGTTCCGTTGTGTTTAGAGCACTGAATAATACATTTAAAAGTTTCCACAAGCAAACGTGTGGGAATGAAAAGTGTTTCTTCAGTCTGAAACGATTTTAACAGTTTTTTCTTCTATTAACAAAATGTGGAATTGCTTTCGTCATTCATTTAACTCAAATAAATTGTCTATTTTTTTTAGTTTTCAATTTAAATGTATTGTTAAGGAAATAACGTTTAAAAACATAAAATACAAAAATAGCAGCATAAATTTCGGCATGACCAGGAATATTTAGGTAACTTACATTGGGTGGTTAAGTTTACGATAAGGAACGATACCTTTATTTCACCACTTTATGATAAAATAAGTTACATAAGTAAATATTATCTAAAAGATTTATGATTTTTATGGTTTTTTACATGTTACTGTATTTCAGGGTATACAAGCAACCATATAAATGTCTTTCAACGCTGTTAAATATTATAAAACTTGATTGTGCATGATTATCGTCGTATTTTCTAGCTGTAGTTCTGCTTCCTATTTCATTATGATACATTATTTTTATCCTAGCATTACAAACTAAAATACGATTATTAGTTTTGGACCCTTATCACGTTACCCCTGTAGATTTGGATTTTTAAACATCGCAAGAAACGCAGAAAACTTTACGGTAGTTTATGAAACCTTCAAGTAACAAGACGTCACCAACCATACGACTTTAAACTTTAAAACATTATAGTAAATTTTGTTCACTATCAACGGTTCTTTTCTTTCTTTTTTTTTTTTTTTACAAAAATGTAAGTATTGAATTCTTAATAATTTTAACTAAAAGCGATGTTTTCTTGCACTGTGCACTATTGTATAAAGTGAAAAATTATAGGCATGATAAAAAATTTTTCCTCGCCTTCTGTAGACTTAACGTCTGCATTCTTACAAGTTTTTTGAACTATTCACTTCAAATATAGAAGGTGGAAACGCAAGAAGTTGAAAGTTGGCCCAATATTGCGTTTTTTTGGGTTTTTTGCATTTTGCGTCTCTCATAGTTCGTAAACGGGTGCATGATTTTTTTTTTTAAATAGGCCTACTTGATGTCTTGCTTTTTTGTGGCTTATTGCGTGGATTATAAACAAAGCGTTAGGTCAACGCTTGTTTTTCTTTTTTTTTCTGACAGGAATATCATTGGAATATCTTGCTTTGTTGGTATAAGCCACTTCAGTTGAACACCATTAGGACGATACGTGGGCGAGGCTTGGGCCTTTGACCCATAATTCTCTTCGCCGTTAGATCAATCATGAGTGGGGCGGTACCGGCTCCGCCCTGGCTACCGGCGGCCTGATATCTGTCTGTTTCATTTTTCCCGTCGGCCAACCGGCTTCAAGGGATATTTTATTTATTTATTTTTTTTTGCCGTAGGGAATGATATATCAGATTGTTTTTCACCTCTACAGAGAAAACGTTCTAACAGCACAAATAAAAAATACTGACCCATGTAAAAATACCTCAAAAACAAAAGCCACGACTATTATCATTCCAGTGGCTCATACATTTATGAGCCCCGAGTGGGAACATTGGGTGGTTTCCAATTCACTATAATCTTGACGGTCCCGTGATGAAATACAAATCCCTGCCTTTTCGGTGGGTGAATTTCTCTCCGTGCGCAAATATTGTGAGTAGATGGTCAAGTTCATGCAATTGTTTGAGTCTAAATATATATTTTTTGCAATTAAATCCATCTGAATCCAAGCTAATTAAAAACGCAAGACAGTAACGAACCAATTATGTATCTATAATTTGTCGCATATTTACATGCATACGTATGTGAATATGTAAATGTGTGTGTGCCTGCTATAAAAATTGGTCACTCGCATTTCATTTTTTTTTTTTTTCAGATTCTCTGAAACAAGTTTTAGTGAACATTTGTACTGACATTTAATTTAATGCCTAAATAACACACAACCTTTAATATCGCCTAAGTTATTAATTGCATCAAAAATGAATGCAACCATTTGCTTTGGATTCTATAATCTTAAATAAATCACAGAAAGATTTCCCATTATTTATTACATTATTACCATTTCTAATAAAAATTTTATTTTACCCTTCTAGTAAGACTTTATTGTTTAGCGAAAAAAATGTTTAGCCTTTTTTTGTTTGATTGTAACTAATAACTCTTTTGTGAAAGTTCGTTGAAAAACACTTGTTCTAAACTTGAGCCACATAAATATTTATCTCACCAAAAATATTTACACGACTTTAAGTTAATTTTTTAATCCTGTATAAGGAAAATATACAAGATATATGAATGAATTAGATATTTCTGCTAACCATTTTCGATTTTAAGAGAAAGGATTAAAAAATTGTATTTAGTTACTTATTAATTAGTTATTAGTTAAAATTTATTCTATTAAACATGTGATGACTTTTACTAGCACTTTTCACTACTTTAAAAATGAATACATCAAAATGACATTAATGTTAAAAATAACATAAAATTTAAAATATAAATGATTTTGGTTCTGTAAGAACACTCTACGACATTTACTAAATATCTGAACAATTTACAACATATTAATGAATATTTAAAAAAAAAATCGACTTATTTAAAATAAATTATTTTTAGTGGCCATAAATATTATCTCAGTCAAACGAAGTTAGCTAAATTGTGGTGAATATAGTATCACCTTTAGTAGGACATAAATTACTTCATTAAAAATAAAACCAACATTTTGAATAGCTACAATAATTAGTTAACCTTTCAAAGGTGCATATAATTCATATTTCTCTTGAGAATCATCTCAACATTGATCAAGGATACGAATAATCCAAGATAATTTATCTGAATATAAGTATTAGATCACTTCACCTGATGTATTCGCATAATATTTTGTGTTTGAACATCTTTCAATACATTCTTCGCAAAAAATTTCATGAATGTTTCTTTCAAAAAATATTATCTTGTAGTTTAAACTGTATCAATAGCAAATATACAAGCGCGGCTCCAGAGTTAAGTATGAAGGAGGGTTGTAATATAAATGATTGCATGAATACTAATTAATGTCTTAAACTTTTCTTACATAGAAAGTTTTATGTAACTATTAACGTTCAGTATTTTAGACGATGAATTTGTAAATACAGTAAACCTCAAATTATTTCGCAGGTTCGGAACTTTACTGGGAACGGATTACCTAAAATACCGGCTCAACCGGTGGCATATCCCTTTATCGATAAACGCTAAGTTGTAGAGCAAATACGTCTGCAAGATGGTGTTCGGATGCAAATATTGAACATTTCAACGCAAACACAGGCCAAAAATAAATTTGTCTGTCAACCTAACTATTTCCGTGCTTCCGACTGCCACTTACTTATGTGTGTTTGAAAAATAGGTTTTAGACCTTAGCTACAAATTGTATGTTTGTAGCTTGAGTTGAGTTAGTTGGCTTTAGTCCGTACATCCCTATGTTTTCCGGGATCGCATGTCCATTATTCCAGAAGGCCAATCTCTTTATTATTTAATGTAATGGTTTTGCAAATGCTTCCTTTCTTTTAACGACAGACCCTCCCGAGAAGTCTTGTCGGAGTCGCCCTTGAAAGTATCATACAGGTTCTGCTGACGTATGGCAGGAATGACCGGGCCATACCCAGCCGTATAGTGTAGACTTTCTTCGGTCCGTTTCCCAGGATGGACAATCTTGGAGGTGGTGGAGAGCACAAAGAGGAAACTCACCGGCTCACTTCTAACAAAGAGAAGTGCGTGTGGTTCCAGCCAGTAGTCGAACCCGTGTCGCACTGTTGAAGATCTCCTCCGTGTATTTGCGAACAATACTGCTTACAAATTATCCTGGGATATTCGTAATTTTACGAATAACTTCGTAAATTTACGAGTAAAATTTTTTAACACTTTGAATATAAATCCACAAGAATAATGTTGGTAAATATGACAAACATTAAAAAAAAAATGTTAAGTCTACAGCAAATAACACTTCATTTCCTCCAAGTGGCTGTTTACCCTGAACACAATTTAACATAGAACTCGGAAGTCGAAATACGGCGTAGTTCTCTACGAAGATTCAGTTATTTAAAACGGCAAATAACTCTTCATTTATTTGAGGTGGGTTCTTTGTTGAAAAGTCCTAAAATTAACTGTAATTTGAACAAATGTGTGGGAGTGAGTTGACGACTGCACCACCATGGCACCAACATTTATAATCGATAAAAAATGTTTTAAATATAAATTTATTATAAAGTTTAAAATTTTACTATTATAGCCTCAAATATTTCACATGTATTTTAATCATGATCATTAATTTGGTTAAAATTTGTTTTAACACGTCTCTTATAGTTTCAGTCCAACACACCTATTTGATTATTTTCCGTTTATTCGTCATTTATTTCATTTAAGCGCTACTCAACTATACCTCCCTTTAATTTATTTTTCTCTGCCACGCGTATTTTCAACATATATTCACTTAGTGTAATACCACAGGTGTAAAAACTCGCGCAAGTCTTCGTAATTACCATCACTTGCGAGACTACTTGAACCCATGATATTACACTAAGTGAACATATGTTCAAAAATATTTGTGACAGAACAACAAACGCAGAGAGATTTTGAGTACAGATGTAATCACAATAACGCGACGACGCGACGCGTAGCACGCGATGCGACAGGAAATTTCGCGCTATTGTGAACACGCAGTTCTCAACAGTGCGACGAACAAAACGAGACCATTGTTTGCTATTACACGCGCAACAAACATACGACCGCCATCTTGCAGGTGTTTTTTTAATCGACAAGTTAAAGAGAAATACTGTTGGTAAAAATTTTTTTTGGAAAAAATCGCTGTGCATTTCAGAGTTTTTGCAAATAAATTTAGTAATCAAAAAACTTTGATAAATACACAAATAATTAAAGCGTTACCAACGCACCGGTCTGAACAGTTTTCTAAAACAAAATTTTGATGCTAATTACGGTATCATCAGTAATTTATAATCGAGAAGTCTTCCGCATCTGTCATTTATGTAGCGCTGACGCCAATGATGTGAAGAACGTGATTAGTTAGAAAAATAATCGTGTACAATGGATTGGGGCCATTACGATTCTATAAATAGCCTATAAAAATATTGAAAAAAAAATCATGGCGCATGAAACCGAGTCTTAAAGTTGGATTTATATTTCGTCAGTATTGTTTGATAGATTATTGTACTTTACTTGATTCTCAAATTTAAAAAGCCAATAAATGTTTTAAATATATATTCATCCAAATGGTTTATTTTATTTATGTAATTTTCTATACTCGTGCACGAATATTTTACTCTTTTAAAAATAATCCGTTCCAAAATATTATTTTCCAACTTCTCCTAATTGTTTTAATTTTCTAGTTAATGTTTTTATTTTACATCTTACCAATTATTTTAATTATAAATTATTTTATGACGCATGTTCAAAAGTGATATTCAACCAATTTTAAAATTTGGATGAAAGAGTTTTTTTTTTACTATAATATTTGCTTGCGGGGAGGATGGTATAAATTAAAGTAACAGTTACTCACTTTACCACGACTAACTACCCAATAACTGAACCTGGGATGCAAAACTCAATTGCCAAAGGAAATATGAAACGCGATTCAATTACGCGAATAAAAATTTGGCGTTGCGGTGAAGAGACTTAATAGTTAAAATAACCTTTATTTTTAAACATTCTTTTTTTTTGCAGCGGGTTTTGATCAAACGTGGTAATTATATTGAACTTACTCTGTGAGGTGTACGATGTAGTGCCGTATATATATATATATATATATATATATATATATATATATATATATATACACACACACACTCACATATATATGCGTCTGCTCGTTGGTATAGTATGGATGATTATTAGGGATTGCAATCCAGCAATCCTCAATCCCACGGCATCCGGCATCATCTGAGTCCGTGCACGGATTTGCGCGAAATCGTGAGTTTGTCGATAAAATGCACGGAATCCAATAATTGAAACTGCCGCCGTTTCAATCGCTTAGCGCGACGTTGCCGCTCCGTCGCTCCGCCACGCACGCACGCACGCACACACACAGTCGCCCAGAGTCGCCGTCTCGCTCGCCAGTGAGAACTCGACTCCCGTAAACACAGGTGCGCTTTCGCGGACAATCCGTCGTCGAACAAGTAATATATATTTTTTTTTTTCGTCTACGCGCATTTATAGAATTGATGTCTCTACCTTAATTCAAGACAATTTCATTGTACTGTGTTACAATTTATTTGAACCATTTTCTTAGCTATTCACGCAAGGTATATGACATTAATTCAAGTACAAAAACTAACCAATCATCTTTTCTTTTTTGAATTTTTCCGGTACTGTTCAAGTATGTCTATTTCAAAACCTTATCAGGAGAATATTGATGAGAATAATGAAAAATAAGTTTATGGTATTATTACAAAATGTCTAAAGGCGGTGAGAAAGCAAAATACCTAATGTGTTATTAATTTTTTTAAAATTAGTCACGTTCTACCACTGGCTTGAAAACTAATTTGAAAAAAAAAAAACACTGCATAGAAATAGGTCAACTACTTCTATTTTTTAATACAGATCACTCAAGAAGAAATGCCGTAAAAAATTAAAACCATAGAAAGCTATTTTATAAAAGAAAATTAGGTAGAAAAATGGATTCCAGAATGTTTTGCAATGATGGTTTCTGTCTCAGTTCCATTTGCACGTCTTCAGATTTAAAATACTTGTTTTCACAGAGTGGATTTCAACTTCCAAATTCTCCTAATACAATCAGATCTATGGTTATAAAATTTTCAAAAACCGTTAAAGCTGATATGATTATCTATTGAATTTTCACATCTAAAAAAATATATATATATAACAACACGAAAAGCCCAATTTTATCTCGGTTCGATTCGAATACTGCGGAGCACCGCATTGGATTGGTCAAAAAACGTTTGACGATTTTGGATCTATATATTGAAACCGATATAATCTGCATGTCAACTGACAGCGCAAGTGTCATGGTAAAAGTTGGTAAACTTGTTCCTTGCTGCAGAAACTGCGTTTCGCACACGGCATACAGTGGGCTGTGGTCCACACTCTATTTCAAAAATTCGAAAGAGAAGTAGAACTTACAAAAAATACGTTGACTGATTCGGATATAGATGAAGACGAAGATACGTAAGAGACAAATGAAGAAAAAGGTTTGACTGTAACTATTACTCAACAACCCGCTGAAGTGATTCCCTTCTACAATCTTCTACACAAATTAAGTACGATGTTCAGAGGTTCACCGACCAAACAAGACACGTATTTGCAGGAAAAACGTAAAAGAAGAGACAGGAAAATAATTGATTTATTTATAGATTGCCGCACTCATTGGAACAGCTGGATAGTCTTAAAGTGTGTATTGAGAAAGCTCTCATTCACTTAGCATCTGAAATAAAAAATTTACGAATGGTACAAAATAATAGAACTAATTGACATTTTGCAGACCTTTAAATAAGGCATCAAAGCATTATGTAGAAGAGACTCTACCCTTGCAGTCACAAGTTTAAATTCATTTTAGAGTAGTTGAAGAATCAAGACACAATTTTAAGCGCTGAACTATCCGAGGCGCTTCGTGTAAGAGTTAAAGAAAGGTGCACTGAAGTAATAGGATTTTTTTTTTTAACTTGCGGGATCAATAGAAGGGGGGAAAATGATCAAGAGTTGAAGTTACCTGATCATACTTTTACGTCGCCGAAAAAGAATAAGATACGCCAAGAAATGAAAAACGTTTCATGCAAAAGTCAGCAAAAGTGATGACATCGGAAACGTAGATTTTAAGAATTTGTAGCGGCTGCAGATGTCAGCCAAATCTCTCTGCAAAATAATTTAACGCTACAAGAGGAACAAGAAATGCATAAAACTCAAGAAAATGATTGCTACACTAAACAAACCGGAAATGGAAAAACATATATTTTGAAAAAAAAATTAAAATTAATGGTGGTATACGAAATTAATGGAGTGAAAAGAATATACTTATTTTGATGCACGACTATTAATCGACGCTCAAACCAATAATATTATAGGCGGAAACAGCATTTTCCGCCGCTGGCTACATATTTTGTTCTTTAAGAAGTAGATAAGATAGTTTAAGATAACACAATAGATGCAATTTATTTTTATGATCATTTTTAGATCATATAATTTATAGTCGTTATGTAAGTAGAAATGTTATGTGTTGTGTAGTTGAATAATATGAAGCCATATACTTAAAATAATTCTGCTAACTGGAGTACTAGCAATACTAACAATTTTAGATTCTTAAATTTTTACTAGACTTAGTCTGATCATTGACAAACTTTATTTAATTTTGTAAAATATAAAACACCGGCGCGGGATCCCACAGAGAAAATTTCCACGAGATTGAAATCACTGTAGGATTGCTATTCCTAATAATAATGCAATAAATAGCGTAACAATTTATTCTAAACACATGGTGTAGTAACCCTTACCTTACAATAGTGATAAACGTTTTCTACTGAACGAAGTGTCTTGATTGGCCATATTGTGTTTCAAGGTTAATAAATAATTAATTAAACTATAAATAACTTGTCTCTCATTTGCGACGGTGCTCATAATTAATTATTTACGTGCTCATATTTAACTCATTTACTCTTAATTCAAAATATAGTTACCCAACTTCAGAATGTTGAGCAGGAGAAGGGGTAGGGAGGGAGGAAACGTTCAATCTCATGCTTCATTCTTGTTTGCAGTCATTCATACCCGAGTTGCAACTTCAATATCATGACTCCTGCATCAAATGACCGTATACTGGTGGTTTACGGCGGTACGTACTGTTCAGGCCTTAATTGTACATTTACGCTAAACATTGTTACACTTGTAGACTGTAAATTATTTCACTTAAAAAAATTTTAAAAAAAATTTACACTGCATAATTTTCGTAAAATTAGTAACCAAAGAAGTATTCAAACGTTTTTTGGGTGTATAAATATTAATACTTTAATGAATTCAAGAACTTATAATAATACCGTTTACAGACAATGCTATTGACTACTTCCAGATATGGTTTAAATTTATTTCATAAGATGTTATTTTATGATACTTTGCTATCAAAATCCTTACAAATTTAATAATTTTAAACGGCTAGGTAAATATAATAAAGTGTTCTATAATATACTCAAGCCATATCTTGAAATAGACAGTATCGTTACATTTAAACCTAAAACGTTTCAGTTTATGAATTCCATTTGATTCTTAAACTCCCAAAAGAAACGTTAAAAACGAAACTTAAACTACTCATTTTGTAAAACTTACGTAATATATTATCTTCATTCAGTGTGAAAGTTCAACCCTTGAAAATATTTACAAGTGTAACTGAATATAAAATGACCTAAAACAAAAATGTATCTATAAGAGTTTTCATCCCCATTACAGAAAAGTCCTTTATATGTAGGCCTATTCACATTTCAGCTCCTCACACTCTTTTGTATCCATATATATTATAGGTTAAAATTTAATATTAAAAAAGCAGATATTATACGTTAAAAAAGTGAGTGAGCCAGTACTCGCCTGTGATGTGTAATATATAACCTACGTAACAAGTAAATGCATGTGTTGTTATGTTACAAATAGACTTATAGTTAATACTACAATCTGGCACAGTATTACCGTAGAATTATTTAGGCTAATGCCGAGCGTATTAAATGTACGCAAATTGTATTTTCAACTACATTTCTGAACGCGAATCGCACGTAGTTTCCGCACCCGCTGATAGAATAGGCTGCGGGAGCAGCTACGTCAACTATCGAATCATTCGATTTGCAGACCTAAATTTTAAACTTTATGATGAAATGGCTCAGATAAAAACGAAAATGCATTTAAAACAATACTTAACCCCGGATTTTGACCTAATTTTCTAAGAGGAGTTTTATTAAAATACTCCCCACCTTGTTATAATCCATTAATATTATATATAAGTTACAATTTGTGTTTGTGAACTTTGATTTGCACCATCAGCCACAGATGGCAGCACCGTGTTACACATTCTCGTTCCTTTACTTTCGTCGCATTCACGAAATTACTTCCACCAAATGCCGTACACCGATAGCTCAGATGTTACACATCCATAATCCATTTATTTAGCCTTTACATACTTTATTTAAAACCAGTGTCGATTTCATAACATGTTTTACACTTTTCGGGTTTTAGAATCGGGGAACGTATAAGTAAACAGTAAATATTTCTTTTTTTTTGTATTTGACACAAAATATCGTAGGCAGCGTAGAATTTAAAAATTCGTAACAAAAAACCGAAGCCCCAGCATCTCTGTATGTAGTTAGTTCATCGCTCAGCAAAAAAAAAAAAAAAAAAAAAAAACTCTGTAAAAAATATCTTAACTTGCAAACAAAATCAAACAAGGCTACTCTCTGATCATATCGATACCGAGTAAAACGAAACAAGCACTCAACTGGAATGAATCTGGAAGCCTTCTTTATCCATGCCGCTATCAGGATGATCATATTTCACGGCGTGAGAGATGCTTCAGGTGGGAGGGAGAGAGAGAGAGTGAGAGAACGGTTTCTGGGAAATGGAGTTTGCAAGGCTCCAGAGAGTTGATAGCGTGGTTCCCATCACTCCTCGCCCGCGCAGAAACAGACTAACGGGCCTGTCGGTGAAAGCGCAAGAGGCGAACGTTCCCGTGGGTAGTGGATGTGTGTGGAGAGGTGAGGTAAGGAGAGGAACCGGGAGAAGGCATTGGGGGGGGGGGGGGGGCAAATCTTCTCGGAGCATCTCAAGGTCCCAGATCTACAGCTTCAATTTCCGAGGGAGAAAAAAAATTGGTGGGGTTGGGGTGAGGAATGGTAAGACACGGAGACGGCCCGTTCAACGGCCCTTGGTACACCCGATGAGAGAGTCCTTCACTGAATGGGACATAACCTCTGAGCTCATGACCCGCGTTGCTACCTGCGCGGACACGCCTTGATTACAGCTGCGCCGACGATTGGGGGACGCGCCAGGACCCCAAGGGAGACCGGACGCTGCCTGTTTCAAAAGAGCACGTTCAACGACGCAGTCCTGCGGCGAGATTAACCGCGCGTCCTCGCATTCACCGCGCGAGCCATTCGAACCGTGCGTCCGACGGCGCGGGCTCAGTGGAGCTGGGACGCCCGTCCAAAACTGTACGATTCACGAGACCAAACTCCTCATTTGACTGCAAGTAAGACTTCTGACAGGAGGAGTATGACATTCATGCACAGCCACTTAAAAGAAAGGTAAATCATACGGAGAAACACCTTTCTTTGCTTTAGTCAAGAGCAGTGCAAACGGACCTTAAAATCACTGGCATGGACATGTAATTTCTAGTATTTAACAAAACTAATATTCAATATAACTGAATACCTTCTGGTTTATTTACCTTTACATACAAATGTCAGTTCACAATTTTATTCAAATGGCCAGAATCTTTCAGCGTTGTCAACTTGACAACTATTTTGCATATCACTAAGAAAATTGTATAGCCTTGTATAAATAGCAATAAAGATAAAAAAATTTAAATTAAAAAGTGTTGCCCAATATGTATAAAAACCACAATTGCTCATAACCAGGGGTTACATTATTGTTAAGATTTATAATGTGGGTAGAACTGGGTTCTTAAAAGATAACCCAATTAAAATTTATTAAATTTTTTTATTACTGATATTAAAAATTGATAATAAATTATTGTACTTAAAAATGTCATCAAAATGTTTATCTTCAAGTCACTCAATGTCTGTTCAAGTTCCGCAGTTCGCACTCCTCGCTGGAGCTAGGCTCAACAGTGGTTCGCCCCTTAACTCGCGCTTGTACACACACACAGTCTCGCGCCACTCAGTCACCGACGATTCGGTCGAACGCTGCGTCGCGCCACTCTTGGAGGGGGGGAGGGGGTCTTTCACCCTATTCACCGATGTCACACTTCCCTTCGTTCGGAACTGTCGCGGAACTCTGTCGCCAAAAACATGTCGCCGAACTGCCGCAGAGGCCGACGTCGCTGCTTAAGTGGTCTGTGGCACCCTTTTCTAACCGACGAGAGCGGCGGTGACGAGTCGCGTCATCCCGACCCGACGCCCGAACATTCTAGAAGGGTGGCGTCCATTATCGCCACTCCGCGTGGCGGCCCGCGGAATTCCCAAGGCCGCTCAGCGATGCATAACGGCGCCGAGACCGGAAGATGCGCCGGGTGCGGAAGGGGGGAGGGGGGTAGCGACGAACCTTGTAATCCGGCCAGGCGCGCGTGGCATGCCTTACGTCAGCAGTCCGCACGTGACCGTGCAATGCTGCCAGCCAGCTCCGAACCTGGCATCGCGGTCTGGTCTCTCGCGTTTGCAACAATATATAGACTAGCTAGCTAAACTAAGTTGTAAAGTGATGATAAAAAAAATAGTATTTAACTACATATTTTTGTTACTAGTGCTTATTTCAACTTAAAAGTTTGATGGTAATACCCATTTGGATTATTCAGAACCATAATTTTGTTTATAAAGAGTACCTATATTAAATACAATTAAGTATATATGAACATGTGGGTAAATTTTTAATAATTGTAAATAGTTTTGGTAATTCTAAATTAAATGGTCTCTCATATATGTGACATATAAAGCTTTACACGGTATAAAATTTATTTTAAAATATTGTAAATTAATTCTGACACTATATGTACGCAGTATATGTTATAATATATTGAATATTAATACTAACTTCCACACGCTCGGTATTGCTAACGCACATTAGTTTTGAAAAGAAGGGCGAAGTGTGTTTTAAGACGCTGATAAGTACCCTATATCTTAATTCTATATAATTATGAACTAACTCTGTTTCAAATTTAAGAAAATCGGGAGACTAGTAAAAACTTGATTGAGTAACAAACATATAAAATAACAAATTATTACATAAAATAACATGTTTTAATCCAGTGTATTTAGTATCTTATTTTGGTTTTAGATTAACTTTAATGACATCATATTTTTTCTTTTAAATATCCTACCCCATTTTATCCCTCACCAGTCGAATTTCGGTAAATGATAAAGACATACTACTAAGTAATACTAATTAGGATTGATAATGGCGTATTAAGAATAAAAAATAAGACTTAATTTTTTCACCAAAATTAAAATATTTTGATGTGTTTAAAATATTTGATCATGAAAATGTAATCATAATTGATTATGTGAATTTTAATTAACGGTATAACCCAAAATATGTATATGTTATTATTTACTGCACTGAGGGAAAATTTATTTCATATTTTATATTTTGACTTACTCAATTTAATTGAGAAAACTTCTTTGGGCAGTTTGTCAGGAAATATAAATCCTCAGTATAAATATGATTAAAAAGATATAAATTATTGTTGTTACGATGAAAAATAACGGAATTTATGTCACAAGAGTTAAGAAAATGTGGTTACGTTGTGCAATCGTTGTAAAGTCTGGCATGTACAACCCCTGGACAGTTTTTTTTTTACTCACAGATTTTTCGGAAGTAAATTTGAAACCGAATGTTCGATGTTCGAAGTAATCGATAATTTTCGTTTGGGCTATTGTGATCGCAGCATTAGGCAGAGAGTGGTAAACAAGAAAATAAAAGTTTAAAAAAGCCTGCAAATATAATTAAAAAAGGTCTATGTCCTGATTAGGGGGAATTGATTTTCTTATAAATTAAAAAATAAAATTTATTTTTGGAACAGAACCATGTTATCGTGCGTAACTGAATTAAAAAATTTTCTGAGGCATTTAGAGGTTATAAAAGGCTTTGACCAAAGCTTTGTTTGAACCCAATAAACGCCAGTCTAGTTATAAAAAAAATCTACCTGTGAATGTTAAAAAAAAGTTCCCAATTCGGATACAGTTGAAAGTTTCTTCGAGCAGAAAACACGCATATTATGGAGGTTAATGGAAAACAGTATAATTGAGAGTTGCCCGATTGTATTTGGTTCTGAGGAAAAATATTGCCTCGTTACGTTGTTAACTGTGTTCTTAAGTATTTCTGGTTTTAAAAATAGCCAAACAGTCGTGTAATGTAAAGCATCAAAGGTGAATTTGTGGAACTCAGGACAACCATTTTATTGTACGCAAAGGAGTGTCCATAATCACCACGGATTAGCTCGCTTATTGGCAAAGGATAGTTTACCCAACCACGACAATCGCATTCTGTCGCTCCGCAAAGCGACTAACCTGGTCTTTTCTAGTTTCTTTCATCGTAACTGGTTTAGCTGGCCGCACAAAGCTGAGCCTGCCGCTAGCAAGCGACGTTCCTCTGTCATCTGCCCCACGAGTCCGGCACGCGGTCACATGACACAGAAGCTACTCCCCAAAAACAGATTTAAAAATAAGGGCATTTATATTTCTCATAACCTGCGGACGTTCTCTTAAAGATTTTCTTCCAAAATTTTAAGTCAACTTTCATTACCTTGCCACGAAATTTAGCCAATTAGCCATTTAAATTATTTCACTTGCAAATTTGTTGAGGTCAGTGACATATCAAGACAAAATACTGACCGAGGCATATGCAAATTGTTATTAAATAAGTGTTTATTTAGTAAGAAGAAATAATACTATTACAATTTACTTTTCTAGGCATTGCAGGATTTTAAAAGTATTTTTAAAAATGATCATACAGTGGCTTACTTTACATAATATACAAACATAATTGATTAATTTTCAGAAGTTCTCGTATTAAACTATTTAAAAAAACTTGCCTACTGAGATGAAATTAAAAATACTACCTTTTTTAGACATTGTTTTCACCTATGTCTAAATAGCTTCTTTCAGCACAATGCTTTACCAAGATCCCGGTAATGAAAAAAAGGACAAGTAAAACTAGTGGACTAGCAAGTCCGCGTCTAATATTTGCTTCTTGAAAATATCTTGAAAAGTAACCAAAGATTTTATACGGTAAGATTCACACACAAAATTTATTCCCAACAGCAATTTAAGTAAAACGTGTCATTTGATTGTGAGGTCCTATTGTCTATAGAGAGTGGGTTATTCTATACATAAGAAAAATTACGAATACAATAACAAAACTCTTCAGAGGTAAATAAAGTGATGTATTATCCTACCGTATTGATTGAAGATAGGAATAACATTTGTGTGTAACACGCTTACGAAATGTTTCCTTCTACAGTGTCTACAAACGAATGTCCTAGTTTCAGTGCTATATTATTACGGTTTAATTTAGACTATTTACTACAAATCATACATCAAATTGAAAGTAAACTAACCTAGTTTTTCTTACAAATATTCAGTATGTGAACCTATAGCTATACAGCACACATACAACCTGGGGTCCAATTCTTCCCACACTTTGGTTAACAAGTCCGGAGTAATGGGAGCAATAGCCTCTACAATTCTGTGTCTCAACTCTGGAAAATCATTCAGTAGTGGCGGAATGCCGACACGATCTTTCATAAAGCCTCAAAGGAAAAAAAAACCCACATGGTGTTATATCAGGTGAACGTGGAGGCCAGCCAAAAAGAGCTCCGTCGTCTCGACCATCACTAGTCCAACTGTCAAGGACTACCGACGTTCAACCTCTCTCGTACAATGCGATTACAATGGGGAGGGGCTCAATCCAGTTGATGAATAGAGTTTACAAGTCCACTCTTCAATAATTAAGGAAAGAGCCATTCTTTCGCGCGGCAAGCGAGAAAACATCAAAGCAGTATTCGCACATGCGCTTGTCTAAAACTGTTTTTAGTTAATCTTTAATTGTAACCTTGCACCAACACTCTAGAACGCTTACAGTTGATACTATTAAAATTAATAACTGGGAAATTTTTTATGGACGTACCGTTTTATAGGGTTATCGCTTGAAGTTCCATTGAGGAGAAGCCTTACCGATGCTAAGACTTCACGCCAGTTCTGTTCCATGGCGCCTAGAGGCGAAGAGGCGTGTGAAGCGCAGGGCAGTGTCGCCCTTAGCGCCTCCGCGTTTTCAGAGCTCGTGTGCCCTGCATATTTGGAATAGTATATTGAAAGAAAATATTTTTTTTTGTTTAGAGGTACAAACAAAATTAGGAATGGCCAACCATTTCTTCTGTTACAGCAACTAAATATTTGTTTTGCCATGTATAAACAAATATTTGTTCTTCTCAAAAAATATATTTTCTGTCTGTGTATCTTCGAAACTGTAAATATCACACTTTGTTCACCCGCCTGAACAAGTTTTCTTTGTTGAGTGCCTTCCGTGGACGCAACGTACCTGATTTTTCGCTACCGCATTTTTCTTACCCATCCAGCATATGCTTGGATGGAATCGCTTCTGGAAGCCAACTGGAAACCGGAACTGTAACTTGAGTCCAGTGCTCCACCACACAAAATCCCGGAAGAGCCGTGCTGATGTGTAACACCTTAGCTCTCTCCATACGGTATTTGGCAGGAGGAATTTCGTGAAGGGAACGGAAGTCGCATGGAACAGAAATGTGTAGGCACGGCGCTGCCATCTGTTGGGGATAGCAGGAGCCAAAGTTCACAAAGACAAAGGGAAAGTTTAAATTATTAAATGCTAAATGGATTTTAACAAAATGTTCAGGATTATAATGAAATTTCTCTGTCGAAAATCAGGTCCAAAAACGGGGTATTACTATTTTCTGAAGTCTTTTTTCGCTTTTATCGGAGCCGTTTTATTAAATAATTTAAAATCTCGCTCAGCAAATTAAATAATTTGATAGTCAGAGTAAATGATCCAGTAACGAAATCTAGTGGCGTGTGATTTGTTTCAAGTAATGTAGTTGAAAACACGTTTTCGTATATATTTATCACTTTCGACATTATTTCGAAGGATTCTGCGTTAAATTTCATGTCCGGGTTTCGTATTATATGTTGTATTTCAAACATTAGATCACATGAAATTGCTCGTTACCGAGGTAAGTTTTTGCACATATCTTGCTAGTACTGAAAGACTCTCTCATATTTTCTTTTTTTCGCCATGATTTCCCGAAACCAAGTCGGGGCAAATACCCTATTCGTCTGTGAATTCCCGCAATATATTTTTTTCTGCGTTGGTCAGTAATGTAATCTCATATTACCTTGCTTTCGGCGAAAATTAAAATAAATTAAAAAAAAAACGACGTGTACGAGCTTTCGTTACAACAGCTACTCTGGTTTAATTAACAATATTTTCTAACAACCTACATGTTGTTTTTTCATCCCGTGATGATGTACAATGTAAAGTCAGCCCTGCAGGTTGGTTTACAAGGGCCACGCCGTATCAATAACATCGTTATGAAAGAGATATTCCCAGCATGATGCCTGCTGGGAGGGGAATTGACTGCGTATCGCGCGTTCGTTTCGTAGCCGGGAGCGCATGAGAGTGCCAGCTGATGTGAAACAAATCACATTCGAACACAATCCGCCCCTCGGGTGTATTTCCTCCACCTCGTCAGCTTCACCAGACGAAGGGAGTTTTTTTGGGTCATGGCTCCAGGATGAAAAAAAATTACACTTTTTTTTTGTTTACCTTTCGCTGCCGAAAGCTGCGATAGCAAAAGCTCGCCGTAAGCGATGAGAGGAAAAATATTACATTATTGTGAACATCGAATGTGCGGTTTTAAGGTTCCTTCGGGGAAATCACTAAGCACAATAACACAAAAAAAAATTCGAAGTTATATTATGTATAAAAAACCTTTCTAAACGTACGAATAATGTTAATTATTTATTAATATTTGTGTGCCTGCCAACAACCATGGCCGACAATAGGCAGGAACTTAACAAATAATACATAAAGTACAGAGAAAATAAAAATAATGAACATAGAACAACAAAAAACATAAACTATGATAAGGACAAAGACATCAAAAAATACACTAAAATAACAAAAAGAAAGGAAACATAAATTAATTACCATAGATATATTAAAATTACTTTTATGTAATTAAATATTTACGTAACATAGTATAATAATGATAAATGATATGTAATAAATATATATAATATACCAGCTGACGTACCTGTGCTTCGCTACGGTAGTCTGCAGGTAGAACACTCTTGCACTGCTCATTTTACATGCCTATCCTCGTGTGTACGCCACTGCTGAACTTCGATAGAAAAAAAACGCTGCAATGCCCGTTGGCATAGATTCGCAGAAGGCATTTGAAATGCAACAGCCATTGCCATGGATCTAAATAAAGCGTGTGTGTATATATATGTATGTGTGTGTGTGAGTAAATGTTCGTTCATTGGAAAATCTTAAATCTCAGAACGTGCTTCACCGACTGTTTTGAAATTTTGATATATATAGGTATATACTTATAATGAACGTGTGTTCGTCTTCTGTTTTGTAAAGGTTAAGGTATAGATAGGAAGAAATAGACATAGAGAGAGGTACAGAGAAATATAAAGAGGGAGATATAGTAAGATAGAGCGAGGTATATAGATAGCTAAAGAGAGATATAGGTAGAGGATTAGATTGATATATAGATACAAATATAGATACATTTATAGAGATAAAGTGTGATGTTGAGAGGTATGGATATATGTATATGGATATATGTATATGTATATATATTGTTACGATTTACCGCGGGGGTTCGTAAAGGATAGCCCAATTAAAGATTTTTATCACTACACACAGTTTTATTTATTACTACTACTTGCCACTTACAAATAATATTCTAAATTGGCAGATAATTAATTACACGTAAAGAAATGTCAATTCCCCAGTCACTCGTTTCACACACCTCGCTGGGCCGCACTTCCGGCGCAACTCTCGCCGCAGCACCCCACGTGGGTCTCCGCCGCGGGACTCCGTCGCCGCACTCCGCCGCCGCCGTCCCACCCTTCGCCGAGATCCCACTCGACGACTCGCTCGCCACTTCACTCGGGACTCCGCCGCGCCCGCGACTCTATCGCCCGGAAACTCCCGACTCCACTGAACTCACTCACTCCCTGCCCTGGAACCTTCGTCCAAGGACTTCGCCACTCTGCCGCACCTGCGGCACTATCGCCCGGAAACTCCGCCGCGGGAGAACTCCCCACTCAGACTCTCTCTCTGACTGACTCGAAGGTCGGCCCAACCTCCTTAAATAGCCCTTGGGTTCCCATCCAGAACAATCGGGCATGTCTCCGAGATATCGCGCGACCTTCGCCGTCGAAATGCCCAGAAACGCATCGTGAGTCCTCGAAGGACGCGGTGGCTGCTCTAAGAACGCCGATAAAGGCGTCTGAGTCATTTTATTCCGCAGTGCGGCCTCTTTTAAGTAACCCGATCTGAGGCAGGTGCGCGCTGCGACGGTCAGGATGTAGCGAGATAGTATGACACGAGATACCAGGGAGAGGATGCGGGTGGAAGGGGCGCAGACAGGCCGAACGAGTGCGGCGATGCCATGCACTGCAGCCAAGCGCGATCGTAACATTGCCCCCTCCTTAAACCTGTTCGTCCCGAACAGGTAATGCATCTCCTCCTGGAGGTCCCTATGCTACTCGAAGTTTAGGCCTCCTGCCTTTCCTCCATCGCGGGCTGTACAGTCTCACCAGATAACCCTCTCTCTCATTAGATGTAACTTCTCTTGTCACCCGGCGACACTTCTGGGTCGCAGATTCCCCATGTCGTTCAGCCAGCTGCCCGAGACGGACCGACCATTGCCTTGGACGGACTCGATACTCTTGAGAGCATTGCTCGTTGCCTCCCAATGGTTCGCTTGTTTCTTCCCTTTTTCTCTCTGTTTGTTCTCTCGTAGCTACTCGTTCACAAAGCATTTCTTCCCAGCTCTTCTTCGTCTCTTTATGGTTCCTCATTCCCTCTTTGTTCTTATGAATATCGTCTGGACTGTACTCAGTTACTCCTTGTACCATCTTCTTCACTCTTTGTGTTCTCATTTTCTCTTCTCGGTCTTTCTTCCCCTGTTCTTGGTCCTTCTTCACCTCTTCTTGGTCTTCCTGTGTCTCTTCTTGGTCTTCCTTCGTTTCTTCTTTGCACTTCTCTATCTCTTCTTGACTCATGTACATCTCTTCTCGGCTTTTCTTCAGCTCTTCTGTGCATTTAGCCCTCTCTCTTTGGTTTATCTTCATTTCTCCTTGTTCAATATTCCTTACTTTGTAACTCATATTCACTACTTCTATGCTTTTCTTCAGCTCTTCTTTCATCTTCATGTCCTGGCTGTTCTCCTCTCCTTGGCTAATGTCCTCTTCGCAGTGTTCTTCGCTGTTCTCTTCGCTGTTCTCCTCTCGGCAGGTCTCCTCTTCACTGGTCTTCTCTTCACTGGTCTTCTCTTCGCTAGTCTTCTCTTTGTTGTTCTTCTCTTTGTTGTTATTCTCTCGGCTGGTCTCTTCTTGGCTGGTCTCTTCTTGGCTGGTCTCTTCTTGGCTGGTCTCCTCTTGGCTGGTCTTCATTTCTCTGATCTTCTCTTCACTGTTCTTCTCCTGACTGGTCTTCTGTTTGCAGTTCTTCTCTTCGCTGTTTTTCTCTTGGCTGTTCTTCTCTTCTATGCTTATCTTCCCTTCTGTCTTCATTTCATTCCTCATTTCTTCTTGGCCATGCTTCAGTTCATCCTGACCCTTCTTCATTTCCTCTAGGCTATTATTTGACCCGCTCTTCTTTTCTTCATGGTGGTTCTTACTCTCCTTCCTTCCACTCTTCATTTCTTCCGTAAAGTTCTTCATACTCGCTAACATTTCTTTGTTATATTTCTTCACACTGGCCACCATTTCTTCCATTTTATTATTGATCTTTTCTAGGGCAACCATTATCTCCTTGTATTGCTCGTCAGTAAGCCCTTCAGTAGCCATCTCTCTTTAAATCATTTACTAATAATTAAACAACCTAAATAATAATAATTTTTTGAATACTGTTCTTAATTTTAAATGACTTAGACGAACCTTCTAATTAAAATAACAATAACTCTATTACATTCAAAACTATCACTGACTAAAGTAAACTCAAACTAGCTCTAGAAAATTACAAATTCACTAAATTTCTAAATGCTAACTTTACTCTCGAAAAACTAAATCCTATTTCTTAACTGAATCCTAAATCTATTAATTAGGGCTATCCCACTTCTGACACCAAAATGTTACGATTTACCGCGGGGGTTCGTAAAGGATAGCCCAATTAAAGATTTTTATCACTACACACAGTTTTATTTATTACTACTACTTGCCACTTACAAATAATCTTCTAAATTGGCAGATAATTAATTACACGTAAAGAAATGTCAATTCCCCAGTCACTCGTTTCACACACCTCGCTGGGCCGCACTTCCGGCGCAACTCTCGCCGCAGCACCCCACGTGGGTCTCCGCCGCGGGACTCCGTCGCCGCACTCCGCCGCCGCCGTCCCACCCTTCGCCGAGATCCCACTCGACGACTCGCTCGCCACTTCACTCGGGACTCCGCCGCGCCCACGACTCTATCGCCCGGAAACTCCCGACTCCACTGAACTCACTCACTACCTGCCCTGGAACCTTCGTCCAAGGACTTCGCCACTCTGCCGCACCTGCGGCACTATCGCCCGGAAACTCCGCCGCGGGAGAACTCCCCACTCAGACTCTCTCTCTGACTGACTCGAAGGTCGGCCCAACCTCCTTAAATAGCCCTTGGGTTCCCATCCAGAACAATCGGGCATGTCTCCGAGATATCGCGCGACCTTCGTCGTCGAAATGCCCAGAAACGCATCGTGAGTCCTCGAAGGACGCGGTGGCTGCTCTAAGAACGCCGATAAAGGCGTCTGAGTCATTTTATTCCGCAGTGCGGCCTCTTTTAAGTAACCCGATCTGAGGCAGGTGCGCGCTGCGACGGTCAGGATGTAGCGAGATAGTATGACACGAGATACCAGGGAGAGGATGCGGGTGGAAGGGGCGCAGACAGGCCGAACGAGTGCGGCGATGCCATGCACTGCAGTCAAGCGCGATCGTAACAATATATTTATATATATTTATATATACACACACAAATATAATGAGATTTATAGAGGGACATATATAGAAGAAAGATATGCTTTTGTATGTGTATCTATTTCGAAAAATTACTAAAACATTAGGAAGAGACATAGATAGCAACGCATGCCGGGTTTTAGCTAGTATACACACACAAACACACACATATATTTTCCGATACGACTCGCGCTTCACTTATTGTACGTTGATATTACTACACGAAAGTGCCATATTATAAATTATTCATTACATAAATATATAATAAAATAATAACGTCACCAACATACCAGCCCAACATAATTCTAAAACAAAATTCTGACGTATTTCAGTATCGTCACCCACGATGGAAACAGAAACTTTTTTCAAAATCGGAATTTCGTCGCAATTACGTCACAAATGCGTCGAATGTAATCGGCTAGGGAATTGTTTCATTTGTAACACGTCCATTGTGATCCCAGTTCAATATCACACACGGCTCTTAGCAATAGGTTTATGAAAGGTGAAATGTTGGACCAAGGTAGTTAAATTTATCAAAACCCAAGCATCTAACTTGGTACACAAACTCGGGTGTATACCATTTGTCCAAGTGTCCACTTCTCCAAGCGACCACTTCTCCAAGCTCCGTTTGTTCGAAGGACCATTTGTCCAAGTGACCACTTGTCCAACCGACCATCTCTCCAAGTTTTGAGGGGTGGATGTGTCTCCCACTTGCCTTCCCATGCACCGCCTTTTCCCCTCTCTTGGAGCCAATGAACACACGGAAGTCTAACAGCGAATCAGCGCTAGCAATTTTTTTATTTTTATGGCGAGATAATCGAAAACAATACCGTGTCACCTCCGGACATAAAGTAGCTAAGTGCTGGTATGTAAAAAAGTTTACCGCACTTAAAATACGAGAGCTGTGTTCAGGGTCTAGATGAGCGCCAGTAATCGCGCTATCACAGACGTATCGTTTTTCCGGGCGCAGTTTATGTCTGGTGTAGAGAAAGAAGGACACCTATGATACGCGGCGTTGCATTGCGTTATCCACATGTGACGCTCGCAGCTAGGATTACAGATCCATTACTCCACGTGGAGCTCCGATCTCGTGGGCCGGGTCGTGTCTGGCGTCCTGGGCTACCAAAGGCCGCGAGTTCCGCGGCTGCTTTCAGAGTTATCAGAGGGCAGACAAGTAGTGCTCTGCAACCGAGCGCATCCTCCTGGGTTTTCCGTGAATATATTGAATAGAATCTGTGTTGACCATTGGCCGGCTGGTGTTTCTGGCAATATGTTGGAGAGGGCATTCTGATACGATTGAGAGGAAGAAATAATATCGTATATACCAAATTAAATTCAAGTTAACAGAGTAGAACCGACAAAAATATATGCAAATATACTGAATTTTGAGTAATGTTTTAGAAATTTTTGTGGAATTTTGAGGGTCAAGGTCACATTTCAAGGTCAAGGTTATCCAAAATGGCCGCCGTGACGTCAGGTTGGTCGGGGTCAATGACCGCCGCACCAGTCGCCAGGCAACTTGAACCGGAACCAGTAGCAGTATTGGCTATCATATACTAATACTGTATTTAATTCTGTGATGTACCGTGTACTCATAAAAACCAACATTTTCTGTATTTTGGCTGGAACATTGCAATTGATTGTACCTACTAGTGCTGGGGTTAGGTATAAATACGAAGCTATTTCGTAAGACCAGATTGCATAGACAGAAATTGAATAGCAACTGTGCGAACATTTTTTTGTGGTTATCCAAAAAAATCGCTAATCTCGATTAGAAAAATCCACAATGTAATGACGGAACACATAGGGCCAACTTGTATTTGCTGTATTAAATTATATGCTTCGATTCCAGTGCGACAACTATACCCGCCTATTCAATAATTTAAAATACATTTTTAGGAAATGTGTGTTACAAAACCACTAAATTTTTTTAGAGAAAGCGGATTCGTTGTTGATCATCCTTCATCCACACAGTTACGTACTACTATACAAGTTAAAAAGTCACATTAACACTCTTTTCGTTATTTCGGTCAAATGCGAATGGAGAAAGACGTGGGACTAGGTACAAGGTGGCTTGAGAACAAACCAAAGCCTGGACGAAATCCTTCTAGGCCTTCGAATCTTGAAATCTGTCAAAGAGTTTTGTTCGCATTTTACCGTAAGTAAAGGGCATATAAACAAATTTTTACACCTCAAAATATGTCGTGCCTATTTTAAATAAAACACGAAAAGGTGTAATTTTAATAGTTTTCAATGTTACCGACTGTCTTAATGACTTAGTTATAAAAATCTAAGGCGAGTACTCAAGCAGTAAACGAAAACAACGAATAAATGAATTCCTTAATGAACAAAAATGAAGTATACTTTCAAGAATATTATATAGGTAGGCCTACAAGTAAAGTGTATTAAGAGGCCGTGTCAGTAAATGTTTATTTCCAATATTCTGCTTTAGAAGTTCTCTCTTTTAACAGTGAGATTTAGTGACTTATTCAACCGAAGTATCTATAGCCGCAGCGCGTGATAAAGCTACTATACCCTTATCACAGGATTAGTGGGAAGGTTGACAGCTCCAGTTTACTCGACGAAAAAATGTATCTGGTTCCTCGACAATCTGAGAGGATGACAATCTGACCGGCGGTTCACTAGGAAATTGCGGTGCAGGGATTCAGAATCAAGAAACCTCACATTTACAACTGTACTATGAGTCGTATCTAAAAAAAATTTAATACTTAAAACGTTTCGGAATACAATTAATCTTCAAACATGTGGTAATTATTCTTTATCTGGATGTAATATTCCGTGAAAAATAAAGTTATTTGACATTAAAAAGTATACGAAATTCATCACGTAACGTTTTAAAAGGATAATAACAAATTCATATGCTTAGATATTGCATATGCATTACACACAATCTAAATACAATCTCACTAAGTCAGACTACCTAATTTTTTACAATGCACCATCATACAGTTTAACAGAAGTAGGAGAACCTCTTATCGACGTTGTTTCAAAGAATTTAAATTTACAAATATTACTATTTATCTTATTACGATATGTATCTTTATGAATACGAATTTTCAAAAAAAATATTGAATTGATTACATTGCACTTTAACATTACACAAGACTAAAACACTAACAAAACTTAATTTTATATATTGCTGTAGCATATTAGAAGACGAAATAACTCACAAAACTAACATTAAGAGGGCTGCGTTACAAATTTACTTTACAGAGGAGAAAATATCCTTTAAAGATATTTCATTACCTCATTGATTACATAATACTGCCGTTGATGTGATCGTAGATATAAAGTATTGAAAAAAATATATTCCATTATGTTTATGTAAATATTTAGAAAACGTTATTGCTTATAGATGCTCATTATTTAAATAATAAATAATCTTTTACTTTTATGTACTGAACAAACAAAATACTTATAAGTTAATAAGAATAAGCTTAGTTGAGTAACATCTTCAATTTGTATTGAATTCAATGTACATATCAAAAATCATGTACAATGAATGCAACTGATTGAATTCAATAAATATTTGATCTTGTAAAACGGCCATAATGGTGATGTAGATAATTATAAATGCTCACATGCATTTTGAGAGTCCGTATAAAGCCTTTTACAATTCTATAAGTATACATTAAAATGCTTTTAAAATAGACATGTGTAACATAATTAAAACTTGTTTAAGTAAGATCATCACAAAAAAATGAAAATCCTTCAACAGTAAGTTATGTTTTATAAGATTTTAACAAAACACACATACCATAAGAGAATATTAATCATGCCACATAATTCAACACAAAATACTCATTCCAGTTATCGCTAAGTAAAAATAACTTCTATTTTTATGCCGTGATCTTTGCATTGTTTTATATATATCATTATTTCTAACTTATAATATTCTCTACACATTAACTGAAATTAATTATTTACAGAGTCTTAGCAAATATTGGTCTGTACCACATACAGTTCGTACGATAGCTCTAAGTGAAACACATACAGTTCATTATTAGTAATTTAAATTATATTTCCATGAACATAATTAAATTAGTATAGGGCGTAGGTTGTTCACTGTTAATTGAGTACTTCTGAAGTATTTTCAATGTGAGTTAACATACATACCAAATACCATCCTTCCAGTAAAGTTACAAAGAAGACAACAAGATAATATAAGTATGTATGTAGTATCATATTTTAAACCCCTATTAAATGAATAGTAACTCAATCTCTTTTCTGGACTATTAAGTAATAATTTTTATTACTGTTATTTGTAACTGAAATTAAATGACAACTAACAAATTAGTAAAATATATAATTACGTGCGATATAGTGTAACATTTATACTTGGACGGCAAACGAATATAATAAAATGTCTATGACAATGTTAACTTTACTCAGTATTATGGAAAGAAGCAAAATGGGCAGATAAGCATATTCTACGCTGACATTTAAAAATGCTCAATTCAAAATGAACATTAAATGTTTTTCCCGAAATTTTCTTCCCGATGACAAACAAAAAAGTTATATGGTCGCGAATAATACATTCGTATGGCGTTACATCAGCGGAATATTCCCTTGGCATAAATGTGTGAAGTCTGTGGCACTTGTGGAGACGTAAACCTTCGCTCGAACACAAAAACTAATGAACAGATTTTTTTTTATGGGATATGCAATCGGAGACCCCTGGGGTGGTTGAAGAGTGTCAGGTCGGGCGCCAGACCAGATAGTAAAAGCTCAGGGGCTGAGGATAGAAAAGGCCTATCTCCAAATTATTAAGTATAAATGTTGTCATGTAATAGTTAAAGACTTGATTACACCCAGGTTTTTAAACTCATCTTGATCATGAAGACACTGATCGGAAGGTAATATGCAATACATTTCAATGGCCTTTTCAGTTTTTGCTAATTAATTACAAATATAAGCGAAATTTCACTGTATCTGGACAAATAAAAATATTGATAATATTATTTTTATCACAGAAATAATATGTGATATGATAACTAATTTTTAAAAAAGCGGTTATGTTAAATGTATTGTATACTTTCAGTAGGCAAAATTTCCTGCCCTTACCTCTTATAGACTTTGAGAAAAACTGTCTTTTAAAATAATATTGATATAGATAGGAGCGCAAATTTGTGACACAGCCTCTTAAGGTTACCTAATGAAACATGTTACATTAATTTTCAATTATGAAATATCCCTATCTGTTCAATTAAATTAACTCAAGAAGAGATTAATGTGTATCATCTTAGCTCTCGGTGTACGTCATTTTGTTGGAGTGATTTTGGGAATGCGACTGAAATAAATGAACGGAAAATGTGTAGCACAGGGTGCTGCTATGTATGGTGGATAGCGTGAACACATTTCACAAAGCCAAAGGGAATCTTTATACTATTAACTGATAGGTTAATAATTTTGAAGAAAAATTCCTGGTTGAAAATCAGTTCCCAAGCTGGAGGTCAATATTTTTACAATTTTCTTTTCCCCTTTAGTCAGAGTTTTATTTTTTTAAAAAGTCTTAAATTTCTGTCTGCAAATGGAATGTGCCGGTAGCGAATTCTAGTGGTGGGTGCGGAAACAAACTGTGATTCGCGTACGTTAAATTTAGAATGATGTTTACGTTGGTACTGCAATTGTGCATGTATGTATTTACGTTAGGATCCATTATTTGGGGGGGGGGGGGGGTTGAGGTCGCAGCCCCAAACGAGCGATAGCGAGTTACTCCTATAACTCGAACATTCATAAACATTATCTTTTTGCTCACGTAAACTGCTTTGAAAGCTGATTTTAGGAAGAAAACAAAATTATTCGGTAAATGTGTAGACCATCACTGCCGCGTTTAAAGTATGCAGACATATAATTTAAAAGATGGTTTAGAGCTATCATTTGACCTAGAACTCACAATTTTGTATCACTCTTCTTTAATTAGTTTTTTAAAACCACAACTATTTATAATTTAATTTCACAATAATTTTTAACTTGCAAGCTAAAAAAACATTGTAGGCTTATGTAGTCGCGTAAAATCGTTAATGTTCTCCAAGTAGAAATACTTAAATGCTTTAAGATAACAAGAAAACTTCATGTAATATTGACACATCGCTCAAAAACGACTATATAACGTGAGCATTAATAATTAAATTTATGTTTATTGAAACAAGTAAATAATTTTACCATCAAATTTTAGATTTGTTTTAAATTTAATTCAACTAGGTACTCATATTTTTTTGTTTTTATTTTTTTCGTGACGACGGATTAAAACACTAATATTAAAATGAATGAAAAAAACTACATTGATCGTTCAATGAAATCAAAATTTAAAATGAAATTTAATTCCAATGTCAACACAAACAAACATCCAAAAATTGCAAAAACTGGGATAATTCACACTGTAATCAACCGAACTGAAATAATTTGTTCTGATAAGAAATCAATCACTGATAAACAAAATCACTTAACGTATAAACTTCTAGCAAATGTCTACCCACTTGATATCATAAAACAGCATGTGACATCAAATAAATCACAAATCACCCAACAAAAACTACAGATAAATCAAGCAACACATCCATTTTTCCCTATGTTCGTGGTCTCTCGGAAAGAATCAGACGTTTGAGAAGCAAACACGATCTAAGAACAGTTTTTAAATCTAATTCTAGTATCAAAGCACGATTACCAAAGTAAAAACAGCCATCGATAAAAATCATTATCAAAACTGTGTGCATCAGATCTCCTGCGAATGTGGCTGCATGTACACAGGAGAAACTGGTAGGACCCTTTCAACGTGCATAAAGGAGCACAAAAATAACATAAAGAAAGGCAAAACTAAAAAATCTAGACTTGTCAAACATGCTTGGGACAATAGCCACAGAATACTCTGGGACAAGGCTGCACCACTCATATATGAAGAAAACACAGTTAAAAGGAAATTTAAGGAATCAGCATTTAATGTCAGCAATAGCAATATTACCAGTAATAAAAAAATTTTATTAAAAAAATACGGATACCCAATTAAAAATTAAAACAATTTACTACAGAACGTAGTTAAAAACCAGCAAACCTCACAGAAATGCATCAGCCAATAATATTACACCTTTTGTGTGCGGCCAATCAGGATAGCCCTCGCCTCCCATAACCTACTTTTCCAGTGTCCAATATCAGTCTGTGCCTGATGACGGGAACAAATGTAAGTTGCCTAAACGTCGTGACTGCTGTCATTGGAAACGTCTGTGTTCGTCAGTGCTGTCGTCATTGTGTTGTCCAAAATATTCGTTGATTTTTCATCGCTGTGTTTATATGTTTGCTGTATTGTCCAGGTTTGTTGTCTGCTTGCATCCAATCTGTCTTGTAGTTTTGTCTCGTCGTTGTTAGGCCACTGTGTTCGTCTATGTCGTTACATTATTATTCTTGACTAAGTTCCTTCTATGGAATATTTGTGCCATCTGGTTTTTTAGACGTTCAATATTTTTGTCCGTGCTGTCGTCTCATCGTTGTGTTGCCCATAATACTTTTTTAATTTTCCACATTGGTTCAATTTTTTTTTTACTAAAACTGTTCTAGTCATGTTTGCTGTGGAAAATATTTTTCTGTTTTATACTTTTATTTTATTTGTTTTCGTAATTATTTACATGGCAAACACTGCAAAACTTCTATGGCGTATGTCCAAAAGACTTCACTAAATCAAAATTCCTCATTGCATTTTACATTCAAAGAAATACTTTCATACGTCATGCATACATTCCACATTTAAATATAGTTAGTTAGATTCGTAACCTATAAATATCTGAGTGTTTATGGTTTCCTTACCAACAAAACTCTATATGTCAAGCCGGTGCCCCATTAGAGAAAGCAGCATTGCGTGGAAGGACTCCACGTGGTTGTTCGTCCGTCTTGGAAGTCGAAAGACAGAAAGTCTTTCGGCCCTCACTCTTCTCAGCCAGTATCGTTCAACGTGATTCAGGACTGCCATTACGTTAGCGTTAAAGTTTTGAGATCTGGCGTAAGTTCTCAATGCTTCCAGTCCGTCAACTATATTTAACGAGGGTGTTACTATGTCATGTGGCGCTCCTCGCAAAGCAGGCAAATGAGGAAGGGCCATTACCATCCTTATGAACCGCATTTATTGTGGGTTCGTTCTTATTTCATAGCTCCAGCCACGGCGGCAAACTAAACGCCATATGGCCTGCAGGCAGTAAAAATGTCATATAGGAAATGTCTGGAACATAACTGGACACTCATGTTTGTAGTTTACATGGTTCTTGAATACTCTAGATCCATGATGATAATATGCTGCATGATTTAGAAAGTTTATTATAATATAAAATATATCATTTTTAAAATATGTTTTTATACACCGAATAATTATTAACACCATAAACATGAACAGTGTACATGTAAAGTAATGTATAGTGAACTTATTTTTGCTCTATTATCTAGGACATCCTACTTTGATAGGTGAACGTAAGTAGGATGTAAACCCGCATTTAATACAAAAGATAAATGCCGAAATTTCTAATAGTAAAATGAAATGTATAAACATAATTTTGGAGTGCATAGGCGGGTAAAATCATTCATTAAAGAAAAATTATAGCTTACAATAAAACCACCTAAACCCTAGAAAGTGAAATCATCTGACAATACGATTTTATCGGTTTGCCAGGCCACTGGAGTCTTACAGAAAGTCTAAACATTATAAAGAAGGTAAAATGTGGCTGTGAAATGTGAGTTACTTTAGAAATTATGTTCACTACCTATACAAATGTTACAATTCATTTAAAAATAAAATTAGTTTTCCTTTATGTTATATCGTTACACAATAGGGATAAAAAAAATTGCTGTAGAAATTTAAAAATTATCTTTTCTGATATTCACGATAAATCATTACTTGACCGAATTCTAAAAGTTTGACATAATAGCTATTTAAAGTAAATAGTATAGAAAAGGAGTTCTGGGCACCGGTGCGTTGTGCGTGGTGCCGGTCAATAGCCACGTCCAGACGATGCGATTTTTCGTGCAACTTGCGCTGTGCGCTGCGCGCATGCAATAGCGCATGGCAAGCGCAAGCATCCTGTGCGTCGAGCGCATGCGCGTTTACCTGGAAATCAGTAGCGCGTCTGGTAGCGCACGTGTTCCCGTTGTCAGTGGGTATCATCGGCCATTTCCGTGCGCTACGCCGTGTTTGTCTACACAATAGTGCATGTTTTTGTGGTTGACGAGAGTTGTCAGAGTTCAGTTAATTGATACTGTGATTGTGCATAGTGAATAACTAATGTCTGATAGTCAGGAAAGCACATTTCAGTTCATAGAAGACTACCGTAAACATGAACTCCTGTGGAACACTAGCTTAAAAGAATACAAAGCAGACAACTTCGAAGGGATGCCATCATTGAACTAGGACAAAAGTATGGACTAAATGAAAAAGCTGTGAAAAATAAGATCAAAAGCTTACGTTGGTTTTTTAGCAAGGAGCATGATAAAGTCCGTAGTGCAAAAAGTGGCATGTCAGCGAATGCAAAGGAAGTGCCGTCATGGTTTGCATACAAAGTACTGTTGTTTTTGAAAGACACGGCCGTACCATTTCAGACTGTGGACAGCATTGATGACAGCATCAACAATGATGACAACAATGAGATGAATGTAAGTATAATGTAATGTATTTGTGTTGTGATACATGATATTATATTTGTGATTGCTGAAAAATATGTATCTGCACAAATATACATTGTTACATTGCATCTACCGCATGATGTGAGAATGTTTGTAAGTTAAGGACTCTGTCTACTGAGCTTGCAGCCACAGAGTGTAATAGGGGACTCAAAGTTGCAATTAATTATTTCTAAATGTATCATATTTAAAGATAACTATCAAACAAAAAGTATCCCACTTGTACGGTCCTGTCTGTAAACACATTGCCGTACAATAGATATTTAAATTCTCAATAATCATACTTCATTTGAAAATGTAACTTACCGATTGGTATTTCACAAAACTAAACGAGCAACATAGTGAATCATTGTTATAGGAAATGTTACAAATAATTCGCTTCGGGGATGATAAAAGTTATCGTCAGTAACTGTACATCCAGAATTTATCTACTGTAGCTAAGTATGATTACTAATTTAAATACAGAAAGCGGTTATCAGAGCCCTTAATATTAAATTCTGATATATCATAACCTTCTAGTTTCATTTCTGTTCTTTGTTGAAAGAAAGTTTATACGTATATCACTATGGATGAAAACATGAATCCAAGACAATCTGCTGAAACATTACACATCATGACTGGAAACGACACAATTACTTTGCAACGATTACAAATACTGGTGTTGCCAAGGAACAGACCCCAATCTTGACATAAAGTATTCGCGAAATTTGTTCCTGATGTCGTGAGCCCTCGCAGAAGGCTTGTGTGCCCTAGCCTGCAGGGGCAAAATACCGGCATCAGACGCCACTGTTTGCCTCCACAAACCATCAACAACATTGCCGGTACTAGCATCCTCACTATCCAGGGATCCGAATGGCACATACAACGTCCGGGAAGACTTCTGTTTTCGCAGCAAATTATGCAGATACACACAGCAAAGTACAAAGTCTGCAACATTTTAAATAATTTTCATTTCTATTTGTTTCCTAAAAATTCTGAAAACTGATGGTAGCAAACCGAAAGCATTCTCAACAGTCGGTACGACGTGCCCTAGACAGTCGGTAATTAATTTTCGAATTCCGAATGCTTGAACACGCCATCGTCTGAAATTTTCCCTTGGCATCCTACATTACAATATATAAAGTTGTAGTCTGCATCCACAACTCCTAAAAGTACTATACTATAAAATCCTTTGTAGTTGTAGTAGTTGGTTGCACTAACTTCTGGACACTGTATCACAACGTGCTTTCCGTCAACAGCACCACAGCAGTTAGGATGGTTCCATTTTGCTTCAAAGGTACTCGCAATTTCATTCCACTTTTCTTCACTTGATGGCATCTGAAATAAATTTATACTATTTATGCTATAAACGTACACATAGTGCATATCTGTTAGTAATACTAGTTAAAACTATACGCAGTAGAAAATTTCCGCATTAATGTGTTCTACGGGTTCTCCATCGTATGTATAAAGCTGCGTGTGCTAAATCATGATGAAGCAGTTTATGGTTTCGGCAACAGCAGTGGTAGCAATGTGTTTGTGCCTGAGTAATATGTTCATAAATGTATTGAATGCATCCCAGTATTCTTATATTTTGTATCTTTACTTCCTTTTCATATATAGTGTATTGTATTTAACATCGTTACATCAAACATCGTTACGTCAAAATCCTGTCGCGACATTCGCGTAAAGTTACTAAACAGCACTTCTCCGTCCCATTGAAGCTCTCGCAACATGTTATTTTGTCTGCTTTTAAAGAACTCTTTTTGCCATAGTCTTATTCTTCTTAAACGAGACACAAACTGCAGCAACCACCGCACTATCGATGGACATTATTTCAACTGCGCACCTTGCATCCAGCGCAGCGTGTAGACAGGAGCGAGCATTGCGTCTTTACGCATGTGCGTCTTGCATTTTCATCGTGCAATATTGCATGCGCTAGAGGCAATAGCGCACAGCGCAAGTTGAATGAAAAATCGTATTGTCTGGATGTGGCTAATGACCTCTCGCCCTAACGTCACAACGGCCATTTTGGCGACCTTAACCTCCAAAAGTTCCAAAATAATTCCTCAAAAATGACTCGAAATTCCTCGAAATTTCTACGAATTGTCCTATTTCAAGGGAAAAATTCCCGTTTCGAGGGAAAATTTTCCAATTTAGTTCACAAAAATGCCATGAAGCAAGTCTTCTTAAGCCTCTGATACCACATATGGAAATTATATTCATCCATCATCTTCAAAAATTCCAAATTTTGTTACGTCCACCATCTTGAATATTTAATTTATCATCAGATTTAAATAAAAAATAAAATAGATAAAATTATTGAATTAAAAATTCACAAATTTTTAATTATAAAAAGCATTTACGTCCGGTTCGAATCCCATCGAGACAAAAAATAAAGATGGCGACAAATTCTTCCTACACGGAACCCACCGTTAAACTAATCTCCCACCACCAACATTGAATTATATATTACGTAAGTTGGTATAAAGTCATGGCGGTCATCTTGTATGTTTTTCTGCTGGCGCCGTCATATTGTTTTCAGAAATCGATATCGCTAGTATGCACAATTTCAGAGAGTGCGCGCCACAGTCATGTTAGTTAATTTATTCCCACTAGAGTGCAGTATTAATTAATTTCCTGGGTGTCCGCCATCTTGAATAATGGTCGCAATCTTGTCAATCTGTAATTTTAAAGCTAGAGAGTCGGGAAAAAAATTGAAACTAAAGAAATAATTTAATAAATACGATATTAATAAGAAATCACGCGACCACCTTGAAATCGGATTGATATAGTGGATATTCGTTTTTTTAAACCTATAAAGTCGGCTAAAATCCCAAAATTCACCAAAAAATTACATTTTTAAAGTAAAGTTTCAAGCATAAGCCTATTCGGCTGTTTCTGTTGCCTATGATCTGTCATATTCGGTAATATTCGTCTTTTCATCCGCAATCCTACCCGTTGGTTTGCTAGTATTGATTGCGAAATTTATTACTGTCGCCGGACACCATATTTCATCATTTTCTCGATATTTGCTACATATAATGTAAAAATAGCATAATTTTAGTCCTTATGACACTTCCTCAAAATATTTAAAACTCCACTCCTCACCACTCTACTTCACACTACCAGGGGGCCGAAGTCGTTCCTTATATAGTTCTTAATAGAATACTGTAAAGCAAAAAATATCCTGTAAAACATATTTGTTCTATGTTGTCATGTCTCGTTCAAGCAGTAACTATAATCATCCAGACTGCAGCCAGTCATGTCCAGTAGGCGGTCAGGTATATCTACTTGGTTATGTCGGAGATGTTAGACAGACTTACTCATCCAACGGTTGGTCATGCTATCTCGTCCAGGCAACAGCGATCCATGTCTAGTAGGGGATAAAGCACACACATCCAGTTAGTTGGGCATGTTAAAACACATAGTTTAGGTAAGTGACGCATAGTCGTTCAGCCAGGCACACACAGACTATCGGTTCGTTAGGCTAACACGCTCCAACGGGATACAGGGCTGCTTGGTTCAAAAGGCAACTTGGTTATGGGGATACGTTTCTACTAAGCTACAAGACTACGAGGCATCGAGAATTCGACGTTATTGGCATAAAGAGGATACTTCTGAAAATCAAAGAAAAAAATTAAATTACATTAATACCACAAAAATATATAAAGACCTGCTAGCTTCTAACATATAAAAATGAATAAAATTTTAAAATCACATAAATTCAACAAAAACTAATAAACAAAAAAAAATTACAAAAATTCTTGCTTGTGGTAGAACTCTATTCTTGCTGAACTAAGGAGAAGTTCGCAAGCTGGTAGAAATTGTGTAATTTTTATTTTCTGTTTATTAGTTTATGTGGAATTTATGTGATGTTTAAAAAATTTTCTTGATTTTTATATATCTACTTATTAGAAGCTATCAGAACTTTTTTATTTTTGTGTAAAATTTATGTAAATTGTTTTCTTTTTACCTTGATTTTCAGAAGTATCCACTTGATGCCAATAACTTCAAAGTCTCGATGATTCGTAGTCTTGTAGCTTTGTAGCCAAGTATCCATGTAACCAAGTTGCCGTTTAAACCAAGTAGCCCTGTATCCCGTTGGAGCGTGTTAACCTAACGAACAGACAGGCTGTGTGTACCTGGCTGACCGACTATGCGTTACTTACCATCAACTATGTTTGATATCCTGACCAACTAACTGGACGTGTGTGCTTTATCACCTACTGGACATGGCTGGCTGTTGCCTGGACGAGATAGCATGACCAACCGTTGGATAAGCAAGGCTGTCCAACAACTCTGACATAACCAAGTAGATATGCCTGACCGCCTACTGGACATGACTGGCTGCATTCTGAACGATCCTAGTCACTGCTTGGACGAGATGTGTGTCCTTTTTTGTTCTATGCATGGCTACCGACTGAATGTGTTAGCTTGACGAACCAACAAGCTGTGTGTGCCTGGCGTTAATTACCATCAACTATGTGTGTTAGCCTGGCCAACTGACTGGACGTGTGTGCTTGACCACCTACTGGATATGACAGGCCGCTGTCTGGAGTATCGTAGTTTCGTAATCCTTAGTCTCGTAGTTACGTATTTTCGTTAACCTTAGTCTCGTAGTGGCGTAGCTTGGTAGCCAAGTATTCATGTAGCCAAGTAGCTTCGTAGCAGAGTATGCAAGTAATCAAGTAGCTGTGACATATTGTTTTTGACTGAAAGGTATTCATCTGCTATAGCATCCTACATAACCTCAATGTGTGGCATTGGAAGTTACCCAAGGACACTATAACACATGAAAGTTTCAGATATGTCGGATCGTTTACATTTGCTGTACTATGTTATTATGTATTAACCAAAGGATTAGTATAAATTACTATAGAGACATGAGAATATGTTGCCCTTTATAACCAAACATAATATGTTAAAAGGAATTAAAACTTATTGGAATAAACCACTGGGAACAAATAACACAAATATCAGATTGGTGCTGGTTGTAATTATAGGCCTTTGTAAAAACAACAATGAAAAACAAACATCAATAAAACAATTAACATATTAAAAACATATTACTGAGTATTATATATTAAGTAACGAGCTCGTGAACAACTAGGTACGTACCAAGTATTTATATTTGATTTAAGTAAAAACAGGTTAAGTTTATCAACAAATATTATTAAAAAAAATAATTCATCAAACAAATATTAAATTATTGAAGTCTTCTTATAATTATTTCTTCATAATGAAAATTAATTGCCGGAAATGTTCCAAAGTGTAGAAATCAATATTATTTCGTTGATTCAAGTTCAATAGTAGAAACTTGCATGATGATCACGTAGAAGTTTAAAACAGTTACATAACCTTAATATAATAAAAATGATAATAATGAAATTTCTGGCCTTTGTTTTGAAGAGGTTAATTCCCAAAAATGAATTTAGGTTCCTGGAACACCAAAGCCAGGATGAGGCCCATGACTCGAACCGCTATGGAATGAAACCACAAAAATATTAACCTCCAAACATAAAAAATAATTATCATGGGATACACTTTTCCCACAGACGAAACATTTACTCACCCAAAACGGCGGTAACAGATAAGTTATTACATTTGGTGGTGGTTTTTACATCCGCACCAAAAAATTACATGCCAAATGGCCGAAAAGAAATTGAAAAAGGGCAAGGTAAGTCTTTTTCGTTAGACACGACAGAAATCATAGAGTTTACAATAAGTAGAATTATACAAACAAAACAAAATATTCATAGAACCAGTATTGTAGTAGTGTTTCCCTTACACATTTGATTATAATAGAAACAAACACATTTAAGACATTATTAATTAAATAGCTACACAAAACCTTAACATTAAGATAATGAAATATGTGAAGATAAATAAATATCAAATACAATCTTTGCATAAATATATTAAAATTTATTTAACATGAAAATTAAAAAAAAAAAGGAATGTGAATAAATTAATTACCTACTCATAAAATCACGAGTGCCATACCTAGAAACGGCACATAGCATTGTGTCTTTGTTGCCAAGTATTCAGTTGGAGCCTTGTAGAATCGAAGTATTGCAACTTCGAAGTCCTATAGTCTCTTTGGTTCTTGATCATGAAATCTCGTAGTCGTGTAGTTTCCCGATTTAATTTTTTCGTAATCACGTAGTTTAGCGATCCTGATGTCTTGTCGTGTAGTTTCGCGACTATACGCCTCAAAATCACATAGTTATATGAACCTATGTCTCTTAGTGTCGCGAAGTTATGTTATCCTATGTTTTGTAGCCGCAAAGCTTCGTGAACCTAAGTCTTGTAGTCGCGTAAGATCGTGAACCTAAGTCTCGTAGTCGCTTAGCTTCGTTATCCTAAGTCTCATAATCACGTAGCTAGGTAGCCAAGTAACCATGTTGCCAAGAAATTTCGTAGCCATGTATACACCTAATCATGTAGTCTTGTGTCCCTGTAGACATGGCTCCAGTCGGAGCCTTGCAGACTCATAGTCTTGCAGCGTCGAAGTTTCGTGGCCATATAGTTTCTAAATTTCGTAGCCATGTAGCAGCGAGATCCTATACATCTCATAGTCGCGTAGCTTCGTGATCGTAGATCTCGTTGTCACGGCGTTACGAGGAAATAAGCCTCGAAGTCGCGTATCTTCGTGGCTCTGTCTCGAAGTTGCATAATTTGGTAGTCAAATTATGTCGTAGCAGTTAGAGCACTTGGGCAGTTGGAGTACTTGGGCAGTTAGACCTATTCAAGCTATTGGAGATTTTGAAGCTGCGTGTCCTTTGTGTGTCCTTTATGTGTACTTTGTGTGTACCTGTGCGTCCTTTGAGTGTACTTTGAGTGTTCCTGAGCATCCGTTGAGGGCACTTTGGGTGTTCCTGAGCATACTTTGAGTGTTCTCTGAATGTCCGTAAAGTGTGCTTGCAGTATACCTGAGCGTCCGTTGAGTGTGCTTGGAGTGTATCTGAGCATCTTTTAAGCATACTTTGAGCGTTCCTGAGCACTCATTGAGTGTGCTTGGAGTGAACGTAAACGTCCTTTCAGCGTACTTTGAGTGTTCCTGAGCGCCCATTGAAGGTGCTTGGAGTGTACCTGTGCATCCCTTACGCGTACTTTGAGTAGGTACTCCTGAACATCCATTGAGTGTCCTCTGACCGTACCTTGAGTGTACCTGAGCGTCCTTTGAGTGTACCTGAGCGTCCTTTGAGTGTGCTCTGAGTGCACTTTGAACATCCATTGAGAGTGCTAGGAGTGTATCTGAACGTCCATTGATCATCCTTGGGGACCTTGAGGTGTTCCTGAGCGTTCATTGAGTGTGCTCTGAGCATACTTTAAGTGAACTGAGCGTCCTTTAGTGTGCTTGGAGTAAAAATTCAGCGTCCATTGAGTGTGCTAGTAGTGTACATGAGCGTCCTTTTAGCGTGATTTGAGTGCACCTGAGCGTCCTTTGAGTGTTCCTGAGCGTCGGTTTAGTGTACTTTGAGTGTACAAGAGCATTATATGTACGTAATTTAAGTGTTCCTGAGCATACTTTGAGTATTCCTGAAGGGCCATTAGAGTGTACCTGAACATCCTTTCAGTGTACTTTGAGTGTTCTTGAGCGTCCGTTGAGTGTGCTTGGAATGTACCTGAGCGTCCTTTGAGCGTAATTGAGTGTTCCTGAGCAACCGTTGAGCGCACTTTGAGTGTACTTGAGCGTCCTTTGAGTGTACTTTGAGTGTTCCTGAACGTCAGTTGAGTTTGCTCTGAGTGTACTTTGAGTGTACCTGAGCGTCCTTTGAGTGTACTTTGAGTGTTCCTGAGCATCCGTTGAGTTTGCCTGGAGTGTACCTGAGCGTTCTTTGTGCTGCCTGTGCTGCAGTTTATTCTACCTGTGCTGCCTTTTGTGCTGCCTGTGCTATCTTTTATACTGTCTGTTCTGCATGTGCTGGCTTTTATACTACCTGTGCTACCTTTTGCATGTACTGTGTGTACTGTGTGCAATTTGAGTGTACTGTGTGTCATTTGTATGTACTGTTTGTTCTATGTTAACAGTTTGTCCTGTGTGTTCTGTGTGTTTGTGTGGACTATTTGTAGTGAGCTGTCTGTGTGTAATGTGTGTTGTTGTGTGTACTGTGTGTCTGTTTTGTAATTGTGGTGTTTTATTTTTTCGAACCTGTCTTTTTTTTTTTATTAAAATATAAGAATTATTTGATTAATTTTGGGCCTTTTCCCGAATTTCTAGCTTAATATTTACAAATTTTCCAATATGATGTACGAAAATCAGATGCCGGATTGATTTTATGCTAGTATTTTATTTATTTAAATATTTTTGTAATTTTAAAATTTTTGCCGGCTCTCTAGCACTAAAATTAAGGATTTTCAAGTATTTGACCAAGTAACAAGGTGGCGGCCAAGTTACAAAATGGTGGACGTCCAGGCAATTAATTAATACTGTACTCTAGCGGGGAAAAAAATAAAATAACCTGAATTCATCCAAGAAGGCGTCCTCTAGCCGAAAAATTGCAAGATGGCTACCATGATATCATACCGGCTAACGTAATATATACGTTAGCATTAGTGGTGGGAGGTCAGTATGCTGGAAGCCTCCGTGGAGGAAGTTCCTGTCGCCATCTTTACTTTACCTCACCGGGTTCGAACCGAGGACTTTTTGTCGTAGGTCCGTTATTTATTTAAGTATATTTTTAATAAAATTTTCTTAATAAATATTCTTAAATTAAATAATTTTTAATAAATTTTCTTACATTAAATAATAAGTATTAATTTTTTGATAAAAAAAACCAAGTTGGTGGAGGGCGTTACGAAAAGTGCAACGGACGTGACGTCATACCTCAAGATAGCGGCTACATTTTAATTAAATATCAGTTTCAATAATTTTAATTTTTTTCATAAAAATCGGATGGTAAATAAAAGTATCCATGATGGCGGGCGTAATGAAAAGTGCAACATTTCTAAATGGCGGGTGAAGTCAAATTCATATTTGGTAACAGAGTATTGGGAGGCTAGCTTCATGGATAAGCCTCTTCCTGGATTTTGGTGGCTTCTGATATTTTCGTGGACTAAAACGGGAAATTTTCTCTCGAAACGGAATTTTTCCCTCGATAATGGACAATTTTAGAAATTTTGCTGAATTTTTGAGGAATTATGAGGTAATTTGACACCAAAAATGACCGCATTGACGTCAAAATCCAAGATGGCGGACATTGGCTCCGGCTCTACACTCAGACTCCAGTTCCCGGACCGGCCAAGCTATCCTACTTATATCTCCTAGCAACCAGTTCTTTTTTGTAAAAAATATATATTTACTCCCGCTGACGAAATATAAACAAACATAAATAAAAAAATATTGAAGTAATTGTTGTAATTCAAAACTGTAAATTTTCATCTGGTATTCGTTTCAGAAACTAACATGGATTCTGGTTCGAAGCCTGCAGCTGCATCGAAAGGACACCGCTGTAGATCCTGCAGCAAGAAGTTTACCATGAGAAAAAATGCTGAAAATTATGAGAATAGCGAGTGTATTTTTGGTCCTTACAAAAAAAACCGTTTAGTTGCAGTCAGTGTCAGAAATCCTTCGTCAGAGTTATTTCTTGGATAAACCTCGTAAGATTTGTATTACTCAGCCGACTAGCGATTTAGTGGATACAACACCGAGGAAGATGAATGATTGCGAGTAATGTGAAAATACCCATGTTAGCACTAAAATCTCACATCTCTCATATGATTTAAAATTGAAAACTTAGATGAAAGTAACATTCTCATGGGAAATGAAAAGATGATTACCTACTCCAAATTCAAGTTCGTCTTCACGAAATAATGAAGAACAGAGAACGAGATGAAGTTGGCCAGATCGAAGACTGTAATGAAGCATCTGAGGCTGACGTGATAGAGTACTGTGACATCACTGAGGCTGACATGATCGAAAATAAAATAATTATTTAACTTAATCTAATTTTTTTTCACTTCCCGAATCTGCTTCCTTGTGTTTACGTGCTTCCACGTGCTTCCATGTGCTTCCTGTGCTTCCTTGTGCTGCCTAATGTGCTTTATTGTGCTGCCAAATGTGCTGCTAGTGCTGCCTGATGTGCTGTCGGTGCTGCATGATGTGCTGCCGGTGCTGTCAGTGCTGCAAAATGTGCTGTCAGTGCTGCCTGATGTGCTGTCAGTGCTGCCAAAATGTGCTGTCGGTGCTGTCAAAATGTGCTGTCAGTACTGCCTGATGTGCTGCCTGTGCTGCCTGATGTGCCGTCAGTGCTGCCAAACTGTGTTGTCGGTGCTGCATGATGTGCTGCTAGTGCTGCATGATGTGCTGCCAGTGCTGCCAAAATGTGCTGTCAGTGCTGCCTGATGTGCTGTCAGTGCTGCCAAAATGTGCTGTCGGTGCTGTCAAAATGTGCTGTCAGTAGGTACTGCCTGATGTGCTGCCTGTGCTGCCTGATGTGCCGTCAGTGCTGCCAAACTGTGTTGTCGGTGCTGCATGATGTGCTGCTAGTGCTGCATGATGTGCTGCTAGTGCTGCATGATGTGCTGCCAGTGCTGCCAAAATGTGCTGTCAGTGCTGCCTGATGTGCTCTCGGTGCTGCATGATGTGCTGCCAGTGCTGCCTGATGTGCCGTCAGTGCTGCCAAACTGTGTTGTCGGTGCTGCATGATGTGCTGCTAGTGCTGCATGATGTGCTGCCAGTGCTGCCAAAATGTGCTGTCAGTGCTGCCTGATGTGCTGTCGGTGCTGCATGATGTGCTGCCAGTGCTGCCAAAATGTGCTGTCAGTGCTGCCTGATGTGCTGTCGGTGCTGCCAAAATGTGCTGTCAGTGCTGCCTGATGTGCTGTCAGTGCTGCCTGATGTGCTGCCAGTGCTGCCAAATGTGCTGTCGGTGCTGCAAAATGTGCTGTCAGTGCTGCCTGATGTGCTGTCGGTGCTGTCAAATGTGCTGTCAGTGCTGCATGATGTACTGCCGGTGTTGCCGGTGCTGCAAAATGTGCTGTCAGTGCTGCCTGATGTGCTGTCAGTGCTGCCTGATGTGCTGCCAGTGCTGCCAAATGTGCTGTCGGTGCTGTCAAATGTGCTGCTAGTGCTGCCTGATGTGCTGCCAAATGTGCTGCCTGATGTGCTGCTAAATGTACTGCCGGTGCTGCCTTATGCTGCCTAGTGTGCTTCCTGTGCTTCTGGATCTTTTATTATGTGGTCGGTTGACTGTTAGTTATTATCAGTTGGTTTATGGCTTGGCGTGTACATTAGTTCTTTACGCCTACATGAATCGATTTTTTTTTATAAATAAGAATTGCCTACATCGTGGTTGTATCGGCTTATTGTCGGTTGGTAGACGATGTACTTTGGCTGGTTTCAAGATTTTTAACATGGTTTATTAAAAAAAAGTATTTTTGCGTGGTCAAGGAATCATCGGAGACGTTCTTGTCGGTCAGTAAATAAAAGAGCGAATTTTTTGACGAATTTTGGAATTTTTCCCGAATTTATAGCTTAAAAATTACGGTTTTACCGGATAGCAACAGTTTAACAAGATGGCGGACGGTAACGAGATGGTGGATGGTATGTGACTAATTAAATAAACTGCATTCTAGTGGTAAGATATTAAACTAACAAGGTGACGGTCTCCAGGAGGCGAAAACAAATGACTGCTGTAAAAAATATGGCCTCCTCCAGAGAAACATTTAAAAAAACCAAGATAGCAGCGATGACGTCATGTCGGATGACGTAATATATGCCTTGATCCAAGTGGTGGGAGGTCAGTCAGCCGGTGGCTTCCGTGGAGGAAGGATCTATCGCTTTTTTTTATTTTGGTCTCGTCGGGTTCGAACCCAAGACTACAAGACGCCAGTATGATTTTTTATTAAAATTTAATTATAAATTTTTATAAATTGTTAAATTTTATTACTTAATGTTTTTATAATTTTTAAAATTTATTTCATTAAAATCGTATAATAAAAACATACAATATGGTGGTCGTAACGAAATGTGCAGCGCTATGGAGTGGGCCGTTCGATGTCAAGATGGCGGCCCTATTTGATTAAATTTATTCAATTATTTTTTAATTTTAAATTTTTTCCGCGATTTTTCTAAGTTAAAAATTACGTAATTCCAAGATGGCGGCCGAAATTCAATATGTCGGAACGATTTTTTATTAAAAAATTATTAATTGATTTTTTTATAATTTTTAAGACTTTTTCCGTAGAAATCCAATAAAAATTACAGATTTTCGAATTTTTGGGCGTAACGAAAAGTGCAACGGTAAATATCGAGGTCAAGGTCTAATTCCTGAAAGTGGCTTACGAGTGGCATGTCTTCAGGACTCTTAAGCCGCTTTTAGGAAGAGTCGAAATTGTGAATTTTTTAAAATTAAATCGGGAAATTTTCTCTTGAAAACGGGAAATTTTCTAAAAAAAAAAAAAAAAAAAAAAAAAAAACGCGAATTTTTTCCTCTAAACGGGACATTTTGAGGAATTTTGAGGCTTTTTGAGGCTCTTTTGCGGAAATTTGACACCAAAATGATGTCAGAGCGGTCGGTCGGTGACCCCATCCTCAATCCTCGCCTCCACTTCTGCGCTCGGAGCCCCATTTATATACTACTCATTTATTTTATTAAATTTGGTTTGTTTTAATATGTTACCTTGTTCTCCCCCCTCCCCCAATCGAAATGGTCATATGTTATCAAAATATTTTGTTGTCTGTGATTCTTTACGTGTACACAAAATTTCAATACATTCTGACGGCAAAAATTAGATAACATTTGAATGGAAAGATTTTATTACGTTGTCCACACATACATAAATATTCCTATATAATTCATATGAAACTAATAAACTACCATCTAAATAAAAATATATACACTTTTCTTAAATTTTTGAATTTTAAGGGCATTACGCCATAACATGGATTCAGTTTTAGGTATTTTATAATAGCAATTTAATTTATATATCTTGAATTATAATTGGGAAAAAAGATGAACCCCAGCCACATGTTCAACCATAACAGCACGACCTCAGAAACACTCTAAATCGGAAAGAATATATTTTTAAAATGTTCACAATATAGAGGCGTTACACTCCCTTCATTACCTGAGCAGATTTTTCACCTAAACCTTACCATTTGGATCAAAACATACAAAATATAAAAGTCACTATGTTTTAAAATGTTCAGAACTTTGTGTCTTTAACCCCACATCACAGTCGACCCTGGGGAAAATTCTCACCATGCTCCGGTCCTCTAGAATAGAAAAAAAAACTGGTAGATATGGTTGTCTGTAAAGTTGTTTTACGGACGATAATTTTAATTCATAACGTCGTAAGAAAACATTGATGAAGAAGAACAAATATATGAGATTACTAGATAATGCCTGGCATGCGTTGCAATGCCTCAATCAATTTTTTAAATGTATACTAAGCATCTCTCTTTATCTCTCTAATTCTCTATCTCTCTATGTATATCTCTATAACTCTATCTTTCTATTTATATCTCTATCTCTATATATCTTTCTACATATATATCTCTATATATCTTTCTAGCGGACCCGACAGACATTGTCCTGCCCAAATGTACATATGGCGGTAAATATTTCTACGCTGGACATTTTGTATCTTCTTATTATACATACCCCTCCTCTTGGGCACGCCACTGCCGCTACCAAAAACCTTTCCCATGTTTACGCAGAAGGCAACAACAATGCAAAAGCCCGTTGCCATGGAGGCTAATTATCAACAATGCTTAGTTTTTTTGCTTTTAAAGCGTGTTTTTTTAGTTTTTTCTTAACTCAGAATCGAGATAAAATATACAATTGTGAATCTAAACCATCCTCGAATCCCCGTGAACTCACACAAAAAATTTCATCAAAATCGGTCCAGCCGTCTAGGAGGAGTTCAGTGACATACACACGCACCCAAGAAATATATATATATAAAGATATCGCTAATCAAATGCTTAAAATGCAAGAGTTAATTACTTTTTTTCCGCAATTGTTGTTGTAATAAACAATGGTCACTACATAAACTTTTCACTTCACTTTATAAACAGTTGACAAAACAGTTGGCATGTAAGTTGTACGCTGCCACTGTCTCTCTTCTACTCGGAAGCATCTGCCGATGGAGTGGAAGAGAGATTGATGCGTCACAAGCCGCGCTCTCACTTGCACTCTCAGCTCAGGTGGAATGCGACACTTTTTCGTGCGTGAAGCCGGCTTTCATAGATTTATAAGATGTTATCACGTCACAAACGGTTTATTACCTGTAACTTCAAAATTGTGTTTTTTTTCTTTCCCATAAACTCAACCCCTACTTCTTATTTCTAAGGTCTTAAGTCATTTAAATATTGAATTGTCAACGGTAGCTACTTAAAACTTGTGACAATTTTAATTTCTGTCAGAGACATACAGTTAGCGAAATTCGTGGTGGATTATTCCATTACATTGATACATACAGGTAAAGCCAATAAAAGTGTGTTAATAAGAATACATTTACAAAAATTTTTATATTTAGAGGTATTTAAACACCCCCCCCCTTCCCCCCTCTAGATGAAGAAAACTAATCACCGTGCACATTTTCCACCATAACCTCAACTCGGAAATAGCCTAGGGGGTGGTAAGAAGGGTGGTCAGCAGTTCAAACTACAATCCACCGATTTTCACCATGATAATCATTGCAGTGTGAGATGGTGCGTTGTCTCAGTGAAAAAAAAAAATAAAAAAAAAATTGCAGCAAATATTGTTTTTTTCTGTAATTTCCGCCTTCAGCTTAACAAGTTATTTTGTGCAGTATGCTCCTGTCACGGTTTATATTTTTCCAATATAATCTATTAAATAGCTTTATGAGTAACCTAGAAAGTATTCACAGTCACTTTCCCACCCAAAAGAACAGCATTTGCCTTTTTTGGAGCTGATTCCCATTTGCAATCAACTATTTGGTGTTAATCTAGTTTGACCCCTCTACCGTAAAAAAATAAATCCGAAACTTTTTTATTTAGTGCTACAAACATTCCTCTATTTATAGTAAAAGGCGTACATAAGAAATTCCAACCAGTTTAGAAAAATTACCGTTTATATGAAAGTTTACAGTAGCTACATTTTAGCCAATGAAATTTCGCAATGTAATCCGAAATCTGTTGGCAGTGTTGGTAAATAACTATACTAGCTTCAAAATGATTATCCGACGACATATGACCAGCAATTTGCGAACACAGTTTTTAAAAAATCTAAATTAATTTGAGTTATGTAAATTTTTAGTTTAACATTCTACCGACGAAATATTTTTTTTTAAATTTGTATATACATAAAATGCTAGTGACTTTTTATAACTAATAGCAGTGATATATTTTTTTAAACGCAGGATATACATACAACTGATCATTGTGATGTCTCGACAATTTCTTGTTACAATATAATTGATAAATACGCAGTTCTTTAGTCCTGCCAAAATTTCATCCTACTCTGCTCTCATTGGCAGTTGCGCCATATTTTCATTTCCCTCCTACGCACCCGACTTGTTTCCTATGCACACGACAGCCCAATGCGCTATTGTGAATCTGCAGGTTGTCAAACATGGCGATCGTGCACACAACCACTGTGACGGTTACTGATATATTTTTTTTCAATTGTGCATCCAGCTTTACTGTAACATTTTAAGGAAAAAAACTACGAAACAATCAATTTTACGAATCTTGTGTTCTCATATACTTTTGATATCTTTTATTTTAGCATTTCATTTCTATAAACTGTTGGTGTAAGGACGTCAATAAGAAACCAACAGTTTCTTTGAAATTTATCATATTTAACTGCAGTTTATGTTGTCACATCTGTTACAGTAATCAGAATTAACAATTTAGTTTGTCTACGAGAAATTATGGATGACGGTTAATGATAAAATCTGAGTTACTTTCGGAATAAATTTCTTTATTATAATTTTACTTAGCTATCAAAATCCTACTTATGCGATTTATTTTCGTGAGTATAGGATGGGGTAAGCTGTAATATTTGTTTTTTCGCACGAAAAATGTAAGTACGAGTGCGTTTTATTTTTATAGCCTTTTCCACCAGTTCGACCATATTTTAACAATGGAATGAAGTGAACACGTGACGCAGTCAAGGAAAAATATTCGAGGCTCATCTATAAACACAATTTATAAATCAATAATAGCAAAATGCAACTGTTCGTAAGACACACATTTCAAAGAAAACATGTTCAGGTTTACACACTGTAAAGTTGCCAACAAATAGATAACATTATTACTGAATGTGCCACTTTGAAAATGACTGGCAAATTAAATATGTTTATTTTCGTTTATGGATCAGATTAAAATTTGATGTAAAGATAACATTATTAATATTTGTGAAAATCTGAGAGTTTCCTCATGTCTAAACATAAATAAAAGTCACTGGGCCCATTGAATGTAGAGTTTGCCATTTGGCGGAAGTATGTTAAAGTTATAGTTTAAGCAGAGCTTCAAAAATATGCTCAGCTGTTATGCAGAGAGATAAATTCGTAATATCTTTACTGAGGGATTAAATGAGCCAAAGTCACGGTTAGACAACCGTAAAGACGTGTATAAATATTGCTTTTTCAATGATACCGTTTGTCAATCAACCTCTATATGCGCGCCACATGGCAAGCAGGAACTCATGATAAACTTCTTCCAAATGAGGGATTTTTCCCCCTGACTCAACTAAACTTTGGACTTAGACTCTTATAACGGTAGTTGAATTCCCATAAATTTTTTTGAGCTACGATGTAAGGATTCTATATAAAACAAGTCTAAATGTTAAGGTATTGTATGCAATTGAACACATTCGGCAAATTTATAACGTCGCAGCATTTCCGTAACAAAACTAAAAAATATATATATTTTTTAACAGACATCATATATCTACCTTGAAAAGAGTACCTCGAAATGCGTACCGTTTATTTGTTACGTGTTAGTCTGTGCGATGACGCGGCCGTCCCTACTTTGTGCTTTATTTGTTGATAGCGTAGCCGAAACTGTTTTCCACGAGAGATTGGCCCGATCATCTGTGCTTTTAACAATTACGACAATTTATTTAGTGTTTTTGTAGCGTAACCGAAGCTGTTTTAACGTGATTATGTACTTCAGCCTGTTGTTTCCACCCTAATGGTTACTTGATACTAGCTGCCACTTGATATTGTGGTTCTCCAGAGTGCTTAGGAATACAGGGTAGCCGAGTCTCTTTTCTAAACGACAGGGATGTTTAATGTCAGAACTTTACCGCCGGGGCCAAGACTATATTTCAACCTAACTGTTTTTTTTTTTTTACCTAAATTAGGCAAAATTAACGGTAATTTCTCAAAAACTAGAATGAATTTTAAAACGCTCTTTCCATGATAAATAAAGGGACGCATGAAGTGTTCAAAGGACAAAATTAAGAATTTTATTACATTTGTTTAAAGTAGTGAGGTTAGATTTTTTGCCAAAAATCGCAAAATATTTGCCTTTTGGTGATTTGGCTCTACGGAACAGATAAATCATCAGGTAAGTATAAACAAATTATACATATTTCAAACAAAAAATTCTCACGCTGCAGAAAAAAAACTTTATAGTTCAAATTTAGCAAACTTTTAAATTTATAATAGACCTATGAGGAAAATTACATAAAAAAATGTAAGTTTTACGTCAGCGGTCGATGTGAAGTTCAGACAACACTATACAATTATTTATATGATCATATAGTACTATATCAAAATAAATGACACTTATGCGTTAAAATTATTTTTACAGTAACATTTTTGGTCACAAATAAGTACTTATTATTCATTTAAAATTATATTTTTTGTTAAATTTTTTGTTTTATATAGAAAACTGTTTTAAAATGTTGCGAATAGTTTTGTAGTAATTACGTGGTGACCAAAATCATCGTTGTTAATTGGAAAATATTCAAGTTTTTCGCTTGCGAAATTATTCAACAGATTCCAAGAAGTATTTAAGAATATGTGACAAACTTTTCTGTGACATGAATTATTTACATATTTGGTTTTCAAAACACTCAACAGTTGAACCTGAAAAAAAAAAAAACTGTTGTGGATAGAAAAGTTCTGACTTGAAACCTATTTCCTGATTGCCTGTGTCACTTTCGTGCATGAATAATTAAAAATCATCTTATAGTTTGTTAAACTTGAGCTTGAAAGAGTCTGGAACTGAAAGCAGAAGAAAATTTTCTACAACCCTTGAATTTTTGTGTTCTTCGAAAATGAAAGTTGAGTCTGGCGTTGTTGTAATTATAGCACTTTTGGGATAAAAATACATGACAGCTATTAAAGGGACTTGGCTTTTGCGGAATGCTGAAAAAAAAAAAAAAACAAATAATAAATAAAACAAACATTTTTACGTTATAATTCCGTATTGATAATTTTTTATTTACAGTATCCAAATTTTTGAATTCTGGATACCAGCGTTGAACAAAAACGTATAATTTAATGTGTTATTTCGTATATAAATTATTAAAAGTTGAGATTTTAATGTAAAATATATACGGATATTAATATAAATATAATTCATTATATATTTATTATTAAGTTTTATAAATTAGTAAGCCTGTCTGACTATACGCATTTAGAAATATTTTTGTTGTTGTTGTGAATTTATGCTTAAAGTTTATTGTCAATAATTAAAGTCAAAATGAGAATGACCCTCACTCCATTTTTCCTTTCTAGGTAGCGAAACATTATTTAGTTTATATTTAAGATAATCGCTCATTCCTTGCGGATGTGTTGTTAACATCTTTGTTATAGCCTACACGAAGGAACTTGACGATTCTTCCAAACGAGAATTTGTACAGCTACGATTTGCTTTGCTAATAAATTACTCAGAAGAGTGACTTCAACCAGGCACCCACCCCATGGACGTAAGCCGGGTTCACACTAATAAAGACGTAAGCGAGTGCATAGCAGGCCAAGCAACATGACTGTGCACACCACCTGTGCGAAATCGGCTTACAATTTAAATATTACTGTTAATTTCAGCCAATGAATTTCGCGATGTAGCCGACATCTGTTGATACCGTTAGTAAATAACTATGATAACTATCAAATGATTATCCCACGATATCCGACCATTTATTAGAGAACCCATTTTTTTTAAACACATGTATTAATTCTTGTTCTGTAAAATTTTCAGTTTACTACTATACCGACGAAACATTTTTAACTTTTATTTACATTATTTGTAAGCGAATTTTATAACTATTAATAGCAATTTTTCATTTATTATAATAATAAACTACATCTGAGTATTGTAATGTCTCGATTTTACGCTACAATATTTCTGATAATTATAAACAGTTCTCTAATCCCGCCAAAATTTCAATTGCATTCTATTGTACTTTCATTGGCTGTTGCACCATGAGTCCGTAACAGAAATAAAATACAGGATGTCCATCAATATTATCCCAGTTTCAATGGTATATTATAAAAGTTTAGTTTAGAATTTTTACAACAAAACATACATCAAATTGAAAGTAATCTAATCTAGTGTTTCTTACACATGTTCAATATGTGCATCTTTAGCTATACGGCACACGTTCTTCTCAGCACACTTTAGTTAACAAGTCCGAAGCAAAAGCCTCTTCATTTCGGTGTCTCAACTCTGACCAATCTTTAGGTAGTGGTGGAACGTAGACACGATCTTTTATAAAGCTCCGAAGGGAAAAACATCACATGGCGTTATGTCAGGTGAACGTGGAGGCCAGCGAAAAAAGAGCACCGTCGTCTCGACCATTAACGACCAATCCAACGGCCAGGGACTTCGACTTTCAACCCCTCTCGCATGAAGAGATTCCAATTGGGGAGGGCATCCATCCTGTTGCCAAATTAAGTTTACAGGCCCAACCTCTACTAACGGGGGAAAGAGAATACTTTCGCGCTGCAAGCGAGAAAAGACCAAATAAGTATTCGCGCATGCACTTGTATAAAGCTGTTTTTGAGTTACTCTTTAATAGTGACCTTGAACCAACACCCTAGAAAGCTTACGGTTTGATTCTATTAAATTTTGTAACTGGGACATTCTTTTATGGACACGCTATATATATATATATATATATATATATATATATATATATATTTCCTTTCTATGCTCACGACCATCTTGTGTGTGTTGGTAGGTTGGAATAACGTGGCGGCCAATATTGTGCCCACGAACTACTGTTTTATATATATATATAATATTTATATTGTATCAATTCATTTTCTTTGATACATTAGGTTCCAATTCATTTTGTTTCATTTGGTTATATTTCATTTCCATTTGTTTCGTTTCAAATTATTTCGATTGTTTCAATTTGATAATATGTAAAGTTAGGTAACATTTAATTAAATTTCCATTCTTCCTTTTGATTTAAATACATTAAAATTGTAACGATTTGATTAATTGAAATTAGTTTCAATTCAAATCGATTTATTTCGTTACAATTGGTTTCTTTTGTTCCTGTTTAATGTCGTTTAACTTCATTTTATTTTCATTACATTTGGGTACATTTAATTTAATTTATATTGTTTTATATATATTCCCCGGTATCTGTGGTCGCTGATGCGCGGGGGAAAGAACTGCGTGCCGGCCGTCAACGGAATCCCCGGCGGCGGAAAAGGAAACAGCCCGCGCAGCAACAACAAACAACGGCGCTCGTTTCGGACGCCCGCTCACATTCATCTTATCACAGCGTTCGATGTTCGCACGCCTTCAATTAATCGACACGCTCTTTTGCTTGTTCTTCTTTTTTTTAATTTTTTTTCGCACTCAGGTTGGCAAGCGTGTGTGTACAAGCAAAGCGAAGGGAAATCTACCATCGGGTACTGCTACACGTCTGCCCCAGAGGATTGGGAAAGGATACAGATGGCGCATTAGCCTTCAGGCGTGAAGCCTTATTTTTTTAATTTTTTTTTCACATACAAATATAAACAAACGTCCGCCATAAAGATATCAGCTGTTCTAGCATGATTTTATTACCGACTGTATTTGAACTGTTCGGAAGAAAATTTAGATCAAAATATTACTGATATTCGAAAAGGAATTTTATTAAAATACTGAAAATCTTGTAAATATTCACTAAATAATTAATACTATAAAGTTTCCGCACAAGTTAGAAGCTATATTTTTATGGTATAACTAAAATTTCAACCTGAAAAATTTTGAAACACACATTATAAAACTAAGTATATGTTCATCGATCTTTTTTTTTTTTTTTTTTTTGCTTAAACGACTGAAATTAGTCTTTAAATACTTCCTAAGAACTAACCTTAACTTTATCGAGCTGATTCAACATTATTTTTATATTAAGAAAGTAAAAAAAAAAAAATCAAAAACGAGATTTGAACAACGCCACTTGAGGTCACCAAGCGCGCGCTCTACCTCTGTGCTACAAAACAATTGGCTTAAAATCACTGTAAAACATTTTTCTTGTGATTACTTTGCACTATGACAATTTTAGTTCACCAAATATATTCCAGAGTTATTTTACTATCATAAAGTTTATTTTGGCACAACAATAAGTTTGGTATGCCTCCTAATGATTATGGAAATCAATATATAGGTACGGGTTTTTTGTTCTTACGTGTGGGTCCATCATTTTGTAATACATTTTCGTTCATCGACTTCCGTTCCATTTTCACGAAATTTCTCTTACCACATGCCGTATACAAACAGCTGAGATATTTACACATTAAAAATGCGCAGCAAAAATACAACTGTTTTGTAACATTTTTTTTAATATCAGTAGCAAAACTTCAATACACTCTGTTTCAGAAAGTGGTAGCAAGAAAATTTAACACATTGACAGCTAAATATTGTGATTTAATAAACAATGCAAACATAGTGTCATGTAACACCAAGTAGCAGTAATTATTTTCTTAATTCTATTAGAATATCCAGCTGTCAAAGTTGGAACGTTCCTTGCAACTCCTATCAAAACGTCTCACCTTATATTGAACAGAGTGTACCAGCAGCACAATATTTTTTTTTGTAAACCGTGGTTTATAGCTAGAGCTAGAGGTAAGATGATATCTTTGATTAAATACCTAGCAACGTAGACTTAAAGCATATATCGGACTTTCTTTTAAGATTGGTCTATTCTTCATTTAGCATGCCCTGGAAGATCACAGTACAGTATTAAAGAAGAATAATAAATGTTGACTCAATCAATCGCAACCCAGTTCAAAGGACCGAAAGTTCCTGACCTTTGTATGGGCTAATTAGCTCAAAACGTTTGCTTGATTGTGTATAGAATAGTTTACACTAGTCAGGGGCCAAAATAATCCGTAAAATAATCGTGGTTTTTATTTGAATAGTTAAACATATTTCATGCAGCTATTTGGCGACTTTTTTTCTCCTTGACAGGCAGAGAATTAACCTATCATATTGCCAGAAATTAAAAGGCATTAAATTATTTATGTTAAAAAAAATAGTTTCTCAATGTAAAAGTAACTAAATAAACAGGTTTATTCCGAATAAATTCGAAATATAAAATCGGTTTTCGATTCTTTCCAATGTTCGTTTTCGGAACATTTAATACATTATCTGTGGTTTCCCAGTATCTTTATTTCTGCTCCGTGAGCTGCACCTCGTATCTGCGCAATCCGAATCACGCACTCCCGTCACTCGGAAAGACGCGCCGTGGATCCCTGGCTCCGATCAGTGCACCCGAGAAAGTATTTGAAAACATCCCGTTGAGCCGCGAAGGGAAGTCACGTGGTGCCTTCTTCCAGCTGACGTCAGCCCAGCCAGTCGGCAAAGCCCTTTCCTACCGCGTGCCGTATAGGGCATATTGGAGAGACCGAGCTACGAGACGGGGAACTGTCGTTCAGGCGACGTAAAAGGATTTGCAGTCGATTTGTTTTATTTTTTTCTTTCTTTTCGTCTCTGTTGAATTGCATTCCTTTTTTTTTTTTTTTCCGTTTCTTGACGAAGAAACTCTCTCAGCCGAAATTCGGAAAGAAATGAAATCGTTTAACTAGACAAGGTAAGGTGATACTTAAATATGTCGACATAAAAACGTGCGTTTCATATAATATAGGTAATGAGACCGCAACTTCGTATAGAACAAATAGGTTGTATAGATATAGCCTATATATAAATCAATAACTTAAAAATCCACAAATACTCAACTTTAAAATAAAATATAAAATTGTAACATTAATAAATATTTTTTCACAGTCAAAATAGAAGTTGCTTGATAAGAGATGAATATTTAACATTAAAAAAAAAGCGCACGGCCATTCTTTATGTTCGCCAATCAAAATAGTGAAGCTTTGAATAGTTGTCGTTAATGCTGCATGACTATAGTAACATATCTTTAATTTTAAAGTCTGCTTGCGATATATTAAATATGTAACAATATTTTTAAGTAAAATCGTTTATTAACACACACAAAGTATATAAATAGTGAATTAATAACTAAACGCTGTACTGCTTTATGGAAATCAATTTATAGTGTACAATTATCATAAGTAATGTGGAAACATTTGAGGTATTACAATTAAATTATTACTTAGAAATACTGAGGCTCCTATCTAAAACTAGTGTGAATTTTGAAACCAATAGCCTGTGAAGTATGAGTTAAAGCAACTAGTACAGACAGATAAAATATTTTGATAACATCAATACTAATATTATAAATGCGAAAGTAACTCTGTCTGTCTGTCTGTCTGTCTGTATGTCTGTTTGTTTGTTTGTTACCTTTTACCGGCTGAACGGCTGAACGGATCGTAATGAAATTTAGCAAGGAGATAGATTATATCCTGGAGATGGACATAGGCTATATTTTGTCAAAAAAATAATCTTTAAACGGGTTAAAAAATATGTATCTTAATTTTATGTAATGTGTGTCATAGATATACAAACTGTTAGGGTCATTCCTCTATGCCTGCCGAGCAATAGCTTTCAAGCCATTACGTTAGGCCTACGTTTTTCTATTGTAAGGAACTAAGTAGAGAGTAAGAAAAAAATAAAGATCTTGACAGTTTGTAGTGTCGCACTATTTGTTTCAATTTTCAATACCATTTTTGTGTATTACAATTTAAATTGCAGAAAAAATAATGTTTCATAAACACATAAATAGTTAGTGTGTGTCATTTCTCTATGTCCACGAGGTCTCGCCGCGTCAATTTTCTCCTTGGGGCGAACCCATCCGCTTAATTAAATAAACAGCTTTTATCGTTGAATGATTTCATGATTTTTTTTATGAAAATATGCTCTCATAAAAAAGAAAGTTTTATAGACATTTAATAGGTGTCTCTCTCTCTGAAGATCAATCTATGAATTGTTACAAATTTATTTCCTTTATTTTTTTAGTTTGATTTGATACAATATGATTTCACTAAAAATCAATTTATACCCCTTCCTATTTTCATTTCCACATTACGAAGTTTCACTTCTTCCACGCGGAGGGACTCCACGCAATATTTTTGCATGCAATTAAAAACTATTTTTTAATGATGCCAAAGAAGTATAACTTCTGATGCGCGTACCTAAGTACACGCACCCATTTTTTAAATTTAATTTCTTCTATATATATTTTTTCTCCCTACCTAGGGCACTCATAATTCTTTTAAATTTCACGTGTATTTTTTCAATGTCATTTCAGTTGTACATTTTTTTTGTCAAATTTGTCATTATTTATACTTTGTTTCATTTTGGAAACATACGTATTTTTAGGTATTATGACAAATAAAAAAAATTAGTCACACTAACATTCTTAGATTTTTATTGTGTGGATAGTTTGAAGTTTAATATTATGTAGGTATATAAATTCTTAAACTTATAAATTTCTTCGAAATTTATTCATAGGTTGGTAGGGCCTACTAATATTTTCTATTTGTCAATATTGTAATTTTTTTACAGTACCTACTTATTTGCAAGGAGTTTGGTTTAGTGTTTATAATTTATCTGCTGAGCGTCAAGAGTCTTAGAGCTACTAAGACCGAAGACCAGAAATATTTATCAATTATGTAATATAGTGTTGAAAAATTTGAATTTTACTATTTCAGGAAAGTTGATTTTTTTTTATTAATTAGAATAGTTACGTGTAATTGCCATCTTCCTTTATTTCATATTAAACATTATGTTTGGTTGAGTGTGAGATAATTTTATTTATGTATGTTTTAATTTCATTTATTTTCTTTTATATATATATATATATATGTGTGTGTGTGTGTGTGTGTATATTCTTACCTACCTACTTCTATTAAATTTCAGATGGATGTTAACATTGTCATTCCAGTTGAATAAATTTTTTTGACAAATTAGTTGTTATTTATACTTTGTGTTTCATTTTTGACTATGTTTTTTTTTTTTTTTTACTTCAAAGATTTGTGGTGTGTACAGGGAGTGATATTTCTATTAATTTCTATACTCCTTTGGATAAGCGGAATATGGCCACCACAGTTTTACAAATAAACAAATCCTACAAATATTTTAAACATTATGACAAATAAAAAATAGTTTCACAAACATCCTTAGTTTTTTTTTGGTGTGTATAGTTTGAAGTTTAATATTATGTATGTACGTAAATTCTTAAACATAGAGTAATTTATTAATTTATTTAGAAAATTATTCATAGGTAGGTAATAAGTTTTCCTTTATATCTCTTTCGATTCGGGGTCCTCAAACTACCCTCCCCCCACAAGGAGTCAAAGACCCAATAATAAAAAATTCTCCCAAACTTTCGAAAACCTATTCTCTTTCGGTTTGGAGTGTTTATGAGCCATTCGGGGTCCTCAACATCATCCCCCCCCCCCTTTTCTCAGGGGTCAAAGCCCCAAAATTTAGAACATTTAAAAAATCATTCTCTTTCGATTTTTATTGTTTCCCAGCCATTCAGGGTCCTCAAAATCACCCCTCCCCCCCTGGGGACAAAGCCCCAAAATCTCGAAAATTTCAGGAATTTCAAATATCATTTCTTTCGAGATGGAGTGTTCCGAACCATTCGAGGTCCTGAACCCCCCCCCCCTCCCCCTCCCTCCCTTTTCACAAAAGTGAAAGCCACAAAATTTCGAAAAATTGGAGGAAATTGTATTAAAATTAAGTCATTACTAACTAAAGTGTCCGGGGAATGGCGGAATGTTTACCCAAAGACGTGTTCTCCAACAAATTTTTGGTAAGGGGATTGGGGGAATGCAAAACCCCAAAATTTCGAAAAATTTCTTAAATTTAAGAATACTTTTTTACTATTTGGAGTGTTTCCGAGCCATTCGCGGTCCTTGAACTACCTTTCCCCCATTAGGAGTCAAAGACCCAATAATAAAAATTTTTCCCAAACTTTCGAAAACCTATTCTCTTTCCGTTTGGAGTGTTTACGAGCCATTCGGGGTCCTCAACATCACACCCCCTCCCCCCCCCCAACCCTCAGGGGTCAAAACCCCAAAATTTAAAAAATTGAAATAGAATTCTTTTGATTTTTATTGTTTCCCAGCCATTCAGGGTCCTCAAAATCACCCCTCCGCCTCTGGGGACAAGCCTCAAATTTTCGAAAATTTCAGGAATTTCAAATATCATTTCTTTCGAGATCGAGTGTTCCAAACCATTCGAGGTCCTGAACATCCACTTTCATCCGCAAAAGTGAAAGCCCCAAAATTTTGATATATAAGAATATATATAATTGGATTTTGGTATGTATGACGTCGATAAACTCTTACACCGTTTGACCGATCGCCATGAAAGTTGGCACATCGAAGTGTTTTTATCATGAAGAATGTTTTTATGCTATAAATTTATTTGTAACTCGCCGCTAAATGGCGCTGTAGCGCATCAACTTCTAAACCTTTCAACTGATCGCCATGGGTAAACAGAAAATCATAGGTCACAGATACACAAACAGTAATTATGTGTCATTTCTTAATGTCCAACACACTGGACATATCGCTATCCATTTTGCTGTTACTCGCGGACAATATATCACCCGGTGTTCAGCCCGGGCAAAGCCGGGTACTGCAGCTAGTTAAATATATTTGCTTAAGGTACCTTATATTCTTAAAAATATAATTCGGAATAACCCGTAATTCACAGACAAAATTGTAGTGACACTTCTGTACAGTAGTAGGGAAATAGAGTGATGACTTCATAACGGGGCAAATAAAATAGTTAAAGATATTGTTAGATGAGGGAAAGTTAATGATTTGATGATGTGGTGTAACTGCAGTGTTTTCTGGCGCCATGTTTGATCCACTTACAATTCTATGGTGACAAGGGGCAATTAAATGTGACGAGGCCTATACGTCAGTTGTGTTGCGTTGCGGCAGTGTAGGTAAATCATATTAAGTACATAAATACTACCATTGACATTACACACTGCTGTAACAGTGGATCTTTTAGTTTCACAAGGACATGTGGAATGAACAGAAACAAGGTGTGATTCCGTCTGAATATAATTACTCTATATTTATTTAAATTTTGAAACTTATAACAGTTGAATGAGAGACAAATACATAAGAGGTATAAAATGCGTTAAAATATAATTCCAATTACATAATTAAAAGAGCTCTCGGATATGTTAAAAATACCGGGCTGGCCCTAATTAGATTATTAAAGGTTTCATTTAATATAAATACACAAAACTAATTTTTAAAATACAAAGAGGCACAAACAATCCCAATGTAAGCTCTTAAAGTCCAGAACGAAAGTTTTATATAGTTTTTATCTCTTCAAACGTAGTAATTTAAATGCATTCCAAAGGTTCATAAATATTGTAGGACCGGAGGTCTGATGCTCGCTGGCCGGAGTCCAGCAGTCAACATGGCGTCAGGGCACCTGTTTGTTGGAGAGGGAGTGTGCGAATATGCGGCTAGGTCCGCATCCGGCTCTTGGACTCTCGGATTCGTGGACCCTGCCTGCAAGAGAGATCCATTCTTGCGTATAAGACCTGTTTGCAGACAGTCCCGAAAAACATTGGCCCAAAAGGACTGAAAAGGTTGTGTGTGTGTGTGTGGGGGGGGGGGGGGGGAGGGAATATAGTGAAGAGAAAATAAACACTCACCAATGCAGGGTGGCTGATGCAGTCACTCAGGGTGGAGGAGCGCATTGGAGTCCCGACACACGCGACGCGATTTTTAACAAGAATTCCATCATTTATTATATTATTTAAATAAAACCAGAAAAAGAAAACTGCTCTAACACTTTGACTATGAAACTCTACCGGCTGGCCAAACAATTCTATCTAAATTAGGGAGTTCATCCCTCGTAGTCTGCTGACTACATGTCACAAGTGACGGCGTTCTTCTTGGTGGAGACAAACGTCGACGATGACGGTAGTACCAGCCGGAAAGTACCCGCGCGCCGAAGTGTCGGTGCGCGCGGAAAGTCTAATTAACAACGGTGTTCCGCCCTAGAACAAAGGTTGGGGGTTGGGGGTGTACCGAAGATAGCCGAAGATGCCCGAAGGGGCGGGGCGAGAACAAACACACTTGAGTGGTTAACTCGAACTTCGCGCGATTACAGAGCTGTCTAGAGGGCAACTCCGAAATCAACCGCCTATCGACTCTGGCCAGGTCGAGGTGGTGATGCCTGTGTTCTTATGCTGTAGCCAGTACTGCGCTCTGGCGGCCTAACTGAGAAGGGGAATGGAAGTACTCATCTCAAGCGCACAGGGAGCGCTGGTGGCCTTTTTCTATCAGTCACGAGGTGGTTAGTTCTAACGGAGCTCGTTAGATGGTGTGGGTGTCTCCAAATCACACCGCAGTTCTGGCGGCTGAACGGCCTATACTCAGGCCACTCGCCCTGCTGATTTCATGAACTGTCAATGACACTCGCTAGGGGGCGGTGTAAGATGGGGGACTAAACGACACCACTCGGCATGGGAAAACACGTTCTGACGTGACTTTCTAGGAGTGAACCTAAGACGTATGCGTGACGGGAAGAGCTGGTCTAAGCTGGTCTCTGAGAAGTGGCAACAACTCGTCCAGAGCTGTTGTGTGCAAATTTAGTCATGCAGGGAAATAATGTTACAGGCCCCGGGCGTGACTGCAAGCGGGAGAAATGTCATCCCGGCTGCTAACGTCATCTTAGACTTGCAAAAGATCAGATTGGCCCCTGATAAAATGTGCCACCGGTCACTGCAGCAAAGTTTGATTATGTAGAGTACACCAGCCTAACAAAGTGTAAATCACCCTTTTGTAACCAATTTATAAGGAAAATAAAATTTCCAAAAACAATTTTAAATTATAATAAAATTTAAAAAAACGTGTCTAAATACCTAATTTCTGGCACAGTTGCTTATTACCTACACACATTCAAGTGAAACCTCTTAACACTAATAGAAACTGAATTTTTATGTTTAAGTAAATTTGAATCACTTAACAATACCAAGTATACTAGCATTAGCTTTAAAATCACCTCAAATCGCAAATTTATGTATATTTATCAATTGGCAGCAGAACTGCTTTCTGTGTTCATTTTTCTCAGTATTTGAGATTTAAATTCATTTCAAGGGCTTTCACATGTTAATGTATTTCCTGATATATTTGCTTTAATTATATTTATTTAAACATGGAAATATCAAATGAAAAGTTCAGAATTTTAATATTTGTTTAGTAAAATATTTACACAGAGCTGTAAAAGAAGAATATTGTTGTGTCCGGGATTCCGGGAGGATAGACATATCGATAAGATTATTTCTTTGTATTGTATTTAGTTCATTTAAGCATACGTTTTAAGACATTTATATAGATAGTACGTAGTTCTTATAATTCAGTGGAAAGGGTACATGTGCACTTAGCCGGCTGATGAGTAGCAAATGTTTGTAATCTGTAAACGTCAGCGGGCATGTACACAGAACTGTTTGTGGAACTCTGTCTGCTGTACAAACCAAGGATGATTGTGTGTGTGCGTCGCTGCTGATTCCTGGAAGCCGGAGTGCCTCGTGACCGGACGCCTGAAAAACTGAACTTTTATTAGGACGTTGCTGGCGGTGGACATGTGAGAGACGCTGGGGAACAGCAGCAGAGGAGGCTAGGCTCTCGAGGGAGCGGATGTCTAGAATGTAATTATGGTTGTAGCTGACTTGTACGTAAATGAAGTGTAGAGTTGGGACCAGGAGTAAAAAATATCTTCTACAGATTCATGGAGTTCCTTCTTGGGGTACCTATCCCTTAATTTTGGCTATCAGCGAGTGTACCGCTCGGTACTCGAACCCACCTAGGCCCGACTGCACAGCAATAGGCAGACGGGCGCAACAATATAATAAATTTATTTTAAAATATATTAATGGTAGTAATATTAGGTAAGCCCTACTAAAATTATTGAAAAAATCTCGAAGTCACAATGCAAGCGAAGGCAAAAATGCATAATTCAACATGGACCTTGGCCAAAATATCTTGTCATTTAAAATTCCGTGATAGTGTTAATCAATGCTGTACCAAAACAGGTGCAGAATTATATCTGTCCAGAACTTTGCGTCTTTAAGGACTACAGTGGATAGCTTTCAGATCACTTACTTCCCACCAAGATAACCCATGTTGGTTCGTAGGAGGCGTAACACAAATGTTTTTTACAAGTGATAAACGTGGCTGTTACTTTGGGCAGGTAGGTTTCTCGTGGTACTCACGTTTATTCGCATACATTCATCCATTCTCATTTCATCTTCACCCATCATTCTTAATGACCTTGATGACTATGAAACATTAGGCCATAATACATTCTGTTTGGTAAATCTGTATAGTAGCTGCTTATGGGAAATAAGGCCAAATATAACTCAAGCGGAAGGTTGTTAGGTACGTTACACTAAAGTTTTGTATTTTGTAAATAAAAAATACATATTATTAATAAAACTAAACTGATTTAATTGACTTTTCACTTAAGGTATGTGACTATTTTACAGAAACTTCTTCTTTGCAGAATTACCCTATATTCATAAATAATGTTTCTGGTTGAACAATTTAACGTCGTTAAATAATCCATAATATTGTGTTGAAAAAATATTCATAAATGTAATTTTATCTTGTAGGTGTTACAATGCAAATTTTATCCATCTCTTCAAACATTTTATTTGTGAATTTTGTACCATTCAAGAAACATGTGAATAATCCTAATCTCTCCATTGGGACGGAAAAAATTAATCTCACTTGATATGTAGGTGGTCAGCATATAAAAAACACATTAATTTACGAAAGTGAACAATTCACATTTGAATACTTATTTGTGTCACATTGTCAAAGTTTATTCAGGAAAAGTGCATAACAGAGTGATATACACTGGCTTCAAACACAGCTTGTTTCAAAAGTGGTTTCCCACACTAGCATTCTAATAAAGGCAAAAGTGCTTCGATTTAAAAAAAAAAAATATTCTTTTTTAATCAGAAGGTGATTTAAGGGGTTAAAGGAAGTTGTATCTGATATTCCTTTTGGCCACAGCTTCGTATAAAATTGCGTTTTTCAAAAAAAAATAATTTCCGAACGTAAGCCCCATCCCTTCCATTTCCAACCCCTAATAAATATATTTTATTCCCTCTGGACGCACAACTGTTTGCAATAGTAACTATTAGCATTACGCTGTAGTAATGATAAAACATTTCCTGGAAACCTGGAACTATATATGAAACGAGAACTAATTGCTGTGTCGTCAGGTATCGTAATTGAATTTACAGTATGAACTTGAGTAAATATCACACACAGAAGCACTTAATTAGAATATTTCAACACAAACAGCGCGCGTGATATGGCATATGCATAAACACTTAATTTAACTAACCATATGGCATTGAAATAATAAATTTTGTGAACATTTTTGATTGATTTTGCAGAATTCTGTGTTTGTTGTTCATATTTTTAAAGAAACCACAACGTGACATTACTCGTCTTTTATTGGCCAATGTTGTGCCGTCTTGTGTCTACTTCGTTGAATTCGGTTCATCTTACGTTAAACTCGACTGTTTTCTTATCTAGTAGCCATCCACGCTAGATTACATTACTCTCAGCCGGGCTGACACTAGAATATTATTTTAAACATGCGAAATCTAGTGGTAGTCGAAACCTCCATTAGAGGAAGTGCTAGTGACCCCTACATTTCTAGTGGAGTCTGTGCATTCGGCCCTTTGAGTGGGATGCTAGCTGTTTACGGGTATCTGGGAGGCATTGAGGAGTGGAATTAGAAGATAGTGCTGCAGATGACTCGTCCGCTACACAAAAAGAAATTTCTGTACTTTTACAAAAGATTCCTTCGGAAACCAGTTGCCAAGAAATAGTTTGTAATATGTACTAACAGAAAGATATTGTAACTCTGTACAACACATGACTATAGTTATTTTTACATACATAATATATGTTTTTTTCTTCAGATAATTCTGACCACCTACTTCTCGGGAAAATTAGCAAACAATTATATATTTTATTTGATGTTGCTTTCAAGCATAATTTTTATTTTCAACCATGAAATAGCTAATCGCATATTCAATAGTTTGAAGATTGTGTTGTGCCATGTATATTATGTGCGCAGTTAATACTGAAAAGCTATTCCTGGAAAGATTTGAAAGTGACTAACTATTGGAGGTACTGGGACAACACAAAAAGCATAAACTTCCAAGTATAACTTCTAACACTGTTTTGTAGTGTGATACAGTTGTTTTCATGTAAATGTACAAATCGACAAACATCTGTTATTTTACATGAGTATTTCTGTTCTATTTACAAAAAAAATAATTGTACGGTGTACATGAGTTGAATGCGATATGAAATACTGTCTACTGTGAAACATCACGAACATTACGAAATGAGCCAACCGCAACAAGCGTCGGGGCACGCCGACTCCTGGCATCGTGTTGGGTCGCGATACTGCCCTACCGCACGGCGTGTCTGGACGTCAGCGTGTTGCTGGACAGCGGAGCTGAGGTGAGCTGTGTAAGCCAAGATCTTGTGCTGAATTGTTTTGGGGTTCAATTCATCATTTGTGGTTGTTTTTTTTTTCGTTTTCTTAGTGCATTTTCCTTTGTTTTTTCTTTTTTATTGGCCATATTCCTGTTATGGAATATTATATGGTGTATATATTCTGTTGACAACAGCAATTTTTGCTTAATTTGTGTTTTTTTTTGTATTTTGGTTTTTTGTAGTCTTCTTCTACAGACATGCATGTGCTTAGAAATGGCGTATGTCCAAAAGCTTACATCAAGTCAAGATTTGTCCGTCAGCTGGATAAGTCATGTCAGAAGCTGCGCAACCTGCCAGTTCCCTGTGTCAAGATCAAAGGAGTTACGTCCAGATCCAGCCCAGTAGTAAACCGACAGGTGCTCTTGCATTTAATGCAGTTTTTTTGGACATACGCCATTGCAGTTTTGAACTGAAAATTTTCTAAATGTTCCGAAGTCTTCTTTTCTGTGAATTTTTTATCTTCGTATATTAATTTATTTTTGATTTTCGGAATTTTTCCACGACAAATAGTGCCTAACTGCAATTTCGTATGTCCAAAACACTGCATTAAATAAAAATTGGGAAGCCTAAGATGTACATCAAGTTCTGTCCCTGCCCGAACACGCCCGAATATTCACATTCGACCAACCTCGGGTTTATTTATATATATTTATATTTCTCTGTTTTTTTTAATGTAGCTATACTAACCTAACTAACCGTCCAAAGTGTTTTAAAGTGTTTTAATGTAGCTAACCTAACCGACCACTTTTAATATTTGAATTCATTTTTCCTGCGCAAAAATAAAACAAATCCCTAGGTTGTCCGAAGGTGAATATTCGGGCGTGTTCGGGCAGTGACAGAACTGGATGTACATCTTAGGCTTATCGTAAAAATTCCCCATTGCATGAATAATTTAAAGAACGTAGGTGCTCTTACACATCAGATGTCTGGGGAAAAAGTCATTTACTGCCTTAGTGGTAAAAGGGCTAGCATAAACCCTTATACTAGGAACAGATTTCCCGACACAGTATGGAGTACTGCTGATAAGTGAACTGTGTCGTCAGCGGAGTTTGAACTGCGTGAAAACATTTCTACCTGACAGTGGAAAGTGCAAGGACAATCTATAGGCGTGGTACGTCAACAGCACATGTTTCCACGTGCTTCCAGCATACAGGCAAATGACATTTTGGCTGCGTCGTATGAAGCGCTGCGACAAATTGTTGACTGTAAACAAAGACCAGTCACAGCAGCTACACACCTTGTTATGTCAACACGAGGATGTATTTAGTGATAAACCTGGCTGCAGTGTGTTCTATCAAGCTAATAGATTACAGTGAAACAAGGGGAGCCCTTTCACAGTAAAACATACTGGATACCAGCAAAGAAATTGAATTTCTGTGTCATCAGAGGGCCTCTTGCAACCAAGACCTGTCACCGAGTGACAGGCTCCGTCAGGCTCATGGAATAATGGCTCGTACTGCACCACGCAGCTTCCACGACGACAAGCATCCCGCGATGACGTTCCACAGTGGATCCATTTCGAGGCGGCAGATATTTTCTAACGAAGTATTTCATAACATTTGAAACTTTATGACAATTGCTTCAGTGTGTATGGCGAAAATGTTAAATAGTAAATTTATAATTTTCAAATATACATTGCAACAATTTTTTATAAACTATAAGTGTTTGTCATTGATGACGAAATGGAGTTTTTTTCCCCCCGAATTACCTTGGTATAATCCTTTCAGCTGTTTGTTCGCTAATCGATATTTAGCCTTGCCGTATTTATCTCTGAACAGTTTCGAAAGCTCAAATATTAATGCATTTTTTTTTTTTTTTAACTATTGGTCTCCAGCCACGAGTATTGATATTTAATTACGGATGTACTCTTGACGTTAGATATAAAGGGAAATTAGTATAAAATATTGACATTTTATTCTGTTGGTGATTAATAATACTAATGTGTAAAGCAAACGGTTTAATCAAATATGTGACAGAAAAAAAAGAACCCTAATCTTTTATCGGAATTGTGGGTAAACATTTGTTAAGTCCATGATATGAAGCTTTGGAAATAAGATTGAGCAGCTTCTAAAACGTTGTGTCTAAAATAATCATCCGATGGTAAAGAACAGTACGGGAGGGGAAGAGGGGAGGGAAGGTAAAAATAACCATAATCGTAATGTTACTCATCACGTACTTGTAGCGCCAATTTTTCGCCGCTAGAGAGCTGTTTTAGGACCTCCCCTGAGCCAGTCTGCCACGTGGTGTTACCAGAAAAATGACGAATGTGGTTTCTTTGGCTGATTCCCACAGATAACGTGCGGTTGTGAAGTTTCCACTGCGTTCTTGAGAATCAGAATTGTTTTTTTGTGTGTCACGATTGCACTAAATACACACACACAGAACTGCCTGAGAAACCACACTCGTCGTTTTCAGGTGACGTCACTTGGCAGACTGACCCAGGAGAGGTCATACAACAGCTGCCTAGCTGCGGAAACTAGCGTGATATAAGTACATGATGGGCAACATTACGATTCCTCGCTCGTAAGGTCATACCATAGTTTCATTGGTGCTGTTTGTGGTCATCATAAACTAAAACGACTTCTTTGTACTCATAAAGACATTCTTCAACCTTCTTGGCTACCTACAATTCACTTAAACTAAGGCCAACACACACTGCCTTTTGAACAACTTTATTTGAATTTATTTAATTCGGCAACTGGCTACATGCATACCAAACAAGTTCCGATCAAGGTTCTTTCTTCGTTAAAACTGAAAATGTTTTGCAAGTACTTCATAACGACATATAACGCCACCAAGCTAACAATGTATCCCGTGAGGGGAAGTGTCGTGACACCTCCTCCAGTCCCCTCCCTGAGTAACACACTACAGGCGGGAGCGGTACACACAGTGAAAACTGTTGTGGACCTACGTCAATAACACAGCCACTATATTAGCTGATTTCACGTTTCTTTCCACCTATTTCCTACATATTCAAGTGAAATACGTTTGTTATAGCATACACATCCGCAGAATTAGAATATAGGTACCTTAAGGTTACATGCAAACAGCAACTGGTCCACAAACATAACAAGTAGACAATTGCTGTTTGTTGAACATATAAATACAAATGGAATGGCATCTGGCCTACCATTTACATCTAACGCACTCATAGCACAACAAAGATGTTTGATTAATACACTTGTACTTACAACTGCCTAGTTCAGACACTCGAAGCCTGAAAGTGCACCATCCGAGGATCTTCCACCACTGTCATCACTGGAACTGTCAGTATCTACACAAACATCGCTTTCACTTTCACAGTCACCGTTTAGACGTATTATAATTTTTTCCATTTCCTCTTCAACGCAGTGGTCGTTTTTCCAGTACTCCTCTTCTTCTCGTTTAACATGTGACACAGCTGCCGTCCAGTCGTTTTCACAAATGCTGTTAATGGCTTCTTCTGTCAACATTTGTATATGGTCGGCTTTTTGTGAAACGTTTTTGTCCGACACACGAGATTTCACAATGTTCCAGATATATTCAATTGCATTTAAATTACAATGATACGGTGGCAACCTGACTACTTCGTGACCATGTCTTTCAAGGATGTCGTCCACACGCTATTTCGGAGACGGGCGTTGGCACTTGACGATGTTAAGTAATTCTGACTTTTTCATGTCTTCTTCATAAGAAATGTTGTTGCTATTCAGCCACTCTTGAATTTGCGCCTTGCGCGATGCCACAGTCGGGGCTTTATTAATCTGCACTGAATGGTAGGATTAATTATCCATTACAACAATGCAATGTGTGGGAAGATTAGGTATAAGCCGTTCAAGTACCCACTTGGAAAAGTTATCATAATTCATCTCATCGTGATAATCTCCGCTTTAACATTTGGATTTGAAGATTCAGAATGCGCCAGGAACAAAACCCGAGACCGAACCAGCGTGCACAATCATCCATCTGTGTGCTGCTCTGTCGTTCTTAAGTACACCCTGCGTATCTGGATCTTGCTAGCATTTGCTCACAGTGTATGCTGCATGTATCCATGTTTCATCAACATATACAACTGGTAGGGACTGGAAAAATTCGCGGGTTCAATGACCTCCAGGCTAGACTCCACGATCCTGTGCACACTCGGGCAAACGTCGCCTGTTCATTGGCTGTTGACTTGTGAGGCGTCTCAATTGGGAGACTCGTGATTCGATACTGCTTTGACTGAGGGTCTATAATTGGCCCACAGTCCTCCAGGTTAACAGCGAACGAATGGCAGATGTTGCATAAAAATACAATTATTTGCATTCTAGCATATCGCAAAATGAATCCGCGAATTTTTCCTGTCTCTAACAACTGGTAATTTATTCTCACCTAAACTGTCATTTTCCCTCATTCGTCGCAAATACCTTCCCCTCCAAGCGACAATATCTGTCCTTTCCATCTATACTAGTCTCTTGTCTTTGCATTTCTTAAATCGGAAGCCAGTCTGTTTTAATATTTTCCGCAACGTTTCTCTACTTCCAGCAAAATCGATTTCTTTCCGCAATACATACAGTAATTTCTTCAATGTTGGCACTTCCTTTCGATAGGCATAAAAGTTTTGAACTGTACGTCGAAAAACACACAAATCAACAACATCCAGAACAATTTTTTTACGGCTTATTTTCCGTTGTTTTCCCGGTGTACATACTCGTGTATCTGTTAGTTTTGCTATGCTCATTTCCTTACGTATTTTGCATATTGTTCCCACAGATTTTCCAGTCGCAGCTGCAGTTCGTTTTGTAGCATTTTCGATGGGATGTGCGTGTTTTCCAGCAAGATTCTCTGCATAAAAATATGAAATAACATTTCCTAAAATTTCACGTGCTTGACTGTGAATAGTCGGACGCGTTATCCTAGATGATGCCATTATTGTATAATGTTATTAATGCATATATTCCACTCGATAGTTGATAACGCAAGCAGCAACCTTACATTCCAATTCGCGAACTCACACGTTAACCACGCCGGATGAACTGACGTGTTCACTTGTCACGCATCGCTGACTGTACTTGGCGATAGCCGGCTCGCCCCCTTCTGCTCGTCACCGATAGGCCAGGTCAGCTACTTACTCTGTCTCTCTCGCGCGCGACCGCATTCTTTCGAGATACATTGTTATCTTGGCCGAGTTATATCTATTATTATTTCTTGTAACTGTCCGTTTTAACGTCAAAAATCCTCAGCTCTAAAAAAAATGGCCAAAGTAAGTTGTGGAGCTACAAAAAAATCAACAGGTAAATGAAAACCTTAATTGGTTTCTGTTGTGAAAGAGTGTGTCAGCAGAGAATTATATTGTGTGATATGATAGCTTCAAGCAAGCAATTCAAGACCCATTCTAATGAACACCGAAACATAAACACTACGTTTGATTCAAGCTGTTAAAATGTCAATTCACCTTGAAACCAACCAAGCACACTTTTCTCAATCAAGTAAATCGAAACAGTTATTTATTCGCAATAGCCCGAAAGAGATCTTTATTCGCAATCCACCGAAACAGTTCTTAATTCCCGATAGCCCGAAATAGTTCTTTATTCGCGATCGACGGAGTTATCTGCTCGCGGTCGACAGTTTAACCAATTCTTGATTATCTAACACTATTAGGAAGTGGCAGGTAGGTTAAAATAAAGCATATAGGTACACAACAAATTTTAGCGAAATATGAGCTAAACTATGTCGAAGGTTTCAATCATTGTCACTCTGACAATGCTTCATAATCATGCAAATAATCAATGTGCTTGAATCAAATTGTGTATAATTTCATATACAATCGTAACCAAAATTATATTAAAAAAATAAAATTACCATAATTTGATGTATTAGTGTGGGATGGAAGACAGATTATTACGTTTAGTAACTGGTAACGATAACCATTTAAATAATCGGTTATTGAGATGGAACCGTAACTGCCATTACCGGTATTGGAAAGTAACGATTTCACTCATCTCTATTGGCTACTGACTTGTAAGACCTGTAAACTGGGATGCTTTCCATTCGATACTTTTTTGGTTGAAGGTTTTTCGTTGGCTTAGAGTCATTCATATAAACTGTGAGCCAATTACTGAAGAAATATGAAAGTACATGTGTTTGGATTCTAGCTGATCGCGAAATTAATCCACGAATTTTTCCGGTCGTTATTGATGTATTAGTAGGAACTGCAAAAATTCGCTGTTTCACGGACCTCCACAATCCTCTACGTAATCGGGAAAGTGCCACCTGCTCATTGGACACAGATTTGTGAGACCTGGTGTCTATTGCTTGTGATTCGATACGTCTCACGTTGAGGGTTTCTCATTGACTCGGAATCCTTCTAGCCAACTGTGGTCCAATAACAGACAAAGGGAAAAAAGATAAACGGGTTTGGCTTCTATCCGGTCCGAAATGACTCTTCGAATTTTTTCGGTCTCTGCGTTTTAGCAGACCCACGACTATTTAGCAGACTCTTTACTCTCCAGGCTAGGCTTAACTGCCCTATAGATACTCAAGACAATAACGCAAGTTGCCTAGCCGCTACCGTAGTCTGAGGATTTCCATTCTTTGAACTGGTTTTGAACATGGATCGGTCACACTGTTTGTCTCTGTTTATTATAGTTTCAGGATCAGCAGGGGAGTGTCAAAATATATGTAGTGCCTATAAACCAATAATCAAAGTAAGACATATGTATAGTTTTTTGTGCCTCAAGGATCCTCTTTTATCAAATTAAAAAGCGAAATTCCCGATACCTTACTCCATTTGTTGGGTGCGAAGTGTAATTTGAAGTGCATTATGCTATAAACCTCACCATGTTCCCGCAAAGTGGCGAAAGCTTGAGCGAATGTCAAACAAGCACGCATTAATGTGAGACCAAATGAAATTTCATAATACGGTACGTTTTCGTATACAATTGAATATTTTTTCCTTATATTAATTCATTTCACATTTTAGTAACAATCCAGGTCATAAATGTACAATCAGATAGATAGAATGCTATGCTGTAGGAAGTTAACTATTTGTTACGATGTATTTATATAGGGTTCTCTAAAATAAACTACTTTTAGATATATTGCTATACATAAAAAAAATTGGTTCCGTCCACAAAAAAATATTCTTGCAAAGAGACTAAACAAATTAACTGCAACAAACTTGTCAAGATAAATATTCAGAAATTTTAAATGTTCACATAAAAAAAAACTGCTTGCGACATATCTGGAGATTATAATTATTACAGCAGAAAGTTCAGCTTTACCCAAAAAAAATAACCTCAACTCAAATGTTGTACTTACATATTAATAATTTCTTTTCACACTGCATCATAAACACATATTAAATTTTTAATAAAAAATACCTGTATTATTCATTAGAAACACCATTATAGTGAATGAACTAACTAGCTAACAAACTTACTAATCTGCCCATTATTTTACACCAAATAATCAAAGAAGTACGTAAACCTGAGAAAATGTATTCCTTTCAAATTGTCAAACATTTCCCAAACTTATATTTAATGTTCTTATTTTTTCAATCATCCATAAATATATTTCTCCTATTCATTCTATCACCTAATAAAGACACACACACACACACAAACATATATATATGCACTAGCGTTTAGTCGCACAAAAATGGATACAAATGAAGAAAAAAGTCACGCGAATTCACTTGCCATGCACATCTCCAAGCACGTGAACCAATAATTGGTACGTGTTATCTCGTTTCGACGAAATAAAAATAAAATACTAGCTAGTAATAGAAATTCGGACAGGAAAGTGCTAAAAGGATTAAAAGCGTTCGGAATGACTTCGTCAGCAAAATTGTGCGCTTTTCACTAAAGGCTGACAAATGGAGGGAAGATTAATTTTGTCAATATAAATCATATGTCAGAAACTTTATTTTTGCTTTGCCGCAATTTCATCGGTAGAGACTACAAAGATGAGTCAGGATCTGTTGCAGTTTTATCATAAAATAAAAGTTGGGAACATGACATGACTTACGGAGAAAATTGAGTCACAAGACATTTGAAGTTGCAGCTGGAGAAAAACATCCTATTGCAAATAAGAAAGAAAGTATTTAACATGAAACTTAGTTTCTCATACATTTTTTTCGGACGTGTTGCTACACCCAATTATTTGAACTAAATAATTTTGTCAGCGACAAGTTTTGCGATTGTTGTAGAACTTTTCTTATCTATACATTATCCAGACTAGCAGTGTTGCATCTTAAAAAAATTATCTTTTATTTGCAATCAATAATTGTTTAGCTTCAGCTTCAAAGGCGAATACCAGCTACTTCATACCATAATTCATAAACATACAGAATGATTCTGAATTTTGACTAACAAAATTCGGCTGCAGTTTCATTACAATAAAATAGGTTTAAAAAATATACGACTTATGTTCTAAAGTGCACTTGGAAGTTGGGGTTGAACAACATTTGTGTTTTAAACAATGGTGAAAACATTTCAGATATACTTAACACTGAGCGCCTGGATTATGTTTAATTTAATGAGGTTCCACAATCATCACGTATTTTTTTTTGTTGTAGCAAAATTATTTCATTGAAATAATTCGGGGTAGTAAATCGCCAAAAAAAAAATTTGTACAAAATAAAGGTGTTATACCTAATTATTTCAATGAAATAATTTTGATACACGAAAAAAATTCATGGTGCTTATATCAACATGAATTCGTTCGATTAAATATAACTCAGTGTTGAATTCTAAATACTTTCTCTATTATTTACAATACAATTGTGATTCAGCTCCAGCTTCAAAGATGTGTGTTTTCTTCATTTTTATTTCTTATTTTGCATTCTTGATTTTTTTCCATGACAAATAGTGCAAAACTGGAATGGCGTATGTCATAAAAATTCTATTGAATATATATATATATATATATATATATTTAAATTTAAGTGGCGAAGTTAACCACTTAGATGTTGTAAAATTCAATGTAAACTTATAACAAAACATGCATATCTAAGCTAACCTAAATAAGAGACAACAAACAATAATATTATAAACAACTTGCAACATACAATAACAACTAAATTTAAAACCAATTACTAGCACGTAATAAAACATTATTCAAGGATATTTAACTACATGTTACTGATATCACAATTGATACAATTTGTAAGTAGTAAACACAGGACAGTATCTAATATACCTACACAACAAAAAAAAAAGGAGAACAAAACTCATGCCAATTTCATTGGAGATTAAAATTTTATTTATTGTTAAACTTAATATTAAAAATGTTAGCCAAGAACAAAGTATTTAAATAACCACACAAAAAATTGTAAAAAGATAATAAAAATAAGGATCACACCCACTACTTATTCCTCTTTGCAAAATTGTATGGTTTGTTGAGCTATTTTATAACAGACTTCCTTAAAGATGAACACTATGCGCTAGTAAAATCGTACTTATTTTCTACAAGACAAAACAGTGACCCCTAAGGTTATTAAGAGGTACGTACCGAAGCGAACAAGCCACGTTCTTTGTCATGCCTGGGTGCAGTGCGCAGCGCATACGCGAACACTGGAGCATAGCAACGAAAACCAGTTTCGCGAAAAGGGCGTGCGTTTGTCTTGTGTTATCGCACTTTCCATAAAATATTAATGCGGTGTTCTTCCCTGTTTGTTTGGACACTGTTTCTTTCTTCTGTTTATACTTATCCTCTCTGATACAGCTAACTGCGCGGTACATGTTATTTAAATTTTTTTCTTCCTTTGGTTTTGAATTTTGCTCACCTTTTCCCAAACAAGACGTGCAGTCGTTTTGAGTGAGACTCTTATCATTTTACAGTCCAATATCTTACATAGATAATATTATTATAAGGGATGGGAAAATCAAGATCTCATCTCTTCATATATCACCAGTAAATTTATTTATTGTTCGAAATATTTGACATTTTTCTCTACAGAAGCTTCCAAAGAAATGCTTTTATCTTCCATCAGGTACGATACTCTGGGAAGGATAGTTAATCGTTTTAAGACAAGCTTTTTACCAAAAAATAACTTGTTTGCACATTAAGGATTTAAATAACGTATTTATTAATATCAAAAATAAAAATGTAATGTGTGGAGGGATTTTTGAAAACCTCAATTCCTGTGTTGGATCTCATATGGTACATTATTCCTGAATATAGTAATCAAAATTATAATTCGTGGCTCTGTTCTAAGAGAATAAATCGCTAAATTTAATTTTTATATTTTTACAATATATTCTTGCTTTTTTTTTTTTAATAAAACACCAGGTGCTGAGTAGTACAAATTCACAGAGAAAAAAAACGCACACAGTTGAAGGAACCAAATCTCTGCACCAAACAGCGCTTTCAGATTGGTGATATAAGAACAACAGCAATCCGGGTCGAATGTACCGTATAACTATCTCAATATAACATTGAAATGTTATAAATCATGAATTACACTTTTATTTACATGGATCATGCTGTTTCTGTTCTGAAGTTTGTATACTATTGCCTATGGGTAGAGAGAGACCTGCCAAAATTTGCAGATTCATTCGGTGATAGGCTAGAATTCAAACACATATACCTCTTAGATAATATTGCTATTGGCTCACTGTTCACCTGGACGAATCTCAACCAGTTATAAAGCCTCAACCAAAGAAGGATCGAATCACAGACAAACCAGCTGAGACGACTTACAAGTCGGCAGCCAATGGACTTGCGTTATTTGCCCGAGTGTACAGGGGTATGTGCAGTCTATCCTGAAGGCCATCGAAACCGCGAATTTTGCAGGTCTCTACCTATGGGGCATGTACTTTTCGCTAAGTAATCTGCTCGCTCATTAGACTGCAATGAGGTTTTCCTGCGCTAGCGTTTGTTCCCTTGTGATTGGCAAGAGAAGCCATTGCCCTGTTTGGCCGGGCCATTCAGGACGCGTTTGCTTCCGCCGTGGATGACTACGATTGGTGTGCTCAATGGTAAAACCCAAAATAGAAATATTCTCATGTACTTTTCTCCACTCATTTTTCTCAGTTAAGTACACCGTCGGGTCGGGGTGTATGTGATGATAAGCTCGACGCTCTCTGGTATTTCTAGAGCGATATAACCTCTAAGCGCAAGGTTCTGAACTGTCGCGCCGTCTTCTCGTCTTCACAGGATAACTGTGAAATTGGAGCGGTGACCGTATCATTATATGGCGGAGAAATGAAGATAAAGGTGTAATGCAATGCTCATAAGTGCTTTCAAAAATCTGTGCCGGTTGTTTTACGCCTAAAAATTACTCTGAAAACACGCATTTGAGCCATTTTCACTCTTATAAAAACACATTTTAAAAACTTAATCCGAAATCAAAAGTACTTTTCGGCCCTCGGCAAATTCTGAAAAAAAATTTCGTAATCGGACCCCACTCTGATATCTTGATTAGTTTTGAAATCACGTTGTTTTGTTTTCCTGAAGCTCTGCGCACCGTGTGTGTGTCCGGGCAGACGGTGCCCTTAAATGGTAAGATCATGTCCATTTCCCAATTAAATATAACTAGAGACCTGAAAAATTCGCGGGTTCATTTCGTGGTATGCTAAAATTCAAATAATTATTGTACCTAAGTGCTGCTTCTGCCATTGGTTCACTGTTAATCTGGAGGACTGAGGGCCAATTAGAGTCCCTCACTCATAGTAGTGTCGAATCACAGGCCACCCAGTCGAGACGACTCACAAGTCAACAGCCAATGAGCAGTTGGCATTTGCCAGAGTGTGTAGAGGATATTGGAGTCCATCCTGGAGGTCATTGAACCCGCGAATTTTTCCGGTCTCTAAATATAACTCAAAACGAGACGTGTCCCAACGTCCTCTCCTCCCGCAACTAGTCTTCGGAAACTGCCCAGTGAGGAAAGAATCTGGAGGAAGCGAAATGGCGTGGTGGATACTTTGACGCAGAGCGTAGGTCGGTTGTTCGTTCGTAGCGAGGGAGATCGCAGCAAGTGGATTAGCCACGCCACACACTACGTGGAGTTTTCGCATTGTTCCGGGTCTGTTGACCGGCGAGTCCGTTCCCTGGAACTCTGATTGGAGAGTCGAGTAAAAAAATTTAGTTTTATTTTTTATTTTTACAAGGATAGTCTTTGGAAACTCACTTGCCAACGATATCTGCAAGACATAGCTTTAACCATTTGCAATATTACAAAAGCTCTGCCTTGTAGTTTTACAAAAGATACTTGTTGACAACAGTTTCCAAGGATTTTCCTTGTAAAAAGCCCAACCATTTTTTTAAAAGTGTATCTTTCCGAGCCGATCTTACATTTTGGCATACGAGTTCACAATAGATAAGGCAGATTCGTTTTATGGGTTTTCCATGCATTAAGTGTGTTTCATCCTTGGTTAGGACTGTGCTTTTTAATGGACATTTACTCTCTCTTTCCAAAGCACGATTTATGCCATAAGCGTGGGCATAATTTCGGTGTGCTCTGTTGCCAGATACAAACCATAGAGCACAACAGTTTTTGACACATATTTATAATCTAATGAAAATGTGTTAAAATTTGTGTGAAATTTGAAATGAGAAAATTTTAAATACATTTTGTTGTTGTATTTCATTAAGAGTATTATCTGATAACCTTCAATTTTACTTCTAAGGAGACACATTTGTTCAAAATGTTTGTCGAAAATTTTTTTTTCTATCATTTAACATTAAATATTTTGGATCAGTTTGAGCATAGATCACGATTTAACGGAAAGCCTCATTATTAATAGTGACCGATTGAAACAAATAATTTCTCCTGGGCAATAATGATTAGTGTTTAGCATTGAATTATTATTTTTTATATTGACACCTTTAATAATACTGTCAAAATCCACCTTTTTTATGGTCTTAAAAATTAACAAGTAGCAAATTTAAAACACAGTAAAACTTATTATAATTCAAACTGGTATATAAAATAACATTTTTAATGTATACAATCTGGGCAGTATCAGTCTGGTAACAGTGGGTACCATTTAATCTGTACTGCAAAATAACCGTGAGACATACTATATAAAACTCTATTTAGCGACAGGGATTTCACACATAACTAAGAAAGTGACATCTTATAACAGTCATGTGTATTTTTTTTTCGAAAAAGAAAAAGAAATTGTATGGGTTTGAATTTTCATAAATTATAAAGTTTATAACTTGTCAAATTTTACGTTATGATGGTTAAAACGTGTTTATAACTTTAGAAATATGAAACGTTATTAATTCTAAAATATAAAACTTCCAAACCACATGACTTAGATATGTCACAGTTTAGAAACGGTCCAGATCACATACTTCCCTCAAGAGATCCGGGTTCGATTTCCAGCATGGTGAAAATAGGATATTTTTTTTTGTTTGCAAAGGGGAAACCTGGCGGACGTTACCGTGGGCGAGTCAGGTTTCCTCGGGGTTCTACCATTTTTTTCCACCAATTGATTCCGTCAATGTTTCAATTCTCGTCTTATTACCTCTCATAGTACCGTGAAGTTACTCTTTCAAACTAAAAAAAAAAAAAAAAAAAAAAAAAAAAGTGGCATAGAAATATCATTGGATACAACCGTTAGAACAACACAAACCTTCAAATTAATATGAAATAGGATTTTCTATCTCGTGCGTCTAAAAGAACAGTATGTTTCACAAAGTTGCGTGTTTGTTTCGTGTGTTATGACGGTGGCCCATAGCGGCTAGGGGTGCCCATTCCCCCCCCCCCCCCACTCTAAATGATGATGGCGCATCCCCACCTAAACTTATAGTTTTAGTCCTTCCCCCTCCCCAGCTCCGAAAACAAAAAAAACTTCAATCATACCTGGGACTTTGAAGTTGGTAGTCAGGGGGTCTTAAGCCAGGAAATTTTAAAAAATTAGTTTACCAAAATCTTGTTTTAGTAAAAATATGACACTAAGGAAAAAACCAACAAAATTAATTAATTTTTGGAGAAATTAATGTCAACTAATAAATTTTTTTGGGGGGGTATTTTGTGTTTATGTATTTACTTCTTATTTATTGAACACCCTGTCCAAGTGTTTGAAATTCCCCGCCAAAATGTTTCTCAATGACGAATCTCCCGTGCTGGCGCCGGAGGGGTGCTCCGAGCTGTCACCATTGTGCGGGGGGGGAGGCGGGGGGTCGCCAGACACCGCCCTGCCTGCCTGCCCGAGCTCTGCTTCCCGTGACGCGTTGAGGAAGGGAGGGACAGCTGAAACAAACGGACATCGGCGAGTGAGCGGCGACACGCGGTGTCTCTTCCCCGCTTACAAAAAAAAAACACTTCATCTTTGAACTCGCACTTAATCCGTCACCAATACCCTGGCTGTGTTAGCGTTGCTTCACATGGCGCACAAACAAAGAGTCCTGCGCATCTGTCAACTGAATCAATCATTCGGTCACAGTCAAATTTCGCTGAAATGAACTTAACTCTACTGTCCGCGTCTTTTTCCTTTTGCGTATCTGGAATTCATTATAGAATATATATAAACATATATATATATATATATATATATATATACTAGATAATGCCAGGCATGCGTTGCAATGCCTCAATCAATTTTTTTTTGTAATTTTTTAAACGTATACTAAGCATCTCTCTTTATCTCTCTAATTCTCTATCTCTCTATGCATATCTCTATAACTCTCTCTATCTTTCTATTTATATCTCTATCTCTCTCTATATCTTTCTAGCGGACCCGACAGACATTGTCCTGCCCAAATGTACTTTTTGTGAGATATGGATATGGCGGTAAGTATTTCTACACTGGACATTTTGTATCTTCTCATTATACATACCCCTCCTTTTGGGCACGCCACTGCCCTTACCATAAACCTTTCCCATGGTTACGCAGAAGGCAACAACAATGCAAAAGCCCGTTGCCATGGAAGCTAATTATCAACAATGCTTAGTTTTTTTGCTTTTAAAGCGTGTTTTTTTAGTTTATCTTAACTCAGAATCGAGATAAAATATCCAATTGTGAATCTAAACCATCCTCGAATACCCGCGAACTCACACACAAAATTTCATCAAAATCGCGTACAAACAGACAGACAGAAAAAGTACTGTTTTATTATAGTAAGATAGATAGATTATTCTTACATGTTCGCATCCATGCAGTATATGAAAAATCAGCATGCATAGCCCCACACCTATAACTATACTTATCTGCTGCCCACGACATTTTCCGCATGGAATTTTGTATTATCTTGCACCATTTAGAAATTTAAACATTATAACATAACAGTTGATACAGTTGTAGTAGTTTTCTTATGTTCACAAATGATAATTTTTCTCACCTCTATTTCAGTCTTTGCAATAAAAATATGTTACTACCTAAATTTTGAGTAAATATGTTTCTACTTTCAAATGTAATGACGGGAAGACACTTCATAAAATGTCTTTGTAAACCACATTTACTGTTTTTTCCGTCTTGAGCTAGAATGTAAAGATTATCTGTATTACTGACCCGCGAGCAAGCCACATACATTTCAGAGAGAGAGAGAATGAGAGAAAGACACCTATTGAATGTCTATCCAACTAATTTTTTTATGATAGCATATTTTCATTAAATAAATCATGAAATCATTCAACGATAAAAGCTGTTTATTTAATTAAGCGGACGGGTTCGCTCCAAGGAGAAAATTGACGCGGCGAGACCTCGTGGACATAGAGAAATGACACACACTCACTATTTGTGTGGCTATGAAACATGATTTTTTTCTGCAATTTAAATTGTAATATACAAAAAGGGTATTGAAAATTGAAACAAATATGGCAACACCATAAACTGTCAGGATCTTTATTTTTTTCTTTCTCTCTACTTAGTTCCTTACAATAGCAAAACTTAATGGCTTCTAATAATGCGTTGCAATTTTTGCTTTTAAAGCGTGTTTTTTTAGTTTTTCTTAACTCAGAATCGAGATAAAATATCCAATTGTGAAACTAAACCATCCTCGAATCCCCGTGAACTTACACACAAAATTTCATCAAAATCGGTCCAGCCGTCTAGGAGGAGTTCAGTGACATACACACGCACACAAGAAATATATATATATACTAGCTGACCCGGCCACGCGTTGCTGTGGCTAAAGTTTTTGTTATATTACATTATAGTAAACAATCTAAGAGGAACAATAAGAGAATGTGTAATATGGTGATCTCCTTATTTGACTTTCTACTACGATAACCCTTTAGTACAATGAAATTATTTACGAACAAAGACGAAAATGTTGATGTTGGTATACAAATTCACTGGATTGAGATTTGAAGGGGAAGTACGTTGAACACAATTAATTAAAATGTTCTTACACTTGATATTAAGCAGAAATCAATAGGTACAAAATAAAAATTTATCAGATTTAATATTTCCATTTAATTTTATAACAAATATAAGTATATTACCGTATAATACAGTAAATAACATGTGACGCTTAAACTCATGAATGAGGTAGGCAAGGCAGACAGTCTTAAACTTTTAAACATTAATATCTATTTTTTTGAATTATAAATACTTTCAATTTCAATTTAATTTAACACCAATCGGTGCACAATGTTTTTGGTTAACCTGTCTTTAGCTAACACAAATAGATTCGACGGTTTCCCAACACGTGAACACGCAACATATAGTTGCCCATGAGAAAAACATGGATTTTCCAAATCTAAACCACAAATGGACATTGTTTGACCTTGAGATTTATTTATAGACATGGCGAAAGCTAAACGAATTGGAAACTGTAGCCTTTTGAAGGGTATGGTAGAATCTGATGGTATCATCGGAATACGTGGCAGCAGGACCACTTTTCCTTTAAACTTCCCAGCCAAAATGGTTGCTTCAAGAATGTTTCCGGTGATCTTTTTGATGACCAAACGCGTACCGTTACATAATTGAGGTGGATTCAAATTACGGAGGAGAATAATAGGGGAACCAATCTTTAATCGAAGATTATGTGGTGGCATTCCAGGGATATCTAATGAATTTAAAAATTCAATCGGAAAATTTACACTTTCATTTTCATCAACAACAGTATCGATTGATTTAAAAGACATCAGATCGCCTGGTAACAACTGTTGTATCTGGAAGTTAATTTCGTCAACATCAACGTTTTTGGCTGCCAAAATCGCCCGTTGACTAAGCCATTCATGATTCAAATAATTATTCTGTATATCCGGGAAAATACTCTGAATCAATTCATTTTTATCCTGAACAACAGTGCAAAAATTGTCTGGTAGTTTAATGCATTGCGTATTTGGTTGCAGTTCTATTTTACCGTTCCCAATATCTAGTAGTTGTTTGGAAAATATTTGTGCTGATGGATCATTTTGCAATTGTACTCGCATATTTATGGTCAATCGAAGTGTTTCAACACTTCGCCATAAGAATGATTGTTTCAAACATGCATTAATCTCATCCGCGAAAGTAGAGCGAGGTATAACCGGTAAGGTCTGCCGGAAGTCACCAGACAAAAGTAAGATAGCACCACCGAAAAGTTTATTATTGCTGTTTAAATCTTGCATAGTTCTGTTTAATGCTTCAAGTGAATATTTGTGTGCCATTGTGCACTCATCCCAAATTATTATAGAACTCTTCCGCAACACTGCAGCTATTCCACTATTCTTTTTGATGTTACACATTGCATCTGGTTTATTATGAACGTCCAATGGCAGCTTGAATGTTGAATGTGCTGTTCGCCCACCATCCAGTAAAGTAGCCGCAATGCCTGACGATGCTACTACTAATGCGATTTTTTGTTGCGACCGTATTTTGGCAAGAATCAACGATATTAAAAATGTCTTACCGGTTCCACCGGGTGCATCCAAGAAAAAAAAAACCGCCTTGTTCAGCAGCAACAGCCAGCATTATCCGATCATAAATAATTTTTTGTTCTGCTGTCAGTAATGGTTCACTGTTCATGATAATTGTTGCTAAACTTCCATGGTCATATTGATTTTCTCGTTGTAAATCGGTATTGACTAAGTCGGTGGCTGGACGATTAGGTGATGGCATACCATAATGATTAAGTGGTAAATTTGAAATAAGAACACATAAATCCTCGATCAAGACCAATGCTTCATTGTACATCTCTGGTGTATAATCTATGTTTTGGCATTGATTTGTTTGTCTAATTCGGTGCAAGATGTCTTCTGTCATATAATTTTTATATTTTTCCCACAAAGTTTGTGCTTGCGAGGGATAACATGTCGTCAAAATAATTGCAAACAACTGACGAATGTTATTCGGTGTTGATGTCAACGCAGCATCAGCAAGCGTTAAGTCCCAATGGTTATCGTCTTCTAACAATTGCAGTTCACGACATGCATCCTGGTATGTATTGAATACTCGACCATTAACTGTTCGTAAAAATTCAAAAGACGTTGGTCCGGGAACATTCACCAATAACAAACGTAAATAGAATCACTCACGTTGCTTTGGATGTACCGTGTAAAGTCTCCCCAATGTGTTAGCTTTGAATATGCCTGTAATGAAAGGATGTGGTTTTCCTTGTTTCCGTGGCTCCCATTTTTTACTGGATTTGTTCCATGTGAAATAACGTGGAACATCACCATACACCAATGTCTTCGCGAATTGGCCAAAAACATCAGGTTTTTGACACAATGTAAAAAATTCAGTTAGAGTCGTTTTCGGAGCTTCGAACGCTCTTTGGAGAACATTTTCTTCAGTGAAGTATACACGTTGACCGTTTTCAAGATGTATTGCCAGATGTTGGACAGCAGGATCTCTTTCGTGGATGGGAAAGCTGAGAATATGCCAAATAGCTTCATTGCTGCTAATGTATCTGCCCATTTGGTATCGTGCTATTTCGTCATTTTTATTTATGTTTTGTACTTCAACTATGGCCAAATCACTGCCTTTGTTTACATATTTACAAATATACTTAATTGATTTAACAGAACTGCAAAGCTCAACATTGATATGAGCTTTGTAAGTTTTTGAAAGTAGTGGTGAGTATGGTACCACCCACTGATTATCAAACTCAACTTGATTTGGAAAGTTCGGCAGTCGCATTGTAAATGTGTGGCCACCATTCTCAGTACTTCTGCGGCGATACATTGGATAACCATCAATATCCGTGATCGTGTCATTCGTATGCGGCTTTGGGAAGTTTTTTTTACATTTTCCATTTTCCATGCACGGTGACGTCATGTTGAAAGCACCGCATGGCCCATGGATCATGTGTTTGGTGACAATATCAAATAATTCTTGATCAATTAATGGGTCTGGAATTTCGGCTGAAATTATTTGATCGATTTCTTCAGGACGGATTCTATCTTTAAGCCAAACCAAAATGTGGGCATGAGGCAAACCTCGCTTTTGCCACTCTATCGTATACAGCCAACAACGTGTGATACCAAAAATTGAATATTTAACAATAAAATCAATTAAGGATTTCAATTTTTGTTTAAACACACGTGCAGTTAAATCATGACGACGAATGGCTTGTTGTCCTGGCAATAGTAAAGTTTGTATCTCTTCCCAATTCGGATTACATGTGAATGTAATAAATAAATCCGGTCAGCCGTAATGACGTACGTAAGTTATCGCATCTTGTATGTATTCCTGCATGTTCCGTGGACTGCCGATGTAGCTTGAAGGTAAAATGAAAGCATTACCGATGTCATTGGGATTTAAATTTCCATCGATGTTTCCAGCAACAGCATCTCGTAAGTGAATATATTCTTCCGATCGTAGTTTTGCCTGGTTGAATCGAAGGAATCGCAAGCGTTCGCTTTCGACCTTAGCATACATGTCAACAATGTATTGATGGAACAGCTGACGATATCGAAGGATATAATTGTCTTGATGTTGTCTAACCATTATTCGGTGTGCGTAGTAGTTCATTGAGCTAACTTTATTATTTCTGTAATCACCTAAAAAAATAAAAAATAAAATGCAATACGAAATTAAAATCTATACATACAGTAAGAAAGTAAATAGATAATTGTCAAACTTACCGGTATTTGGATCATACTGTTTGATATTAAGGTGATATTCATCTTGTCCTTGCCAAAATATAAATGGATATTGTAGTGCGTCATATGAACGGTGTAGATCCGAAATCGTACTGACAGTGTTGTCTCGCCAAATAATTTTTATAGATCTTTTGTCAACTGGATCACCAACCATGATAACAGCAACCTCATCAACAGTTGGAGCGTTGAATCTACCAGCATGTTCACCTAATGGTACTTTGTCGGCTTTTATGACGATTTGATAATTGTCATTTTGCAGTCGTGGCGAAACTCTTTTGATCAATTGAATTAGTTGATTGTGATCTTCTAAAAAATTTTCCAATAATATCACAATTGCTCTTTCCTCTGCTTGTTCAATAAAATTATACAGGCACCGAGTCGTCACGCGCTCTTCACAATCGCCCATAAAATAAATTTGAAGAAATTTCGGATTGTTATCAGGCATTGGCATCAGTGATCCGATTTTATGGTACACCTGGCCTTGAATTTTGAATGTAGTTTCAAAATTACGTCCATCGGATGCACGATCGCAAATTTTAGTTGCCCCAAATGACATCATTTGAAAGCAAGAATTAAATTTGCGTATCTTACACAAAAATAATTTGGAATCATCTGAATTGCCAGTAAGAAGGGATAATAAAGGCTCCGGCGGAGCGGGTAGAGGTGACAGCACAACTTTTCCTGATGCGCAGCACATGCCGGCTGCTTCATTCCGAAATTTCAATGCCTGACAATATTGACATACTTTATCCATTCCACCGATAGCAATTTTTGAATGCGCTGAGTAGTTAATATCTGGTGCATATTCAAAGGCAAGCCGAACGAATGATGCACGTGTTAATGAGCGGCTGATCCGTTGCCTTTGTCGATCTAGTACTCGTACTGTAGCTATGTTTCGTTTTCGTGCCGCTCTTGTTCTCGTAATATTCTGTTGCAGACGTTCGTCACGCTGTTCTTGAGATTCTTGTGCACGACTTTCTGCAGTCCTGATTCTTTGAGCTGCATTTCTTGTTTCGATTTGTTCTGGTAATTGCTGAGCTCTTTCAACACGTTTGCGTCGTGACCCTTTGTTGCTCGCATTGTTGAGGTTAGATTTTTTCGGTGGCATTTGACTGAAAATATTAATTTAAACGTTTAAATATTAGAAAGAGGAACTGAAAAACATGTTATCATAGCACATTGAAATAATAAGTGCAAAATAATTTTCAATGGAGGTTAAATAAAAATAATATAAAAATTTTTGTACAATTATTGAAAAAGTGTGGGGAGCTTTGTGCCATTTTCTCATTGATATATTAATTAACTTTTATAAAACTATGTGATATTACTTACATGTATAAATTGAAATTATTGTTCCTGTGCTCCTACTGTGGCTATGTCTCGTTCTCTTGCTGCTCTTGTTCTTATGATATTCTCTTGAAGACGTTCGTTACACTGTTCTTGAGATTCTTGTGCATGACCTTCTGCTGTCCTGATTCTTTGAGCTGGATTTCTTGATTCAATTTGTTCTGCCAACTGATGGGCTCTTTTAATACGTTTGCGTCGTGCCTCTCTGGTGCTCGCGTTGTTGAGGTTAGATTTTTTCCATGGCATTTGACTGAAAATAATAAATTAATCGTTTAAATATTTGAAAAAAAAATTGAAAATCATTCTAATTAACTTTTATAATTATGTGATAATACTGACATGTACATATTTAAATTATAGAGTTTAAATAATAATTTCAATAAGAATTGAAATACTAATTTAATCGTTTAAATATAAGAAAAAAAAAATCTGAAAATCTTGTTATCATAGCACATTGAAATAATAAGTGCTAAATATTTTTTAATAGAGGTTAAATAAAAACAATAAAAAAAATATTTGTACAACTATTGAAAAAGTGTAGGAAATTGTGTATCAATTTTGCATTGACATTTTAATTAAATTTTATAATTATGTGATAATACTTACATACATATAACTGATGGGCTCTTTTAATACGTTTGCGTCGTGCCTCTCTGGTGCTCGCGTTGTTGAGGTTAGATTTTTTCCATGGCATTTGACTGAAAATAATAAATTAATCGTTTAAATATTTGAAAAAAAAAATTGAAAATCATTCTTATTAACTTTTATAATTATGTGATAATACTGACATGTACATATTTAAATTATAGAGTTTAAATAATAATTTCAATAAGAATTGAAATACTAATTTAATCGTTTAAATATAAGAAAAAAAATCTGAAAATCTTGTTATCATAGCACATTGAAATAATAAGTGCTAAATATTTTTTAATAGAGGTTAAATAAAAACAATAAAAAAAAAAGTACAACTATTGAAAAAGTGTAGGAAATTGTGTATCATTTTTGCATTGACATTTTAATTAAATTTTATAATTATGTGATAATACTTACATACATATAACTGATGGGCTCTTTTAATACGTTTGCGTCGTGCCTCTATGGTGCTCGCGTTGTTGAGGTTAGATTTTTTCCAGGGCACGTTTGCGTCGTGCCTCTCTGGTGCTCGCGTTGTTGAGGTTAGATTTTTTCCATGGCATTTGACTGAAAATAATAAATTAATCGTTTAAATATTTGAAAAAAAATATTGAAAATCATTCTAATTAACTTTTATAATTATGTAATAATACTGACATGTACATATTTAAATTATAGAGTTTAAATAATAATTTCAATAAGAATTGAAATACTAATTTAACCTTTAAAATATAAGAAAAAAAAATCTGAAAAACTTGTTATCATAGCACATTGAAATAATAAGTGCTAAATATTTTTTAATAGAGGTTAAATAAAAACAATAAAAAAATATTTGTACAACTATTGAAAAAGTGTAGGAAATTGTGTATCATTTTAGCATTGACATTTTAATTAAATTTTATAATTATGTGATAATACTTACATACATATAACTGATGGGCTCTTTTAATACGTTTGCGTCGTGCCTCTCTGGTGCTCGCGTTGTTGAGGTTAGATTTTTTCCATGGCATTTGACTGAAAATAATAAATTAATCGTTTAAATATTTGAAAAAAAAAATTGAAAATCATTCTAATTAACTTTTATAATTATGTGATAATACTGACATGTACATATTTAAATTATAGAGTTTAAATAATAATTTCAATAAGAATTGAAATACTAATTTAACCTTTAAAATATAAGAAAAAAAAATCTGAAAAACTTGTTATCATAGCACATTGAAATAATAAGTGCTAAATATTTTTTAATAGAGGTTAAATAAAAACAATAAAAAAAATGTACAACTATTGAAAAAGTGTAGGAAATTGTGTATAATTTTTGCATTGACATTTTAATTAAATTTTATAATTATGTGATAATACTTACATACATATAACTGATGGGCTCTTTTAATACGTTTGCGTCGTGCCTCTCTGGTGCTCGCGTTGTTGAGGTTAGATTTTTTCCATGACACGTTTGCGTCGTGCCTCTCTGGTGCTCGCGTTGTTGAGGTTAGGTTTTTTTTCATGGCATTTGACTGAAAATAATAAATTAATCGTTTAAATATTTGAAAAAAAAAATTGAAAATCATTCTAACGAACTTTTATAATTGTGTGATAATACTGACATGTACATATTTAAAATATAGAGTTTAAATAATAATTTCAATAAGAATTGAAATACTTATTTAATCGTTTAAATATAAGAAAAAAATCTGAAAAACTTGTTATCATAGCACATTGAAATAATAAGTGCTAAATATTTTTTAATAGAGGTTAAATAAAAACAATAAAAAAAATATTTGTACAACTATTGAAAAAGTGTAGGAAATTGTGTATCATTTTTGCATTGACATTTTAATTAAATTTTATAATTATGTGATAATACTTACATACATATATTCAAATTAAATTATAAAGTTTTGATCAATGAAGCACAAATAAGTAAAAACAGGATTAATTTAACTGTATTATCTTCATTATAATATGAATTCAATTTACACTTCAGTCTAAGTAACATGCTAACACCAAAAATTTAAAAAGTGGAAATAATTGAATTATACGGTATTTCGTTCACTACAAAATAAATTTAATTAATTTTATAGCGTCAACAACACGTGGTAATTATGCTGTTAAAATGTAGCTTATATGACACGTTCGTAGATTTACCATAGCAGCGCCATCTATTGATTACTTACTCAACCCAGTCGAAAGGTATCGACATCTGTTAGAATCATTTGGAGTTAACAGATAATTGTGACTGTCAAATAATAACAGACAAATAAATAGCAATGAATTAAAATTGCGACTATAATTTGAGATTTAAACTATCCTATCTCTCAAGTTGGATCGAACTGCACATGGTGTGCGAATTTTATTATAATCGGTTAAGTGGTTTAGGAGTCCATTGAGGACAAACATTGTGACACGAGATTTATATATATTAAGATATATGTGTGTGTGTGTGTGTGTGTGCTACTTTTCAAGAATCCTTATAATGTCGCAACATTTTTTCTTTGATTAAAAAAAAAAGTATGTTTGTGCCTGATAACGGGAATAGGTGTCAGTTCCCGAAAACGTACCATTTGTTTTATCTTAGAAAGCTTAATGTGTTCGTCCATGCTGTCGTCGTTGTGTTGCCAAAATATCTGTTTAATTTCATCACTGGTTTTGCCTGTGCGTGTGTTGCCCAGATTATGCGTCTAGGTTTTATCGTTGGATTTATTGTTTGTCGCTGTTTTGTCCAAGGTCGTGTTCTTTTTTTTTTGTCTGTATTTACTGCTCTTGATGCAAAGGTCTCGTCGTTGTATATCCCACTCTGTTCGTCTGTGCTGAGGTATTGTTCTGATAAATTGCTTCAACAAAATTATCTATTATGTATTTGCTCACTAACATTAAACATCAGCTAATTTTGGCTATTTTTTCTATGTGTTAGTGTATTCATCTTTCTTAGCTCTTTCTTCATTTTGTTTTTAATGAATGTGTTAGCGTATGTCCAAGGTTATGTTTTAAATTAATCTTCTCCATTTTAATATTTATTCAAACAACGTTTTTTTTTCACTCCGGTTATTTTTATTTGAAAAATACATTTACTTTCGGGAATTAATTATCGCTTTATATATTTAAGAAATTGGGTGTCATTAGAGGAGACAAGGTACGACGCCACGATGATAAAGCGTAGGCGAAATGAACGGACGGGGAGAACAGGAGTACCACGAGAAAACTTAACTGGTTCTTGGCAACGTCCGCAATGTTTCTCTACTTTCGAAAATAAAATCCGGGGCTAGACACGCGACGGGAATCGAACCTGAATCTCCCGGGCTGAAGGTTCCTTAATTGAGAACTGTAAATAAAATTTCCAAGCGGCATATTTTAAAACCAAAATATTGCTTTTGGTGTTTGATTACACATGAAAGTGCTATTTAAACCCTTTAGAAAATGGTTTTATTTTCTGTTGGAGTAATTGCTTCTGGGCATTTTTTTTTTCTCAATAAAAATCAGAAGCGATTTTCTGGAGAGTCCACACCATGTATAAATGCGTGAGTACGTGTGTTTTTGACAAACACTTTACTTTCTTTTGCGTTGTTTCATACATGCAAGCAGTTACGCAAGTGTTTACAAATATCACTACTCACAAAACCTTTTATAGCTCGAAAATAACGTAAAAAAAATAAAAAAATTGGAAAGAAAATTGCTGACCCAAGAACAAATGCAGGAGCAATGGCAATAAAACGAAATAATTGAAAAGTTTGTACACTGTAAATTTTATTAAAATGAAAGAGAAGTAATCTATTCATGTATAATTAGAGATATTTGTAAATTTGTGCATTTACATAAAACAACTCTATTACAACACAGTCGTGTTCGCAGTAATACTGTGTTCTGATTCCTACCCGGGCATTTATTGCTTTGTGTTGTTTTAGTACCTACGTCCAATAATTAAAGTTATTTGTAAACCGTTCCTTGAGTATATTTCCAATACTAACTGCGCACTTAACAAGCATGATACAACAAAATTAAGTAAAATGGTTGAATATTCTATTATCTTTTCTATGGTTTTAAAAAAATTACGATTGTGTAAAACATCAATTGAAATATAAAATTATGCGCCAATTTTCGTAAGAAATACTCGATTTTATCTGGAAAAACGTATTTCACGTATTTAAAATTAACCATAGTTACAAGACTAGAATTCACCTGGGTGACAGAGCCTAGCAGCCAAGTCTACCCGGGCCCACATACGGTGTGCAAAGTTTCAGTAAAAAAGAGAAAAAAACCAAGTGATTTGAAAACTGCTCATGGTATCCTAGAATGGCCTGATAAAGAAGAAAAATTTTAGATTACGTTGAAGTTGGATGAGAAGATGTTTCCGGATTTATTTTTATACTGTATTTTGTAATACTGAAAATTGTGTTTTATGTGTAAATTTGGGCATGAAACACCAGGTAGAGATACTTGAAAACACTCAAGAGACTCGCATTACATATTTGTCTTCGTTTCTCCGCCATATAACGTTATGGCTACCGCGCAAATGCCATACATAGCTAACCCATGCGCAAAGAGAAGATCGACCGCTAGAAGCACCAGCGAGCCTCGCTATTATCGTCCCGCCTCACAGACACATATGCACCCCTGGCTAAGCGAGCACCTTTAAGGGGGTATGTCCTGTTCCAGGTTATTATTTTATTTTTACGTTTAACGTGGTTACACTTGACTTTTTAGAGGCCGAACTTCAACAAAATGACAAAAAATATGTAGTGCATGTCTTTTTTCATAATTAGCTGGCAAATTTGAATTTTTAACATTTTTGTGCAGTACGGACAAGGAGAACGAAATTTAATATAAAACTGAAACCTTTTAGGTTTAAATTAAATGCTTGTGGCTACTGCGTTTTATGTTTCAAATTTTGTTTGGGAAAAATTATTTAATTTTAATTAAACTTTTAAAATCATAAATGTTCTAAAATATTAAAAAAAGAAGTTAGCTAAAATTATAATTTTTTTCCTGAAATAAATTATAGACAGTAAAATTTTCTTTTAACCAAAAAGTTACAATTTTATATTCAATTTTCATACTGTACAAAATCGTTAAAATTGCATCTTCGTCAGTTAATTATGCCAAAAGTATTGTATATACAGTGGAATCCTTTTATAATGACATCGAAGCGAATTGACAAACACGTCATAATAAGCGGACGTCATAAAAAGCGTTTTGTGAAGAAAAAAAACCCTTTTTAGGTGAATACTTATGTATTTTAATAGAGAAAATTAACATATAAACACGTGTACAAACATGATACATATGCACATATTTTTCATTTTTAAATTAAGAAATCTGTATTTTTTGTCTGCTTTTTTTTCATTTTGTTATAATAACAGTCTCTAATACTATTGTGTATAGAAGACATCGCCATGGTCAAATTACTATCATTTTCAATATTGCTATGAACAAATCGTGATAATAATTCTGCAGCCTTTAATGCCTATTCTGCGGTAGGTAATGGTGCTTCCTCGAATTCCTCTTCCCTTTACCCATCACTTTCGAGGTGTTCCCTAGCATTAATGTTCTGTACGATATTTTCATTGGTGGGTTCTTCGAATGTGACAAGAACACTATCGATGTCAACATAATCTTCCCACATTTCCGGTGCTGCTAAAGAATCTGAATTTAGGTTTCGTGACCACAAAGATAAAGGGACGTCATCTTCTTCATCAAATTCATGTTTTGCTGTTTGAACAGATAAACCGTTGTGGTTTCCAATGAATCCAGCATGTTTGAAACGGTTGTGAATGGTACTTTGTGACATTTTATTCCAGGTATCATTAACCATCAGAATTGCATCTAGCACCGTTATTTTCGTAGAAGAGTTGTTTTCATTAGCATCAAGACAATTAATCATTTTGAGCACAAGGATTTTTATAAAATTAATTTTGAGTGATCGTATTATTCCCTGATCAATTGGCTGTAGTAATGATGTTGTATTCGGCGGAAGGAAGACAAGTGTTATAGACTTTAAATCAGCAATTTTTGGATGCGCTAGGCTATTATCAACCAGCAATAAAATCTTTTTCTCCTTCTTCACCAAATAACGATCCCAATTTCGAAGCCATATTTCAAAAAGCTCTGACGTCAACCAAGCTCTACGATTGTTAGCATAATCGACAGGTAACGATTTTACACTGCTAAAACATATTGGTTTTTGTGACTTTCCAATAACGAGCAATTTATTTTTCTCTGTGCCACTCATATTTTCTGCTACCATGACAGTTATTCTGTCTTTCGACAAATTGCCTCCACTAAAATTCTCGCCTTTAAATGTCAAAGTTTTTTTCGGCATTATTTGTAAAACAGTCCAGTTTCATCACCATTAAAAATCGCATCATCTGAAAATTGTTTTCTTAGATTCGGCCACACATACGTCAACCAATTTGTTGTTGAATTTTGATCAACAGACGAAGATTCACCGACAATTTTTCTCGCCACAATGTTATGTCGAACTTTAAAACGACTGATCCAGCTTGCAGAACAATTAAAGTCGAGAATACCAAAACGCGTGGCAAAAATATTTGCCTTCCGGTAGCATAGGGCCGCTGATAGGTATTCCCTTGTTTCTCGTGATTTTAAACCACTGAATTAATGCTTGATCAACATTTTCTTGTCACGATTTTCGAAGCCTCTTCGGTTTCAAAACATTTGAATTGAACGATTGCTTAATCCGGTTCTTGTTGTTTGAAAATCATTGAGATTGTCGAATGACCCACGCCAAATTCCTTTGCGAGAGAAGAGTTTAATTCTCCATTTTATAATCTGCATATAATTGCACCTTTCTCCTCAATCGTAAATTATTTACGGCGTTGAGATGATATTTTTTTTTCCACAGGATATCACAAACAACAATGCGTGACCTTCAAGTGTCAATTACTCACTGAGGTTCAAAACAAAAAAAAACGAGCCACGTGCCACGTAATCGGGATTTAACGAACATTGCCGAAGGTGTAAAGAATCATTTCGGTCATTATAACCGGACATAATTTATTGAAAATGGGTCGCAATAAGCGACATGTCACTGTAAGCAAAGTCATTATATCCGACTTATTTCCAAAGAATTTTATTTGAAAACCAAATTTCGTTGTGTTATTACGTCATAATAGGCGGTTCGTCAATATAGTCAGAGTCATAATAAACGAATTCTACTGTGTGTGTGTATATATATATATATATATATATATATATATATATATATATATATATATCATTTTGTGAAATTTCAGCCTTTTAAAAAATCGGCATGTTTAACCGCGTGAAACGTGAATCTAAAATAACGGCCTGGAGCTGGACATGCCCGCATAAGAAGAGTCTGGAGGGGAAGAAGATGGCCGCGCGGGGGTTTGGGAACCTGGACCAAGCGGTCCGCGTCGTGGTCACGAGGTCGAGGAGGAGACAGCCTGCCTTCGGACGGGTCCTCCCTCCTCCGAGTCGCGGTGAAGACCCGGCGGTCTCCGAGAACTTGGGGCGCAGACGGCGATAGTTCCCGGCGCTCTCGCGGTCGCGCTGCGGGCGGAGTTCGGAGCGCCCTTCGGTCCGGGCGAAGAACAACGGCGCCGGCGCGACCTCGGCCCTCCGGCACAGCCGCAGACAGGTCCTCGCCGACCACAGGGAAGAACTTCTCCGAGACCGCGGTCCCGCTCCAGGTGTTTCCTACTACTTGTTGCTAGGATTAGTTTCCCCCCTGATTCCGCTGTTGATTCGAAATAAATGGTACAATAATTATGCCTGCAGAAGAATTTATATCCACTGTTCAGTTGTTGAAACACGCCAAATTAACTTGAAGTCTGCGTCTTTGGTTTAATTAGTCGGACAAAAAAAAAAACAACGAATATTTTCCTGGCGCAGATAACGGGTAATAATATATCTGGAACAAAAAAAATTCAAACTATTATTTGAACATTTATTATCAATTTTCACATGGTGAAACATTTATTTAAATTGCTCTGAAAGAAATAAAAAGCATTACTTTTTTTTTAAATTATTTTGCTCTTTTTGATATTTTAGGTGATGAAACAACATTTTTGGCACAATATGATGTGAATCATGTCTTAGCAAGCTTCTTTAACTCGTTAAAGTTTCATTTGCATACGCAGCCTTCAGTCTGCAAGAGCCACGCTGCAAGGAAATAACTGACTAAGATTGGTTTACGCCATGCCATTAATTTATTCAGGTGGCGAGTAATTAGGTAAGTGAACTCGCCGTGCGCGAATAGACATTTTCAGTCGAGTGGTTGGGTAAAACGGCGGGCGAGCTTGATCCAGTAGAGAGATCAGCGAAAGATCGAGTGGTATTCCCTTCACCCCACCTCACTCTCCACTCGCCCTTTACCGGGAAGGTATAAACGCCGACGTATTATTAGCAGACTTCATTGGCGGATTACATATTCACAGCTCAACACTCGAACTTCTTGCCTTGTGCGAACCCTCACTCACCTGTTCGCCTTCACCTCGTCCATTCTCCGCTCGGCTGAATCACTGGCCAGGCGTGAACCGGCCTCAAGTCGCGCAGGCGGCTACACAGGTGTCGCGTTCACAGTTCTCCGAGCGCTGATTCCAGCAACCGCCCGAAGCTAGATTCTGTGCCACGTCAAGCCGTGAAGTTTAACATGGCCTCCTGCTGGAGCTGACGATTATGCTCGGTAATTTTATTCCTATTACAACTATTTAAAGGCTGTGTTGAAAATTCTTCACTATTTATTTTGTGTTTATTTCCTAATTTTATAACCAAAAATAAACAAATTTTTGTATAATCTAGATAAATAAAAATGGCATTGTTAGTTCGTTCAAAAACTTAAATCTCATAAAGTTCTTCACCAATTGCTTTGAAATGATGAGACAACGTTGCATTCGAATACGCGCGTGTTTTAGATACACGTGTCACACATGTATATATAAAAATATAAATAGGTAAAAAAATATTTTTAATATATTTATTGCTTCAATTCAAATACAATTCGTTCAATGTCGTGTACTGGTTCATCAGTTTCGTTTTATTTTCCTTTTTATTTATTATTTCGGAAAAAATTGTTTGATCTAGATCAGGATTGCTTCTCACGTGCATAGTTATGCGTTGCGTGTTCTAGAATCGGGAAACCAGACCATCTCTAAATGCATAGACAATGGAAAAACAACAAAATATTATATACTTACAAGTATTGTGAAATTAAACATATAAATATGTGCTTTCTCTTTTCTTTCTTTTCCATTGAACCAAAGGAAGTCGTAGCCACGTGTGGCCACGTACAGCTAGTGTCGGTAACAACAATCATGCAAGTGTTCATATTTATTATTACAATTAGCGTGGCACTTTATAGCTTGCAAATAAAGTTTAGTGGATATTTGATGATGGAATTTGTGATCAAACAAACTAAAAAATGTAAGAAAAATTTGTGATGGATTTGCAAAAATTTCAATAAAATAATTTATTAAAAATCCATACTTGGCGTGTGGAACCTAGATTTAAACTTTAATCCTTGGAACCATCCATGCGCTCAGGTGTTTTTACATAACTACATAGTATAAAACAAAGTCGCTTCCCGCTGTCTGTCTGTCCCTATGTATGCTTAGATCTTTAAAACCACGCAACGGATTTTTATGCGGTTGTTTTTAATAGATAGAGTAATTCAAGAGGAATGTTTATATGTATAATACATGAATAATTTAGTAGAGAAACACTGATAATTTAAGAGTTTTCTAATGTGATGTCGTAAATAATTACATTTCTTTTTTGCGCTTACATTGCAAAAGCTGGCTGAATCCTACGAGATAGATCAAAATAATGTACTACAGTATTGTACACCTTAAATAGGTCTACAAAAAAGTCCCCGATGGTGTATGTCTATCTCTTAGGGATAACCCACAATAACTATTTTTTATCCTTTACTTTTTACGAGAAATATTGGCTTATATACTAAGCGATTTTAAGCAATCCAGCATTAACCTTTATCCAATTAAGTACCTTAAATACATAGTGCATTTAATATAGATCAATATGGCCCTGTACATCATGTAATTAAAATGAATATTTTCGAAGATATTACAGATTTAAATGCACGGACATAGCGGTTGCGGCGGTACCGGCCCTTTTCACATTAACGCTTTCGAAATTAATTACGCCTTGTGTTCGAAGTACCTAGCGTGGTTTTGCTTGGAAGCGTTGTTATGAACAATGATTGCCTCTATAGCTTCAACCATAAACGACTAAGCTAAACATTTCCGAGCGGACTAAGACTATTTCCAAATAATCCGTATTTTCTTTCAGCCAAACTTCAACACAATTTTTGTCAGCACCTTCGTGTTATCTAAACGTGTTGAATGTGTAAAACTATATTGTATCTTTTGTAATGTTATCCAAAGAAAATGCTTTCTGTTTCACGTGAAAATATTATTTCCTAGTAAATGTTTGTGTGAAGAAAAGTTTTTTTTTAAAGATTAGAATTGTGCGCGTCTACTTAACATTTTTTGCAGAGGAACGCGTTCTCAAGAAATGTCTAAAGATCGATCTTTCAACGTAAGTTCTTTTTAACAAGACATTTATAAATACATATATTTAAATTTCATATAAGTAAGCTAATGATCTAAATTATTAGTTTCCTCCACTTTCTGCCGTTTGGAAATAGTTCAAACAATAAAATACCACGTACTTTACATGTCGTTATACTGTATTTAATAAAAAAATAAAAAAATAAATATCAATAATATTAATAATTTTTGGTAATTAAGTCATTTTACAAATTTTTGTTAAAACTTCGTTTTATAATTATTTTAAAATAGGTTTAAATCTGTTTTTCTGGTCTACGAGTGTTGAAAAAGAAATGTACGTATCCATGCAAAGATTATGATTCCAAAAAAGAAAAATGAAGAAATGTGTTCAAAAAAAATATTTTTTTTTTCCGTGATATATTTTATTCGCTCAGCATATATTTGCTTTTCCACATTTCTGCGACTTTTCGTTTAGATTACTACAAGATCGTTGACCACCGGGCTTTTACCGAAAGTGTTTCACTAATGGCGAAGTTAGAAAGGCGTTTAAAATGGTGCTTTTGGATGTGCGTGTTTTTGTGGGACTAGAATCTTGAGAAAGTGTTAAAAGTTTTCTCTTTTTCTCTTCTTTAGAAAGATGTCTACAAATACTCCTCAAGCACATGATTTATTTATCGAAGGCGCGCTATCCCGGCTAGCACAGAAGTAATGTCTGCAGACTAACCATCGGGGGAAAACCAACATTTGTCCCGCATACCTGAGCGCACACAGCTAAAATAATACTGCCACAATCAAATAACAAATTTAGGAGATGATTTTTCGGAAATTAAATTTTTAATTTCTAAGTACATTTTAAATGGTAAAAAACTGAGACTTTTTGGAAGTATGTATTATTGTTCCGCTTTTAAGTTCACATGATAGTATCTATTATTTGTATATAAAGAGATATGATTTCATTGTTGTGGAGTTGAATATATAAGTATAAAAATACAAAATGTCCATAGCATGAAATGTGGAATGCAATAAAATCTTAACAATTTAACACTGCCACATTGCAAAAGTGCCACAACTGTTGATATGTTTTGGTGTGAAACATTTTTAATATGTAAAACCGCCAAATTACTGTATGTGGCATTGTTGGATTGAAAAGCAAACGTACATTTTCCAACAGACTGTGTAAAATAGAACTGTAAAACATCATATGGTATTGTTGTTCTTCAACACCTTCAAAAAATGCGAAAGCAATATACGTAAAATAAAAACGAATTTTATACAAAATACAGCTAAATAAATTCTTCAAATGGTAACACCACTTTGTGAAAACAAAAATAGGCGTCACTTAAAACTGACACGTTTTTTTATTTGGGGCGGTATTGTTTAGGTTTGTTAGCAACTGGACAATTTTGTTGAGTTCTACAGCAGTTCCAATGTATATACATCTTTGGCATCTACAAATGATATTAGCCAACTAAACCAGTTATATACATTTTTTCACTGAATAACTTAAATAACAACAAATCAATTTAATCCAACAGTAGTATACTTTTAAAAACAATTGAAAACACATAAATTTATGGCAATATTTTTAGTTTTAAGTTGATGTTGGTACATCTATGCTTTTTGTTTTCGTAATATGTGTAATCCTTGAGTAATATTAAAATTAAATTATATTTCCTATCTTTTAATTACCAAAATGTTTCAAAAATTTAACAAAAAAATTTGCTTTTAAAAAGGTTGTCTCTTCAATGGGAAGTACGAGAAGTACTCATTTATTTAATTTCATAGTTGCATATTTCACTTCCTATTTAGACAAACTTTACGATGTCACTTCCGAGAAAAGTACATACAAGTTTAAAGTTTAGGTTAATTGGGACAAGGGATCTAGATGTGGATACAAGACTTTTTTCGTAGGTGGAAGACTTTAGAATAAAAAATTTGAAAATTGTAACACGTGTATTCAAAAACTTACATTACTATTGACACGTACATACTGACATAAGGGCCTGCAGTAATAGCCGTAGGCATGGGCGTAGATCCCGGGGGGGCCAGGGGGGCCCGGGCCCCCCCTGGAATTAATGGGCCCCCCATTGGGGGAGCCCACTTCGTGATCTTAAAGTTAATGGTGTACACATCATATATATATATCAGATTATTATTTAAAACGACGACAGACACTTTGACATGCTTTACATTCATACCTTCGAGTTCCGTAGTTATTTTCCCTTACCCCTTCTGCGAAAGCCATGGTATGGAGTTTTCCAGTGAGAACTTTGAAACCCTTAATTCCTATAAACCGTTCATTCCAAAGGACGAAGCTAGGGTAAGGTTCCGTTGGCATTTCCTCCCCATTGTTACCCACACTACCTTGTCCTCTGAAACGACAGTATTATAGGTTTCAGGTAGTCTGTTTTTAAAGTGGTTTTGCTCTCGTGTGTGCCAGTCTTCCGCTTTCTTGGCAAACATCAACATGGATAAGTTCGTGACGCGGAAGAAACGGAAAACAGAATCTGATTCTCACCTGGTAAGATTGATTGTTTTATAAGTAGTGACTATTATTTAGGTGATATATTTTATTTAAGTGATAATGTAACGTTATTTTTTCCAGTAAATAAACAACTTAATACTTTAACAGTTATTATAGCAGAATTTAGTTTATTTACGAACTGAAACTTATATACCATTTTCTGGAATTTTTTAGCTCATCTTCATTCTGTAAGGCTAGCTGCTCTGTATGTTACATGTGAATATACAGGGAATAATTTTTTTCCTCGTCAATATGGAATTTAAAATCACTCCCCTTTTATTATCAAACGATAATTTTCACAATTCATGGCTGATAATCACTTTATAACATTTGTTATTTGATAACTGCAACACTGCACGAGTAAACAGAAGTAAGAGTGAGAAAGAAGTATTTAAACGTTACACATCCGTATTTAAGTTAATAAGGAAGCATACGCGTCTCTTTAATAACTAATCAAGCGGCATATTTTAACTAAATAATTCACTGCCAAAACACTGATTATACTAAAAATAAGCCGAGAAATGTATGTAGTTCAATTATCTGAAGGATAAATTTCATAGTTCTATCTCCGAGATTTTTCATTTGTGTCATTAAGTTTTTTTCTTTTTTACCTGGTTGATGCCTTTACTAAATAAAATAGTCTTTAAGGGTTTTAATATGATTCGATAGTTCATTTGATGTTGATCCGTTTATTAGCTTTGGCACCTTGGGTTTTTAGGGCGCATCAAAAACTGTGAACAAAGAATTTCACGAACAGCATTTGAATCGCAGTAATTATGTGATGTGGCATAAAAAAACCCGACAAAGTGCGAGTCTAACTCGCGCACGAAGGGTTCCGTACCATTATCTATTAAAACTGCAAAAAAAAATCATGTCTGTTGTATGGGAGCCCCACTTAAATATTTATTTTATTCTGTTTTAGTATTTCTTGTTATAGCGGCAACAGAAATACACCATTTGTGAAATTTTATTCTGTTTTCACGTTTTTTGTATGGGAGCCCCCCTTAAATATTTGTTTTATTTTAATTTAATCATTTATTTTTAAATTGAAATTAGAATAAACACTTTTGGAAAATGGTAATGTATGGGTGGGATGTTATATATTTAATAATTACTAAAACATATGTTGCTCTGCTTTATTGTTAATATCACTTACGTAAAAATAAAGTGTATAACATACGAGCTTATCATCCGGAGAAGACTTGTTTCGGTTGACCACTAGCGTAAAATTCTTAAACCACATAATTCACGGGCCCCCCCTGGAAATACTACAGATTTGCGCCCATGGCCGTAGGTGACACGACTTCTCACACAGTTGAAATTGCAAACTTTGTCATAACTTTGGGATGGGAGGAGGGGATTTATCCCCTATATTTCCCCCCACCACAGCATCAGCCACTGACGACGTCATCTTTCCGTCATTGGTTCGCCATTGACTCGAAGCACATCGTAGACGTATGAAAGAACCTCTGGTCCAACCCAGAGACTTAAGGTGAATAAGGCCCCGCCATATTGGATTTTTAATCCTTTTACTATAATTCAAATTTTGCACTATTTATCCCCATTTTTTGGCATGTAAAGGCATAAATCATATCTCCCAGTCCTTATACGCCGGGTTGCAACTACATATTTACGAACAGGCTCTAGTCTGTAAGTTCCGCGAGGAAATAACATATTATTTCACGCGGACGACTACAAATGTCGTGATAATCACACCAGTTCACGAGTGTTGACTTCAACAAGTAGTCAAAGCTAAGTCCTACGCCATGACAAAAAAAAATTAGCACGGGAACTTTATTGGAAGCGATATCAAATTATTTGAAAGTGAAAAATGGCGGGGACTCGTCCCCGTTAAATACGAACGTAGGCTGACGCGTAAGCTACTCAGTAGAAACGTATTGAACTCTTCTTTGAAACGGCTTGGTTTTCAGTAGAATGGTCAAAACATTTCTGATGGAGAACGTCAGAAGGTAAATCTTTGATGTCACGTAATATCTTGTCATTGTACCGCCGGGTTTCATTCAATACAGAAAGGGACCTGATATGTCATTATAAGCACATTTCAATTCGACCTTTGTCAAAATACTTAATTTGAAATGGTTTAGACAAAACATATTACTTTTAGTGTACAGCTGGTAAAATAAAAACAATTTAAAACACCTGAATGTGGCATTTATGTTGACAAATATTCAGCCAATGATAGCATCGTGTACTAAAAAAAAGAATCGGTCTGTGCCTTATGTAAAAGCCGTGCCCGAATTAACCTGAAATGTATACGCCTGTGCAGGGGGCGGCCATGTCTGCATTATTACATGGTAATTGTGTGAAGCATTTTTTTTCTTTTCAGCTAATTGTTTTGCTTTATTGGTAGGACGCACAAACATTGGCGTAAGTGTAATATTTTACATTGTAAAAATAATTTTATGTTTTTTTTTTTTTAAATTAAAAGTGACTGTTTTAAACGACGGAGAGTAATTTATACTTACTAACCAGCATCAGTCGTTATCATGTACTTTTTACGCAATGTTTAAGGTGGAACAATATGGTGATGGCGAGGTTAAAAATTGTCCAATTAGACTGAGAAGTGTGCTAATATGCGAGTAAAATAATCTGTGTAATTATCGCGCTACCAAGTAAAGAGAAAGCACAGTTATTAAAGGATTTTTTTATATCGCTTAAAAATTTTCATGTTTTAAAGAATGGCAAAATAATTATAATTTTATATTTCACCGTGATTACATACATTACGAAAAAAAAGTGAGCAAGTGTTTCAGTACTCGTCAAAGATGTGTAACATCTAACTTCGGTAACGAGCAAATTCATATGTTCTCATGTTCCAAATACTCTTATAATACGAAAACCCTGACACAAAATTTAACATAGGATGCTTTAAAATAATGACGAGCGTGATAAATATATGAAAATTGTGTTTTCAACTACATTTCTAGACGCGAATCACACGTAGTTTCCGCACCCGCCACTAGCTTTCGCTGCCGGAGGAGTTACGTCGACTATTTAATCATTTGTTTAGTAGACCAAAAAGCGATAAACACTTGACAAAATAGAAAACCCCGGCTTTGAATCTGATATCAACAAGGAATTTTATTAAATTTATTCACTAAACAGTCGATAGGTACTATAAATTTTCCCTTTAACATAGTGAACAATGGTTCGCGCTATACGGCACAGATAGCAACACCTTGGTTCTTACACTTTTTTGTTCGTTGACTTCCATCGCATTTACGAAATTATTTCATCAAATGCCGAATCCTGAGAGTTAAGGCGTTACACATAAAAAAATACACGTTTGTTGCAAAGTTCCAACAAAAAAAGCACTTATACCTACTGTAACCTACGAAACTTGAGAAGGTTACCATAAGTTCATGTGTTTGTTATTGTGTGTAAAATTGTACTACTGTCATACATATATGTTTTTCTGGAGTTAAATTTAATTATTGAAAATATAAATTTTAGTAATTGTTTGAACTGGCTAATGTAATTTGTAGAGGCCAAAAATATTTATCCATCCGAACTGTTTTATATCAATACAAGAGCAAGTAAAGAACGCAAGATGACAACTTCATAGCTGTGTACTTGTATTCGGACACGCCGCAATCTTCGCTGGCATTTATTTCACTTCATCCTAACACCATATAATCTCAAGACATTTTCCTGCGTTCACGCATACGTCACCTGCAATGACGGGGAAATTGTAAAATTCTTAAGAGCCACCCTCACCCCCTTCTAAACCTCCAGCAACCCTTCCCTTTTAGTTCCGTTGCTTAATTAAAGAGCTTTATAGACACAGATTGGGTGCTCCCTGGAACGGTGCAGACCAGTTTCCAATTAATTTTTTTAATTGCTAAGTCTTTATGTCTGCAAATTAAGGGAACGATATTATCTAGTTTGCAATCAATACGATTTACATTAGCAGGAGATGTTCCATTCAATTATTTTTCTTCTTCACAAATGACACGCTGTAGAATAAAATTTTAAATTGATTACTCTCTTTTGGTTTGTGAAACTACAAATAAAACTGCTGTTATCAAACCACTGTAACATCATAAGCAGAGAATATATTTTTCCTACAAAATGCCATAAAACAGAGTATTTCTACGTATGTTCGTAACAAAAGAAGCTGTGGAAATTGGCTTCGCAAGTGTGAATAAGGATTTTGGCTAAACATATATATTAATAATAAAGTAATGACATTATAGATTGTTTCTGGTCTTCATCTTAACATTTATTTAAACAACACCGCGTCGAAACGATAGCAAAAATAGTTATAGTGAGACTTAATTAAGATCTATAAATTATGTTCACTTGCGAGATACATAAGGATATATACCTGCTAATATAGCGTATTTTGAACGCTGAAGGGCTGGTGCGAAATGATTACTTTGTTATATCTGTAAAGGTTCAATCAGTGTGAGGCAAAAAAGGCCAATTTGATAACTAACCCGGTTTTAATTTAAAATAATGCTATCTATAATAAAAAATACAATTTTTGAAGTAATACTTAGCTTATCACGAAGTGAAATAATATTGCTTTTTACAGTGAAATTTTTATAAATAGGTCAAGTATCCTTCAAGTTTACTTCTTATTAACAAACTTCGTGTAATAAATGTGAAGACTGCAGTGCGTACTTTCTTGGTTACATATAAACACTACAAAATTACTTACAGTTATTCCTGTAACAGTGACCTTAGATAAACGGGAAAAAAATATTAACATTACCATTACCCTTTTAGTAATAACATGAGGGTGGTCACACTATTTTCGCATGTAATAAAATAAAACCAAACCGTAAATTATATTTCGTGTAACACCTTTAAACAGTACATCTAGCTCCATTTAAATAGTCACTCGTGTAGGAATACTCTGTGGAGAGAAGTTTTCAATAAATGCATACGTATTAGTCACATATTAAATTATATTTGCCTGTTAAATAGGCCACATGCACTACATATGTACTACGTTCTAGGTGGCAGCACACCAAAGAACCATAAGTGAAAGTCTATAAAAAATAAACCTAACATGTTAACCTCCGACTAAAAAAGTGGGGTTTTATAATTTTTTCTGACTGGGTGTTTGTCTGTGGCATCGTAGCTCTCAAATGAATGGATAATTTTAATCAGTTCTTTTTTTGTATTGGAAGGTGGTGTAATCGGAATCGTTCTTAGCTATGTTTTATGAAAATCTGTTTATTCATTAAAAGATCATCAACTTTTAAAACAATTTTTCGTGTTTTTTTTTTTAATGGAGGTATAAATACTGTGCCGGAAATTAGGAATTTCGACACGTTTTTTTCCCTAATTTTATATAATTTAAATTATTTTTGGAAATTTTATTTGCTCTATAATTTGGTTACTAAAGGGCGATTTACACTTTGTTAGTCTGGTGTACTCCCCTAAGTTGAACTTTGTGCCAGTAGTCTGAAGCACCTTTCCCAGAGACGTATCTGATATTTTGCAGATCTAATACTTTGTTGGCAGCTCGCTTAAAATTTCCCTCGCTTCCAGGCACGTCCCAGGTCTGTAACGTTACTTCACTTCATGAATAAAACCGCCTACAACAGCTCTGGACGAGCTGTTACCATTTCTCAGAGACGAGCTGACCATAGCCTTTACTGTCACGAATACGTATTAGGTTCACTCCCCTGGAAGCACGTCATGGATGCTTGTTCCCAGCGTCGTTGCGTTTTCTCCCCCCCCCCCCTTATGCCACCCCTCTTCCCACTCAGTTCTAAGAATTCGCCTAAGGCCAATGACAGGTCAGAAACCTCAGCAGACAGCGACCGTCTCCAAGGACGCCTTGCATAAAAAATGTGTGTGCCAAGATGGACCACCCCGCGACACCTAGCGGCAAACTCGCTAACCGCCCAGCCAACTTACCCTGTAGGCCGCCAGAGCGCTGCACCAGACTGCGCCCTTTATCCCTTGGTAAAGCAGACGCCTTGGGCGAGTCGATTCTTTTTATCTCAGACACCCCTCAACAGGTAGCCCTAAAGTCGGCCAGTGCTACCAACTTCGAGACATCAGTCAGAGTTTTTTATGGCCCTCACTCGGGGAACTTCGGGACCTTTCGGTCCGGACTCCCAGTCACCCCCTCCACTTTTGATAGAAGACTTACTTTTGATTACGAGACGCGGTTCTCCGCGAGACACTTCGCGTCGCGACTGCAGACGGACCGTTTGCGAAAATCGGCGGATCGACGAGACACTGCAAGACTTCCATCCGGCCGCAACCGACTATGTAGTCGCTTAAATAAGGGATGCTATCCCTGAAATTTTTTTAAGTAGTTTAGTTCGTCTGCGTAGTACAAGTGTAATAGTTATTTTTCTTTTAAATTATTTCTTTTGAAATGATGAAAACGACCGCGCCCAGCCGCGTATTCGCGGGATCGAGTTCCTGGCTGGCGACGCATCGGTAAACAGAAGTCAACTTCCCTGTCTGGTGAGTGACGATCCGTGACTTTCCCCAACCTCCCCTATACTGTCTGTGTACAAGTTCTGATCAGTTTTGATTCGGACTGTTCCAGACAGGGTCCGAGAGCCGGACGCCGAATTGGCATGTTCATCTCCCTTCCACAACAGGACACAAGCGCCCTGGCATCATGTACCCGCGTGATCTCCGGGAAACGAAGCCCCGACCTCCGGTGCTTCTGTATCTTTTGACCCTTTTCTGAACTTTCTTTAAATTACGTCGTCAGATGCAGTTAATTAGATAAACATAATTTCTGGACTTTAAGTATATATCCTGGGATCGTTTAAACATATTGGTATTTTTTAATTGGTTTATGTATTTCTAGTAAATGAAACTTTTGATAATTCCATGTACGGCCGGCCAATATTTTTTTTTTAATATACCTGAGAGCTGTTTAAGAATGTAATTAATATTGTACGTTAATATTTTCTTGTATCTGTTATAAGTTTCCCCAGTATGGAGTAATTATATTTCAGACGGAATCACACCTTGTTTTTTGTTCATTTCTAATAAACTGGGGAAACCTAAAAATCCACCCAGCAAGGCAAAGATGGTAATCAGACTGTGGTTTGCTGCTACAAAAATAATAGCAGTTAGCATGGTAATATAACTGTGTTTCTAAACACACACTTGCATATTAAAAATATACCACCTAGTTTTAACTCTGCGTTTTTATGCTCCATGGAAATAAATACACTGGAATACAACCATAATCTTTTCTCTGTAGACGTTGATATACACAACTAAATAAAAACTTAATATTTCTGCGCTTAATATCTATATGTGAGATTCAAGTCATTAGTATCAGCAGTTTTTTTATGTGTAATAACTATATTAACTTTCGGTTAACTGCATTTGGTTGGAGTAATTTCGTGATTGTTACTGAAGTCAAGGAACGGAAATGTGTAACAACCATGGTGCTGCCATCTGTGATGGATGGCACGAACCTTAGTTTACAAATACAAAGAGAAACGTCATAGTATTAACGGTTAATGAGTTTTAACTTGATGGGCTGTATTTTAATACAAAATTCCTTGTCAAAAATAAAGTACAATGTCAGGGTTTAGTACTTTTTAAATTCTTTTTTTTTTCGCTTTTATCGGAGCCGTTTTTTTATATAGTTTAAAATTTCTGTCTGCAAATGGAATGAATCGATAGTTGTTGACGTAGCTGCTCCGGCAGCGAATTCTAGCGGCGGGTGAAAAACTACGTGTGATTCGCGTCCAGAATTGAAGTTCAAAACACAATTTGCTCGGCATTATTGTAAAGAATGTTTTACGTTACATTTAGTGTTGGAGTTTCTTATTATTATAACACATGAATTTGGTTGTTACCGAGATTAGATGTTACACATCCCTGGAAAGTACTGAAAGACTCGGAAACATTTTTTAAAGAGTTTATTTTGTTCTGTCGAGAGGTTTTTTTTTAATTATTATTTTAGTTTTACTACCAGAATTGTTGGAAGGTTCAACCTCGAGCGTGAATACAGGCGGTAGCGTCAGCGTGACACTGACGGCGTCGCTCGTGTTCTGTGTGCAGCAGTGTATGCGCGCTGGACGAGATCATCCTGGGAGTCCACCGGCAGCGCAGTCTCTCGTGACTGGTCACATCTGTGACCGACAGGACGTCCGCTGCCAATCAGGAGAGCGCCGAGCGTGTCTGCCGGGCAATCGCGCTCATTGGTGCTCCGTCGAGCTGCTGTCTCGTTCTTGTGTTAAACCCGGAGGGGACACGTCTTCTACACTGTAATTATTTTTGTCATTAGAACTGAAATAATCACGACGAATTATATATATATATTTATATATATATATTTGTAAATAAGTGCATTAACGTGAAAAAAAAAGTTCGCAGTAATTGATACTGAGTTCGTATTCTCGCCTGGGAATTTATGCTGTGTGTTGTCCCAGTAACTACATTCCGTGAATATCTTTCTTTCTAGTATTTACTGAGCACAAAATAAAGTCAAATAGTTGACTATTCAATTATCTTTTCAGCTGACATAAAACTCAACATTTTTTAAACCTGCGTCAATTTTCGTAAGCGTGATAACCAATATTCAAAACTGTTTCCAAAATCATATTTAATATATTCAAAATTAACCATTGAAATGTGTTGAAAAAATTTCCAGTAATTTTTTTTGTAGTTCGACAAACTATTTCTTGGCATCTGGTTCCCAAAGGAATCTTTTGTAAAAGTAAAAATTAAAAAAATCTTGTTTATTAATAATTTTGCCCAATCTCGTTGAAAAATGGCTTGGTTGATGTGTCGCCAGTATTTATGACAAAATTCGGTCCAAAAGAGCAACCGTTAACTTCACTACATCACAAACGTATGTTAAATTATACTTTTGACCGAAAATGTAGGGCAAGATTTGGGTTTTTATCTCTATATATCTCTATATCTCTATATTTATATCTTTTATCTTGTTGCAAATATTGAAAAAAAATACAGAAATACATAAAAGTGCTTCATTGGCGTTCTCTGAAACTGTTCTGCTTCTTCTGGGTAATCCTTAGTGTATAACAAATTTTCTGTAATGAATCAAGCAATAAAAATTTGGCGTCTTGCACTTTGACTTAGTGTGAATTTGATAAAAAATAAGCTTACCTCAATTGTCCAGAAAATATATTCGAAAAATTCATAGTAGTATTGGAAGACTTCCATCGCAATATATTGTTTAACTTGGTGATATTCATTAGCTGAGATTAAAATATTCTGAGTGAAACGTTTTAAAATAAAAATGTATTTAAAACTTTTAAAAAAGTTACTTTATAAACACCACAGTTATAATACGAATGTCAACAAAGTTGTATGTCAATTCATTTATGTTTTGGAGCGATTTCAGTTTTTTTTTTGTTGTGCTCGATAGCTAAAGCTACATATCCTCTATAAAGTAGTATAGATAGTATAAAAGAAAGAAACGAATGAAATTTATTTCATCCACCTTTATATTCGCATGGTTTGTCCGTCGCTTTTCTTTTCCTTTCTCTGATCTATGAGGATGGACATTCATGGTGCTTCATTTCAACACTTCTACAAGACGTGAAAACATATTTCTCGAGAGTGCTAGAAGATCCCTTTCACATAAAAAAAAACCAATACGTGAAATTTAGGGGCTCCTCCTCATCTTCAAGAATTGGAAAAAAAAAAAAATATTTCCCTAAATCATTTTGTAAAAAAATAAAGTTGGGTTTATTTTCACAAACGTAAAGTGATAGAAGACGAACAGTTTTTCTGACGCAAAGCCTGCGGCGTCAACAAATTGAGATGGACAAACTATTCGCGGTTTGTTTCAAGCAAATATCTGAGAAATATGGAATGAATGAACGAATACGCTAAAAGAAGTACAAAAAATTTATTTAATATTATAAAATTTATAAATTTAGGTTTTTTATTAAAAATTTATTTTTAATAGTTTTGAGAAACATAAAGAATAATTTATATTTGAAGCCTTGAATTAATGAAGATAATATGTAGTTTAAAATTTTTGAGCTTCCAGTTCATCATCAAATTAGTTTTTAACACGTTATTAATTAACATATCTATGTAAATTTGTTTTTCCAAAAACCGAGAAAAATCAGATTTCTAATATTTTTGAAAACGAAAATTTTTATGTTTTATTTTTTATTAACAACATATTGACGACAAAATGCTGATTCAAAACTTAAATCACATAATTTACTGCCTTTAAATAATGATAGGAATGAAATGTATATTAGTTTTAAAGTTTCTCAAAACCATTTAACTAACACTTATCCAACTGAAAGAAAATATATGTTGTAAAGAAAAAATGGTAGTTATAATGTAACTTATTTAAACTATGAAAAACTAAATGAAATAGAGAAGCAAAATAATTTCGGATTACAACACACGATGGTTTGATCCCGACAGGAGTCGAATCCGAACCACCGTCAAGAGAGGCTAGGTAACTAACCACTCAACTATCCTAGTCCCTTGCCGAGAAATACGCAGAGCAAAATAACATATAAGACAAAGCAATGCTTTGTCGACTATATATAGTGTTTTTAATTGTTTCTCACTCTTTCACGCAACAATGGAGCAACTTATCGACATGATTTTTTACATATAGATAGTTTATGGGCCGGAGAGTGACATAGACTACATGTAATTATGAAATTCTATCCCTAACGGAGTGAAAAATGGGTAAATTCAGTTTTGTAATAGAAAATCATAGAAGGTAGGTCATATACACATAAACAGTGAGTTTGTGTAATTTCTATATGTCCACCATTCGGTCATACAGTATGCTCTGGCAACTTCCTATCCTTCTCCTTAACGGAAACCCACCCGCTTACCGAAGTTCGCGGCTGCTAGAGAATTAAAGGCGCTAATAAGAGTTTGGTTTAGAACTTCTTCAATGGATGGCGCTGCCTTGAATTTTTAACGCGCTATCGTTTGGTGCGTCCGTCATGTCCTGCCTTAGGGGTTACCTGCCTTTACCATAAAATGAAGCTGAAGGTTGTTGTCCCGGTTTTGCTGAGGCGTAGCCTTGATGCACCAAGTTTGGGCTATCAACGGGACTTTAAAATCAAAATTTCCCGATTTTCAAATGTACGTCCTGCAGACTTGAAACTCGGTAGTATTGTTCCTTATATTAAGATGTGTTTAGCCCGGACAACGCCGGGTACTTCAGCTAGAAATATTATAAAATTTGTAACAGAAGTGTGTCGGTATGTTTGACTGTTCGTTTGTTTGATAATCACGCAAAAACTACTAAACCGATTTTCAACCTTTTGTGTTTAAATTTCATGGTTAGACTTAAAAACTGGTTTATATTTTATCTTGCTACATTGACGGGAAGCCACTTAAAAAAAGATGAATAATTACGAGGAAAAAATGTGTTAGAACAAACACGGTGTCAAAAATATTTAATACTTTGTTGGTTCACTAAATCATTAAGAACGCGGTGCTATATTTTTGAGTATTTTTTCCAAACTAAAACATTACATTGTGTCTATTTATTTATTCAAAATGTTTGGAATTATTCAGATACTTGTCTTACAATGTTGAAAAATATCAGCAATGCCTTAAAAAGGCGCTAGCGAAGTTAGGGGTAATTAGATTTTAATGTATATAATTTACAGGCTATATATAAATTCATACCTTAAAAATATCATTATAAAATTATAAATATACTATTATAAGACCTATTGGAGAACTTTCGTGGTGTGTGTTATTCTCATTACTTAATGCAAAGAAATTCAGTTTTCCTTATAACGATGTAATGCTTTCCCGGACTTTGTCCGAGGTTTGATTGGTCTGTGGGTTTCAAAAGCGTCGAAAAGCGAAGAGGTCCCGAACGTGTCAGTCGACATTACAGTCGCCATCGTCCAGGTTAACGGTCTCCAGTGAACTCTCCACTTTCGAACCCACGGACAAAGAAAACCTTTCTTCTGTTTTTTTACTCCAGTTTTTTGGCAATCTACTCAATAATTAGACTGTCGCTCAGCCGCTCGGGCTTGGCCTTTATTAAAGAAGAAATCCTGTTCAATATTTAGCTGGTAAAAATAAAAATTTAGCGAGTCTTTCTGTACTCGCCAGAGATGTGCAACATTTACCTCGGTAACGAACATAAACATGTGTTCTCACTTTGCAAATACACTTATAATACGAATCTCAGATACCAAATTTAACGCAGAATTCTTTACAATAATGCCGAGCGTGATAAATACACGTAATTAGTGTTTTAACTAAATTTATTGGCGCGAATCACGCGTAGTTTCCACACCCACTGCTAGAATCTACTTCCGGAGCAGCTACGTTGACTATCGAATCATTCCATCTGCAGACAAAAATTTTAAAATATACAATCAAACAGCTCCGATAAAAGCAAAAAAAAAAAAAAACATGCATTACCCCTGCTCCTAAAAGTCACAACTTACCCCTTAACCAATAGCCGGCGTGCATTCAATTGCATTCCAAAGGTTGACTAATAAGGAACTGTAGTCAAATATAATTAATTTTTCATCCTGAAAGGGCGCTACAAGACAGTGGAGTAATTTTTTTTTTTTAAGAAAATTGTTTTTCAAAAGATTGCTTAGTTAACTGTGGTGGCTAAGATACTTTCTGAAAAAAAATTTAACGGAATTTAATTATTTATTTACACTATCATATAACCACATTAATGAAATATATTTCAAGGTTTTAATTAAAATATCCATTAATACTAGATATTGAGTAAAAAAAAATAAGTTTCTACCCCTGGTGGGACTCGAACCCACAATCGCCGGTTTAGGAGACCGACGCCTTATCCTTTAGGCCACAGAGGCTGACATATTTTCGTACCCGTCTTTATTTATAAATAGGTTTCATGTTCTTTTATAAAATTATTTTCAATTATACAGAAAATTATGCCACGATATTTTTATTTATTTTGTTGTTATTGTGCAGATTTGTGGTGTCTGGAAAATAAGTCGAATTCAAGTACAAAGTTAGTTAGATTAATTAATTTAAGACACGTAAAATAAATTTTTAATCTTAAATTCTAGAAAATTTGTGAGAGTAAATATGTAGTTTAGCGGTATTTGCAAAAAAAAAATGTTAAAAATCCGAAAATACTTTTATTATATGCTCTTTCATTTCTTCTTTTCATTAAACCCGGCGGAGATAAGAAATTCCCAATACTTTAGGAGATATCGCCGTTCTTATTTTGCAATACAAGACCTGTGCTATCATTCGACCGAAGACATTTTTTTTTATTTTGTTGTGTGTTCGTGAGTGCCTAATTAATTAAAGTGGTCGATTAGGTCAGGTCAGTTATATTATAAATACTTTCAAACTAAGCGGACATTAAAAATAATGTGAATTAATTTTAATGGTTGTTTAGTTTTAAAGTTTTTATAATGTAACTGACCTGACCAAACAAACCGGGACAAAGGATGAACAGTAGGAACTCACGTAGTTTTTTTTACTTATTACTTGCGCAACAATATCCAAATAACAAATAAAACATTAAAACTTGAAACGTTAAAAACTCACCTAAGTTAGAGGCGGGTACAATTCCTTTGCCATTAGTAGAAAATGATGTAGTCGTTCACCTACGTCGCGAAAAAAAAATCCATACTTGTAAACAAGAAACAAATTTCAACGCCGCAAGAATGCACAGGTATTGTGATGAAAATTAAAAAATTCGATATCTCCTAAAGTATTTGGACTTTCTCATCTCCGCCGGGTTTAATGAAAAGAGAAAGTGAAAGAGCATATAATAAAAGTATTTTTTAATTTTTAACATTTTTTTTCTCGCAAATACCGGTAAACTACTTATTTTCCCATCTAAATATTTAAAAATAATTGGTTGTCTGTAAAGTTGGTTTACGGACGATAGTTTAACGTGACACCGTCATAACAAAACATTGATAAAATGATTGCATACTTTTATGAATAAAATGTAATCATTTTTAATTTAATAATAAAAGAATAAATTCTTGAAATTATATTAGTAATTAGATTTTTAAAATGAAAAAATAATTTACCTTTATTGCCGAAATTGTTGATGTAGTAAGCAATGAAAACCACATTAACTTTTCACTTTACTTTATAAACAGTCGGCGAAACAGTTCACGTGTAGATGACTTGTAATTAATTTTAAAAACTGGTTTTTAGCTATAAAGTTTTAATATAATTATGAATTAGTTTTTATATAAATAAACCGTAATAAAATATATATAATCAATTATATGAATCACCATAATTTTTTAGTCAATTTTAACATAACCTATTATTACTGCACTCGCCGACAGATGCTACTTTTTTTAATAATAAAATAATAAATACTTGAAATTATACTAGTAATCAGATTTTTTAAATGCAAGAATAATTAACCTTTATTGTAATAAGCAATGAAAACCACATTAACTTTTCACTTCACTTTATAAACAGTCGACGAAACAGTTCACGTGTAGATGTAAGTTGTGTCCTGCCGCCGTCTTTCTTCTCCTCGGACGCATAAGCCAATCGAGTGGAAGAGAGATAGATGAGGCGCAAGCGTACAATGAGCGTAACGGGACACAGCGTAATGGAACAATGTGCGTAACGGGACACGTCAATACTAAACACTGGCTTTGGACCTGATTTTTGAAAGGGCTACCCAACTTGTTAAACAGTTTCAAACTATAACTTTCCCTTTGGCTTTGTGAACTTTGTTTCACACCATTCCCACAGATGGTAGCACTTTTGGTACACATTTCTGTCCCATGAGACTTCCGTTCTATTCTCGAAATTACCCCTTCCAAATGCCGTATACCGAGAGCTGTTACACATAAATACATAATAAAGTTTCACTTATGGCTTGAAGTTATGAAAAGTGAAGTTTCACCCTCTACAGCGCTTCTATATTGGTTGAGGTATGGTCACGTGACGCGGTCAAACAACGCGCAAAGGCTGCCGATGATTGCGATACACTCGCGTGTTTGCCAGGCGTCGACCTGCGGACAATGTTAATTAATAGGTGCGGCTCCAAACTGACAGCGTCAAATTACAGACTGGCGTAATCTAATCTGTGGACAGCTTGTCACGCCAGCGGCTAGCCCGACGTGACTAGAGGAAGCTACAACTTCTTATCAGCTTGCAAATCCGGAGAGGTGATTACACCTAGCTTAGTGGAAACAAGTGTTTGTAAAAAAACGTAAAGAAAGGAGTTATTATTCACCTTTTTCTATACAAAACCTGAGAGCTACAAAAACTAGAACAGCTACTATCGCACAAGTAAACAATAACAATAAGAAAATCTAGCTTCAGTTGTAGTCAGCTATCAGATGTGAAGCTAAAATTTTGGAAGGCTAGGGGCTACAAGCTCGTTCTTAACAAATAATTAATGAGCATTTTTTGGTTATTTCGTGATTTAACTCCTTTTTTTTAGGTTTAGAAATCCTAGCTTACTTAAATACATTAGTTCATTCATTTGCCCGTTTCAAGGTTAGCTAGCATACGTGATAATGCGGGTAAATTTACAAGTGGCATCTAAAATGTATTAATTGTCTTTTTTCGTTTTAGCCCAACGCTGTAGTAAATGTAAGGGTATCTTAAATCAACAAGTGTAATTAAATAATATATCGTAAATCCTACATTCATACACAGCTCTTTCGCATAACCTTAATATCTGAAAAGTTATGTAAGTTACGAAAAAATTAACTTTTTTTTGGCCAAAAATATTTTCTGTGCTGTTTACTCATATTATGATCAGCAATTGAAATAATGCAGAGTATGTGTTGAAAAATGGTTAAGTATTTATTACGATTTATTAGGATTTTTGACCAAGATATTGTGTTGTATTATTAGCCTTGGAAACGTAAAAATTGTCTTGAAGGTGAAAATATAGGAGGGACACAATTTAAGCTGGATATGATTTGAGAGAAAATGAAGAGGGGAGGGAAATTAATTTTTTTCACAATGCTGTAGGCGTTGCTTTGACTTCTATATTCACGCATACTCATTTTAGATTTATTTATAAAGCAGAGGTTGTAATTGGTTTTTGCCTCATTTGTAAAATTATTGTTTTAAATTATTTTGGTTTATGCTGCATTTATAAGTTTGCATTGATACAGGAAAAAAACGGACTATGTGTAACGAAAAAAGAAAGTATCGTTCCACGAGGCTGTGAGTCGGAACACATTGTTACGGAATTTTAGTACGATCCTTAAATGATGCGTACAACATTTAGTATATTCGCAGGAATAGATAACTATAATAATATGGTTGCTTGGCTTGTGGGCTTGTAGGTGACTGATGACGGAAATTGAAATGTCGACCGAAACGTCGGTGAATTCTTCGTCTTCGAGCGGCTGTAACCAACAAGCAAGGCAACCTCAGGCAACTGCCGCTTGGCCTGGGATCCTTTTTTTTAGGTATGATTTAATACATTTTTGTTCACAAAATATTCATTCGTTGCTTGCCTCGAAGAATGAATGCATTTAGATCCAACCTGCCGACGTCGTGTGGGGTGGATGAAGGGTGTCGCGGTAAGGAGAAGTGACATGACATACGCTTTAACGTTAATCCACTGGCTTATGGCAAAGTCCCCCTCACGAGAAAAGAAATATTACTACCGGGTGCTACCCCCGCCGCGAACAGAACGCGGTTGTAGCCCGGGTTGTGAGGGCTTCGAGAGAGATACAGAGCAGAGAGACAGATATGGAGAGAGGGATACAGAGATGGAAAGAAACGACAGAAAGAGAGAAAAAAGAGAAAGATAGAGGAATACAGAGAGATAGAGAGGGTGATGGAGATGAAAAAAGAATGACAAAATAAGAGAGAATGAAAGAGAGGGCGAGAGAGAAAGAGAGTGGCAGACAGATATAGATATCGAGCGGGTAATAGAGGGAGAGAGTTTGAAAAAAAGTAAAAGAAATAGATAGAGAAATATAAAGGGAGACAGAGAGGGAGATAGAGAGGGAGTAGATACAAAAACGACAGAAAAGAGGAAGAAAGAGATGGTGAGAGAAGGAGAAAGGTTGACAGAGAGAGAGAATTAGAAAGGGAGACAGAGGGAAGGAGAAAGTGAGAGAGAAAGAGAGTTGTGGTTGCGAAGCACTGGGTGCTCCTTCATGACAAAGTTTCACGAGCAAGGGCTTCCCGTCAGTAATTAAGGAATTCCGGGGAATTATTGATTAATTATTAAACGATGTTTTAAATTGTGCAAAAAATATCTATCACTGTTACAGCGCCACAGAGAAGTAGCTTTATTTCTGTGTTTACTATGCGAATTGATAGATAGTAGTATATATTGGGGGCTCCTGCGGCAGGCTTTAAGGCTGTGGTGTTGTGTGTCCGATCCGCCATCTTGGATTGTGACGTCACGGCGGCCATCTTGGTAGACCTTGACCTTGACCTTTGACCTTGACCTTGACCCCGGCGGCCATATTGTATCCGCCATTTTGGATGACGTCATTTTGTTTTCTCGAACTTTCCAGCATTTTGTTTTCCACCATTTTGAATTATGACGTCACCGTTGCATTTCCGCCATCTTTAACTTTTTTATTTATTATCCGATTTTAATGAAATTTTTTTAAAAATCTATAATAAAATAAAATAAATAAAATTTTAATATATTTATTTTAAAAAACGTACTTTCTAGACACGGAGTTCGGAGTCCTCTGTTCGAACCCTACGAGGTCAAAAAAAAAATAAAAATGACGACCGATCCTTCCCCCGCGGTGGCTGCTGGCATACTGACTCCCACCACTTTTTTTTTCAAAGCATATATATCGTCACCTAGTATGACATCATGTTCGCCATCTTGTCTTCGATGCTGGAAGCCATCATCATTGTATCGTAGGCTAGAGTGCGCTGACGCCATGTTAGTTTAATTCTTACCCGCTAGAGTGCAGTAATCATTTATTATTGTGACACCCGCCATCTTGAAATTTGGCCGCCATCTTGAAATCATGTAATAATGTAGCTAGGAATTCGGGAAAAAAATCCAAAATTCATTAAATAAATTAGTAATCCATATAATGATTGATTGGATCGACTAAGGTCCTTGGTTCGATCCCTGGTCGATACAAAACAACTTTAATTTAAAAAAAAATACTAAAAAAGTGTTAGGTTTGAGAAAATAAAAACACAAGTTCTTTTAAAAAAATTTTATTACATAATTCAACACTACTACAAGTACAAAAAAAATACACAGACAAAGAACTAAAGTCTTGTGGATTTCTCGATGTCTGCATCTGCCACCCACGAATTAAAGCGAGGTGGAAAGCCCCACCACTTGACGTAGGACAGTCCGTTTCTTCGTTTTATAATCTTCTCCACCAAGTACATATCAGGATACAACGTAGGCTGAATCTCTTCGGCATAGAAGCCGCCACGGATAGGTTTGTGGTCCAAATCTTCGAGGTAGTAGGTCCTAGGCTCTGATTCACGAACATGTGTCACACGGAAAAGTTCGGGACTCCAGTTCGCAGTGAAACCTTTCTCGAAGATACCTTTCTGCTTGGAGATTCGCACAGTGTCACCGAATTAGCTTTACGCTTTCGTGGATCTTTCTTCTTCGTGTTGGAAAACACTGTTCGAAGCAGGCGATTGTCCCTTACGTCCTTTGGCTTCATTTTCGTGGTAAAATGCATCGTGGAATTATACTCGTTTATTAGTTTCGGCAAGATGTCAAGCCACTTGTAATTTCCGTTAGCCGTGAACTGCCGCCACATCTTGGATCGCAAAGTTCTGTTAAACCTTTCGACAACGGAGGCTTTGACGTTACTAAATGTAGAGTAGTGTTTGATGCCATACTTCTTCATCAAAGCCTTGAAGGTAGCATTGTAGAATTCTTTCCCGAGGTCCGTTTGCAGGTGCGACGGTACACGTCCATCACGCAAAATATTGTTCATGGCCTTGGCTACTTCAGTTGCAGTCTTTGATTTGACAGGTCTAGCCCAAGCGAACTTGCTATAAACATCGATGACTGTCAACATGTACTTGAAACCTTTATTCAATCGGGAATACGGTATCATCTCAACAAGGTCCGCCTGAAATAAATCATCAATTCCACGAACTATGACTTTGCGACGAAGGTATTTTCGTTTAGCAGGAGCATGAAGTTCGTGAGCGATTCCGGTTCGACTCATCGTATGTAGCCGGCTTCCCTCAGTTCTTCAAGTATGGAGACTATTTCGTTGATGTGCGAATAGTTTCCTACACTAAGCGAAGCATGTAGAATTCTAAGACGATCAACTAATTCATTGGGGTCGTCCCAATATACATAGTCAAATACCTGATCACTTTCTAGCTTTTTTAAACCTTAGCCATGTATTGTTAGTTCACTGAAGAGATTAGCGAGAATGTCGATTTTTTCATGATCTACGTCTTTATATACACCACTATCCGGATCGTTATCGCGAAAATGTGCATTGGTTAGCTCTAGCAGTTTTTTGTACTCTTGTAAGTCTTTGTGAGAATATACTTTAGGCTCCCTGCGAAACAGCAATTCGTACAGACCCGGAGTCCCGCGTGTTTTGAACGCTTCTACGCGCACGATATTTCCTGGTAGAAAGTCTATTTCTTTAGCACCGAGGAACCATTTATTATGTTTTCTGTACACTCCGTAGGTCGTGTCATTATTCGGGCTCGTAAACGATATCAGGTATGGTCGGACCATTGCATTAACTTGATGTCCTTTTTTCGGTATTTTTTTCTTGTGCATGGACTCTGTACTTGTTAAGTCCTCTTCTTCTCGATCTGGTTCATACTTTCTCTTCTTTACAGTCGGCATTTCATCTTCAACTTCCGCCTTCACAATGATGGCTGGTTCTTCCTTATTTTTAAGTTCGTCGAGGCGACTAGTGATTGGTTTAAATATCTCCTCATTTTCCATCTCACGTGCAAGTCTGGTTCGTCTAGCGAGTAAATATTTTTCGCGAACAGACTGTATAGCTCGATGAAGGTCACTGGCCAGGTACGACATTGTACTGGCTGAAAACTTATTGCAAGACCTCCTTTTATACTTTTTTATTCATTCGCAGAAACTTCTTTCTTGTGTGTGGCAAAATCTGAATTAGTTGTCAAGTGCGATAGTGATGCTTTCATACTACTTTGTAAAGTCCTCAATTCGTCACGTCTTTGTACATTTGATACTTCGATCATGTCGCGAATGCGAGAATCCGAGGCTTCCACACGCTGGTCGATGGCAACGAGATACTCTAATATTTCGTTTTTCACACTTTCTACTTTTTGAGCCAGTAGTATAATGTATTTGCGGATATCAGAGTTGGGGCATACAGTATGTCTGCTGCTACGACCGAATTTCGAAATGCTATGACTCATGTTTGACGATAAACTGATCGAAACCTCGTCTGTACCTGCCCTTATATAGAGGCCAGTCCTTTACGATGACTATGAATCCGTGTTCGTCTTTCCAACACAAAGAGCACATGTCTTTAAATTCCTGAAACGACATGTCAGTGTTTACGTGGTCGTCGTAGGCGTGACGTAAATTAAGTTCGTCCATGCGAAAAAGCACTATAACATTCGCATTATCTCTTAGGAGATGTTTGGGTATTCTACTGTACGTCTGACACAGGTATACGCAGTCTACCTTGGCGTGCCTGCCCATGGAAAAGTACTCTTGTATAATGCCCTGCTTCTCGCACATTACATCGTCGAACACAAACACGGAATTAGGCTTTGCTTCGTCGGTAGACACCACATCGGTATTATCGCTAAACGGAAAATACTCCAGTCCTTCCACCGAGCGTAGAACAGTTGCTAGGCGCTGGTACTTTGGCTGTTGCAACGACTTGGAATACAAGTAAACGTTCTCGAACCGAAGACCGTTTGGCTCCTCCAGTAAACTCAGTAAAACACACGTCTTGCCACAGTTTGACGGTCCCGCCATTATGCATCGTACGGCAGAAGGCAACAGTAAGCCATGTCGTGGTTCACGACCGCTAATTTCATCGTCTTGCGTAATGCGCACGGGCAAACAAACATCTTGCTTGACGACCTGCATTGTACTAAATAAATTGTATAAAATCAAACACATTTATACTTTCTGGTCAGTTGCGCGTAATGACTCGAACAGGTAAGAACAAAAAACACAGCGGTGCAGGACTCGTGAACTCGCTGATAAACAATCTGCCATTCGAGCTACATATTCCCGGATACAGATTTTGCGGCCCCGGCACCAAACTAGCGAAAAGGTTAGCTCGCGGTGACGTGGGCATTAATTCTCTCGACGATCAGTGCAAGCAGCACGATATTGCCTACTCGCTCAGCAAGGATCTGGAATCCAGGCACCGTGCCGACGAGACATTGGCACAGGAAGCTGAAGAAATAAGTAAATCGTCGCACGCGGGTCTAGGAGAAAAAATCACGGCCTGGGGAGTATCTAAAATCATGAAGGCAAAGACCAAATTAGGACTGGATGCTCGTCGATCCAGCTCCATCAAGTCAAAGAATAACTCACGCAAGACCAAACGCAAGACTGGAGCAGGCATACAAAAAGCCAAGCAAAAATTACAGACTCTCGACAAGAAGATTATAGGAGGATTTCTTCCTTTGCTTTTGCCTGCATTGGGTGCTCTCGGCGGTCTCATCTGTGCAACGAGCGGTATAGTGCGGGCAGTCAACACTTCGAAGAATGAGCGAAAGCAGTTAAAAGAAGCACAGCGACATAATGCAAGCATGGAAGCCATTGCCATGGGTAAAAAAAACGGCGCAGGACTGTACTTACGTCCTCTCAAATCAGGCCGAGGCATGAAAAAGAAACAAAAATCCTAAGTTCTCTGCCGAAACGACCGCTCACCAACGTAGATATAATAAAGTACGCTCGCAAATTGAAAATACCAAATTTCTGCGGCGTGTTTATGCGAGACACTTTACCCAGCAAACCAAAAACCAACGAATGCGCCATAATTAATTTAGACACGACGGCAGGTCGAGGCACGCACTGGGTAGCGTATATAAAGTCTGGAAAAAAAGCTACTTACTACGACAGTTTCGGTAATTTGAGACCTCCGCCTGAACTTAGGCGGTACCTGGGCCGGACCACTACACTGTTCTACAATTACGAAACGGAACAGAGGCCTAATCAAACAAACTGCGGACACTTGTGTCTTCGCTTTTTAACTAAAAAAAAAATTTAGCTGACAAATAAAAATTGCTACTTAAAGGTTGTGCAGTGATGATAATTTATTAGTCATGTCGATAACACTTACCTTGACAGGTCACGCATCTGAGCTGCGGGCGGTTCATTTCCCGCCTCTGGATTTAGACGGAGAATGGTGTATCGGACTCGTAGATTTTCAAACGTATAATGCCATACCGAATATCGACGAAGAAAACTGCAAGATCTGCTTCCTGAAAAGCGATGGGACCGCTCATGAAATACAGTTACCTGTTGGATCCTACGAAATTGACGACATTGCAAATTACATCAGGGATATGTTACCACAGGATGTAGACTTTCAACTGCGTAGAAATCCAAACACTCAGAAAAGCATTCTAACATGCAGTGAAATTGTCGACTTTACGAAGCCTGGGACGATAGGTTCGATGTTAGGATTCGAATCAAAGGTGTATGATGCAGGAAGAACGTACGAATCTACGCGCGCAGTAAACATTTTGCTTGTGAATGTCATAAGAATAAACTGTAATTTAACAAGTGGAACGTATCTCAACGGAAGACTAAGCAACATGCTGCACGAATTTTCGCCGATGGTCCCGCCAGGATATAAACTGGTCGAAGTACTGCAAAGTATCATTTACGTTCCAGTCGTCGTGAAGTGCGCACACGAAGTCGTCGTCAGAATCGTTGACCAGCGAGGACGATTGGTGAATTTCCAAGACGAAGAAATAACATTACGTCTACACTTGAAGCGATGGGCATAAAGTTCGTAACACCGAACAGTTATAAAAGAAGTCGTATTGCTGTGAATAAGGACAGTTCTCTACCAGACATCGGTGCATTAACACCTGACAACATAAAGTATCTTCTTAGTATTGGACAAGTGCCGAATAAATATGGAAGACGAAATCCTCAACGTGGAAGATCCCGTAATTTTTGATGACAGCATTACGAAAATGGAATTGCACGTGTACCAGCCTTTCCTGCTCGGACCGTACGCACTTCCATCGGAAGTACGCATTGCTGTACAGCACCAAGATATTTGTACTTTACCTTCACAGTCATTTCTACGTATAAGAGGCACGCTGACAAAAGCGGATGGTACGCATCCGACAACGACGTCAATATCCTGCAATGGTATTCTTCACCTCATCGAGCGCATTACATATGTACTCAATGGCGTCGAAGTAGACCAGACGAGAGATGTAGGCATAACATCTGCTATGAAAAATTACCTTTCGCTCACGCCAAATGAACTGACTGCTGCAAAGATGGCCGGTTGGGCTCTCGAGGATGAATATAAGCTTCCGGTTTATGTCGAAGGAAAGTTCGAAGTTTGTGTTCCTCTGTCCATGCTTCTTGGATTCGCTGAGGACTACAAGCATATAATCATTAATTCAAAACAAGAGCTCGTACTGCTTCTAGCCAACACGCACATTAATGCAATTGTCGTCGCTGCAGAAAACCCTCAAGATGTCTCGCTAACACTACAGTCTATCGAGTGGATGCTGCCCCACATCCAAGTGAGCACCGTTGAACGAGTCAAGATGTTGAAGAACATAGAAAATGGCAAGAACGTCGATGTGCCATTCCGATCCTGGAGCCTGGAAACTTATCCTGGCTTGCCTCATAGTCAGCGTATCAATTGGATAGTAAAGTCCAGCTTCGCTACGGAAAAATCAAGATACATCATCGTCGGGCTTCAGACCGGAAGACAGCTCAATGCAGGAGTAAGTCGCTCCTTATTCGATAACTGTCAATTACGTAATGTAAAAATATTTTCAAACAGCGAAAGTTATCCGTATGTTGATATGAACATGGACTTTGAAAGTGGAAGATTTCTTCTCGCATATCAAATGTATGCCAAGTTTCAGCAAGCTTACTATGGCCGGAGACAGTCACCGATACTGAGACCCGACAGTTTCAAGAACAAGGCTCCGTTAATGGTGTTTGACGTTTCCAAAAAGGATGATCGATTAAATTCAAACATCATCGACTGTAGGATCGAGATAACGACTAGCGGAAATATTCCACCAAACACCTATGCTTTTTGTCTGATACTTCACGATCGGCTTGCATCGTACAATTGTCGAGACAAACTTGTGAAAATTCTGATTTAAATACTGTTTCGTTTGCGATAATAATTCAGTTACGATCGAACATTGTTAGCGACAAGATGTACTGCAACCTGCAAGGTTTTCAGAGCCAAAACGGCTTTGTTCTCAAAGAAATTGCCGTCACCTCCGGAGACAAGACTCGAACCCGCAGCTTCCGACCCCTGTATCCGTGGAAACTACTAGACGAAAAAAGTGAACGCTCGAACGAATGGCTATGCAAATATTATCACGGACTAGAGTGGGACGAAGGAAAAATCCCATACCACCAAGTGAAAATTACACTTCAAGATTTACTAGTTCAAAACGAAACAATATACGTTGCCGGACCGGAACAGAGGAAATGGCTACGAGGTCTATGTGACGATGGAACAGTTGAAATTGAAGACCTACAGACCGACTATGGCTGTCCTTCCCTGCGCAAACTTAGTGTATTAAACGACGTGCAGCCAAGTGACAAGTTTGAACGTGTCTGTGCCTGTACAAACTCGCAGTTAATGCAGAAATGGCACACACAGTGTTAGTAGGAGCCCGCATATATAAATGACGTACCTATGTACATGCCTTCAGTTGACGTTCGACCTGCAAGAAGATGTTTACGTTTTATCCTGCTAACGTGTACGTGAGCGCAAGACCTAGCTTCAGCAGTGTCGAGTACAGCTACTGGGATTCCGGGTATCTACGTACATATACAGAAACCTGTGATGGAGATGCTCAGCATTGGCGGTTTGCTCACTTTCCTGTGTCCTACGAACCGACTCAGCAGCTATTAGATTGTTGCGAACCTGGAAACTGTGCCGTCTATCACATGAGACCACACACAATCCTTCCTGCTAGCATCGCTGAGGTAGTTGCCTCGTCTGCTCGTGTAACACCAAACATGGACGTGTTGCAACCTGTTGCGACCTGTGATGCTTCTTCGCAGACTTCCAAACGGCGTGCGTCACGTCGTCGCAGTTCAGGCAGTGAATCTGTCCCAACTAGCACTGCAGTAGAGCCAAGGCGCAGACGTGGACACAGACGTCATCGACCAAGTCTCGCTCGAGATGACATCGCAGAAGATGACCAGCTGGAAACCTGTGTTCCTGATCCCGTGACCTGCGAACCAGTTGGAACCGGAGTCGAAGAGGCAGTTCGTGCAGCATTAAAGACTTTGCTTGCGAAAATGCTTAATTCCTTAACCTAATATATATTTGTGTAATTTTTTTATAAATAAATGTGTAAAACCTGAACTTGTGTTTGTTTTTTATTTCTACAATTTTTAGGTACCTAATAAAATTAATTTTAATTACAGACAATATTTTGACTAATGTAGTATTCCAGTAGACCGCGGGTATATAAGAGAAGTTCAGACGAGTGGACCCTCAGTATACCTCTGGCCGCGGTGCAGTACGGACCTGCTCTCTTCAGTAAATTTCGTGAGATTTAGTTACTGCTCCAATGTCGACCGGGATAGACTGTTTACCGTCAGCAGCGGGGACCTCGATGACAGCAACGATGATGGAGTCGGAGATTCCGATACCGGATGCAGAGGAGACCACGACAGCGGAGAGCTCAGTGGCTGCGGTGTCGACAGTCGCGGAGATCCCGATACCGACTGCAGAGGAGACTTCAATTAATGAAGAGCGTACTTCGCATCAGTGCAAATACTGTGGAGTATCATTTACTAGCACTTCAAGCGCTCGCAGACATGAAAGAAGCAGTTGTCCGAATAATTTACTGAAACGAATACAATTTCAGTGCAATAAGTGTAATAAACTAATTTTACGCCTCGACAGCTTACATCGTCATTATATAAAATGCTCCGAGACAGTTAAGTGCAAGTATAATGAAGATGGTTATTGTTTTGACTCATGTGTTGTACCAGCTGATGAGAATATATAAGTGAGACCCTGGTGATATGAACTTTAGTCCGTCTCTGGCTGCGGTGATGAACGCATCGGGTAGTCAGACTTGAATAATAGACCAGTATCTAGCTGTTCTTGAGACCTCGATGACATCTTTACCAGTATCAACACCGACCTGGATCGAAGGTCTACCATCATCAGTGCAGACCACGATGACTACGTCGTCTACAGCTACACCTGCTCTCTCAGCTCAACAGGGGATTTCGACGCGTGCAACATCTTCCGCAGAGCAGACCTCAAAGGCTTCCAGAGTTAACATGACAGCAGTGTTACAATGGTTGTCAACAGTTCCAGTGTCATTGATAAAGGAAGGAGCATCCAACGGTGTTCCATCGCCCAACTGTACGTACTGTGAGAAGATCAAAAACTTGAAATTACGTGATTATGTAATACACAATTGTAATAATAACTCTGAACGCATTAAATATCAGTGCAACAGGTGTTTAAGCAAGTTTAAACGTTATGGAAGATTAAAACGTCACCTCAGGACTTGTGATAGACTGTCTGTACATTCATCAGAATCAAGCTGTATATTTTGTAACAAATCATTAGCAACTATTCAAATTGCAAAACGACATGAAATATATCACTGTCCTTTTAATGAAGTCGATAATTCGGTTTTGTGTGAAAATTGTGGTGTACCATTATGTCGACCTGATAGACTGAATAGACATTTACGAACATGTAAAGGACTTAGTCCATACAATAAGAAGACTGTTTGAATCGAGGAATCCAAAAGGCTTTGGTAATTTGTCTGTGTATTTTTTTTTGTACTTGTAGTAGTGTATTGAATTTATGTAATAAAATTTTTTTAAAAGAACTTGTGGTGTTTTTATTTTCTCAAACCTAACACTTTTTCAGTATTTTTTTTAAAATTAAAGTTGTTTTGTATCGACCAGGGATCGAACCAAGGACCTTAGTCGATCCAATCAATCATTATATGGATTACTAATTTATTTAATGAATTTTGGATTTTTTTCCCGAATTCCTAGCTACATTATTACATGATTTCAAGATGGCGGCCAATTTTCAAGATGGCGGGTGTCACAGTAATAAATGATTACTGCACTCTAGCGGGTAAGAATTAAACTAACATGGTGTCACCGCACTCTAGCCTACGATACAATGATGATGGCTTCCAGCATCGAAGACAAGATGGCGAACATGATGTCATACTAGGTGACGATATATATGCTTTGAAAAAAAAAAGTGGTGGGAGTCAGTATGCCAGCAGCCACCGCGGGGGAAGGATCGGTCGTCATTTTTAATTTTTTTTGACCTCGTAGGGTTCGAACCGAGGACCTCGAACTCCGTGTCTAGAAAGTACGTTTTTTAAAATAAATATATTAAAATTTTATTTATTTTATTTTATTATAAATTTTAAAAAAAATTTCATTAAAATCGGATAATAAATAAAAAAGTTAAAGATGGCGGGCGTAACGGAAAATGCAACGGTGACGTCATAATTCAAAATGGTGGAAAACAAAATGCTGGAATGTTCGAGAAAACAAAATGACGTCATCCAAAATGGCGGATCCAATATGGCCGCCGGGGTCAAGGTCAAAGGTCAAGGTCAAGGTCTACCAAGATGGCCGCCGTGACGTCACAATCCAAGATGGCGGATCGGACACACAACACCACAGCCTTAAAGCCTGCCGCAGGAGCCCCCAATATATACTACTATAGATTTAAGGCAAGAGTTTGATAAACTTTTTTTTTTGGGAAAAAAAGGCTCACATCACTACAGGCCCACATTCCACAGGCATCCTTGAATTAAAGGAGTGGGAAGCAATTCGCGGGGGAAGGGAAATTAATTCCGAGCCCGGGACATCACTTGCCGTGAGTGACCGGGTCGTGAACTGTGACCTCGTCGATGACAGTCGTGACCTGCAAGGATGATGCAGGTTGAGGAAACCTGCGGAAGACGCCCCGACTTCCGGTGGGAGGGGTCCTGGGTTCGAGCGTGTGACGTTTAAATTTTTAACATTAGGTTAAGTTTAATTTTTGCACGAGTTCATAATGTACGATAGTTTTAATTTTTAGTGTAAGATATAAGCGGATTTTTTTTTATCTCTCCGCTCTGCTTTCTAATAGCGCCAAGTAACAAAATGGCCGCCTGCCAATGTGGGAAGCGATGCGGTTTCAGGTGGAAAAAAAAAAAACTTTTTCTCCTCGACCAATCAAAATGTTTACAAGTGAATCGTTCATAAAAATTTTAGTGTTAAATACTGTACGGATGACCATTTTGTTTTGGCAGGTCACCCTCCGATAAGCATGACGCTTCGGAGAATAACCAAAGATTTAAAATTCCAGTTTGGAAATTTTTATGCTGTGTCTTCTTTTCTGTGGTGACACCCCCCCCCCCCCCCCCCCTCCTTTTACCGATTTCACTATTTTAGTTTAAGTGAGTGATAATGTAGAAACAAGTAAATAGACAGCTACAGCAAATGACAAGTATAAAGTAATAACTTAATGTTAATTCACCAGTTTATTAGCTACCGTGACTATAATGTTTTGGTGCGAAAACAAAAATAACCCTAACATTGACATTTAAATTAACATGAAACAAGCATGCTATAATATTGGGAGGAAATATTTTTGCACGACTTATGTGGCAAAAATTTTTAATACATTAATTTTTACTATTCACAATGTAAAAATTACTTAGTTAACTTATCAAATTATTTGCCTTATTTAGCCATTTTTTTAAAAATAATTTACAGTATGGCTAGACAAATTTACCCGATTAAAATTTGTTTGCAGAATAAGCCTTCTTAGGTGATATAGTAACACTTTTGAAGAAAAAAAGGCCTACAACTTTAGCGCTACGACAGTTTCTTTAATTTTGGTTTTGTGATTAAGAAACTTAATTTACTGGCTTATCAACTGTTCTCAGCTTGACTTTGATTTATGGAACATTCTGTATATTATCTCAAAAACCTATAAGGAACGTAAAGGTTAGAAATTAAATAGGACTATCCACAACAATTATTTCACCGGTTTCTCGCTCAGGCTCGGATTCTGGGGGAGGGGGGACAATGTGTGCTAAGCATACCCCGCCCCGCCCCCTTTTTCACAGAGCTTCGACACAAATTTTCCGAACTTCAACCCGTAAAAAACATTTCGAAGTCTCACCATTCAAATTATTTTTTTAAGTTCCGAAGAAAAATTTTTGATTAGAAAAATGTTGACTGAAATATTATATATAATCATGTACGCTATAATAACTGGAATTATCAATTTAATACTAGCATACTTATAGACGTCTGCATTAACTTAAAAATAAATAAAATGTTACTCTGTTGCTAGTTTGCAGTCTTTTGTTTAAAAAAAAAAAAAAAACACTCCGGCTGAAAGACGCACTAACATGCTTTTCACGGTTTAATAATTAATGTCCTGGCGACATTCACAACGCAGATGTGTATTTTGCTTTTGAAACAGACAAAGCAATAGTACCTTTGGACGGTGTTGGCAGCGCTAGCAGTGATGGTGGTGCACTCTCGTCGACATAGGAAATCGAGATCTTCGCTGAACTCGCCGAACACAAGAAAAAAATATATAATTCAGCAAAGTAATTTTTTCCTCATCATTCTGTCCGAAACAGACACACTGTCAGTCTTCGAGTAAGAACCTTCTCCCTGGGACAGACTGCAGACATAAACCAACAACAGGTAATTTGGTTGCATTTCTCCCGTTCCCTCGTGACGTTTCTCAGGTTTGGTGATAGTCGGAGCCTAAGAGTAGCAGTCACTAGACCGAAAGTCATTTGACCAAAATTTCGGTCAAATGACTTTCGGTCTAATGACTTTCGGTCAACTGCATGTTGCCAGAGTTAACACATTTTCCCAGTGAGATAAATTTTCAATTTTTCTGTCTAGTGACTTACGGTATAGTGCCTTTCGGTCAAAGGACTTTTGGTCTAGTGTCTTTCGGTCAAATGACTTTCGGTCTAGTAATTTTCGGCCTACTGCCGCGTTTGACGTATTTTTTAATTCTATTCGTTTGATGGTCCCGGAAATCGCGACCCATGTGTAATAGGCATCAAACGATTCTGCAAAACTTCATCTTAGGCTCATTTGTATGAGCCGTCGTGTAACACCTACGTGCTGCGAAAGAAGCAATGTTACAGAATCCTGCACTGGTTTGGTAGTGAAAATTGGTTGCAATTAACTAAAAATCGTTAAGGATTCTCAGATTTAGCAGACATATATGTTTAAAATCCAATTATGCCGCAAATATTTGTGTGTGTCGTGGTCCAATTATCTTTTTTGAAGCATTATATTTTTTTAGATGCATTTCTCTAGAAGACTGTGCATTGGCTTTGGGCAGGGAGTTACATTTTAACTATTTTTTTATTAGAATTGTTGCAATTTTTACAATGAAACTTTTCTTGGTTCAAGATAAGATTTCATACATGCATGGTTAGAATCTTAGACATGTCTTTCCTGGGTCCTTTATTAAAATACATCTATTATCCTTATTAAAAAAAATCTCAATTAAATTTTTTATAAAATTCCAAATTTCATACTTGCAACATAAATGACTAAATAAAACTCTCTACAAAATTTTATTAACAATTCTCTGCTCTTTTAGAGTAAATCGACTGTTAGAATTAGAATTAAGATATTTTAGTCAAGAGTGCAATCATCGAGAAAGCAGGACAAATTTTAATATTTTGGAAATTGCTTTAACAATGTTCATAAATATTTTGTAAAATATAATTGAGGATATCATAAAATGTATTTGTGAAATTATTTATGTATGCGGTTACATCGGAGTTGAGTTAGAGGTGGTTACAATTTAGTTACATTTAGTTGACAAATAATTTTATAATATATTATACTGGAATCATAATAGCGCCAAATAGCCAGCCAATTTTATTCAACACATATAAGATGTCAGCTTCACAAAATTCGTTACTAAAGCGCGAGTCAGAATTTTGTTTTAAAATGTAATAATATTTTAAGTAATACATACGTTAAAGAATTCGTTTACAAAATTAATCTCTTAAATATTAAAAATCTGTTCAAGCACATTAAATTTTTATCGAATAATCGATAAATTTGGATTAAACTTATTTTTATTTTACGTGTTAATAAAAAAATTTCTAATCATCGATGAATGTCGTATGTGTGGCGCACCTGTACCAGCCAGATACATTTTATTTATAGTTGTTTATAGTTTTGGTCCTTCTCTCTGGTAAAAAATAACGCATGTTTACGTTAACGCGATAAATTGCTGTCGCACCGCTTTGTTCGCGTTGGGTCCGTCACACTATTGTGACACCAGCGTTATCCCATTCGGTCTAATGGAAAACTCTAATGGACAGTTTATATGTCAATGATACACGGAGCTGATCAATCCTTGACTGTGTGTCATGGTGTGTATTCTAGTAGACATACTTTATGACTATGAAAAAAATTTTATTATAATCCTACATATCTATATATATATAGGTACATTGATATTAAAATAACTTAATATTGTTACTTCATAAAATGAAGAAAAAAAATACTTTAGTTAAAATAAATAAAAATACACTTTAGGAATTGACAAAAATGTGATTGAACGTGGTAATCTGTTGAATTTTTTTGTATACCATAACTCGGAAAACAATCTCGTGCCATACCGGAGAATGTTTTTTTCCGTCTACATTTTTCTGAAACTTGTTAAACCATAATCTGTGCATCTTCTCAGAAAGAGCTTGATGTTCTGGAGACCGGGTAGGGTAAGAGGGGGGAGAGATGGAGACATAAATTATACGAATTTGAGAACGAGTATAGAAGAGAGAGGGGATTGGGTGCTTGGTAGACGCATTCATAAAGCGGAACGGATCTTCTTCCGGGGCCACGAAGTATTCTGGTGGTTGCCACCGGTTAGCTCGAGCTGTGCTCCGCGAGTTTCTGGAGCAGAAGTCGGGAAGCGAAGAAAGCCGGCGGAGCGAAGTCTTGAGCGACGATGGGGAATATTTTTCCGCAGCGCAGCGCCGATTAGTTAAAAGTCCATCCGCGCAAAAGCTCTCACCAAATATCTTAAAGATACTCGTGCGCACAAATTAAATTGATGCGTATAACCTTATCAGAGGCATCGATAGGTGTAAACCGCAATCCGTTCAAACTTCAACTATAGATTCGTGTTGTGACGCTCCTCCATGTGCCATGCTTGGATCTTCGTTGTCCCCCGTTCTTCACCCAGCTGTTTGCGCCGGTGCAGCGACCTCTGCGCTGCGCAGGGCGAAGAAGAGGTAAAACGCAGTGGAAGGGGACCAGTGGTGTGTACTGACGTCGGCTTCACTCTCGGATAACGGCTTTCCGGAGATGCAGGGCTTCATGTTTACTGTTTATTAAGTTCTGTTTGTTATTTTTCTCATTTGTAGCCGCCTAGCACCTGGCGTGCCGAAGGGATCGTTTTTAACTGTAATTTTCCGTGACTACTCAAGCTGCACACTTAAAACGCTACATTTTTCATGCTTGTAACAGATGTGAGTGAGTTAACTAATGTATTTCAGTGGTTCAAATACACATTTTGTTCAATGCCTGGAATCTTGCCTTCCGCTGACCTGCGGGTCACGTTGCTCTTACTTCATTCACATGCGCTAACTGTTGGCGCAGACTTGGCAATTTTCCTTGAGTTTACATAAATGTACTGAGAATTTCTGATCCGTAATGTAAAAAACAAATAGGTCTGATCTCCACACTTTTTTCTAATACGGAAATTTCCGTATTTGTTGTAGCTTCGGGGCGGTTTCTGAATACCTCCGTAAAAGCCCCTTTGGCCTGAATGGTTCTTGAGAAGTGCATCTTAAAGTATGTCAGCCATTTTTTGTAAAAACTCGAAAAACCATCCTTGTGGAATCGTCGATGGGGCTTTTCATAAAGGACTATTCGTTCGTTTCCTTTCATAGATTTTTGAAGTGTTTGCGCTGCTAAATTTTCAGAAAAAATAAAACTGCAGTATGTTTCTTAACTATCCGACTGGTATTACTGTCGTATAGTTATTTTTTACGTGTAAATATTTACAATTGCTGGAAAAATAGGAGAACGCAAATGACTCCCGCAAAATATAGTTTTCTGTTGATACGCCAAGTTGTTGTTTTAGCGTCAAAAGAATTCCGATGTTCTTAACGCCTAGTTTCTCAATGAATGCAGCCTTGAAATTAAAGTGTTTTTTTTTTTAGTAAAGACTAACTCAATAAAGAAAGGATCCCTACCATTCGGAAGCAGCAGGAAGTTGAAGACGATCATTGAAGAATGTACACGAAGCGAGACGCCAAAGAAACACGAAGGTACTCGTTTCAATTGAGGTCGAAACAGTCACACCACTCGAAAGTTGAACAAACAATGTTGGAAGTAGTATATAAAAGGGGCTACTGGCACAGGCGACAGGCGGTGGTTTGTAGCGGTTTCTGCTGCCTTGGAACCTACATCTCCGATGATGTCACGGCGGCCATATTGGAAGGATGTGACCTTGACGTTTGACCTTGACTTTTGACCTTCAAAATTAGCCTAAATTTAGCAAAAATTAACAAAAAATCGCCAAAAATAGCTAAAATTTCCATTTTTTTTTGGAAAAAATCTAAAAAAAAAAATTCCATAATTCAAAAATTATGATTTCGAAAAACCTCAAAATACTTAAAGCCTTAGAAAGAACCCAAAATACTAAAAGCGACTTAAAAGCCCTAAGAGATAGCCACTTTAAGCCGTCGAGGTTATGACCTTGAAAATTAGGATGCCATGGCAGCTATTTTGAATTATGACGTGTCCGTTGCATTTTCCGTTACTCACATCATCTTGAAAATCTTTATTATCCTATTTTATTGAAATAAAATTTCAAAATTTAAAAAACATCAAGTAATAAAATTATAAAAAAAATATTTTAAAAACATACATTTATGATCTGGAGCTCGGAGTCATCGGTTCGAACCAGGTCAGGGCAAAAAAGAAATAAAAATGGCGACCGATCCTTCCTCCATGGAAGCCGCTGGCAGACTGACCCCCCATAACTTATGTCAAAGTATATCTATTGTCACCTAGTATGATGTCATGTCCGCCATTTTGAAAATCCGTAATTATAATGCTAGAAAATCGGGAAAATTGTTAAAAATTAATAAAAAATAATTAATTAAAATTTTAATAAAAATATTTAAAACATTCGTTGTACTTTTCGTTACGACCGCCATCTTGAAATTAATTAAATTTTACTAAATTTCTTTAAAAACTTCGTTGCGCTTTTCGTTACAACCGCTATATTGAAAAACAGAAATTTTTATGCTAGAAAAAGGAAAAGTTTTCAAAAATAATAAAAAAAAATTTAATAATCACATTTTAATAAAATACTATTAAAAATGCACTAAGGCCATAAGTCCTAAGTTCGATCCCTGGATGATTCAAAAAATTTCATTTAATTAAAAAATAATAAATTAATAAATCATATTGAAAATTCTCAAACAGGCTTAAAATCATCTATTACCAGCCTCCAGTATGCTATTATGACTGTCATCTTGGAAAATTATATTAATGACCCATAAATTTATAAAAAAATATAAAATTTAAAAAAATCGCACATTAATTAACATATTGAATCGGTACTTGGTTCTCTCCATGGACAAAGCTAAAAGTAAATTTAATCAAAATACCAGAATAGGGTCAGGTACGACAAATAAAGCACCGCAAGTTATTTAACAAACATAATATTTATTACATAAATTCTATTTTACTACAGGAATACTTGCAAAAGCCAGAAATCTTATAAACATTTAGCCTTGCATAGGCGTGAAATGACTAATTCTTAGCTCCTATCGGTTTACACTAGACAGAGACCAACCAGTACCTTTACAGACATAGTCCACCTCTTCTTGACAGAATTTCTGGATACCATGTTTAACAGTTGGCTTCACATCGTCAGAACTGTAAATTACTACAGCCGATGTTTTGAATGCACACTTCTTCACTTTGTCATCGAACGGATATGGCTTTCCATGTATACAGTCCAACCACAAGTTATATTTTAAAGGTCCGTTTGTTGCTACGTCATCAGTAAGGTATGTTATGTTTGATATCGTTAAGAAAAAAAATGTATTTGGCTCCAAATGCTCGATAGGCTCTCAATTCTGAATCAGCCCCAAATTTTGAATCAGCTCCAAATTCTCCATCAGCACCAAAGCTCCAAAGCTCCAAATGCTCAAACAGCACCAAATGCTCCAACAGCACCTAAGCTCCAACAGGTCCAAATGCTTCAACAGCGCCAAACCTCCAACAGTCCAAACGCTCCTAAACTTCAACAGTTCCATAGCTCCAACATTTAAACAGCTCCAAATGCTCCAAAACTCGAAATCTCCAACAGCTTCAACAGCTCCAAAACTCCAAATCCTCCAAAGCTTCAAAGCTCCAAAACTCCAAAGCTCCAAAAGATCCAAAGCTCCAAAAGATCCAAAGCTCCAACTACTCCACATATCCTACAGCTCCAAATGCTCCAAAGCTCCAACAGCTCCAAAGATGCAATAGCTCCAAGGCTGCAACAGCTCCAAAGCTGCAACAGCTCCAAACCTGCAACAGCTCTAAAGCTCCAAATCTCCAAAGTTTAATAGTCATTGGCTCTATCAGTCTATGACTCCAACAGTCTTTTGGCTCCAAAGCTACAATTACTCAAAGAGCTCCAAAGTTCCAATTGTTCCAAGTGCTCCAATTTCTCGAAGTGCTCCATCTGCACCATCTTCATTTGTCTCCAACTAATTTCAATTACTTTTTTATCGAACTTGACATGATTAATTGCATGACTTTTATAGTATAAATTTTGGCTGTCAGTGGTGACAATTTTTACACATTTAAGTTATAAGTTTTATTTAGAAATCAGATTTCGAGAAATGATAGAATCCATTTTTAAAAATATTAATTTTTCTTAAAGTTTATACACACATTTAATTAAAACCATTTTTGTATGTAGTCAGCTTCCCTCAGTTCTTTGAGTATGAAAGATATTTCTTTGATGCTCGATTAGTTTCCTGCACATCCTGTTAGGATCTTCCGATGAGGTATAATCAATCTCTTCTGCTACGTTCATCTTCCTTGCATGTTTATAATAAATATTATGATCTATGATGTCTTCCGTTTTAACACCAACCACAAGATCATTTTCGTCATCGAGGCAGAGTGATTATCAATAGCTTTGATCAGGATAATTTATTTTATTACGACGTTTCCATCGTTTTGGTCTCAGGCCACTATCACAGACTTCGTTCTTGCCTGTTTTAGGTGCTTCAGCACAGTACTCAATCATGTCAGCCTTAGATCTGTCAGCACTGTCATCGATCATGTCAGCCTCAGATGTGTCACCTCAGTCTTCAATAATGTCAGCTTCAGATGATTCATCGCAGTTTTCAGCCTTGTCAGCATCAGGTGTTTCTCCATCTTTCACATTTTCATGGAGACGACTAAATATTGGTGTAAATATATTTTCATTTCTAATGAGGTTGCTACTTTCTTCGTTTGTTTTAAATTTTAAATTATTATCGTGATCTAGAACAGTATTTTTAGCTTTATCTTTTTTTACATTCTTCGTAATCATTATTGTCGTCTAATATTTACCCTTCTTTCCTCTTCCGCGTTGATGAAGCCCAGTCTTCGTTATCTTTATTCACCTTAGTTGTACTAGTATTGCATTGTCTATTCAAGTAATATCTTCTACCAAAGGATTTCTGGCATTGACTGCAATTAAATGGTTTTTTGAAAAGGACCCATTATACACTCGCTTCTCTCATGTCGTTTAGCATTCTTTCTCAAGGTAAACACCTTGCTGCAGTATCTACAGTGATGTCGTTTTGATACAGCTACAGACAACAGACCAGGGTACATGTTAGCTTCTGCGACGAATGCCAGATGCAAACTAAGAGTTTTGAATTGAAAGCATTACTTAAATAGAATTTTTTAAATATTTCGTCAGCGAGAGTAATTTATCTAATGCAAAAGGATTTTTTACAAGTAGTCCCGATTATAACCATGAGATTTCGTCAAGTGTTGTGTTGAGTCATAATTTATTTATTTATTTTATGTGGAATGCGCGATGCTCTCTATCGATCGCAAAAGAAGGATGGCGTCGCTAGACCCCAAGGACAAGGAAGTTCGTCCTTCATGATAGTGTTTCTCATCCGTCTTATCACATATTATCAAATTGAGTAATGATTTTTTTAAATTCCACCTGATAGAAAATATTACAAGTGCTGATTTAGTCGCAGAAATTCACAATTTAATTGCAACTCTGGATAAAATGACATGTCTCATTAAGAGTGTAACTCCTTCATGGAAAGATCGGTTTCTCGGAAAAAACCAGAAGCACCCTTGAGAAACCACAGAAATAATCACAAGGACATGGAAAAAACCATCAAAATATTGACACGAATAATCAGGAGCACAGGGAGAAATCAATCATAATATTGAGAAGAATAATCGGGAGCACACAGAGAAAACCACCACACGTTTTCTTTGAAATCATATAATTACAGAGAAAAATTTTAATAGTAAAAATAAATTTAACAAAATTTAAAATAAAAAGAAATACGAAAAATACAAAAACAGATTCTGATAGCCTGTGAACTTCTCATTGTTGAGCAAAGATAGAGTTCTAGTCCAAGGCAGAATTTTTTATATTTTTTGTAATTTTTTTAATTTTTTTTCTCCACCTGATAATATGTGATAAGACGGATGAGAAACACTATCATGAAGGACGAACTTCCTTGTCCTTGGTGTCTAGCGAAGCCATCCTTCTTTTGCGATCGATAGTGAGCTTCCCGCATCCCACATAAAATAAATAAATAAATTATGACTCAACACAACACGTGACGAAATCTCATGCTAATAATCGGGACTACTTGTATTAAATTCTTTTGCATGAGATAAATTAACTCTCGCTGACGAAATATTTAAAAAATTCTATTTAAATAATGCTTTCAATTTAAAACTTTTAGTTTGCATCTGGCATTCGTTGCAGAAGCTATGTGCCCTGGTCCGTTGTCTGTAGCTGTATCAAAACGACATCACTGTAGATACTGCAGCAAGGTGTTTACCTTGAGAAAGAATGAAAAAACGACATGAGAGAAGCGAGTGTACATTGGGTCCTTTCAAAAATCATTTAATTGCAGTCAATGCCAGAAATCCTTTAGTAGAATATATTAGTTGAATAGTCATTGCAAGACCAGTACAAATAAGGTGAATAAAGATAACGAAGACTGGGCTTCATCATCGCGGAAGAGGAAAGAAGGGTAAATATTAGACGACAATAATGATTACGAAGAATGTAAAAAAGCTAATGCTAAAAATACTGTTCTAGATCACGATAATAATTTAAAATTTAAAACAAACGAAGAAAGTAGCAACCTCATTAGAAATGAAAATATATTTACACCAATATTTAGTCGTCTCCATGAAAATGTGAAAGATGCAGAAACACCTGATGCTGACAAGGCTGAAAACTGTGATGTATCATCTGAAGCTGACATGATTGAAGACTGAGGTGACACATCTGAGGCTGACATGATCGATGACTGTGCTGACAAATCTAAGGCTGACATGATTGAGTACTGTGCTGAAGCACCTAAAACAGGCAAGAACGAAGTCTGTGATGGCGGCCTGAGTCCAAAACTATGGAAATGTAGTAATAAAATAAATTATCCTGATCAAAGCTATTGATAATCACTCTGCCTCGATGACGAAAATGATCTTGTGGTTGGTGTTAAAACGGAAGACATCATAGATCATAATATTTATTATAAACATGCAAGGAAGATGAACGTAGCAGAAGAGATTGATTATACCTCATGGGAAGATCCTAAAATATTGGTTGACAGGCTAAGACTTCTACATGGTTCGCTTTGTGCAGGAAACTATTCGAGCATCACAGAAATATGCTTCATACTCAAAGAACTGAGGGAAGCTGGCTACATACAAAAATGGCTTTAATTAAATGTGTGTATAAACTTTAAGAAAAATTAATATTTTTTACAAAATAGATTCTATCATTTCTCGAAATCTGATTCCTAAATAAAACTTATAACTCAAATGTGTAAAAATTGTCACCACTGACAGCCAATATGTATACTAAAAAAGTCATGCAATTAATCATGTCAAGTTCGATAAAAAAAAGTAATTGAAATCAGTTGGAGCCAAATGAAGATGGTATAGATGGAGAACTTCGAGAAATTGGAGCACTTGGAACAATTGGAACTTTGGAGCTCTTTGAGTAATTGTAGTTTTGGAGCCAAAAGACTGCTGGAGTCATAGACTGAGAGAGCCAATGACTATTAAACTTAGGAGATTTGGATATTTTTAACTGTTGCAGCTTTGTAGCATTTGGAGATGTTGGAGTTTGGAAGCTGTTGGAGATTTGGATCTGTTGGAGATTTGGAGCTGTTGGAGATTTGGAGCAGTTGGATATTTAGAGTAGTTAGAGCTTTGGAGCTGTTGGAGCATTTTGAACTTTGGAGCATTTGGAGATTTGGAGCTTTGGTGCTTTTGGAGAAATTGGAGTTTATTCAGCCTTTTGGGCTGATCAGCATTTGGAGCCAAAGACATTTTTCTTTTTCTTGACGTTATCAAACAGAACATACCTTACTGATGACATAGCAACAAACGGACCTTTGAAATATAACTTGTGGTTGGACTGTATATATGGAAAGCCATATCCGTTCGATGACAAAGTGAAGAAGTGTGCATTCAAGACATCGGCTGTAGTAATTTACACTTCTGACGATGTGAACCAACTGTTAAACACGGTATCCAGAAACTCTGTCAAGACGAGGAGGACTATGTATGTAAAGGTACTGGTTGCTCTCTGTCTAATGTAAACCGATATTGGAGCTAAGAATTAGTCATTTCACGCCTATGGCTAAATGTTTATAAGATTTCTGGCTTTTGCAAGTTTTTCTGTAGTAAAATAGAATTTATGTAATAAATATTATGTTTGTTAAATAACTTGCGGTGCTTTATTTGTCATACCTGACCCTATTCTGGTATTTTGATTAAATATAATTTTAGCTTTGTCCATAGATAGAACCAAGTACCGATTCAATATGTTAATTAATGTGTGATTTTTTATGAATTTTATATTTTTTTATAAATTTATTTGTTAAATACAAATTTCCAGGAGGGTAGTCATAATGGCTTACTGTAGGCTGGTAGTAGAGGATTTTAAGACTGTTTGAGAATTTTCAATATGATTTATTAATTTATTATTTTTTTGATTAATTTAATTTTTTTTGCATCGTCCAGGGATCCAACCGAGGACTTATGGCCTAAGTGCATTTTTGAATAGTATTTTATTAAAATATGATTATTAATATTTTTTTATAATTTTTGAAATCTTTTCCGAATTTGTAGCTTAAAAATTACGGTTTTTCAAGATTGCAGTTGTAACGAAAAGCGAAACGAAATTTAATGATTTTTATTAAAATTTAATAAATAATTTTTTTATTAATTTTTAAATTCTTCCCGATTTTCTATTATTAAAATTACGGATTTTTAAGATGGTGGTCGTAACGAAAAGTGCAACGAAGGTTTTAAATATTTTTATTACCTTTTAATTAATTATTTTTTATTAATTTTTAACAAATTTCCCGATTTTCCAGCATTAAAATTACGTATTTTTAAGATGGCCGACATGACATCATACTAGGTGACAATAGATATACTTTGACATAAGTTTTGGGGGGGTCAGTCTGCTAGCGGCTTCCGTGGAGGAAGGATCGGTAGCCATTTTTATTTCTTTTTTGCCCTCACTTGTTTCGAACCGAGGACTCCGAGCTCCATGTTTTAAATGTATTTTTGTAAAATATTTTTATTAAAATTTTATTAATGGATTTTTTATAAATATTGAAATTTTATTTCAATAAAATAGGATAATAAATAAAGATTTTAAAGATGGCGTCCGTAACGGAAATTGCAACGGAGACGTCATAATTCAAAATAGCTGCCATGGCATCCTAATTTTCAAGGCCGTGACCTCGACAGTCTAAGCGGCTAGCTCTTAGGGCTTTTAAGCCGCTTTTAGGATTTGAGTTCTTTCTAAGACAATAAGTATTTTGAGGTTTTTCGAAATCCTAATTTTTGATTTGTGGAATTTTTTTAGATTTTTTTCAAGAATTTTGAATATTTGGCTAATTTTGGCGATTTTTTTTGGTTAATTTTGGCTAAATTTAGGCTAATTTTGAAGGTTAAAAGTCAAGGTCAAACGCAAGGTCACAGCCTTCCAAGATGGCCGCCGTGACGTCATCGGAGATGTTGGTTCCAAGGCAGCAGAAACTGCCACAAACCACCGCCTGGCACCTGTGCCAGTAGCCCCTTTTGTATACTACTGTTGGATGTGTGTAGAAATTTGGCACAAATAACCAAAAAATATGTGAACACACTTTAAATTTCTCAAAATAACAGCAAAAGAACACCATTCAGGTCAACAGTTCCTTAAAAAACCTTACTTATACTTTAACGTAAGCATAATTTCTGTAGAGTAAGGGTTGTTACCATAAATTAGTAATTTTTATGTTTGATTTAAAATTAGAATTATAATTTTTTCACTTAATTTGTTTCTTCATCACAAAATTAAAACTAATTTTTCTAAGTTCGTAAATGTTTTTAACATTTGGAATTTTACTATGGTTTCTGGATAGTTAATTTAACAGCATTTTCCATAATTTAACAGAAATTTTTTTACTAACAGTCTAATTAATAGATGTATAAAAATGTATTTAACTATCACTAGTACAGGAAAATGATGTAAGAGGTCAAGCATGACTCGTAAATTTGGAGGGACATATATACATTGTCAATGCAATGGAGTCAGCCCAACATTAATCTTTTAAAAGTTCCCATTTCAGGAATCCAGCGATGATCAGGGCAAACATTTTTTTCAGACTTTCAAAGCAAGATTCTGTGCTGGTAAAATTTAAATGATAAATTGTAATTGAAAATACACACATTTATTCATTTTGAAGTGCATGGTTCTTCCATTTTATTTATAGCATGCATTGTTAACATTTCTTTTTTTGAAAAAACGTGATGAAAATATTGTAATGGTTCCCTTTTCGGTGGCTCCGTTCAGGAAATTAAACTCGGTCTAAGTGCCTATCGTGAAGGGCAAAATGGGAGTAACAAATATTTCATTATAAACCTCAATAAACAGAGAGGTGATTTCAAAAACTCGCTAAGTCTTAAAATATTTTAAATATTGTGTCCAAATATTCTGCAAGAATTTGAAAAAAATTGTTTCAACAAACATACTACACAAAATACGCTGCACTTCAAAGGATAAAATACTTTTTTTTTATTGAAAAATAAAATTAATAGAAGGAAGCCTCTTTAGGAAATCGAACGGGTTGAATCTCCCTAGTAATTTTCTCGTTTTCGAATAGATCAGGGGTTGTATTATTCACAAGCGTAAAAAAATTTGTTTCAAAATAACTTCTGGATAAATTTGTGTTAAGTTCTTTAATTAAATATTTTTGTATGCTGTCTTCTATTGATGCGGAAATTATTCACGCGTGAAGCATGAAATTCTATAATAACACAAAGCAAATGTGTACGGACTCAGCTACAAATCGCGCGCCTCCGTAGCGGGGGAGCTGAATTGTTGCCCCTTGGATGGGCAGCCCTTCAGTGGTTAGTTTAGGTTAGGTTAGGTTAGGTTAGGTCACTTTACAAACTAACCACTGTCAGAAAAATCCTGAAGGGCTGCCCATCCAAGGGGCAACAATTCAGACAAGCTTTAAAAAACACCACTGTCAGAAAAATCCTGATGGGCTGCCCTTCCAAGGGGCAAAAATTCAGACAACCTTTTAAAAACACTACTGTTAGAAACATCCTGATGGGCTGCCCATCCAAGGGGCAAGTTTTCAGGATTATTTAAACTCTTAAAGGATCGTGTCTTCAGAAATTGGATGGGCTGCCCTTCCAGTCTCTGTACAAATAAACCACGGTCAGAAAAATCCTGAAGGGCTGCCCTTCCAATGGGCAACAATTCAGTCGCGCCTCCGTAGCGCGTTCAGACCCTCGTCCACTTTCGTTGCGAGGAGTTCCAGGTTCGACTGCCGCGCAGGGCGTGTGATTGTGGGTGTACAACCATGTAAATAATTCACAAGTCTTTGTCAAAGTCTCTAATTTTGTCAAAAAAATTGGTTGTCTGTAAAGTCGGTTTACGGATGATAGTTTAACGTGACAACGTCATTACAAAACATTGATACAATGATTGATCCAGAAGAAAAGAATATATCATATTCAGCCTGTTTTTGCAACCAAACCATTTAGGCATTAAAAATATTATATTCTTTGAGGAAGAATGTTTTTTAACTATTCAATCTTTTGCATGATAAAATCTACCTCTGCATACTTTTATGAATAAAATTGAATCATTTTTATTGAATTATCACTATTTTGCATGGATACAAAGGAGTAAAATGAAATGTGCAATTTAATTATTAAATTTACTTTTATTTGCATTCATTAATTCAAATATATTTATTACTTTTGAAATGTTGCGTGCGCCATATTTATTTTTACAAGTATAAAAAAAATTTCGCATCTGTCGGGTTTCGATCCGACAACCATCACATTTAGAACTAGGTACGCTAACCACACGCCCACGAAGCCATACTAAGATAAAGTAGTTTCAAATGTTATATATACATGTATTTATAAAAAACTTTGTTCACGGTAGGGGTATAATATTAACACGATTTTATAACAAATACGCATCCCAAATACACCAAACTTATTTATAATGTGTTACAATAGTTTTTAAAACATTGTGCAAAAGATCCCGTGTGTAATTTGAATTATTATGTGTAACTGTAAAGCACCATTGTTCGTTCAAAACGTATTTGAATTTACAACATTACTTTTAAATAACCGTACCGATTGTGCTGAAAATCGGTGGACGATCGTTAAATTACATAATATTAATAATTAAAACGACGAAAATATGATTGAAAAGTCAAATCGATTGTTGTTCCAATCGAGTAGAAGAGAGATGCCGCGCATGCGTACAATGAGCATGAAGAGAGAGCCACGCATGCGTACAATGAGCAAACAGAACACATCCGTAGTGGGACATCCGTAGTGGGACACTTTTTCGTGCGTGCAGCCGGCGTTCATCGATTTATTAGACGTTGTCACGTCAAAAAAAAAAATTTCAACAGTTCAATTAATGCCCCGCCTACCCGGGCACGCACATGCTGTGTACAGCTTCCAAGGACATCTCGCGATTTTGAAACTGCTCAAAACATTCGAGCGATGTCTGTTCACAAAAAGCCTTTCAGAATACGCTGAGGGCGGATAAATAGTTCTGTTTTCGTATTTCGTTTTCGAAATGGTCGAAATGGCTTTTCACGATCATTTTTAGGCATGAAAACTCGTAACAGAGTAACAGATTATAAAAAAGCATTCAAGGGACTTACATTACAACTTTATATTAATTTTCTTTCTCCGCAGTTGACCGAAGCACGCCGAGAAGACTGCTTCATAGCTCACAGTCTCGCGCTATGAGGCAACACAGCGTCGCTATTATCATCCCGCCTCACTTACACAGGCGGGCTCACAAGTATTTAAAAAAAAATACCTTTTACCCAATCATTTAGATAAGAAAAGTTAACATAAGGAACGGGTTATTTTTACGGCTGTGTAAAGTAACGGATGTTGTCGTGAGCCTATGTGTTTTCTCGGGGTGATTCCATTACATTCTTTAATTCACTTCGTCGCCTTTGTTTACCTCATTTCGACGATACACTAAGCCATTACAATCATTCAACTGGTTTAATGAACCTTGAATGATTAAAAAAGATAATAAGTGATGGGTCAAACTCCAATTCCCCCGAATCCGAATCTCGAATTCTAACCCCAGAGAGTACGTTGAATACTCCCCTTGAATACGAATGTAAATAAATTAAAAATATTAACTATGTTGTTAATACATTCTACCCTTTTAATTGTTGTTTCACAGCCTAAGTTTCCTGAATCAATACATATTTTAATAAAATTACATATTAAAAGTAACATATCTTGGGGCATGGTAACAGGAAAGATATGAAGAAAAATAGTTGCCTAGTAAACTTCGGAGGTTATCAATGTCGTATTTTTAAATCTAATTTATTTCCTCTAAAATCTTTGTTCGAATCGTTTTCTTCGGATATCGAATCCTTATAACACTAAGGATTAGATGGTATTAGATGATTTGAGGAATTGACTGGCCCATTCATAAATATGATATTTATTCAGCATGAAACACTTATCCAAAAGAAATATCTCTACACGAACAATGTTAATAAATATACTAAACAATGCTTTGAAGCAAACACTCGAATAACAATAGCGTCTCAGTTCACTTGTCTCGCCGTCACCCGAGCGTAAACGTTCTGACGTTCATTTCGAAAAGGTCACGTGCGCAACGCGGTTGAAACAGAGAAATGTTTTCTAATTAGAATTTTTTTCTCTCCGCAGCTTTTGTTTCTTTTCTTCGTTCGACGTCACATATGAGTAAAAAAAAATGTTTGTTGAAGTAGCATGGCTTCTGTGTTGTAGACGTGACCGAAACGTCGGTGATATATTCGCCTTGGACGCGACTACAACCCAGAAGCCAAGCTACTTCAGACAATGGCCGCGCAAGCCTCAGATATTTATTAAAAGTTTTTTGATAAAAAAAACTTTTTTTGTTTCGTTCGTGCTGCAGCATCCTTCATAACGCGCTGGTTGGCATTATTCAGGCACAACAAAAGTACGAGACGTTAGTAAGCCTTCTAAAAAAAATTAATATTTTCGTTCATCATACCTTAAAAAGGTCGCTTTGGCTTTGTGATGAATGTGCCTCGTTGGTTGACACAAGAAACTCTACATTTTGAGATAATTTCATTTTTTCTATTACTTCGTTCTACAAGCTAACATAAAATTATTTTTGTCAAACAAAAAGCAGCATTATTTTCCAAATTCCAATAAGTACAGTACACAAACTATTTGAAACATTTTTTTTCTTTTTAATTTGAAGGAATAGACAACAGAAGAAATACGGTTAAAAACTGGATGGCTAGAATGGTAGAATAATACATCTTATTTATCAAATAATTATGTTTAGTACAGATATTTTTAAACAGTCTTAGGTCAGCAATGTCTTTGAAATTGCAACTTTCAAATAAACTGCGTAAAAATACTCTAAATGAGTACTTATTTCCTCCATAAAAAAATTAATTTAAAATTGAACAAGGCCTGCATCAGAATCTTTCACCTGTGTTGAAAAATTTACTAAATTGTATTAACCTTACTACTACACAATATTTCTCAACCGACACGACAATGAAATATATATATTTTTTCTTTCAAATTTAGTTAGAGATGGCCAAATTATAAAACAAGTTTTATTATTACGTCAGTAGCAACGTGATATTAAGTTAAAAAGTATAAGAACTAATAAAAATAAATCTCGATGTAAAAAAATATGTGAGTTCATTTATAAAAACCTCCAAAACAAAAGAGGTTTTACGAATTTTCTTAATATTAAAGTTAATAGCTTACTTGCATTAATTGTAACGCGCAATGCTATAAATTCCAGCCTTGGTAAAATTAACAACGATAGTGATTTTAAGATAACTAACTCTATAAGATGTGAATGTCATAAGCCGGTGTGTTGTTAACAGGGCCGGATTTAGAGGTCTGGAGGCCTCGGGGCAACAGATGAGCGGAGGCCCCCTGGCCCCAAATTATTTTCCAAATAAAATGAACAATTTTTTTCAGTCGAGTTTTCCAATAAATAATTTATTGTGAAATCAAGTAGATTCTCTTAGTATTTAAAAAAAAACATACATACATATAATCGGAGACAAGAATTATATGAAATTAAATTTTAGTGTTAATGAATAATTCTGTTAATATTTAACAATAATATAATCATGTATGTACAAAGTACTGTAAGTAAAGGTAAAACCGCGAAAAAAGAATATCAAAGGATTTGTGGGGGTCCTCCGTTTGTGGAGGCCCCGGGGCTTTCGCCCCGGTCGCCCTCCCCTAAATCCGGCCCTGGTTGTTAACATCAAGGACTAATGAATTTAAAATGTTCAACTCTAACCCAGCTTGTTAATTCTAATTATATATGTTTCAATACTAAACAAACTAAGCAAATATATTTAAAATTTACTGCCAAACATCCACAATTCTGATAATATAGTCATTTAACAAATTTACTTAGTAGTAGTTAGTACGCTCCTTCATTAACTTCTCTCTCAGGACAGACATATCATTTTCCATATTCTTGTAACTATTTCCTTTAGGCATATTTCTAGTCATCAGCACATTCCGCACCATTTATCTGTATCGAAAATAAGGTATTTTTGTTGTGCCACTGTAATTTACCGAGGGTTAAATACACAAATTTTGTGTCATTGCATATTTTTGTATGCTATAAACTTTCATGCGTATATAGTAATTTTTATACAGACATCTTCCCTTTTAGTATCAAAATTTCTTCTTGTGCAGCCACCATGAATTATAGTAAAATTGCATTAAATATGGGATTCAAATACCACATCAAAAACCTATTTACGTATAGTTAAAAAATTTAACACGCGCACACAAAGGTTTGAATTCATCCATACACTGTAATTGTTTTTGTAAATGTAACAGAAATATGCATGTAAAATTACAGATATTTGTAAATTTGTACATTTACATGAAAACAACTGTATCACTTCAAAATAATGTTCGCAGTAATACTGAGTTCAGATTCTTACCCGGGAATTTATGATTTGTATTGTTTCAGTATCTCCAATAGTTAAAGGTATTGGTAAACCGTTCCCTGAAAACCTTTCCAGCATTAACTGCACACATTAGTAAGCATAATAAAGGAAAAATATAGTCAAATTAATGAATATAGGATTATTTTTTCTATGACTTAAAAAAAATTGCTTCAATAAAATAAAAATTAAGATTTAAATTTATGCACTAATTTTCGTGAGAATTACTCAATATTACCTCTGAAAACGTATTTTACATGTGCAAAAATTGCCATAGGTATGTGTTGTACAGAATTAAAATATCTTGCTTGTAATATTACAAACTATTTCATGGCAACCTGTTTTCTTAAAATAATCTTTTGTGTGAATATGGAATTTTTTTTCTGTGTATAGATAATATTTCAAGTTCAGCTTAAACTGCTACAGAAATTGAAGGTATTTCTCACCGTTTGAACGATCAACTCAAGCTTGACACACTGCGGGCGACACATGACAGACACTGACTTGCCACGTCACTGGGTTTCATTTGAAGAAGGAAATAAGGCCCGGAATTTTTTTCTAAAGATAAATAATAATAGGAAAGAAAATAATTGGGAAGGGGTGTGCCTGTGATTCAAGCCACAACATACAGCGAAAATCATTCACTACAAAAGCATGTATTAAACATATGAATGACGTAATTATACTCCCAAAATAAGAAATTGATGCTTCATCCTTTTCCCTGTTGCGTTAACAAGTAGGTATTCCAAGTAAGTGTCATAGCACAAAGTTTGCATATTTCTAAGTAACTTGCTACCACACAAAACATGAACAAATTTGTGGAGTATGCTTACCTTTCAGTCAAAACAATAAAATGATGATTTCTGGGTTTCGATACCGTACTGTGAATACGGAGTGATTCGGGGCAGTGGTCAGACATTCCACTCGCATTCCAAATTCTCATAGTTGTCTTCTACGTATTTCCGAGTGACTAACGAATTCTCCTTCCCTTCAGTTTTTTCATTGCGGTGGACACATTGGAGGTATTTATCTATGAAAGTGGTTGTCTGTTCCAAAATTGAAGTCAACTGTACAGCAGTTGTACAGCATAACACATCGTAGCTATATAGAAGCTTACAGGCTAGAAATTTTGTTTCATGGCTCGAAGGTTACTCACTAGTGAGAATAGTAAAAAACGTAATCATGTTGGGGGTGAAGTTTTACGAAAATTATGATAGCAACACAACTGGGTACATAATTAGTTGAAAACTTAATTATTACCAATAAAATGTTTTACTATCCAGATAGGTATTTTGACTTGAAGTATAAACTTGGCAAAGATCGCGCACTCGCTCGCTTACTTCTTACCTTCGCGTGGCAAAGTTTCGCCTCGCGCAGTGACTTTCACCGGTCACGCAGAAGTTCGCGAATAACTTCCGTGGACCCGAGGATCTTCTGGGATCTTTCCCCGTGTGACGTCACCGCGCGGTTCGGTTCCCCCCCCCCCCCCCTCTCTTAGGGTGGTCTTTACCTGGGGGACTCGTTCACGACCCGCCGTGGGGGGGGGGGGGGGGGGGGTAAGTTTTTTGAGCCTGAAGGAAACTTCAGTAGTAGTTGTGTGACGTATAGCAGAGGTTCGCTTCTACCACCTGCACCCCACATTTCGCGAACGTAGAAGTTTGTGAAAATATCCATTCACAAGTGTTTCACAAAAGCACTCTTGTGAATTTCTAATGACAAGTGAATTCTCACAAGTTCACAAGTAGGCTACTAATCAAACCTGGGTAATTGACCGTTTTTGTAACTTTCAAAACTTGTAGCCGACTCTTGTTGTCCACTACTAATTTTCTACCTAGCTCGAGAGGTAGGTAGATTACTTTTACAATTTTATTAATAAGTCCCCTGTTAAGATAAAATAAAAAAGGAAAATTAATTATAAACAAATATATGGTCCGACTTAATAATAACTGTTACCGGTACATTGAGGTTATGTTAACTACATAGAAAAGAGAGGGAGGGTTAAATAACTAATCTTGGTAGTCACAGGAGTGTTTATGTTACCATGTATTGTTGGTTACATGTGTACCAACTACACTTGTAGCACAAAACGGAAATGTACTCGTGACAACTTAAATAAAATCTATGTGAAACGCCTGTTAAAACAGGATGCACGTTGAAATAATTTAATTTGTATGCAGAAAGTAAGTTTTTATTTTAAGCTTTTCAAAAAATTTGTGTTTATGATGATAATGTAATTTAACTCATATTATGAAAATGATTAGTTGTATATAAATATTAATTTAACTAGTGTTTTTCTAATCATGTCAATTACTTTAAATGTAATTTATTTTTGAACACAAATTTTATTAGATGGCATGTAATCGTGTGGCATACTGTTTTAAGTTAATTATTTTGTATGTAGGTTTTGTCGAAATGAGCTTTAGTTTAAGGGCATCGTCAGTAATATAAAAAATATCTCGATTTAAAGAAAAAACAATAAAACAGCACGTTTCTCAAATAATGAGAGCATATTTTTTAATAGATTGGACAATGTAGAAACACCAAAGAGTTTAAAGTCAAAGGCTTCACACAAACAATTTATTGATTTAGAATGGTATGCGAATTCCCTTAATGCTTTAAGTTCATTCTTACATGGACATATAAAAATCTATTTCTATGGTTCTTAACCATAAAAGATAAATTACAAAGTAAATTAATAAAATAATTTTTAAACTTTTAAAACTAGTTGCATCATTAAATAAACAAATCATAAACACACAAAAACACACAAAATTGAAGAACCAAAAGGATTAAAGATACTGCCTTCTTATAGGACATGTAAATCTTTCGTTATTATTATGGCATGCATCTGATGACATGGAGTGATTGTAGTGAAATTCTCACTAGGAGTAATCGATAAAAAATGTTAGGTACCTAGTATAGGCTCTACAAATAGCTTCTGTCATTTAAAAGAAAAATTTGTTTCTAACATATAGCGGAGGACTAACCTTTGAATTTGACGATACGCGCAAATCAATTTACAAATCAAAATATGAAAGAATTAAGGAAAACATGAATAAGACTGAAGATGCTGGATCTCACTTACTTTGATATAAGACTTCGGAAGGTTAACAATTTATTTTATAACGAAATTTAAAATTACCGCATGTAACGATCATAACAAAAATGGCCTTTTTAATGTACCAGTTGGCAGGATTTTATTTCTTTGTTAATATGTTCAGACTTATTTTACTTAGTTCTTATTATTAACATTTACTTGGTTATTAAAAATATTAATTTTCAAAATAAATTGTTGCAGATTTACTCAGTTGCATTTTCATTTAGTAGCTAAAACAAATGAAAATTTGTTTCTTGGACTAGAAATAAAATCATTTATTTATATGTTACAACGATTTTAATATTGTAAATAGTATTATATTTAGTATTACACTATTTAAACACGTGATAAATTTCGGACTTCAAGTATTAATTATAATGGAAGCAAAACATTGCGAAGTTAATACTCCTCTGGTAACAAAAATGCAGAAGAGATATAAAAGAAGGATGAATGAGTTAATGAGAAAAAGTCAGCTAGAGTACAAAAGGAATATAATTCCTTAAAACATTTTTAAGGGTTTTCCTCTTGCATTTCTTTATATTTCTAGGGAAAAAAGTTAATATTTCAAGCTAGAGCAATTTGAATTATGTTTTTAGTGATCTTAGTTAAATGAGGCTCTTATAAGTCTTTATATGAAAGTTATATCGTAAGACTAATTTTCCAGGTAATTAATTAAAGTATTTGAGACTTTTATACGAGATTCTTAGAACAAATGAATATATCACTAACTGTTTTAAATATATTTTTGTATGATTTTTGTTGATTTTTATGCATATAGCCTTTATTGTTGATATTAATCTCAAAATAGGTTGTTTTTTCTGGTTTTTGTAACCCAAGTTTTTTTTTTGTTTTTAAATTAGTGGTTGGACTTGTTTCTTCAGCGCATCGAGAGTTAGGAAAATACATTGTGTTTACCTGTGAAACTTCTTTCGTCAGTGACTGTATATTGAAAGCAATGACCATGCGTGGGCATCGGCCAATACCTAGTACATTTGTCGCAGATTTCAACAGCGTTTCTGTGTGACTGTATGGGCGGTAATCGTCAAAAATGTTTTCATTGGCCCCTACCTATCTCCCGTCTTACCAGCATTTTTCACCATGTCTTCCTGAAGGAAGTTGCGCCCGGGTTATTTCAAGAAGTTCTGAGGAGGGGTAAGCGAGTTGTAACAACATTCGCCTACCACTAAGGTGATCGGAGTTTTTTTCGCGAGTGAGAAACGTTGCGGATGTTGCCGTGGTCTTTGGGTTTTTTTTCTCGTGATATTCCCGTTTCTCCCTTCAACTTATACCGTTCTCTGCTCCTCACTTCATCTCATCTCACCTCATCCACTCTCCGGGCTGGCAGGAACGACAGGTCTGTCCCTCTGTCAGGGCAGCAGGCTCCTGTGAGCGTCAGCCCCGTTCCATCCATGCAGACCCTGCCTCAGGCGGGAAACTTCGAGTCGATTTTAAGAAGTTCCACTGGAGACCAGGCAGCGGATGTGCCCCGGCCCATCTGTACCAGGTCCATGGACCAGGGGTGCCCCCACCCCTAATGATTATGACACATCCCCCCTCCCTCGAACCAACAATCGCCCCCCCCCCCCCATAAAAAGATACTTACTTACCTAGGACTTTGAATTTGATAAAATCTATCCAGTGGTCAGGGATTTCTAACCTAGGAAATGTTTGAAAATTGGTTTATCAATATCGTGTTTTAATTAATTGGGGATAAAATTCCAATTTTCACGGATCCGAATTAGACTCTCAGAAAATACCTTGATTATACCCTTCACTGAAAGAAATTTTTGTATATTTTACAAGGAATATCCTTGGAAACCCTGTTGCCAAGGATATAACTTGTAAAACTACAAGACAGAGCTTTGTACCATGTGCGATTTTGCAAGGCTCTGCCTTGAAGTTTTGCAAGAAATATTCTTGGCAACAGGGTTTCCAAGAATTTCCCTTGTAAAAGTACAAAAATTTTTTTAGAGTGTTTGAATCAAAATCCAGGTGTGAAGGGACAAAAATATAATAATTTACAATAAATTAAAAATATTAACTATTGTTGAATCATTTCACCCATTAAATGGTTGTTTTACAAACCAAGTTTCAAGAATAAATACATATTGTAATTTTAGTGATATAATTAAGTGTTTAAAGTCTTGAGGATTGGAAACAGGATAGGTATGAAGAAAAAAAATGACCTAGTAAACTTCAAAGGTTGTTAGTGTTGATTTTTTTTAACTTACTTAATTTCCTCTATAATTTTTCTTTGAACCATTTTCCTCGATTAACGAATCATTACAATACTAAGGATTTGTTACGATTTGGGGACTTGAGGATTTGATTTATCTATCCCTTTTTTAATGCAAACATAAAACCTAAAATATTAAGTAAAATATTGCAACTAATGTCAACTGATAAAAATCTTTTTTATTAGTGTTTATTTATCACAAAACCCCCCCCCCCCCCCCAATGATTGAAATTCCAACCCCCTTTTCAAAAAAAATATTCAGTGCGCAATTCTCGCCATACATCCCCTCTGCGGGTGGCCTTTCCCTGGAAAATGGTTACGCAATGTGAGTCCCATTGCCTGGCCGCCTTGGTTATGTGATTTCAATCCACTCTACCTCTCCAGTGAGGGTGAATGCGTAGCCCGGTGTTAGTTGCAAACACTTGTGCGATGACAATATTATCTCTTCGCACGTATACATCATTCAAACTGATGGACGTATTAGATATTTGCGCGGTGGATTTAAAAGTGTTCGGGAAATCATTACTGCGACCGTTGTGATCTACGTATTGCACGTGAGGCCCGTACTGTGGAATAATTTTTGTAAAAAATAAGTTTATTGCTACGCAGCGTCCAAATAGACGTTACTGCTGATGAAAACTTATCTTGCGTCACTCACAAACAACATATGCACGTGTCTCAGACACGTTTCTCGAACACGCAGTGACCGCATGGCATGATGCGGCATTTAAAATAGGCTTTACTTTTCCTATGCAGTTATATTGCAAACCGTAGAGATCACAAACATTTAACATAGGTACTTTTTGTTTGTTAGTTGTATGGAAATTAATTTCATACAAATATTGATTTTTTTTTTTTTAGAAAAGAATATCTATCGAGTTAAAATGGTGACTGACGTCGTTTTAGTTTTAATATTACGACCCCCACCTACCTGAGAAAAAAAAAAACAGTATGCAGAGCTTCAGAAAACTGAGATATCAGAGAGGGGCTGTTTACGAAAAGCATTTCGGACTATGCTAAGGGCGGATGAGAATTTATGTTAATGTTTTACGTTTTTAAAATGTATCTTTAGGATATTAAAATGGCTGAAAATGATGTTTGCAGAATAATTATAATGTTAAAGCATGAATCATCCGGTACAGATTCAACAAAGTATTCAAGGGTCTTATTATAAAAATGAGATGTCTCATTAATTGCGCAGTCTATAAATTAATTTTCAAGTGTAGTCGGTCACGTAACGAACTGTAACAAGGAATTTTATTAATTCCTAACATGCTGAATCAGTTTCACTGCGGAATTCAAAAATGTTTTGACCATTTATTTACGCATTGCGTGCTTTTTGTGAGTTAATGTTAAAAATATAACCTGTGATCTTAAATTTATTAATACATCCGTAAAATTGCAAATTTCAAACCAAGATTCTTCGTAAATTAAAGGTGGACATTTTTGAAAGAGTTCACCATTCGTATATTTTTGCAGCCACGACTTTTTTCCTTCTCTTCGCCGACTGCACTTTGGGGTGCAGGAGTTTAAAATCGCACAGCCCTCGCGAGCAATGATTGGGGAGAAGTGCATGCGCAAAATAACTGTAAGGAGGCTCTCGACACTATTATAAATGACAGTAAATTTACGCACTTTTGAAAGAAGAACTCCAGCAGATAAACAAAGGTTTCTTCGTTGAAAAATATAACGAATTCAGACTTCCCAGGTCTGTGCTGTGTTGAGAAAAAAAAAGCACTTGGCAGGAATAATAACGTTTTGTTATAGATTTAAATTATTCTTATATTTGGTTTGTATTCCAACATGAATCTTGCGGGAACGTATTCAAAATAAGTAAATTCAACTTTCGTAAATTTACGAAGTAATCCTTAAATTAACAATGATCCCTATATATATATAAACATAAACAGGCGACGGTCCCGCTGTACACCGTGCAATATTTTATCGTGTGATTGAACTGATATTAAATAAAAGTAAATATGTGGGTTCGTTGATAATAATTATGTCTCAAAAGAAATTCATCTAATTAAATAATCAATGTAATGGTATTTATTATATTTATTCTCAATTAATCTTAGAGTAAATTTATGACAACTTTTAATTCATTATCCATTAAGTAGACATATTATAGCAAATAAACAGAAAAAGGAAATAATCATTTTAATTCAAATTACATACAAATTTACCTATCTCGATGACCCATTGATACTGATGAATTATTCATCATTTAATTGTAAGTACGTGAGACTCTAAAATGATTAATATTTTTAATTTTTGAAGAAATATGCTCCGGCTTAGTTCAGGGGAGGGACAAAGGAGACATCGTTCTCCCAAGACTTCTGGTCTCGTCCTCGACCTCTTCAGGATACTCATACCGTCTTGCTGCAGAACAAAAAAAAAACTAACTACGACCCAGGAGGAATACTACTGAAGACCACTCTTCTGGACATCTTTCAGGTTGGGCTGAAAAGTCTGTATATTGGTTGTATCTCACCAGCGTCGACAGGAATCGCTGCATGCAGAAGATCGGTCGTCTTGAAGCACACAAATGCAGATTACGATTCCCTATAGCCCGTTTGGAGTAAAGTCAGGCTGTCTTTACTGAATACTGACAGAAAAGCTAGCTAAATATGCGATCGCAGCGTCTCTTCTGGTTCTCTGCGCACAATTCCCGCATCCAGGAACTGCAGAACGCACGGGGGAATTCCGCTCGCTTAGCCGATCCAAATTTCCAGTCTCTCCTTTTTTTATCACTCTCAAACAAAAAAAAAAAAAACAAAAAAATGTCCGCCCCAGCGAAACATTCCAACTAGGAGGAATAAATCAACAAACTCTTTCTTTACCTGACGAGAATGCAAAACTTAAAGACTCTAACTAATAGCGCCCATTTATGCTGAATCGGTCATAGACAGAACAATATATATGAATTAATTTTGATAAAGAAGCATAACATAACAAATATCGCTGACACCTAGTTACTTGTGGCGTATCTCTGGGTCATCGCACTCAGTATTACCATGCATTAAAGACAAAATTTATACATATTCTTAGTTATAACAAAATATACATGAAGCTAAAACATGATGATAATAATAATAATAATAATAATAACAAACATGTAAACATGCTTCAATGGTTACAACCGCGTGCAGGAGAATCTTAAAAAAGTTATATACTCTGCCTGCTAAGCCATATATGACACACACCATAACCAAGCATAATGCATAGTCCATACCAACTGCGAAAATTATTCTAAGTCTAACTTTCCCCTTGGGAGGGGTAGGGGGGTTGCTTCTTGCCTTTAACTGTATGGGACCTTCCACAGAGCTTAAATACAATATAGCCTAAGGACACTTTTGAATTACGACCGGAACTTTCGTTCTTGAATAATGCGTATAAAGCCAGTGTTCTTAATACAATTAATGTGAAAATACAGGCATCGGCTGTATCGCGTCGCTTGAAACGACATCGCGGCTTTAAGCTCTCCCCAAACACTAAACTCCTTTCCCCTGGCCCTTTTGTTTCCTTGAATAAGAGAGGTCATTGATCCCGGCACCGCAGCCGGGCGAGTGCATGCACTCGGCGGTCGATGCACTTTGCGCACACGGGACCGTGGGTTATCTTCTATCTTCACGTGGATTGTATGCGCCCTCTGCACGGGCTGAGTCGGCACGCGACCGACTGACTTCGGCTGCACGTTCATGACAAAAACAAAATACGTAATTTGACAACTTATAATATAGTGATTCTCAAGGTTGATATCTGTCTTTGATGTTGAAGATTAACAACTTGTTTATTGCGTCTAGTTAACGTTTAAATGAATAAATTTATTCAGCCGTTGCAAAAATTGTTATTGTCAAAAGGTCATTCATTGAAAGAATTTAGGGCTAAACCTCTGTACTAAAGATAATGTGTTATAAGGGGTTTATAAGATATATATATATATATATATATATATATATATATATATATATATATATAAACATTTGCGAATGATTAAATTTCAGGATGGAGCTTAAATCATAACAATGTAATTAAATAATATTATAAATTACAAATATATTTAAGTAAATCAATAAAGACTATAAAATGGTGGGGTTTTATACGGTTTCATTCACTAAATGACTTCATAAGTTACATAGTTCATTATTTTTCTCGTTTGTTCTGTGTAGTTTTACAATGTACTCTAACTGAAATCCTTCTCCGTGGTTCGTCAACGTGATCGACACGCTCGTATACTATGCACAAGCTGGATGCAGGCGATGCTGAAGTAAAACTCCTCAGCAGAAGGCCAGCTCTCGCGATAGTGTCTGCACCGAAGAAATGATGAAACAGCTGTCGCGAGGCTTGAACTGGATTACTGGAAGCTTGGTTACGAGAGCGCGGCCTTTTTTCAGCGCGACTTGAAGCACGGATCACGGGCTGCCGTGGGAATGCGTTCAAGTTTGCAGAAAAGACCAGCATGATCCCAGATGCTCGTCGGTCCTTGAAAAAAACACAAGATGTCCATAAACATATGTCTCAGTTTCAATGGTATATTATAACAGTTTATTTTAGGCTATATACAACAAAACATTCATGAAATAGAAGGTAAAATAGCCTATTTTTTTCATCATATAATTGTTAATAATGTGCCCATTTAGTTATACGGCACACATCCAACCTAAAGTCCAATTCTTCCCACACTTTGGTCTCAACTTTGGTAAATTATTAGGTAGCGGCGGAATGTAGACACATTCTTTCATATAGCCCCAAAAGGAAAAAAATATCGCATGGCGTTATGTTAGGTGAACGTGGAGGCCAGCGTAAAAGAGCTCTGACGTCGCGATCATTGGCGGATATTTTTGCCACACGGGGGATCACGATTAAACTTTAAACTAAACGTACGTAAAGTAAGAAACAATATTAAATAAAATTATAAACTTAAGAGATGTAAGGACATTTAAAAATAAAAACAAAGCTTTCAAAAGGGTATAAGTACAAAATTCGGAAAATTTTAAAAAGATTCCCAGTGACGCAAATTTAGCCAATATGACCAAAAACGGAAAATTTTTCATCATTTTTCATTTAAAACTAATCTTTCTGAGATATAAGCCTTAAAAGTAATTATAAACATAGTTCTTCTTAAGGCGCTACTTTAATTTAATAATTAAGGCGTGCCCCATTGACGTATCTGTATTTCAAATTTTACTCTAATGTTACACTTCCACTTACAGTTGGTCGTGTGAAGATATATAAAACAATAAAATATGTATTTCATAATTCATTGCATATAAAGGTGATACCAACAAAAAAAGGAAAACCATTCAAGAACATAACGACATAAGGGAAGATAATTAGCACACATATGGAAAGATAATGGACATGTATATGGGAAGATAATTGTCAAACACATAATCATTCACACACAGAATTATACAAATCAACTAACACACAGTATCGTACATTTATGATACTTAATTCACCGATGATGTGCAGGAAAATGGCTTACCCAACACCAAGATGTAGTCAAAATATTTTCTTTGCACCACGAACTCGACAGCAATGCTGGGAGGAACAGGTTAGCAAAGAGCAATAAAAATTATATAGCCTACTGAGTTAGGCCTGTTTCACTTAATACGCGGTTCCAATCGGTTCCGTTTTCGGTTGCAACCGAAGACGAATGAAAACCCTCCACACATAACACGATTCTCATACGGATCATATTAGGTTTTGTGTGCTCTTTCGTACATTCAGTAGTGATCAAGGACAGAAGTCAAGCTGTTGTCATGTTGTTTCTCCATAGAAAAATTAAAAAATCGGAGGAGGAATACTATAATTCATTGGGAGTACCTTCTCTTCACTTTACGTGAGGAATTTGAAGCTTGCACACCATTTTCCCGAAGCTAAGAGAGCATGAAGACAATTTTTTTAATTACTTAAAGATATATCAGAAAACTGCAGCACTTCCAAGAATTAGAGGTCCCCTCGCTATCAGTTTAAAACATAAACTAAACCGCGCGTGTGTACACGCGTTGATTGCTTTCTGATCCCTGGACGCGTGTTCGTACCTTACAGAAACCTGATGAAACCTGTTCGCGTCGAGGGAGTATTCGGTGCTCTACTGTTTCCATTAAGTACCGAATAGAAACCGAAGCACCGGTTTCACACTTGTCGGCCGTGACCGAAAAAGAACCAAAAACGAACAGAACCGAAAAGGAACATACCGAATGGAACCTAATATGTGTGAAACAGGCCTTACACGATCATTTATTCAGTGAATAGTGTAAATATAGGTATAGAGGATACTAATTTTCATTGTGATCGGATGAACGGTGTAGTAGTTAAAGCGCTGCAGGGCCTTTTAGTGGTGAGTTATAGCATAACTTGCTAACTTTCATGGTGATCGGTCAAACGGTGTCAGTTTATCAACGTCGTATATACCAAGATCCATTATTTTTTTATATTAATTCCCGTAACTCCTCGTTAATCTTAATGTTGTTTGCTATGCAAGTGTTGGCCAGTTTTGTTTGGGTGGTGGTAAATGATTGATCGTCATTGGGTTTTGATCAACACTTGAATCAATTCAATCAATTATAAATTAAATTTTTGTACGCTACAACCTGTAAGTGGTTCCATTCAAACAACATGTAAACTAACTATGTTAGAAAAAAAATTTCGGTTGTGCTGTGATGCCATAAAAATATATTTCTTAATAATTTTAATATTGTCAGCGAAATGGGAAAAGAAAACACAAACAAAAATGAATTATTTTCTCTTCCTAAATATAAGATTAACAGTGAACTACAATTATTGGAATTACTAATTTATTTCTCTCCCAAAATGCAATTAAGTGTAGGTATATTGCGCTTCAGTTGTTGGAATGCATGTCTTGTACTCAAGCTAAGACATATGTCACGATCCAAACATTGTGCAAACATCCTCCTCCTGCACAGATGATGAATTATGTACGTGCTCTTCATTAATAAATAATAAAAAGAGAAAATAAGAGGGAAAATGTTACTAGGAGAATAAAACATCATACTTTCACTTTTCGCCGAGTTAAGAAAAAACATCATTACTGTCACGAGAGTGCCCATGATTACATGCGCATGTATTATTTATGAAATCCCAGTAGTAAAAAACACACAGTAAAATTTCATCTACAGGTTTGCAGTTACGTGTAAATAGATTATTTTGCGCGTCTGAGCAGATTGGAGAGAAGATTTCGTACGTCAAAAGACAACGGAAAGGGAAATACAAACCTAAAAGAAAAGGGGAGGACGGATGTGACAGAGTCTTTCAGTGCTCGCTAGAGACGTGTACCATCTAGCCTCGGTAACGAGCAAATTCATGTGTTCTCATGTAGAAAAATACATTTTTGATAGGAAACTCGGACTTCGGAAAAGAAAATTTAACTTAAAATGTTTTTAAAATGATGCCGAGCGTGATAAATATACTGAAACTGGGTTTTCAACTACATTTCTTGACGCGAATCACACGTAGTTTCCGCACCCGCCACTAGAAATCGCTGTCGGAGAAACTACGTCGACTATTGAACCATTCCATTTGCGAGCGAAATTTTAATCTACATAATATAACAGTTCCGATAAAAGTGAAGATGTTTTGATACATACGAAACCCCAGCATTGGACCTGATTTTCGACAAGAAATATTTATTAAAATACTGCTCGTCTTGTTAAAACTCACTTGTCAGTTGATTCTTCAAAGTTTCCCTTTGACTTTATGAACTTTAGTTCGCACCATCCGCCACATATTGTACCACAGTGGTGGTTAAACACGTTCCTTGATTTCCGCCGCATTCACGAAATATACTCCCACCAAAGGCCGTTTATTGTTACATTCCATATGAAACTCCGCTGCTGTATATGTAACAGGTAAATCCTATTGACGAAATGAAGCGCAAGTCTCCAATTTGTCCTTATTATTGAATTTTCCATTGAAGTTAAGTAAGGCGCTTTAGTTCTTATGTTATTTACGCTATGCGCAGAATGCTTAGCTTACCGTCGCGGACATCCGTGTGATGATCAATACAAACAGTAGTAACACAAATTCTTACGTTTTTTTTACAAAAGTAATATAAAAATGCAAAAGATTTGTAATAGGAACATTATTTCCAAAAAATTATTCACGGGCAGAATTTTCAACCGAAACGAAGAGTAACTGTCATACTTAAAAAAAAAAAAAACATGTTTTCAGTGCGAGTTATCTGTATGACTGATAATTAAAACTGCAGATATATAAATTAACAAATTTTTATTATATAAGTATACCGGTGCTTTAACATCTGAATAACAAAGTATTGAATTATTTATAGTCACAATTTTCTGTTTTAATAAGATTTCCCATTATAAAACTAATCTTAATTAAAAACCAACAATAAAAATTTATTGCAACCATTTTGAAAAATTTTTTTTGTGCATATGTTAGAAATTTGATATCACGCTTAATAAACACAAAATACATATAAAATTTAAAAATGTGTGGGCCTGTTTCTCCACGAGGAATAAATACAATTACCAGTTATTTTTTAATAATTTGGACTTTTTTTTGTGTCGGGGTTCTACAACGTCCTTTAAAATCACTGAACTATTTAGAGAGTAACAAAAATTGTCTTTTAGTCATATTTTCTACACACACTTAACTTTTATTAAAATTCAAGGATTCCCAAATACGTGCCAAATAAAAATATTTTAGTTTATTTATCATAAAGCATCAATGAGAAAATCATGTTATAAATCTGAGAAATTTTTAAATTACATTATTTTACTTAAAGTTAAGCGCAGATGTTATCAGAACCATTCGAAATCATGTCTGTTGTATAGTCCAGTTAAAATGTGCACTTTTGAGTGTATTATTTCAATAAAAATGGCGGCAAAAATCAAACTACTGAATTTTCATTATTAAGCTGTTAAGAGGTATGATTGTTTCCAGTCGATTAAAACACCCTTTATATTTAAAGTCATTGAGTTTAGTTACTGTAAATAATTAACGGCGTAGGTTTACTTTAATTTTCATTACGAAATAGATGCTGAAAAATTACGCGCTTCGCAATTTGGTGCACGAAAAAGCTTTAAAACGAAGAAAAAAATTTCTCGGAATCACTCTAAAAAGTTAGTTAATTGAATGAAAATGTTAGTTGTATCCACATACCGCTATAACACGAATTCTACCATTGTACAGAGATTTTTAGGGCTTTCCATTTGTTTTCCTCTCAGCTAGGTTAAGCCAGCATTTTTTGCGCCACAAAAAACAAACTTAAAAAATGTCCTGGCTCATGATGAATAAAGTTTGGTTATGGGAGTGTTTTCCCAGGGAGCATGAAAATTGTGCCCGGGAAAATTGCACCTTGTCACAAAAAGAGGGAAAGTTGCGCCCTCCCCAAAATGGGTGGAAAAATTGCGTGCCTTAATGGTGTTTGTCTTTCCCCCTTCTCCCATGTGACTTATTCTTCACGACCTGCAAACTAATACTTTTGTTATACTCAATACCAGTGATGTTGATTAGGTGGATAGACGAATATTTTGTGAGGGATCAATTGACTATAACCCAGATGGAGAAAGGGAAGCATTGTGCTTTGTTCAAAGGATATCAATACAGAAAAATATTTGTTTGTCTATAAAGTCGGTTTACGTACGATAGTTTAACGTGACAACGTCATAACAAAACATTGATGAAATGATTGCATACTTATATGAATAAAATTGAATCATTTTTATTAAATTATCATTATTTTGTAAGGCTACAAAAAAGGAGTGAAATGAAATCTACAATTAAATTGATAAATTAACTTTTATTTGAACTCATTAATTCAAATATGATTATTACTTTAACGAAGAGATTATTTTAACTATAACTTTTATACATGTTTGCTATTTAACTTCAAGATCGTCGAGAATGTTTTACGCTTTTTCGCAATTACACATTTAACGACGAAGTTTGCTCGTCGTGAAATTAAACGTAGAATTTAATAAAAATGCCCTTGCTGTTAATAAAATAAGTATTAGTAAATTTGAGAATAAATTTCGGCTTTAATCTCCAACCCAGACGCTCGTGGTGCTCTGGGGCCGAGATTAAAATTCGTCGAGAATATTTTACGTGTTTATGTCTTCCAGTGCTCAAAATGATATGCAATTGTGGCCCCGGGCACGAAATGTTATTTATTATTCATTAATAATAACGCCCCTCGCGATAAACAAAGGAAAATATGTATTAACGAGTGCCTGGTTGCCGCGGACGTGGATTTATAGCGCAATTCGTTTGGTTCGCGTCCGTCACCATATGTAGATAGCAGCACCGTAGGGGAATAATATTATTTCGTTTTTATAAAACGATTTTATAACAAATACGCATCCCAAATACACTAAACTTATTTATAATGTGTTACAATAATTTTTAAAACATTGTGCAAAAATCCCGGGTGTAATTTGAATTATGTGTAACTGTAGAACACCATTGTTCGTACAATAACGTATGTATTTGAAAATTCAACATTACTTTTAAATAACCCTACCGATTGTGTTGAAAATCGGTGGACGATCGTTAAATTACATAATATAATTAATTCAAATGACGAAAACATGATTGAAAAGTCAAATCGATGGTTGTTCCAATCGAGTGGAAGAGAGATGCGGCGCAAGCGTACAATGAGCGTAACGGAACACATTGTAGTGGGACAATATGCGTTACGGGACACTTTTTCGTGCGTGCAGCCGGCGATCATCAATTTATTATACGTTGTCACGTCAAAAAATTATAATACAAATGAGAAAACGACTTGGCTTTGCATTCAAAAGAAGAGAAAGTAGAGTAGAGGAAAAAGTGACAAAAAGGCACGAAATTATGAGTGCAACCAATCACAACTGCAAACCAGACGTCGCCAAAACAGAAGTCCAAATCCAACGTGTGGCAGCTGAGAAGAGAGAAAGAAAAGGCAAAGGGCCTATCTCTGATCTCTACCAGGAAGAAATTTGTTCTCCGTTTAATCAAGGATTCGGCCTCTTAACGGAAGTTCCTGCGTACTCTAATCTTTAATCGCAGCATAGACCATGCGAGATGCAAGCACAAGGAGATCAACGTGACCCGGTATCTACGAAGAACATTCTTGTTCTGAAGATAACAGGAAATGTTTCCTTTTAGTAGATGAAGGAGTTGAATAGAGAATAGGCCTAACAGTTTTTTTTTTCTCTAACTGTAAAGGTAGAGAAATACAGGAGAGTCACGAGCAGTATTAGATGTACTGACTTTCAAATCGTGTAGCAAGAAGTTCTCCCAGATCTTTACAGTTCACGCAGACTTCGGCAGTACAGAGGACCAGACGAACATCGTTTAGAAGCCGTTCGATTTACGCCCCCCCCCCCCCCCCCCCACGATGGAATTCGGAAAGAATTATGATCGTCATCAAAGATGTCTGCGTTTCTTCGCTTTTTTCTAGCTTCCCGTCTAGCACTGCAAAATGCTGCAATCCCCACTTACAACCAGTGTTTATGGCGCAAGATTCAAGACTTGGGATTGGTGACGGAGAAGTAAGCCTTCACGCTGGCATGTGCAGCGCTCTGGCAATGATACCCAGAGAGGACGTCGAAGCTGGATGGCTGTAAATCGACAATACGACGGCAGAAGGAGAGAAACTAACCAAGTTCTTTGACTATTTTGTGCACCATTGGCTGCAAAATTTTAACATTCCTGCTAATGTCTGTCACTGTGATGATACAAAGCATAAATTAAGCAATGCCTGGTTAAGATCAATGTTCATATTAACCCTCTGAACCCAAATTTCTACACCCTTTTGAATGCACTGAAGCAGAAGGAAAATTATACGGGTTACAAACATGATAGAGCTACTATGCCCGGCAGTTATCTTGGCGTCTGAGCTCCAGTCCTGTCTGTAGGGGAGGGAAGGGCGAAGAGAAAGCGATACCCTATTGTCAAGGTCAGCGGCCAGGTTTGTACTAGCAGAACAGAAAACATTCGGCGCGTGACTTCCTACACTACGTAAGTCTGTATCCACGTCCGTGGGGGCCCCAGGGCGGTAAAGCCTTTTGGCTAAGAGCGCTGGGTTACCAAACCAAAAGTGAGAAATCCTATGAATTGTACTTGTATTACATAAGTGTAACATTGTGTAAATTGCAGTGGTTGTGCTCGAATATTTGTACTCATCTGTCAGGAAAAGTAACGAACTATTATCTAAACCTGTAAAGTTTTACTTTGTCCCATTAAATATACTTACGGTGTCTGCTAATCATTATGCTAACCAAAATTAATTGAAATGTTAACTCAGTAACTAGCGAAAACCAGACACGATTTATTTTGGAAAACTAGGTCACTTAGTATTTAAAATAAATTTAATACTATGCTTCTCAATTCATTGTGTTCTCAAAGTTAATTAAAACAAAATTCTTACAAGAAAAAGCAAACGACCAAAACATTACGCAATTGTAGCTCTCCGCGCGAAAGCTATCTCATAGTTGATGACGCAGGAGCCAGTCTAGCCCTTATCGTTCTCCGGTTTCCGTACCTTAAACGTTCCATTTAGCGCTGGATGTACATTTAAGTAAACATGGAGCTTGTTATGTTATATTTGCTGCTTTAACTTCATGTCACTCGTTTAGGAAACACCTTATACTAACGTTAATGGCATTTAAAAAATGCTTGTGTATGTGTGGCTTTATATTTTAATGCACCTATAATCGATTATTTATTATAAATGTAAATACAATTTGCATTGTACTTCCACTTTAGAATGCATATTATAACCTTCAAAACCTCATATATATTATATGATTTGATTAATGTACGTGTGAAGTTCTCTTTCCATGATAATTGATTGTATTAGGTGACGAAAAACAAAATTAAGTTAAAATTAATTACTAATATTACTATTCTTATTACATTCTCTAGGTAGGTACTCCCGTTTTCCCCGTTCTGTCATTTCGTCAACGCTTCATACTCATCATTTCTCCACAATAGGCTATCAAGACCTTACTTGTTAATAGCCGCCCAACTCACACACACCCTAACTGCCCAAATATTTTACTCCACTATACACTACGTAACAGTAACGTAGTAAAGATATATTTCCATTGTTTATTAAATACTTAAAATACCTATTTTTTTCTGGCGTAGTCTGTGGGTCATGTGGTCGTTCTTTGCTGACTTTACGAATCCTGACTATGGACCGTTCACTCACACCCGTGTACTTCGCTGCTCTTGCCGTCTGTCTCTGTAAAGGCTCGAGCAGACATTTATTTTTCGCTTCTTCATCAATAAACTGCATCATGGTTTTTATTATTTCCCGTTCTCCGCTATGTATCACTTTACCGCGCCTCTGCGAGCTGCCACCTTCGCCTTCCATTTTCGGGTATACACTGAAGGGCGATATTTTCCTAACAGCCACTACACGGCTCTCGGCTACGTATCGCCTGCTTTCTCCGGTCCCGCTGTCCCCGCACCCCCGCGCTGAGACACGCCAAGATAACTGCCGGCCACAGTACTCTTGGTTTGGATGGATCAAAGAGAAAGCGGGTGTACATGAAATTGGTTAAACAGAATGCCAAAGTTTTTTCCACATACAGAACAAGTGGCCCAAGGACCTCGTTAAGTATTTGAAGGGTCTGGCTTTCATTAAAAAATTGGAATGACAAATAAATGGCAGTTATTAAATATGTAAGTACAAGTATAACAAAAATAATTTTTCAAACAATAACAACATAAAAATTTAAAGTCGAAAGCCATTTGCTGCTTCAAAACAGAGAATAATAACTAACGTTTTAGATTTCACATACATTGAAATTATCAAAAGGCAGTCATAAGTAGGTTCACGCAAAATTTTTTTATCTATAACGACAAAGGACATTTCAAAAATTTCGCTTTATATTCGAAGGCGCAATTTTCCCGGGTGCACTTTTCCCGATACCTTTTCCGAGAACAGAACTTGTAGTAAGAACTCACCGCCCATAGGAGAACCATACACTCTTCCCCCTTAATTCCCAGGATTAAGTAGTGACTCGCTTCACTAAAAGTGAAAATTGTACGCTTATGTAGGATAATTTTTAGTACATTACTAATCAATGGTTATCCAGGCATTTCGGTGTGCCTTGTCGTAGCCATCTTCAAGGGTGGTTAACAACCGTCCTTTTAGATGACTGCAAAAAGGATACACTGAAAAGTTGGACTAGCCGTATATCATGCAGTCCGGGCCTCAACCCAGCTGCAAAGAAATTGTTTAATTCAAAAATTTCCTTTTTTAATTATGTAAGACATAAAATATTAATTTTTATGCATACTTCAATCGGTGTATATTTGTTTTTAATACAGTATCTCAAATTTTTATAATTAATTTTAATGAAATATTACATAAATTTTGCTCTGTTATAGACATATAAATACTTTGTACCAACGTATAATTATTTCGAATATTCCGCACTTTGACAGTACATTGATACACAAAACGGCTTACGGCCAGAGCAGAACTGTCGAAACAATGTGTCATGGCGGCCAGCGGCTGGCGAGTTATCGAGGTGAACGTCGGAGATTCAATGCATTGTTTTACATTCCATTACCGTTACATGCACACAGTTTCGCATTGAATTACTATCCAAATTTCAATGTATTTTATTTTTAAACAAAAGATCGTGTTTGTTGAAGTAACACTTGTAAACACAAGCACAAAAATATTGTTACGATTTACCTGCAGGGTTCGTAAAGGATAGCCCAATTAATAGATTTTATTTCACACACACAGTTTTATTTATTACCACTACTTGTCACTTACAAATAATCTTCTAAATTGGCAGATAATTAATTGCACGTAAAAAAGGTCAATTCCCCAGTCACTCGTTTCATACACCTCGCTGGACCGCACTTCCGGCGCAACTCTCGCCGCAGCACCCCTCGTGGGTCTCCGCCGCGGGACTCCGTCGCCACACTCCGCCGCCGCCGTCACACCCTTCGCCGAGATCCCACACGACGACTCACTCGCAAATTCGCCCGGGACTCCGCCGCGCCCGCGACTCTATCGCCCGGAACCTCCCGACTCCACTGAACTCACTCACTCCCTGCCCTGGAACCTTCGTCCAGGGACTTCGCCACTCTGCCGCACCCGCGGCACTATCGCCCGGAAACTCCGCCGCGGGAGAACTCCCCACTGAACTCCTCACTGACTCGAAGGTCGGCCCAACCTCCTTAAATAGCCCTTGGGTTCCCGTCCAGAACAATCGGGCATGTCTCCGAGATATCGCGCGACCTTCGTCGTCGAAATGCCCAGAAACGCGTCGTGAGTCCTCGAAGGACGCGGCGGCTGCTCAAAGAACGCCGATAAACTCAACAAGCATCGGGTTCCCACAAAACACACCGATAAACATGTCTGAGTCCCTCCATTCCGCAGTGCGGCCTCCCTTAAGTAACTCGATCTGAGGCAGGTGCGCGCCGCGACAGTCAGGATGTCGCGAGATAGTATGGCACGAGATACCAGGGAGATGATGCGGGTGGAAGGGGGCGCAGACAGGCCGAACGAGCGCGGCGACGCCAAGAACTGCAGCCAAGCGCGATCGTAACATTATGTTTACGTTTCACCGAGCCCCCGATCAGTCCCGGAAACATACGAGTATTCTCTGCTTCGCGGTCGGAATATATTGTTACGAACGTGACATTGGCCGGGACATGTGCAGGTGCAGAGCTGGCTGGCGACTGCCGCAATATGATATGTGCCACGCGCGCCTGGAAGATAACAAGGATTGTCGCTTTCCCCCCTCCTTCCCCCCACTCCCTGCGCGGCGCCCTGCCTTTGACACGTAACTGACACCGGACAGCTGGGAGTTGCGCGAGCCGCCGACACGTGTTTTGAGAGATTTATGCCGTCTGGACGGCTCGCAGTGACGCGACAGGCCCCGGCCGCTCTCGTGAGTTCCAGAAATTGCGGCTGATAGATAAAACGAGGACGGCGGCCTCGAGAGAGTAGAGTCTGAGTGGGGAGTTCTCCCGCGGTGGAGTTTCCGGGCGATAGAGTCGCGGGCGCGGCGGAGTCCCGAACGAAGTGGCGAGCGAGGAGTCGAGCGAAACCTCGGCGAAGGGGAAGTGCGTCGCCGGCGGCGGAGTGTGGCGGCGGAGTCCCGCGGCGGAGACCCACGAGGGGTGCTGCGGCGAGAGTTGCGCCAGAGGTGTGGCCCAGCGAGGTGTGTGGAACGAGTGACTGGGGGAATAGACATTTCTTTAAGTGTAGTTAATTATTTGCCATCTTAGAAGATTAATTGTAAGTGTTATAAGTAGTGGAAATAAATAAAACTGTGTGTGTGATAAAAATCTTTAATTGGGCTATCCTTTACGAACCCGCGGTAAATCCTAACAATATATTATATTTATATATATATATACCGTTGGTTCAAATTTAATACATGCTCAGGATTTTAGTCAATTTAATATGATCCATACCTAATTTCATTTTTGGTACGATGGGCAGGGTTAAGGGGGGAGGGGAGAGTTTTTCGCAAAAATTTTTAATACGTTAACAAAGTTTTACGTGTTATTTATGCAACTGATTAAACCTAACCAACGACAGGAAAGAAAAAAAAACGAAACCAGGATTATTCGGACGCATGGCTCGGGGTCTATGAATAGGTTTTCCCGCTCTATATCATATAAATAGACGATGGCGAAGACAGACCCAGACAGAAGCCTCGTAAGCGCATTACTGGAGAAACAGACGACCCTACAGCCGTTGAGGGGTGAAGAAGGGAGAGGGGGGGGGGGAGAATTGTGAAGGAGACGCGAGGAACAACTCGACGGCGGTGATTGCATTAAGTCCGCATCAACGCGGCGTAGTAACTTCATCCACCACTTCCAGAGATTCTTTGCCAGCTTCTCTTGGCAACTGGGCGGCATGCAGCTAATTTGGAAAAGAATAATAATGCGTGCGAGTCTTCCAGGGCTCGCCAGTAATGTGTTAACATCTAGCCCAGGTAATGAACAAATCCCCGTGTTCTCATGTTGCAAATACACTTATAATACGAAATTCGGACACGAAATTTACTTAAGATTTTCTTTAAGAAATACTGCCAAACGTTATAAATATACGCAAATTATATTTTCAACTACATTTCTAGAGACGCGAATCACACGTACGTAGTTTTCCCACCCGCCGCTAGAATTCGCTGCTGGAGCAGCTACGTTGACTATCGAATCATTCGATTTGCAGATCGAAAAGGAGAAAGTTTGTAATAAATAATGTAAGCGAAGAAGACTTTTTAAAATATCAAACCCTGGCATTGGACCTGATTTTCGAAACTAAATTTTATTAATATACTGCCCATCTTGTTAAAATTAACAGTTAATAGAATAAAGTTTCTCTTTGGCTGCGTAAACTTTGATTCGCGCCGTGGATACACATTTCCGTTCCATGCGACTTCCGTTCCATTCACGAAATTTATTCCCACCAAAATACCGAGAGCTAAGAAACGTTTTTTTTTTTTTAAACTGTTACAGAGTGTTTTTTTTAGCAGAGGAAGATCTCGACAACAATGTAATTGGCAGCGATAGTGCCGTGACGTAATCCAGGGATTCATCGGGACAGGAAGCGGCCTTGTCCAGCGGTGAGGAAGCATTCCAACATTGACCCGGGGTGATTCATGGGAACAACGTAACACAAGGAAATGTATGACCGGCACTGTGTTCGAACGCGCATCCTCCAGGATCGCGATTCCATCAGTGAAGCATGTGTTTGACGTAAACTCTTTTTAATTAAATATTTTATTCACTTTTATGTATTGTAAACTTTTTATATCCGAGATAGTGACGATAATATAATAAAATATGATAAAAAACATCACGTTCTAGAATTCAATATGGTGGTATATAAAATGTTCTAGAATCAATGACGGCAAAATTGAGAATGTTCTAGAATTCAAGATGGCGGAATGTTCTAGAATCAAATATGGTAGAATGTTATGGAATCTAATATCTATAGCGGAATATTATATAATCCAGTATGGCGTCATGTTCTAGAATCCGATATAGCGGAATGTTCTGGTATCCAAGATGACGGACTAAATCATTTTTTAGCATCAAGGTTGTGGAATGTTTTAGGATTCAAGATGGTGAAATGTGTTAGAAGTCAAAATGGCGGAATTTAAAATGTCGGGTTGTTTTTAAAATACGAGATGGTGGCCGGAGTCGAGGTCATCCATGATGGCGGTAAAATTCGAGATCAAGGTCATCCAAGAGGGTGGTGACATCATCCAAGATGGCTGTCGGTACCTCGGTACCTAAGCGTGAATCCTGTTTCCGGACGTACAAAATAATACCACCAAATATGTGGTTGCAGCCTCGTTCTCGAAGTGCATAGACTCTGGAGGTCCTCGGACCCGCGACAGGCCGTGCTGTGGTCGACATCAATACGAGCCGTTACGGAGCGCGCCCGTTAGGAGTGGGAGGGATTTCTATGGTGAGTGTGCCGTGGGAGGATGAGAGGGGTCTATGCAGGGGGGTGGCTACGTCTGCATGATTAAATTATAACTGGGTTAAGCCGTTATTTTTATTCAGCTAATTGTTCCGCCAAATTGGTTAGACGCCCAAAAGAACGGCTGATGTGTAGTGGTTGCCGTGTGGAAACAGTTTTTAATGTAATTTTTATGAAAGTGACTGCGTTTAACGAAGGAGATTCTAGTTCATACTTACTAACCATCATCAGACGTGAAGCACCATTTACGCAAAATTGTTGAGGAAATAATATGGCGATGGCGAGGTTAAAAAGTGACTTCATCTACGTCACAGCATGGTCTCTCTTGACAATTACTAACTCCGTGATTCTACGCCCAAAACTATGATCGAATGGAACGTAATTTCCTTCAAGACGTGAGATTAAACCCTCGTTGGAATATGAACACGAAGACAAAAGAAATAACAATCTCCCAGGTGAACAGTTAGGGGAAGATCTACTGTGATACAACATCTGGATGCATTAAAACACTAGTGGTCAAGTGAGCGAAATATTGTCACAATACGTTACCGGGATGTTACAGGTGTAAGATGAGCTTTGTTTTAATGTAGAATCGTGCGCAATATTTAGCAGGCATGACTGTCAGAATGCAATTCCAAAATTTTTGCGTTAGGTGTAATGAACTATGCTCTTGAATTACAAGAGGACCGAATATCGCCCGTCTTATAACAGAGGAATAATATTTATTTATTTATAGTATGATCTTTAATTAAAATAATGCCTGCAATTTAAGCATTTTCCTGAAATAACCAACGGGTATAATTTTTAAATGAAAGAAGTAAAAATTATATATTTTTTCTAAACAAATCTGCTTTATCTGTAACGAATGATATTTAATAACTTGATTACTTCTGCTGCTATTTAGACAAAACCTTTGATGTTATCTTGAAAGCCTCATGAAACATGTATGTTAGCTACAGTAGACGTCAATTAACCTAGGTCATCTGAAAGATTAAAAATATGTATAATTTACCAATTGATTAATACAGAGCTTTGAACTTGGCTAAAAGATTTTGTAATTTTTTGACGTGACAACGTCTAATAAATCGATGAACGCCGGCTGCACGCACGAAAAAGTGTCCCACTACGGATGTCCCACTACGGATGTGTCCTGTTTTCTCATTTTACGCATGTGTGGCATCTCTCTTCATGCTCATTGTACGCATGCGTGACATCTCTCTTCCACTCGATTGGAACAACCATCGATTTGACTTTTCAATCATATTTTCGTCGTTTGAATTATTAATATTATGTAATTTAACGATCGTCCACCGATTTTCAGCACAATCTGTACGGTTATTTAAAAGTAATGTTGAATATTCAAATACGTTTTGAACCAACAATGGTGTTTTACAGTTACACATAATAATTCAAATTACACACAGGATCTTTTGCACAATGTTTTAAAAAATATTGTAACACATTATAAATAAGTTTGGTGTATTTGAAATGCGTATTTGTTATAAAATCGTGTTATAAAAACGAAATAATGTTATTCCCCTACCGTGAACAAAATTTTTATAAATATGTATCGGTTTATAACAACTGAAACTCAATTTTCAATTATGGCCTCATGGCCGTGTGGTCAGCAACGCTAACCTCCAATCCAAAGATTGTCGTTTCGATTCCCGGCAGCTGCGAGTTTTTTTTTGTACTTGTAAAAATAAATACGGCGCACGCAACAATTCAAAAGTAATAAATATATTTGAATTAATTAATGCAAATAAAAGTAAATTTATTCATTAAATTGTACATTTCATTTCACTCCTTTGTATCCATACAAAATAGTTATAATTCAATAAAAAAATGATTCAATTTTATTCATAAAAGTATGCAGAGGTAGATTTTATCATACAAAAGATAGAATAATTAAAAAAATTCTTCCTCAAAGAATATAACATTTTTAATACCTTAATGGTTTGGTTGCAAAAACCTATTACGAATATGATATTTCCGTTTCTTCTGGATCAATCATTTCATCAATGTTTTGTTATGACGTTGTCACGTTAAACTATCGTATGTAAACCGACTTTACAGAAAACCAATTTTTTTTTGTATTTTATTAAATGATGTTATTAAATCTGCAGTTTATTGAATTTTTTTAAAGACGCCAAAAAATATTTAATATTAACTTCTAAAGGGCTATTATTTTCCAGTTTTCCGACTCGTCATTTAAATTTCAGATGTTCTACACCACCCTGTGGTTCATCCCCTGTCTCCTTCATATTGGAAACTGGATTCGCCGCTGCTTGTTAATGCATAAATTATGTATCAACGTTCCACGATTTGGTGCAAAAGAAAACAAAAATTGGAATTATAGTCTAAAAATTAAAACAAATTATAATACTGGGCTTGATCCCGCTACTATGGAACACGAGTTAAAACTAATTTGTTAGCTGTTTTTTCTCCCCGTCTTCTTTGGAACAGAAATGATCTAACGCAAAAAAAAAAAAAAAACAGCATTGGAAACCTGTCAAGCTTCCACTCTTTCGACGGGGTATTGGGGGTTTGGAGCATACCTAACCTTTTTCTTGTACGCAGCATCCGTCCGAGGTGCGAGTGTCCGGTGAAGACGGATGGTGACCGGCAACACGAGAGCGATGAGCTGCCGCGAGAAAACCTCCGACATCCGTACAGACGGGCGGGCGGGTATCGGAGTCCCAGGGCGAGCGCCGAAGGTCAGCACCACGTGAACCCTGCTAAACATTTTCACATTAAAATTACGAATAACGTCAGTTACGCTGTTAGAAATACAGCAAACTTACGTACATTTCAACGCTAGAATTCGCCTGAAATAAACGAATAGTTCCTTCGTAAATATCAAATAACTGAATCTTCGTAAAAACTACGTTTTATTCTGACTTCCGAGTTGTATGTTCCGTTATAAAAAAATGTGGACCAAATAAGAGTGTTATTGTGAAGACTTTGCCAGTTTTAGATGATTTTTTTTAAAGTGAAACTTGTTTTGCTGAGGGGGCTACAACTTTTCAGCGTTACGAAAATTCCGATCGCATGAGGGGAATAATTAGGTACGAGGTGGGGGAACCGGGAGAGGAGGGAAATAATTTGTTCGTGGTGGGGGGAAACGGGAGAGTAGAGGAATAGTTTTGTACGTGGTGGTGGAAGCGGTAGAGGAGGGGAATAGTTAGGTTAGTGGTGGGTGAACCGGTAGAGATTGAGACGGCAGGGTAGAGGTAGAATTGCAGCAGCACACTTGTACATACACGTGTATGAGCACTAACATAATTGATCACTCGCATACTTGCATATGTTTTTTTTAATGCAACATCAGACAAAGACAATTATGTTTGCTATACCTAATCTACACAAATATAGTAAAGCTGAAGATTTTGTTTGTTTGAACTCGCTAATCAGAATCTACGATCTTTCGCAAACCGTGCTCGAGAATCAAGCGTTGAACCTTTACAGCGTTTAACGCAAAAAGTTAGGTCAAAAAATTTTAGAACACGTAGTCAAACCAAATGACTAAATTTGGTATTTTTTATTTCTTTTGTAGATTACTCCGATATAAACGACGTTGACATTGGCAGAATGAATCATATTTGCAACAAGTGCCAAGCATATAAATTGAAAAATGAAGCGCCCAGTTTTAGTTGCAGCAACGGTAAAGTAAATATCCATAAAATTCCTGAAACAACACAAGTTTTGAATGAATTATTATTATTAGGTATACATTCAAGGTTGAAAACATTTTTTAAGTCATACAAGACAATATTACACTCTTATTTCAAATGACTTCATTTAGTGCCAAATAAATTCGCACGGGGAAATGTATGCCTACATTCAAGTCACACGGACAAGTTTCCAACTTAATAGCAAAATTTACTTCCTGCTCAAAATACGCAAACATAATTTTTGCAAATAGATTTTGTTTTCCAGGCTGATCAGCTATATTTGCGTTCAAATTTAAATCCGGGTCTACGAATTGACTTTATTGACCATTCGCAAAACGATATTCACGATCATAATTGTTAGTACCTGTATGACCGAGCTTGGCTCGGTATTTTTTTTTTTTTGTTAAATTGTGTTTTTTAGAAATTATATTTAAATACGAATTACATAGTGATGAAATGATGAAATATGAATAATATTTTTTTCAGCAGCCACACGTTGTGCCGCACGCTCTCGTGAAACGTCTAAATCATTAGACCTTTCTGCTCGTATAATGTTAGTCAAGTTTTGCAAGCATCTTACTTTAGCAGCACGTGTGGGACAAGCGGAAACCTGATTATTTTCATGAAGGTTTTCTTGAAATGAGTCTTCCTTGTGTGAAGTTTGAGAAACCTGACCAGTTTATGACGATGTTCTTCAAGGTGTTCTTGAGACGAGTTACGGCTTCGTGAAGTTATATTATTACTCGCCAATAGATGTCAGGAAGAGTCATTTATGTTTAAGGTGATTATCGATAAAGTTGATTATTGTAAACACGGTAAAAAGCCTTTTTTTTTAATGAATCCTAGCTAGGTCGATTTATCGCCCCCGAAACCCCCTGCATACTAAATTTCATGAAAATTGTTGGAGCCGTTTCCGAGATTCAGATTAAAATTATATATATATACTAGCTGCCCTACCCAGCTTCGCACGGCTATACTAATGGAAAAAAAAATTAAGCCACGTCACCCATTTACAGTAATGGCAAATAAAAAAAAACAGTGAAAATGTATTACAATGCTGTATAATGTACCCGAGAGAAAATGAATAGCATCGATGGTTTCCCGACTCGTGCACGCAACGTACAACTGATGTACCCGTACTTTGCTACGGCAGTCTATAGGCAGATCACTCTTGCGCCGCTCATTATACATGCCCCTCCTTGTGGGTACGCCACTGCCGCGCGATGCCCGTTGCCATGTAGACGCAGAAGGCATGAACAATGCAAAATCCTGTTCTCATGCAGACAAAGTACCCACTGTTGTCTGGTTTTAACCACCCATGGGATCTAATTTTCGGAAAATGTCATCCTGCGTAACATAAGGAACATTACTGTGAAGTTTCAAGTCTGTAAAATATATATACTTGAAAAAAGGGCAATTTTTGATATTTAAAGTACCCGCAAAAATTCAACGGTGATGAGGACTGCACTAACAATGAAATAGTCGTTGCCATAGAGACGAATGAAGCATCAACAAAGCAACAGCCGTTGCCATGGTGATTTCCTACCAAAAACTGGAAATTTTGATATATTACGCCCCCGAAACTCCCCTTGGTATCGGATTTCCGCAGAATCCGTTCTTAGTGAGCGTCTACATCACAAAATGAGTAACTATGCTAAATTTCAAGTCAATCGGGTGTATAGTTTTAGAGATCTCGTGATGAGTGAGTCAGTGAGTGGTATTTTATCCCCTTGGGGGTAGAATTAATCAAAATTCTTTCTTAGCGGATGCCTACGTCATAACATCTACCTGTATGCCAAATTTCATCCCGATCCGTCCAGTGGTTTAGGCTGTGCGTTGATAGATCACTATGTCAGTCAGTCAGTCACCTTTGAGTTATATATTTTTAGATAAATATATATACATACAATAATTGCTTGTTTAAAGATATAGGCTTAGTTTTTCTTAACAACGCCATCTACTGGAGTAGCTTTAGTGTTGTTGTGTCGTTAAAGCAGTTAGTTGATCCCAATAAAAAAAATTGTATTATTACTCGCCAATAGATGTCAGGAAGAGTCATTTATGTTTAAATTGATTATCGATAAAGTTTATTATTTAAAACACGGATACGACATTTTCTAAAAAATGAATCCTAGCTAGATCGATTTATCGCCCCCGAAACCCCCTAAATTTCATGAAAATCGTTGGAGCCGTTTCCGAGATTCAGATTATATATATATATATATATATATATATATAATTTCTTGTTTAAAGATATAAGATATTCAAAATTTCAAATATAATCTCGAAAACAAACCAGTGCACGTTGTTCTAAAACTACTACCACTGTGGTAGGTGTAATGTGCCAACTGTAGACGAAGTAGCTATTATTTTGGTGGATGAAGATAAAGGTCAGAGAGATGTTGTGTTAAATACTAGAGATGGTCGTCTTCAAAGAGTTTCTTAGTTACATAGATCGTATGACCCACTACAGTATCCCCTGCTCTTCCCACGATAAGATGATGAGTACTGCCTCAACATTCAACAATAAAACGTTGCTGCACGACCTGAGACAGTATCATGCATACAATTTCATACCTTGAGGCTTATAGTAAGGACAAATGATATGAACAGTTTATATTATTTCATAGAATTGTTTAGTCAATATTGTGTCGATATGGCAGAAACAATTGTATCTGAATGGCTTGAATTTAAAAGGAATTAAAAAAAATCTAGAGCTGATGAATATATACATGTACAAGACGCTGTTGTAAATTATCAAAATGTTAATGCTTATAATATAGGTCCATATGTTATACTGCCTTCTTCATTTACAGGACCTCCACGAAATGAATGAATAGAGCCACGACACCATGACATATGTTAGAAAATGTGGGAGACCAGAACTCGTTTATCTTCACCTGTAATCCAGAATGGCCAGAAATTACAATTGAGTTATTTCTATATCAAAAATTGCATTATAGACATTATTTTATTTCAAGAGTTTTACATTTAAAACTGAAAAAAAAGACCTCATAACAAAATATTATATTTTTGGACCATCTAAGACCTATGTTTATAGCGTTGAATGCCAGAAAAGAGGCTTACCGCATGCTCACATTTTACTATGGCTTACAAAGTAATTGCAACCAGATTCCATAGATGACATAATATGGACTGAAATAACCGATAAACAACAAGCTCCTGGACTTTAGGAGATTTATATCTTAGACACAAACTGGTGATGATAGTTACCCAACCTATAGACGCAGAGATCCAGATAGCGGGGGAAATGTAGGTATATTGCTTGTGAGGGAAACTGGCTTGAACTAGAACTCTACCCTTGCTAAACAAAGTATAAATTGAAGGGTGGTTCATGTTTTGGGACATGTGTGTTTTATGATAAATTACCGTAGTTTTCTTACGTTGATTTTGCGCACCTGCATTTCTTATGAAGTTTACAATCCTGGCCTTATTGCTTCGCTTATAATTTCCAAACAAAAAAAGGGTACAAAAAATTACCGTGAACTACTACTTGTATTTCTTTGTTGCGGACTCATTGAAGTAATTATAAATTGCTGAATTGTATCCAACCCTTATTTACACTCTGCCCTGGCGCTTCGCTTTAAACCCATTCGGATTTCTTCGAAATGATGTGTTTTTTTATGCCCTCATAATCTGGCAGTATTATCTGGTTGTGCATTCCTCCAAGCTGGAATTTAATAACCGAATATAATTTAACGAAAAATATTTTATCTATTTCTCCACTAGTAATTGGCAGATACCACTTATGTTGTGTTTTTTTAGAGAAAAATTTTAATTTAGTTGAAAGCAGAGAAACAACTGATCTAATTATCACTCATAATCCTGGGCTGTGGCTCAGCAACATGGTGTGAAGTCCGCAATCAGCCTCCAGCTGCCTCAGGCACTGCGGCGCTGTATAACATCATGACGTTGCTATCAATACCAAGTCCTCCGCGACACATTTGGCTAATGAGACGCCCGTGGGGTGTCTTATCGTTACTCCAGCCAACGCCCTCACATTGCGCGTGTGTTTATGATCTGCGGACTGCCAAGGTGTCAGGCAATCAGATACGGAGCTTAAAAAGGGAAACCACTGACCGGGTTCGGGCGTTTGCGACTTCTTCCTATCGGGGTTACCTCAAGGAAAATGTTTTCAAACATATTCCTCACACCTTGGAAGAACTTAAGATGCAAATTATGGAGGAAATCACTGTACCCCTTAAAATTGCTGAAAAGAAGTATTGCGTTCCAAAATCGCCTTAATAAATGCATCGTTGCTGATGGGCACCATCTTCCTGGTGTGATCTTCAGAACTTGAAGAGGAAAAAATGGTGATGTATACTGATTCCAATAAAATAAACGTCATTTCGGTAATTTTCTCAGTTTTTTTAGTAGCCCTTCGAAACTGATAGCTTCACACCTTTTTGCCCCACTCTGTATAATTGAATATCGTCGGCGTAAAGTGGTACTGAGTGTGTTGAAGCGCGTTATGTAGGTCAATGTAGAGAGAGAATCTAACAGGTCCAAGAACCTAACTTTGTGGTACTCCAACTCTGACCTCGACCGAAAAATCTGCTGAAATCAAGATGGCGTTCTTCGGTTCCTGTCTCTCCACCTTAAACGACATTTGTGATTGCTCAGTTGGAGCAATAAACTCGTAGACGACGAACAAGCACTCATATCACCATGCCGCCTATTGTCGTCGAGGTGAATTTCGTTTACCAACCTTACGGACGAGAAAATAAAAAAAGACGTGGAGAATATGAATGCTCGCCGAAATGATGGGCGATGCAGACTACAAGAGAATGTTATTGATATGAAGGTTATAATCCTGCGAAAAACAAGAATTCAATATCTCGAAAATCACAAGGTTTTCCGCTTCGATGTGTTTACTATCTGCGTACTGTTCACACAGAAAATACATACGACCAAACGATAAAAAAAAAAAAATTATTCCGTTTCAGAAAATTTTTATTGACTTTGGAATCCTCTAGACGTTCACTTAGTCAGCATAATATGCTAACCCAAAATCTTATATTTTGATTTTAAGACATCGAATTTAAAGATTTCTTAAGATAAAATTTTGTCATTTACTGCGCATGCAACCTTCGTTTCAAAAAGGTTTTTGTTTTAATTTGAATTGTTTTTAGTAATTGCGAAGTAAGTGCCACATAATTTTATTTGTTTTTATTTCCTATTATGATTATACAAAATAATAAACTACAGAAAAAAACCAAATAGCATAGGATTAGGGTAACAATAATTATAGTGTAATGTAAAACCATAAGGATTAGTGTTTTTTTGATCCTTTATGGCATTTTACGATGATTTTTTCAACTGGTTGTTATATAAATTCATGGGCTTTTTTGTCCTGTTTGTTTTAGTAATTTTTGCTGCGCTGTCAATCGTTATTTTTAATTTTTATGTACGGTTGTTAAAAAATGTAAAACTTTTATTTAAAGTCATATGATACTACATTAAAAATGTTATTAGTACGTAAACGATTTTATAATTTTTGCTGCTCCTACATTACAACAACCTCCAAGTCGGTGTTTATTTGTAGGATAAAGTACAGTATAAAAATAGGCAATGTTCCACTAAATATATGTAGCAGAAGTCTCCAAATATGTTAGTGTAATTTTTTTACCTACATTTGTTGTATTTTTTTTAGTTAACAAGTAAAAATACTATCAAAACTGTCAAACCACAATTTCTGTTATTTCGTAAATATGCATTGGTACGTAAATTTACGTGTGCAGGCATGTCTAAATTTATCATAACTGTTTAATAATTTTACTGTATAATTTTATTAATTCACACAAATAATTAACATGTAAGTTTGTACTACTACCAAAATTATTTTGTCGAATGTGGTAGTTTTCAATGAACAGAGATTTTTGATATTAATTTAGTTTAATTGTTTTATTTTAGTTAAATTTTAAAATAATTTAAACTTTTTTAAGTGATTAAGTAAACACTTATAAGAATGTGAGTGAAATAGCGTAGTCCGATTTGAACCCGCGACCTATTGATTTGAAGACATACGTCATAGCGACGTGTTGAACTATCGCCATAAATAAATAATAGTTTAAAAAAACTAAAAAAACACGCTTTATATAGAAAACCAAACTAAAAAATAGAAAATAAATTTTAATAAATTTGAATTAAGAATAGTGTAGAAAATTTGAATAAATATAAATTAATAATAGTGTATATAAAAATGTATTTTATTTTAAAAAAGCGTGGGGTGCTTCATAAGATATTATCGAAATGATAATCCTAATCATATATGTCAATAAATTATTTATTACTATTGACACCATGCACCCCACGCTTTTTTTTTTAAATAAAATACATTTTTTTCTTATGTACACAATTATTAATTTATATTTATTAAAAAATTTTACACTATTCTTAATTCAAATTTATTAAAATTTATTTTGTATTTTTTAGTTTGGTTTTCTATATAAAGCGTGTATTTTAGTATTTTTATACTATAATTTATTTTCTTTTTTTTGTTTGGTTAATTTATAATTTAAAGTGATACTTCTTTATCGACGTATGAAAAAAAAATTATAACAATGTAAAAAAACTTGTTAGTTATTACATCAATTTATTTTTAAAGTAGATTTTGAATAGATATTGGCTGCAGTGAAAATAAAATCGATAAATATATTTTTATCTCAGAAGTGTCTCTAGATGAGGTTCAATTTTTTATTTATTACATGACTTTACTATTAAAGTAAATTTGAGTAGATATTGGCTGCTTCTAAAATATATATCCAATATAGCGTGTTGAAGAACTACAGTACTTAATAATTTCTATATCCTGCTATGAAAATCAATATATTCGGGAAGACATTGATGTTTATTCTAAGTCAGCAAATCTGATGGGTGACCATCCTTTGTTTGCAAATGTCTCACAAAAATTTTTCTCCCATTTGTTCCAGTCCGATTCCACTGTAAGTTTCATTTGCATGCAGTTGTACCAATCTACACTGGAGTATTCTAAGAAATGTTTTAAAATTTCTATTTTCTTTTTGTCTTCTTTGATTAGGAAACGTTCACATTCTTTGTAGAAACCTTTAATCCACTGGTAAGCATTTGAGTTTCTGCCCGAGAATTTCTCAATCATGAAATATTTTGCAATTTTCCCTAAATTTTGAGTTTCAGATATAGTTTTTTTTTTCTTCAAGAAATTTTTCTAACAGTTTTTCCAATTTTTTATTTGATCCACTAGGTATGATTCAGCACTTTTTGTTTTTTCCTCAATTTCTTCCAGGTAAAAATCCTTAAACTGTGAGTTTTTCTCTCTATCCAAATATGTTTTTGATATATCATCTGTCAAACGTATCCATATTTTCCGTGTTTGATGTCTTTTATTTAATGATTTACTGACCTTGGCATAGTTTGGAGTATTTGTAACTGCTTTGTGTAGATTTTCAGGTTGGTGTTCGAGTGGAATTTAAAAAATCTGCCCATCAGGTTTAGCTATTGAGGTTATGAATATGGTGTTATCTTCAAAAGATTTGTGCAATGGGAGTGCATGACTTGATGTAAGTTTTTGGACATGCGCCATTGCTAATTTCTTAGCAATGGCGTATGTCCAAAAACTTACATCAAGTTATGAATATGGTGTTTGATTTCCCATCTGCTGTTGGTTTCACAGCAAAATCAAACCTCAATTTTTCCATGTTTCGTGAAATATTTGCATAAAATGTTGTTTTATAATAATGTTTCACTCTTGGTTAATTGGTAAAATGAAACAAAGACGTAATTGTGTTTCTCTATTTAACGAAAGAAACAACATTTAAAGCCCTTATTTCAGGTTTTTTTTTTCATAATTTTACAAATATAGATAATATTCTCTTCAAGTTAGTATATTGTTCACAATAATCATAACCCACTCTCACTTTTCATTTAATTAAATGTCACAATATTTAGTAGGCTTTTTTTATATCGCGCCAAAGACAAACTGAATGAAAAGAGTTCGCACATAAGCGAAATGGTTTTCTTTACAATGTGCGAACTCTTTTCTTTCAGTTTGTGTTTGCTAAATATTGTGAAATTATATAAATTGACAAAAATCTTACTTTGCAAATTGAATAATGGAATAATCTTATCAAGTTAGTGTATTGTCATCGGTCCTCGATAAATCTACAAAGTTTGAATGAAATCTGGCCGTTTAAAGTGGGTCAAAATCGCACCCAAAGGAGTCGGTTACAAACATACAACCAAACAAACATACAGGTGAAGCTAATATAAAGCGTGTACAAAACTTAAGTATAATTATTACTTTTTTTTAATATATTTATAATATTATAATTTTTACATTATTAATAATTAAAATAGGATTTGTCAATCATTCAAAAGGGTTTTTGTATTTAATTGAGCTTTACTCTGACGTATATTAAGTATTTTCAAAACGTCGTATGTTTATTTAAAAAGCTACTGTGTATTGATAGGATATTAAGTAATTGATTGAATTAACTCATTTAGAACTGTGCAATTGCATATAGGCATCCAAGCGTGTAATTAAAAACGTTAGTTATTGATATCACGGGCGTATTAAAACCAAAGTATATAACACAAATTGGTTTCATAGAAACATTTGTGTACAATTACGGGAATTGAAAATGCTTTCAGAAACCGCACGATAAATTGCATTATTCAATTGTTATTTCAAAGAAGGTAAGTTTTATTTTTAGTTTACGCCAATTTGATTTTGTTAAAACTTGCAATGACAAGAGCATGCGAGTCTCAAAGAACTCACGAGAGCTTGCGGCATTCCGAAGTTACACTGGATTTAGAAATATTGGGCCGACCTCTCATCAGAGAAGAGCTCCTGAGAGATGGTATCCAGACACGCTTCTAGTTTATTTGAGTCGGTTTGTTTGCATGGAAATCTTCCGAGGTGGCACGTTAATTATTTACGTTCGGGAAAAGCCGCACCGATTCGGAGGCTGCCAAATAGAGATTATGCCAAATGATACGTGCCGCATGCTGTTTGGATAAATAACGAAAATCTGTTTATTTTATAGCGTGAGGTCGACAGGGAGAAAATTACAAATTTGAAACGTAGACCAAGCTTTTTAAAGTTATCACGACGTTGCTGATGTATCTAACTTTTCACTCACTCTCTCTCTCTCTTTCTCTCTCTCTACACACACATACCAACCCTCCCTTTTTTAATATAAAAATAGTCCCGGGCGTTAATGATAATTATCACAGAATTTTGTTTCTTTTTGTAGGATTTACGTTTCTCATTAAAACACCATTAATTGTCCAGCAAAAGATTTTCTTTAATCGTTTCCGTCCGAGTTAAAGCTAAACAGATCATGATGCGTCAAGTGACTGCCAAATTAAGATAATTTCCATGATATCGTAGGCCTGCTGATACTTGAGACTTTGACATTGGAATTTGGCGTGTCTCATCTTGAATAGTTGAAAAATTGAACACCGGTGTTATAAAATACCTCTCGCAAGTCCACAAGCTTTAAAAGTTCGTGATCGGGTCTCAGCAAAACTGGCTGCGCAGAAAGACACCACTGTCAGGTGTTGAGCCTTCTGAACATAGCATAGCAAGGATTGTTTATAGACACATAAGCTGCCATGTCGTCAAAATATGTCAGCCGTAGGGTTAGATTTTCCTGCCACCTTCAGAAAATTTTCTACCTTGTTTTTCGTTTCAAAACGATTGTTAAATATAAAATTTATTTGTGTTTCATATCAAATTCTTATGGATATTAAATCTTCTGTAAATTTTCACAGACTTAAGCACAGACTGATGAATTATAAAATATAAAGGATATAAAATCTCATTTGAATTCACTAATGGGAAAAATCGTACTAAAGCTATATAAATCAAAAAAATTATTTTAATAAACTGAAAAATTACTCTAAAACCATTAACATGTATATAAATGCATCCTTTGGAATGTAAAATATCTCACAAAGAGTACCTTAGACAAATCAATTTTGTAGGGTTTTATTTTACAACAAACATTGGTTCAAGAGGTGAAGAACAAAAAAAAAAGTTGAATGGTAAAATAATATATAAAAAAACATAATTTCCTTAGTATAAACAGTATGGAATATGCGAAAATGTTTGATCGATATTCTTTAAATATTTTAAAACATGTAGGGTGGTTTTTACACAAACATTCTTGAAATTTTCAGAAATTAAAAAATCGTGCAAAACAATATATTAACTCCAAAATATACTTTCGCGTGTAAGACGAACGTTATATATATATATATATATATATATATATATATATATATAAAGTGATCCGAGCTATGGGCAAGGCTCAGATGTATACGGCGTTTTTTAAATAGTAAACTTATATTAAGAGTTAATTTTTTTATTTTCTCTTCCCCTTACCCCTTTTACCAACAAATAGTTGGTACGTTAGTGACGCTGGGTACTTAACAAACCCAATTAAAATATACGTATGAATAAAAGTATTCATGCCGGACGGCTCGCAAAGCTATCTGTTCACGTAGTCGCAACTGGGACACAGGGTGCCTCGTAAATATAAAGCCAGTGGCGGAGGAAGTAGTGTAAAGGAGGGAGGAGGCGGAACCCGGCGCCAACCGTGAATTATTAAACAGTTTGGCAGTCGACCAACCCGCAGGGAGAACCGACTTCGTCAACAGGAAGTGACTGTGGTGGTGGGCGGAAGTACAACTTAGGCTCCTCCCTGAGGAGGGGAGGGGGTGGTTTCAATGGAAAATGTACCTTCGGGAGCTGTCAAATGATTCCAGACTCTGTACCTCACGCTATCATTTTCAAACCATATATTATTAGAACCAATGCTTTTTATTCAAACAACTTTTAGTGTTGGGCATACGATGTTCTATAGCAAAAGAGCGTAATTTTAATTTTCCGGGCAAAATCATCAAGGCATATTTACGTTCCTATAAGACAAAAGATTTTGTGATTCAGAATTATAAAATACTGTTAACTTAAATTTGCCAGAACTCAAAAAGACTAAACGAAAGAAATATCTACATCGATTACCAATGTTACTAATAAAATTGTTGTTTACAATTGGATTCTAGAAACCAATTTTATAAGTTTTTTATGTTAACATGTAACTTTAGATTTATTTCAGCCACTTAGAAAAATACAGTATTACTTGCTTAAGGCCTTGGGTAGCTATCAAGAATTAGTTATACTTATTCTACGACGAGATATCTCGAAGAAAATATATGGCTTGAGTTTGAAAGAAAGCACATTTCTGTTTTCATTGTCTGTCTGCATTGCAAGCTGTTATGCCTTCATATGATAGTCTGCTTATAAAGGATTTAATAATATTTATTAAAATTTTATTCATAGCGTAGGTTTTTTAATAGTAAAATGAATGGAAGATTGCCAGTTGAGAACAGCTTTAACTTAGTCAAACATCCTAATTTATTCTCTATAACTTACCGCAAAAGAAAATTGACTAGGATACTATAGTTACTAATTTGCTTTTATTCATTTCATTAAAATTAAAGTCTGCTTAATTTTTTAAAGCTATATTTGGTTCTTTTAAATATTTGTGAGCTATACGTATTCCATAACCTTTTTTTTAGTTGCACTATTTTTTTAATATTTAATAACTAAGCTGGCTTGATACATAGAAATTGCTGTAGTTACACTGATTTTAGAGGCATAGCATTGCATCCATGATACATTAGTGCCTTATTTTACCAGAAAAAAATATTCGGTGCTTAAAAAAGTCATAGTTATTGAACTCTTTTTAGTGCTAGTAAATCAAATTTTGTGAATGTAAGAGAATTTTTTCAAGACACAATTCAAAAGATAGATATATTTTTTATATGTTCTATTAGTTTTTCTCAATTGCAGGAAAGTGTACCTACTTATTAGCAGTGAAAAAGGGTGATTTATAAGGTAAGTTAATTATAAGGAAACTGTAAGTATTGCTTGAAAAGTATGAAAACAACAGGTTACTTAATATAGGCTCTGGAAATAAAAAAATTCATATTTTATAAAATTTACTTTGAAAACATTTTGCCAAAGAATGCGATTAAAATGCGCTCTTATTGGTAGAATTTTGGTAAAAAAGATATTATTATTACAAAAGATTTGATATTAAAAATCTTTGAGTTATATATTTTCAGTAAACCAGCAATAATTATTTCACATTGACTTTTTAATCTTATTAAGATATTTTGTTAACTTAAATTCCTAATTTTAATTTACGGCACTTTTAAAAGAAAGAAGTAAAATTGAAAATTAAAAATCAAAATTCCCTTATGTATGGAAATGATTTTGTAATAATTGGTTCGTAAATATTTTGTGCCAAGAGTATTTACACTGATTAATGTGGGAGGCAGTTTAAAAGTTTGGCTACTTCTTTTTTTCCAATAAGGAAGGGGCTAATATGAAGCAGCTTGCTCAAAAACGTCGACCACATGATGAGGTTAAAGTTGATAGCAATGCCAAGTCATAAAGTGTGGAAATGTAGGATGACTGGATAAAGAACTTCAGAATTAAACTGATGAAGAAGACTACAATTAATCGAAACATTGGAGGATTATAAGCCTGTGAAGTGGATAGAACTCGCAATCAAAGCTGATTCACCACACGATTTTAGCAGAGAGTAATTTACAACACATTAAACTGCAACTGTCAACTGTCTGAATTGCTAAAAAAAAAAGAAAGAAAAGAAATAATGCTGCTATCACTTATAATCGACCTAGAGAAAAAACAACTGTGTTTCATTTTAGATTTAGAAGTAGACAAACCTAATACGTTTTTGTGCCACGTTGAAAGTTATAAGCAAGCAGAAAAACAATTATAGTTTTTTTTTTTTTTAGATAGTGTTGATAATTACTTATTTTATTTAAAAGTTCATCAAAAAACTTCTTACGTTATATTTTAATACCAACAGCACATAGATAATAATTATATTTTTGTACTACATGTATGAAATGTGTTCACTTCACCGTGCTTAATGCGGAAATCTCTCCTCTAACATTTTGCCAAATTATCCCGAAATGTTTCTTCGGGATATTTTTTCATACTTTTGTGATTTATTTAGTTTGTGATAGTATTTGTGACTTAAAGTGATATATATTAAGTAAGATATTAAGAATTTTGATCACTTATACAGCATATTTTTTTTTAACTTAACAATGACTAGCAGTCCATTATTTGTACCTATTACCTTTTTGTGGCTTGTCAGAGCAAGGGTGAATCTTGATAAATTATTTTAGTCAAATTAATTACGAGTAAATATTAATATTTTATAGCTATAAAAAGTACAATTTTTTTATAATTTCTTAAAGAATATTTTTTTTAAAAAAAAACCATTAAAATCACATTTCAGAATTATTTTTGTCTCATTTCAAACTATAAAACACAAGTTCAAAATATAAATTACGGGTGTACTTTAAACTTTTACGTACTAAGTATTAGTGATTTTAATACTTCTATTCTACTTGATGCTTTGTCGTAAATACGTGCAATTACGCTAATAATATAGCACAATTCATGAATTGTTTGTGTTTCACAGCACATATTCAAATTTGATTGAAATATATTTGCACATAAATTCATTGTTCACAGGTATGTATTCTTCAGTGTAACATAAAGTATTCCGTTTTTGAAACAAGGAAAATAAAACTTTTACCGCGTTCAGCGAAGCAACCACAAAAAATCTTAACACACTTAAAATTGTCATTAAAATATTTTTATTTTGTATGTCCACTAATTTAATCTATAAAAAAATTTGATGGAAGTTGCTAAAAAATGGTTTTGTATATTGCACAATAGGCCTACAATTGATAAATGTTGAACAAATATTATTTTCTGAAAATAAAATGCTAATCTTAGTCATTCAATCTCTAAGATAAAAAATAAAAGGAGGCTACAAAAATTACTGTTTTGAGAAAATAAATGTACCACTAAAACTTGGCTGCAAATCTATAATTAACAAATTATTACAATACCAATTCTCTGTGGGAATATGGAATTATAGCTGCCGAAATGCAGGTTCAGCATGGTGAACCCACAGAAAGTAAATAGTATTTCGTTCACGCTTTTATTTTGAGTCAGAAAACTAAATTACGGGGCCAATGACCAAAGGAGTGGTACGGAATTTAAATATGGCCGCACAAATGTTCATGATGAGAAACAAAAACGGGACGACCTTCTGTCATTTCTGAAGATTTCGTGCAGAAATTTGATGAAAAAGTGAAAGATAACACACTTTTTACGATTTCGTCCTCATATGAATGTTTTCTCTATACACGTCACTGATCTGACTATGAATTTCAGCCACTGTCACGTCTTTAGCACTAAGAAAACGAATCACAGCGCGTATTTCACATTCGGTGGGATTATAAATCGACGGAGGCATTTTAAATACTCACTGAAAAAAAGTTAACACGGTAGGGTATTTTCGTGATGGCGTCTGTGGCTTGCCAATATATGTAGTAACATAGCCCGCATGCACATGATCCCGACTGCAGCGCTGCAGCGGCATAACTTTAAGTCGGTACTTAACTTTAAAGAAAACGCACCTCGTAATTAAATGAAACAAAAAATGGAGAAAACAGGGACCACCCTACATGTAAGCTAGGTGGATTAAAATATTTTCTCTTCAACATTCTTTCAATGGTAAAATGTGTTTAATGACACTATAAGTAGCTCTCGTTGGCTCGGAGAAGTGCCAGATCCTTCGCCAGCCAGTCGCGAAGAAAGGGATGATTTCTCTCCCGCCAATAGGCGCAGGAAGGGCGGTGCGGTGGTGCGGCCCACCCTGGGTGACGTCACTGACGGGTGTGACAAAGTGATGAAAATAATTTAAAAAATTGAGCTCACATTTTTTTTCGAATGATATTTAAAAATCATTCAATAAATAAAATTTGAGAATTAACTATATAATGGTAGTCATTAAGATTTTTCTAGTTTTTTTATTTTGTGGAATATAAACCTTCTAATTCTGTACCAAATCTGGTTTTAGCCCTAAATTCAAGTTATGTGTTTCAGCATCGTCATTTGAGAGAAGTTTCTTCAAACTAAGATTAAACAAGAGTTACGTTAGGTCACACTCGGCTCTCCGACCTAACAGCCTTGTAAATTGAAAACAAAAGCATCGATCGAAAGGAAAAGATTCTGACGATGGGATTTTTCGTTACGCAGATATCAAATTTAGAAGAAAAAAAAGATCCCGGGTGTCATTTGAATTATTACGTGTAACTGTAAAACACCATTTCTTCGTTAAAAACGTATTTGAATATTCAACATTACTTTTAAATAACCGTACCGATTGTGCTGAAAATCGGTGGACGATCGTTAAATTACATAATATTAATAATTCAAACGACGAAAATATGATTGAAAAGTCAAATCGATGGTTGTTCCAATCGAGTGGAAGAGAGATGCCACGCATGCGTACAATGAGCATAACAGAACACATCCGTAGTGGGACAATGTGCGTTACGGGACACTTTTTCGTGCGTGCAGCCGGCGTTCATAGATTTATTAGACGTTGTCACGTCAACACGTGTCTTATTTTTTATATATTTAAATCAAAACTTCTTTGGCGGAATAGTAAATTTCTTCCGGCGGCTTGAATTATCTTTCTGTTCATGCAATAAGATGATGAAAACCTCATTCCCGAGGGCCGCATGCGTTCTTATTGCATGCCCTTGCTTAATTTAACCATCGCACCCGCGGAGAGAACTAAGCCCATGATAGTGTGTTGTGGGGAAGGGGACTGGAAGGGGCCTGTGTTATTAAAATTTCTCAACCATTTCCTTCTCGTGAAGTCTCTCTCAGCGGGCCAGCGTCTCTACACAGACGACTCTACTTTCGAACACGCTTGTTTTTCGACACTGGAGTATGAATCAATACAAATAAATTAACTCAAAGGGTCTGTATGTTTAGAATTATTTCACATTCGAAGGGTCTGTATGTTTAGAATTATTTCACATTCGAATGGTCTGTATGTTTAGAATTATTTAACATTAATTTTTATTCCTGATTGCCAATAAGTAGAGACATGCAAAATTCGCGGATTATTTCGCGATAGGCTAGCATCAAAACAACTATACCTTCGTACCACTTGTGCGATTGGCCCACATTTTATCCGGGGAACTGTGAGCCAATGGGAAACACTAAACCAAGAAAGTGCCGAATTACGGACAGCCTAGTTGAGACGTATCACGCGTCAGTAGCCAATGAACAGGTGTCATTTCCGCGAGTATTTAAAGGACTGTGGAGTCTATCCTAGAGGTCAATGAATCTGCGAATTTCAGTACTCGCCAGTGGTGTGTAAACATCTAACCTCGGTAACGAACACACTCATGTGTTCTCATGTTGCAAATACATTTACAAAACGAATATACGCAAATTGCGTTTTCAACTACATTTCTTGACGCGAATCGCACGGAGTTTCCGCACCCGCCGCTAGAATTAGCTGCCGTAGAAGCTACGTCGACTATCGAATCATTCGATTTGCAGAGCGAAATGTTAAACCATTAAGATAAACTTCTCTACTAAATACTAAATACTCATGACGTTACTCTTTACGTATGTGATTCGTGATAAAACTTAACTTCCCTTTAGTACCTATATTCTGTGATATGGAACTTTTTTTATGTAACTAAACATACCCCATTTTCACCCTTATGATAGGATTTTTGTAATGATATACATGCTATGATTTAATACACTATATGAGAAAAAATTGGTGTAATTTTTATACTGTTCGGTTCAGTAGTAAAGACGTGATTGAGCAACAAACATTCAAACTTTCACATATGAATTAGTAGGGTATGACATGATGGCCAATTTTTTTTATAAAATGTTTAATTTAAGTGTTTATGAAAAGTTACTTTCCAAAAACGTTTTTGCAATTATTTGAATTTGTCAATTCCTGTATGTTCACAAAACGTGTTATGCTGGATATGGATAGAGTTCCTGATGCCTCCAACTTAGCGCCAAATTATCCCGAGGAGTGCCTCTGTATGGCAAACCATGGGTGATGGATGAGATGGCAAGATGGATGGCTTTCATCGCACATTGTTGGTCTTGCGGCACTAAATTTCGGACACACACATCCTGCACGTTTGTAAACGTGTAAATCTATTTTGTTACTCCTGTTCGGAAAACATTTTCATTACCATAAATTAAATGGCGAATCTTAGGGTCCAAACTGCTACCGAGTAAGATGAAGCAATAGTAAAATTTTCAGTGGGACTTGTAGTTGAACCCATGACTTTACAGGATCAAATTCCTTTCTAGCCATTCTTATTTTTAGGTTTTACATAGTTTCCTGAAATTAGCCGAGGCTATTGACTATGTCTTATTTATTTCCCAAATAACCTGACTCTTTTGTGATAAATGAATTACCTTTTTGTTGAGAGACACAAACAATATATATATATATATATATATATATATATATATACACAGTTTACAGACAATGTTCCATGAGTAGCATCGATTTAAAAAGTTGCAAAGGTGGTATGTGCAATTTAAAACAGGGTTTCTATCATATTATTTGTACCATCTTTGATGGGTTGAATTGGGATTTCAAACAACGTATAATATTGTATTTTATTTTGATAATAAATAACTTAAATATTATTAATAACTGGTTGATAAATATTATTAATAACTGAAATATATTGCATGTTATTTTGATAATAAATAACTGAAAATCAAATATTATGTTCTTTATTTAATGATTGTCAAGTTTGAATGATACAATAGTCACCAATTTAAGAGGTTGTGATAGAAGATATCTACACTGAGACTAATTTTAGGATGCATTACTGACAAAGTGCATTGGCGACATACGTAACTTTAGTAGAGAGGTGTACGTAGTGACTCGGGATATAGAGTTTGCCGAAGAGCATTAGTACACTCTTGATTTAACCAAATGCAGTACATTTGAAAGTTTTTGCTTTTCGGTGCGATCCATTATATTTTCACAACACACCATTCAAAATTGCCCCCGTGGTCCTTAAATAGTTATCGAGTTGCAATTAAGAGGTGTTAAACCCCATATTTTAATTTCATCAAATATATTGTTTTAACTTTATGTACATGTATAGTCACTTTGCTTCATTTGAATTTCATATCACATTTAATTTACTGTCTTCCTCCACCCCTTTAAGAGCTTCTTACAGTTCTTTCTATTTGAGAAGGAGTCCAGGTGGGTTTTCTCAGTCGCCCACTCAATACTGAATACTGGAGAATGATTTTCCACATCTGTGTGAAACATGTTATATGTACCTTAACGAAAAAGAAAATTAATAGAAGGTGAGGGAGTTAGCAAGGGAAGCGAGAACCTATAAGTCTCTGTCATTCCTTGCAGATGTAAGTGAATCAGCTGCATATCATCGTAACAGTAAAAACAAAAAATTTAAAGTTTTGCTCAGTCTCAATCTAAAGAGATACACTTGATCGTGACCTATATAATTTTAAAAATCAATTTCTTTCACTTTAAATCTCAGCAGCTAGGGTTGGTTTTTATTTTAAGTTTAATTCAGATTTCATTCGCCGTCAAAACGAGCCATTAGTGACAAACGCATGCAACTTTCACTCTGCAGAGACAGGAAGAATATTCGCCCAAGACCATATATTTGAGTACATCCGACTATCTTCCGGGAGTAGGAGTTCAAAACCGGGCGGCCCCAATTTGGAGCACAACACTTTACGAAGCTTTGGAGATAGGGCCATAGCCTGATTGTGAGAGAAGTGGAAAAAAAAAAAGGGGGGGGGGAATGAATGTGAGCGAGTCTATCAGTTCTCGCCAGAGATGTGTAACATCCAACCTCGGTAACGAGAAAATCCGTGTTTTCTCATTTTGCAAATACACATATGTATTATACGAAACTCGGACTTGAAATTCAATCCATAATAATTTTAAATATTGCCGAGCGTGATAAATATACACAACTAAATGTGTTTTCAACTACATTTCTGGACGCGAATCATACGTAGTTTCCGCACCCACCGCTATAATTTGTGGCCGGAGCAACTACGTCGACTATTGAATCATTTGATCAGCAGACCGAAATTTTAAACTATATAATGAAAACAGTTCCGATAAGAGCGAAAATATACTTGGAAAAAAAAAACTAAACTTTTGAACTGATTTTTGACAAAGAATTTTATAGTTTCAAAGTTTCCCTTTGCCTTTGTGAACTTTGATTCTTGCCATCCGGCACAGATTGCAGCACCATAGTTACACATTTCCGTTCCATGCAACTTAATCACGAAATCACTTCCATTATATACCGTACACCGAGAGCTTAAGACGTTTTACATTAAAAAAAAATATATATGGGTGAACAAGAGAGGGTGGTTGTGTGTGTGCTTTCGGAGCAAGTGGGGGGGGGGGGGGGTATGGCCGATTCTAGGCGGCCACCTTTGGAAAGAGGAGCGAGGTAAATTGGAGGGGGAGAACGTGGCGTGGGTTTAAAAACTCAGCAGAATGCGGGGAGCGCCAGATGCCAAAGGCGCAAGGAACCAGACTGCGGAAGGAAGAGTTGGGAAGGATCGGCCTCGTTGACCGAGCCGGGTCGAGTATTCTCAGGGGAGGGAGGTGCATGGAGCAACCTGGCGGGTTCCAGAAGCAGCGCCGTCCTCAAACACCACCCTCTCGATAGAGCAGAGAGAGAGTGAGGAGCGGAGAAGGACTCTTTTGCAGTCGACATAAAAAAACACGGTGTCCCTTTCCTGGCTGCCCTTGAATTATGGACGAGTCGTGGTCCGGACAACACGTACACACACACACACACACACACACACAGTGACTCCCGTAACTTTCTGCTTACTAAACGGCGTCACGGACGAAGGTACAAAAGAGCAAAGTTTGGCAGAGTCGATTCTGAAGTCCGTACCACACGATGGAAGTTTCCATGGTGGATTTCTATGGAGGAAAGCTAACAGGCTCACACACACACACACACACACACACACACACACACACACACTCAGTTAATCGCCGAATTTTACAATTTCAGAAAATGTTTCTTTTCTTTTATAATATCCAGTACATCATTACTAAAGTGAAGGTTTTGTTGTGTTCGGTCACGCACGTTTATACCGTTATATTTGTATCATTCCTCCCCATAATTTTTATCCGGAAGTTGCTCAAACGCGAAATTTTTGAAGGTGTGGCTAACTTGCATGGCCACTCGGAAGATTGAGCAAATTGCGGACTTTATTAAATACTTTTTACTCCATTTACAACGTCATATAAATCAGTTCAATTGGTCTCTCGATGGCTTTTCTTGGAAAAAGGGGGGAGGGAGTTTTCTAGAACGTAAGCCCAATTTCTTATCGTGCCACCTCACTCTACATTTTATTAAACGATTTGTAACTTTTAGCGCACAATTTCTCTCGAAGCCCTATTAAAATTGTAGATATTTATGCCAACCAATTGGTAACAGTGCCCTTAGAGACAAAAAATTTGTTGAATTTATCGGTGTATATTTGAATGCAGTAGCTATTGATTGTTACTGATATCTGAGATTCTTCTTCGGAATCTTCTGAACCTGCTTTCAAGAATGCTGGCGAACCAACTATTGTTGGGAAGCCCGTACGAGACCATTCACCGTCTTATACGGGCTAAAAGGCAAGAAGGGTTTACCGGCTGTAGCTTGAGGTCGAATTCCAATGCGTGGTTCTTAATTTATGACATAACATTTGATGAGTAAGATATCTCGGGCTTAAAGTTATTACTAGTGCACTGAGTGGAGTGGAACCAAAGTCTTCGTTGAAACAAACGTCTCTAAATAAATTTGATCTTCATAAAGGTATGGGCGATGTAAATCATTTGGATGAGGTAGCAATCTTGACAATTATAAGTAAAATCTTAAGGCTCACTTACGCATGGCATTTTTGTTATTCCATTTATTTGTGATTTATTTTGTTTGAGGTATAATCCTGCATATTTATTAAAACACATCTCTTCTAAATAATTATTCTGCGTCAAATTTGGTTACCAGACGTTTACTAAACTGCATTTGCAAGCTGTTTAATGTTAAGCCAGTGAAAAAAAATTGTGAGCGATTCTTTTAGTATACACACGAGATGTGCATCATTTAACCTTCGTAACGAGAAAATTGATGTGTTCTCATATTGAAATTAAGTTATAATACGAAAACTCGGACAAGACTCTTAAAGTGGAATTCTTTTAAACAATGACGAGCGTGATAAATATAATAAAATTAGTTTTTCAACAACATTTCTTGACGCGAATCATACTAAATTTGCGCACCTGCCGCTATAATACTCTGCTGTATCATCTACGTTGACCATCGAATAATTTGATGTTCCGAGCAAAACGTTACTATATAATGAAACGGCTCCGATAAAAGCAAAAGATTTTTTTTTTTTTAATATTTGACACCGGCTTTGGACCTGATTTTCGACAAGGAGTTTTATTAAAATACTGCCCAGCTTATTAAAATTCATTAAACATTCAATACTGTAACGGCGTGGTTCACCGTCACAATCTACCCCAGCCATGGTAGCTTTCCGGCCGTGGTTCAAAAACCCCCAGGCAGGTACGACGAGTCGAGCCTGTGTCTGAGTCTATGACTGACATCAACCTAGGCGGTAAAGGAACAATCTAGTTGAATCGACCAGGTATGGAACAGTCTGCCAGCAGAGTATAAGAGTATGTATACATATATAGCGGGCCCGGCGGCGGGATACTCAACGAACAACCAGTGAGTCGACGGAATGCTGCTCGTGGGGCGCGACCCACCTAACACCACCCGGCTCCGAACTTCAGTCTGCATCGCATACATTTGGACGTAACAAGTGTGCGTGAACTTCCGTATGAACACAGCGGCGAGCAGCCGACGAAGCTCAGGCGAGTCCACGGACGGGGGAGCGAGTAGAGAGTGACTCGCTGGGAAGCGCTGTCTTCCGGCCGGCCTGGCGGTCGCCGACAAAGCGCCTGGGAGGACTTAGGGGACTAGGAGAGGAGTCGGCGAGGACCGGCACTCGTCGGCGCACAGACTGGAAGGAATCCACCAGCTCCCTGGAGCCTGGACGAAGGACGACATGGCGACTCGGGACCGGGGGACAAGTGGACCAGCGGCCATTGGAGTTCGCCGTCGTCCCCAGAGACGAGTCTACCAAGGATCCATCACGGCACGAACGGTGCTTCCAACCCTTTTAGGCGGGACTCTGAGAGGACCGACCGGCGGGGCAGTCACTGGTCATGATGATTGATGATGATTTATGATGATGGGCGATGATGAATGATGATGGGCGATGATGAATGATGATGGGCGATGATAGATGATGATGTTTGATGACGATTGATGATTATGGATGATTATTGATGATGGTGGGTGGTTATTGATGATGAAAGATGATTATTGATGTCGATTGATGATGATTGATGATGGTTGATAGTAATTTATGATGATGTATAATGATGAGAGATGATTGGCGATGATGGATAATGATGGACGATGTTCTACGATGATGTATGATGATTGATGATGATGTATCATGACTGATTATGATGTATGATGATTATGGATGATTATGAATGATTATTGATGGCGATTGATGATGACTGATGATGACTTATGACGACAGGTGAGTAAACACCACAGACATACGCCAACGCCTCGGGCGGAATTGATTTCCAGTGAACTCAACTCTTAATGACTGGCCCCATCGGGTGCAGTATGGCCCATCATGAGTAGATGTAATTTGGTGAAGATTAACGTAATAAACAGTTCACTGGCCTAACTGCTTAAATGTAAACTTCTTTCCCGTCAATGGTCATAATAATTTAATATTGCCAGTGCCAAAGCTAGTAGCGCTAATTCCTCGTAACTATTCTAATGTTGCTTGGTTTTAAGAAAATATACAGTGCATTAGATTGTTTCATTATTAACAAATTATTAATAACAATAATCTACTCACCAGTAAATAGTAATGATAGAAAGTAAAGCCAGAGTGGGGCGAGAAATGAGTATTTAGAGCACCTCTTACAAGGTTATATAAGTGCTGTGTGGGTCAAGATGTTTTATTGTGGTTGTCTGTTGTGTGTGAAGTTATGATTGTGATAGATATACAGTTACTATCGTTTATTTGTTTATTAGGCATATGATGCAACACAGCGCGATCGTGATTCAGTACAAGATCTTCAGTATTATAAAAAAAACATAGTTTCTTTTGTTCATATGTTCTGAAACTATCCACTATGAAAATAATAGTCTAATTTTTTTGGAAAGTGTTGTTCTTTTTCACACCCCCTACAGTCCCCAAACCCGTGGGTGAGCTGTTTACAGTTTATACCACCAGCAATACTATGAAGTTTCCATTTTTTTTCTTTTCACGCCATCCGCGAACAAATGGCAGCACAGTGGTTACACATTTTCCGTTCCATGTGAATTCCGTTACATTCACGAAATTACCCCTACCAAATGCTGTATACCGAGAGTTAAGATGTTTACACATAAATAACTACGATTTCTTGCGTGAATTTTGCTACAGCTATACAATAATTTTAAATGAATATTAAGTGGCATAAATTAGTTATTAAGCATTATCTTGCTACAATATCGAGTTTAACGGAAATATCCATTACTAATATAAATATTTTTATAATTAATAACTGGTATGGCGTGTGAGACTGAGCCTAATACGACATATACATTGGGATTTATAACGAGAAAATACTCTAACAGCACTTTTCCAGCAGAGTAAAGTTTATTCTAAGATGATTTAATTTTTTATAACACTATTTATGTCCTTATATTATTTAATGGTGTATTTTAATATTTATTTATTGTAACTTTTTAATAGTATACTTGGTTTATTTTACGTTAAATACTCTTACTCTGTAGTGGGACGTACGAGAAGTAACGAGAACGATCTAGCGGAGTGAGGGGTGGTAGCAGAGGAGGGGGGTGACGTCAGCTGACTGACGAGTGGGAGGCGGCTGCCAGCTGTTTGCGAGGAGTGTGTTTTTGACCGCCGGCCGCGGAACTGCTCGTGAATGTAGGAATCGCATCCCAGCCATGGGGAAGTTGTGTTACGTTACGTGAACAAGAATTAACGGCAATATGACGGTAATGCCATGGCACGTTTGGCGAAGCGAAAAAACGTGGTGGTACACGAGCGCGCGATGGTGTGTGGCTAGTGCACGGGCCACAGAAGCATTGCGCTGCTAGAGGCGCAAATAGTGAGTGGGGTTTACGTCCGACCCCGGGAGTCTCCAGCTTCAGAGGTATGCTTCAGTACCAAGAAAGTGTGAGAACTGGATTTTAGTACTTTATTTTCCCGGCTGGTACGATTTACAGAAGATGTGTATTGAAAACAGAGTGCGGCGACGGGATTTAGTGGTTGGATTATCTAGGCTGAAGAACGTCATAATTTCGGTTCCTCCCCCCTCCTCCGTAATAGACTTTTTTGGGACTTTGGATTAGAATTAATTATACTGCAAGAGTGTCTGTAAACCAATGTCGTTACACTGTGAATGTAATTATACAAATTTAAATGATACCTATATTTTACCTTTTAAGTCCCTTTGCCTTTTTACGGTATTTAAGTTTGAGCATCTTTGGATTGGTAATTCATTATTATACCCATCACGATAGAGTTTCCAAGACTGTCGGTAAATTTAGTATGCTAATATATTTTTTGCGCACTTGCCAAATGTTAGACCAGTCGATGCGCGTCTGTTAAACTTAATTTCTTTACACTCTCAGCATCAGTATGTCAGTGGTGACGCGTACACGGGACTGGCGTGGTGGGTGCGGACGTGTGCAACTACCCCGGCATAAGGGGAGTTGGCCACACAGCGTAGCGTTAAATTCTTGTTTAAATTATTCTTACGATAATTTAATCGAAGATGGTAAGTAAATCTACTTAATCATTAAACTATTTTAATCATATTAAGAAGTACTACTTCAAATATAAACTTCAAGGAAAGATTTTCGTTTACTAAAATCAACACAGTTTTAAATTGTATGTATTACAAGTTATTTATATTTTATTATATCCATAAACTTTTCTTTATCCTGTAAAAAATACTTAAATTTTCTTTATCGTACTGCCTAGATTTTGTGTGGTGTAGGTTTTCTAAATTAAGTTTAAATTTTATTTTAAATATATTCTTTATAAAAAATTCTTTACAGCAAGCAAATATGTTTTTGAAGAACTAATTTTAGTTCACTTTATTTATAATTCAAATTAGAGGATATTAATATTATTTAATTTTTTCCAGAAAATAATTTTTTTTCATCAAAGAACAATTTTCCTTAATAATAATGAATTCCTGAATCGATAAGATTTTTTGTAACTTTTTTTTTTAATTTACAGAGATGGATAAATCAAGAGCAAAGTACATGTGATAGGCAGCGTAAGCGAGAAGAAAAATTCAAACTGGAGGATTAACAAACAAAAAAATGGTTTCTCGTAACCCTTCTTCAACGTAACAGGGATTTTGCTCGTTACCGAGTTCAGGTGCTGCACATCACTGGACTCGCTCACATTTTTTCATCACCGAAGTTCCAACCATCCTAAATTTTTTACTTGTTATTTTGGCATGCATTTTTTTAGTTGGCAGTTTAGTACTACACATTTCTGTGACCAATTTAAACTGTACAAATTCTTGTCTTACCCGAGACACAAACTCAGAGAACCTTTCCCACCCTCTCCCAACACCAACAGAAAGCTGGCGAGCAACTAAACTGTGCCGCAGAAGTTGGCACCACTGAGCCAAAAGTTTGCATAGTCTACAGATCACAGGGATGAAAGCCACAACCCGAACAGTTCAGAAGTTTACCGAAGTAAACGGTTAGGTTAAGTTAGGAGCGGAAGTGTAATAAATCAAAGTTCTTTATTTTTTCTGGCAGGGTAGGTTAGGTTAAGCGTTAGCGTTATTTAAGATATTCTAATCTATAACCGTAAAATATATTTTTACGGACGCGGCAGACAAGGCCGCGATCAGCGCCAGTTAAGCTGGACTCCCAATCATCCGTTTCATCCGTCCGTCACCCGTCCGTCCGTCAATCACGTGACCTGCAGCCAATCAGATGCCCGAAAAATTCAATCCGTCCGTCCGTCCGTCAAAACCTTGCCAAGCTTTAGCTTTTGAAGGACCAACGGATGGTCCACCGCCTTGTTTAGTCGATCGTCTTCAATACGACTTTCCGAAAACAGTGTTCGATTTTTTAAATTTGCAATATATAGAAGGCTGTGTCGTATTGACCGATTATTATTGTCATAATAACGGTAAAGATTGTTTATGAGAATGAGCTTTTCGGAAGAAATGATGATGAATTACGTCTGGGAAAGGGAGCATTTGTATAATATATATAGCAAAGACTATCAGGATAAGCAACTGAGGGGAAAAGCCTGGATAGAAATAGCTTCTCTCTGTTTCCTTTGACGCAGTAATAAAAGAAGCATAATCTTATTTATTGCTGGCATGACTAATGTTATTTTTAAGACGGCACCCGTTTAATCCACTTGTCAAAGCACGGTTCCCGCCTGTCAACTTATTATCACATTCTTAAAAACAAAAGTTAATTATCCCAAATAAATTATTTTCACCAAAAGTTTACCTACAATTGAGAAAGTATGTGGCGGAAAGTTGTAGCACTGATATTTTAGAATAGTGACGGACGGACGGATGGCGGATGGTTGAGAGAGAAATAACGGGCCGAAATTGACGGACGGACGGGTGACGGACGGATGAAACGGATGATTGGGAGTCCAGCTATACCTGTGCAGCCTGGCGGCCCCGCACGGCCACTGACGTCTCACGCATTCCTTTGAGGTTTATAGCGGCCCGGCCTTGTCACCCCCTTTGGCGCCACGCCTTCCTTCCTCGGCGCTCTTATCAATCCCTTAGCGACCTGGGTATTCCGCGGGCCACTGCGTGGAGTGGCGTGAATGGCGCGACGTTGTTCTGGATGCTTCGAGCGTCGGGTCGGCCCGGGATGAAGCGACGCGTCACAACCACTCCAGTCGGTTCCAGAAACACGGCCAACTGATATAAAAGTGGCGACGCCGGCCTCTGCGGGAGTTCCAACAGGAGTGTTGAGTGAAGTGCGAGTTCGGCGCGCGGCGCAGGCGCGGAGCGACGGGACCGTGCGTGTGTGAAAGAGTGACGCGAGATTGTGTGTGTGTGTGTGGACAGGTGCGTTGTAGGGGGTGAACCACTGTTAAGCCTAGCTCCAGTGAGGAGTGTGAACTGTGGACTGGTAAGATACTTAGTGATATATGAAAAAAAAAATTAAGTGCGAGTGATTTGTGAACAGACATTAAGTACGGTGTGCCGAAACAAGGACGCAAGTAGTATATAAATGGGCGTCCTGCGCCTGGGTGTGGATTGAAGATTGTTTACATTGTGACGTCACGGCGGCCATCTTGGATGACCTTGACCTTGACCTTTGAACTTTACCTTGACCCCGGCGGCCATATTGGATCCGCCATCTTGGATCCGTCATATTGGATCCGCCATCTTTAAATCGAGAGCCCTACTCACTCTTGTTGAAATTTTCGTCATGCCCGCCATATTGATTTTTTTTCTGTTCCGCTGGAGGCCGCCATCTTGGATACCATCGAATTAGTTTATGTTGTTTGTTCCTAGATAGTGCCAGCATCGCTCTTGTTTTTTTTCGTTCCACTAGAGGCCGCCATCTTGGATACCGTCGACTTTGTTTCTGCTGTTTGTTCCTAGAGAGCGCCCGCGTCTTTCTGTCTCATCACATAAGGTCGATGTTCCATTACCGACCAAGCTATTATGGTCCTTATAGACATATTAAATTTAATTTTTTATGCAAAATACATTAGAAGCGCTGTGATTCGAACCATCGCAGCTCTGATATCTAGGTTGGAAAACACACGCCTTCAACCGCACGGCCATCGAGACATTTACCAGACTGAGAATTAAATACGGTAGCCTATATATAAAAATAACATGCATATTCGGACTTGTAATATTTTTCTTAATTTGAAGTAATAATATCATCACCTGTTCGAGACAGAACCACCATCTTGTATTAAGACGTAACTGTTGCAATTATCGTTACGGTCGCCATCTTGAAAATCTGTAATTTTTATGCTAGAAATTCCGAAAAATATCCAAAAAAAATATTTTAAAAATTGCCTACTTCAAATGTTTAGTTATTTAAACGATTTTGGTCCTCGGTTCGATTTCCGGCGAGAGTAAACCATTAATTTATTAATATATTAAAAAAATTCTCAATAAAAAGTAATTAAAACATCTTACACCACACCCGACATTTTGAATTGTCACTACTGTATCAATTATCGTTACAGACACCATCTTGAAAATCTTTATTTATTATCTGATTTTTATTTAAAAAAGTTCAAAATTCATTAAATAAATTTGTAATCAATATACTGATTGATTAGATCGATTCCTGTCCTTGATTCGAAACCAGTAAGAACAAAAAAAAAAAAAACAGATCCTTCCTCCACAGAAGCCACCTACATACTGAACTACCACCACCAATAACAAGGTATATATCTTCAACCAGTATGACGTCATGTCCGCCATCTTGTCTTCGTCTGCTGGAGACCACCATCTTGTCTTCGTCTGCTGGAGGACACCATCTTGTGTGTGTATTCGTCTTATAGAGTGCATTACCATCATGCTAGTTTTATTCTAACCCGCTAGAGTGCAGTAATAATTTATTATTACTGAGGTGCCCGACATCTTGAACTTTGGGCGCAATATTGGAATCGTGTAATTATTTAGCTATAAATGCGGAAAAAAATTCCAGAATTCACCAAACCCCTCTAAGACACAATGAAACAGTATAATAATTTTTTTGTTTATTGTTATGAACATGAACTATCCAAAATTATTGTTTTTGAATATAGTGAAGTGACAAAAAATGTTTACGTTTTAGTATTGTTGCATTACGTGCCATGTCGTCTATGCCCACTGGCCAATAAGGGCTCGCCATTTTAAAACTAACGGTTTTTAGTTCTTTTTTAGCTAACGAGTTAGCTATCTAGACGAATATGGGCAAAATGCAAACGTGTTGTGTTTAGGAGTGATTCCAATCGAAGAAACACACTAAGTCATTGCTGATCTATAGCTTAAATTTTGCATTTGCACAACTGACGCCGAATAGATAAATTGAACTTAATACACTTAAAACGCCATTTCTTACATGCATGTAGCAAATGTAAACAGTTTACATACGTTATAAAACATTATGTTGACCATTAATTCGTGATTCACAGTCTAGAGCTCAGTGGTCCTAAGTGCAAGATTTTCATACTCTCTACTGATCTATCTGGTCGGCCCAAAGTAATTTACTATCACAAAACACATAGTATTGAGAAATTCAAGCTGAACTTTGAATATCGCGTAGTTGTACAGACATTTGAATTCGGAGTTGTCCAACATACATGCAGCCGATTAACAAGATCTGAACTGACACCGAGAACTTAACGATTTTCACTAAACAGTTAATATTTATGTGTAAAGATTTAATTATCTGAGGTATCCAAACATTATATTACTCATTGCAAACAGTGATTTGCAATTCATCCTTTCCTCAATTTTTTTTGTGATATATATATTTTTTTGATACAGTATATGTATGGTATTATTTATTGCGTAGTGTAAAATTTATCCTCATAGCTGGTATTATAGTGTGTTCGTTTGTCCTACCTGTACTTGCTGCGTAACACAACACTACTGTAGAATTAAGGTGTTATTATTAATCGCCACAGAATACAGGCATTATAGCAAGTATCAGTCCTACGGATTTTCTGTGTGCTAATCCCAACAATTGTGATAACCAACGCTAGGTTGTACATAAATAGGCACCTAAATCAATTAATTATTCGGGTGTGGCTCTCATTATTGTGAACTGTAGGCTTCCCCAACGAATTCGGATCGTGAAAAGTTATCCAAGCGAAAATTCACATCCATGGCGTAATTCTAATAGTGAGAAAATAAAAGACGCCATCTAGGATGTTTACATTCTTTTTTCCATAATAATTACTTTCAGTTTAGTATATAATATTTGGCCTCATAATTTCATATTATACAATTTTTTTTGGAATGCCTAAGTTGACTACCAATTGTTTCTTGAGTGAAATCATTTAAGGTTTAGTGTTTAAGTAATTTCGAAGAACGAATACAACTAACTGTAAGTATATTATCAACAGTCATGCTTTTGCACTCTCATAAAATCTATTAATGTGTACTCTTTTCCTTCATGGAGAATAAATCCCAATAATGAAATAGAAATATTTGTTAGGCCTTTGAAACTTGTAATTCCAAGATGCCGTCTAAAGCATATGTCTATCTTCTTTAAGCAGCTGTGTTCTAGTGGCACCATTGTTTCGCCTTTATAATTCTTTCTGCCGGTTTTATACTTCATTAAATCGCTTGAACCTTGATGTTATCCAGTTTCGCAGTTAATTAGCACGTCTACGCGCTCCAACAAAATGAGTGGCCTACGATATTCCTCCTCGTAATATTTTCCAACTTTAAAAAATAAACATCAATTGCTTGCCAATTTTTTTATTTTCCTTTCTTTGTTTTTGTACTAAAAGTTATAAGTATACACATTTTACATGTACAAATTATAAATACATAATGTTTTAAGTACCTCAGAAAAAATTTAATGGTGAATTATTTTCTGAGGAAATAATTTATCATATTTATGCTGAAGAAATTTTAACGCAAGTATCGCCATTTGTTTTACCAAACCACCTTTGTAAAACCAAAAGAAACTCTTGGGACGTGCACACGGCCTGAGTACCTATATTGTGAACTGCAACTTGTCACTCAAAATATTGACAGTCCTTTTTCCACCTACCACAATGTTGGATAAATTAAAATTTCATATGTATTTTTATTTATTAAATGTATAAAATTGATGTATTTATGTTTAATATTGATTTATGTAAAATATAAAAAGTACTATTAGATACATGCTATCATCTAACCACTGGGAGAAAATAGCTAGTTATTTTTACGGTCGTGACTGCATGCCTTATGTCACACTCGGCCACAGCTATTCAAAGTCCAAACCGTAGTCATTCGCCTTAATTATTTTATAACTTTTTGCTAATTTTAAACTTTTGAGAAATAATTATTTGAAAATGGGAAGTTTTATTTAATTGCATTTTTTTCTTGATAAAAATCTAGCGAGTTATCTTAACGTATTCAGTTAAGAGAAAATGTTCATTATTGAATAGCATGACATTTTTAACTAGCGGCTAATTTATAACTCATTTCCGGTGACAAAAATATGTAATAAAACCTACCTGGAAAAGATTATGCAGTAAAAAAAATTGTAGGAATTACGCTTAAACGAATATTGTATCAAGAAAATGCAAATCCAACAGTTACGAAAGAGGCCAAAATTGTAATAATACTTATATTAATATATAGCCTAATAATTATATTTAAACATATGGTGAAGTTAAAGTGCTTACAGACTTACCTTACACTCAACACAGCAAAGTAAATATATTTTAATTCAACAAACAAAAGAAAAACACTTGATATAAAATAAGTCAATGACCAAAAGATGTAAATTAGTATAAATAATAAAAAATATATAACGAGGATGTTATCATGACCTCAAAAGACATGGATTCAGAGATTTTCTGCTGAGGAGAAAAGTTAACCTCCAAGGGTAACTGGTGTCCTAAATAGTTTTCATTAAATCCGCCACTGGCAGCATGGGAGGAAAAGGGTTCTTTCCGAATGTCAAGGCCATGTCGTCTCGAGGGAAGCGAAAGAAGAAACGCAGTTTAATCAAGACCAGTTGAAGAGAGGGGAAAGACGAAAAAGCGAGATGGTCGCCGGATGTCTTTCCGCGCGCTAGATAGCAGCGGGTTAGCAGCATGGCTGTTCATTCTGCTCGTGAGATGGAATTTAAATTTTCACCAGCTCGTAAACCACACCAGAGGTAGAGCTCAGATACTCGTTTAATCTAACGCGTGTGAGAATATACGAAGGGGTTGGCAATATGACTCGCATGCACACAAGATCAGAGAGATAAAACAGTAGGGAAAATGTACGTAAAATTGTTGTAAATAAATTCTATAGCTAAATAAGTATGACTTACACACCAGTAAAACTAATAATATAATCGTGTGCAAAATAACATTTTTTAATCTTTTCACAGCCTTGTAACACTTAAAGAAAAGTAGAAATTCCAAATATCACTAGAAAATTCCCTTGGTGACCGCAGAAACAACATTTGTTTTAATGTTAAATATTTATAATGATTCTAATACCAACCGAAAAACTTAAAGTTGCAGGTTCGTTAAAAATAAAGTTGAAAGCAGATATACGACACATTGTCTAAAGTGTTTCCCAAGGCTGATTTTAAGCTGCTATCATCTGGTTTTATTGCACACAATAAATAAAGTATTTAACACTGAACACTAAACGCTTGAATACATTTTTCATTAAACAGATATCTAAAAACTCTGCCAAATGTCCCTGTGATTAAATTTTTTTGACGTACATAATTTGGATTCACATAAAATATTAATAGGAAATCGACCTAAATTATTTTAATGAAATCATAATATAGTGACAAGTTCTGCGGTGGAGGTAGAAGGTAGTTAAAAACCATCTAGACACAGAAGTGTTAATTATTAAACACTCCTCTCTATCATCTGTAATAAAAGACTGTTTCGTTCTAACTTTAAAGATTAAAACCATTTTGTGACACACCTTAGATCATAAGTCATAAATATATTTTCACCTCTCTTCTTTTTTATAAACAGTCAAATGGTTGTCACTCGAATTAAAACTCATACTGGCACAGGTGAACTTTATGTGCTGCATTATTATTATCAATAAAGCCTTTGAAAAAAAATTCCGAAAGCAAATTTTTTTGAATATGGCTTTTAATCAATAATTTAATATTCTCTCATTTAATAATAGTTTGGGATTCTAATTATAAATTAATAACTTTTAAAGTAACGGATAAATAAATCATCCAGCCGTATTGGTCTCCTCGTGGCAATCCCGAAGACTGGCCGAGTGCATCTCTGATCTGATCGCGTGATCAGCGCCATCAGTTCGGCCCACGCCGGCAGGCGGGCAGCTCGACTACCAGAGTATCCGTGCCGCACTAACTCCAGGCCGTCGCTTTGATGCAGGACCAATACACGATGATGCACAGACCAATACACGCGCTGCCAACACGACACAAATTAACATCTGGGACTGGCACAACTCCGCGTCACTGAATCACACACTCCCGTGCCACACACTGGGGAAAAAAAAAAAAATGTTGACCATAAAATACAAACATTTTGTGTGTAGGAGTTAAAGGAGAAATATCTTTATGAAGTTATTGCACTAATAACAGTATTTACAAGATTTCTGTAAATAATTTATTTTTAATATCATAAACAGTTCGATTCAAAATAATAGACCAGTTCTTGACATATTTAAAGTTCTAAATTTATATAGTATAAACACTTTAAATTTTAATTCATACATAAATATAGGCTATAAAACAAAATAAAAATAACCTTACCGGCTAAATTATTTCCTCAGTTATTAAATGAGATATAAAACTTTGGCGGTGAATTGTTGCTTCCGTGAACTAAAAAAAAAAAAACAAGATATCTATGACTTTTTCTGTATATCTTTTTGTTTTGCTTTCTGTGCATTGTACTCTGACATTTAATTTTTTATAGAATTAGAGGAAATTAAAATAATGGATTTATAAACATTTTTTTTTAATTGTTCATGTATTTATTAACCTTCGTTCTGAGAAACTTCAGTGCAGGTAAAGAGCGCGATATATAAGTAGCTACAAATGTGTGTTGCATTCGCATTAAAAAATGTCTCGTTTCGTAACTTTTAAGAGAGAAATATTTTCATAATGTCATACGTAACTCAACAACGGAAATTATCAAAGCCGGATTCAGTATTATGTTTTTTAACAATTAAACTGCTTCATTGTAAAATTATAATGTACATGAGATTTTTCTCATTTGAATAGAATTTATTACATTTCTAAAACTACCAAACAGGTCCATGAACAAATAAACCTACTTTAAAATAACATGTCTTTTCTTGCATTTATTTACGGTGTAGGTAGTACGTATTGGAAATTTTCTAAGAAAGACCACCAATTGCAATCGTTACCATGATGCACAATCTGGAAAATTTTCTTCCTTATTTATGTTTTGTGTTTCTAAATCCTGAAACCATAGTCAACTCAAACGTTATACATATTTATATATAGGCCTACATTTCGTATTTTATATGGTCCCATATTTATCTCAAATTACTTACAGATTGACCAATGTAGATTGAAAAGTCTCTCGTTAGAGTCTAAAACTGACTAAGGGGGTAGAAAGCAGCCCCAAAAACTTTTGATAGAAAGATATTTTGATAACACCGCCTATTAGATCAAGGGGAAAGGAAATTGTAATTTGAGAACAAAATTGCAACTCCCTTAGTAAGCACAGTATTAAATACTTTAAACTTTATTGCAATAATGCTGAATATTACTTTAAACCTTTGAACTAAACAAGTTTTTATAAGACCGGCATTTACTGCAAGGGATGTCCAAAATGTAATTATAAAACAAATAACTATTTTTTCCCCTTGGACACTATACAAAGTCCGTTAAAATTGTTGTAAATTTTCTAAAAGTTACCAAATTGGACTTTCACCAAATCGTTTCCAACTACATTGAAATTAACTTAAGAATATCTGTGCCTGTAAGCAGATGTGAATGGGAATTTTTTCCTTGATTATACAATCTCCTAATTTAAAAAATTATTATGTATAAAACAAGTTTTTCTGCTACCTACTTTGTTATTTTGATTTTTTAACGAAATTTAACCTTTCAGTCACCTCAAAAATTATATATTCAACCATATTATATGGAGGACTTCTAGTTAACTCAAGCGTCAAGTCTGTCATTGGTATTTAAAGTTATGAATTTTCATAACCCAAATATCTTCGACATTTGTGTTTTACTGACTCGTGTGTTACTGCTAAACAGCGCAGAAAGCCATAGTTATTAATCTACAAAGCAATAGTAAATTGTTTCGGGATTTTTTCTGACATGCATCACGCGTTCCGTAAACGCCGCCACTGACCTCACTCGCCATAGAACCAAGTCCAGCATAGACCGTAAATTTTGTCCTAGAGCCCCTTATGTAAAGAGCTAACCAGTCTAATACGTATAAAACGCCCTGACCCATAATTTATTGATGTGTATCATCTTAGCTCTCGGTATACGTTAAGTGAATGGAACGGAAGTCGCATGGAAAGGAAATGTGTAACCACGGTGCTGCCATCTTTGGCGGATGACGCCAACCAAAGTTCACAAATAAATAAAAACTTTGTTGTATTTACGGTTTTACTAACTTTAACAAGAGAGGCAGTAACTTAATCAGATCCAAAGCCGGGGTTTTGTATTTTTTCAAGTCTTTTTTTACTTTTATCGGATCCGTTTGATTGTATAGTTTAAAATTTCGCTCTGAAAATCAAATGATACTATAGTCGATGAAGCTGCTTCGGCAGTGGTGGGAGCGGAACCTTCGTATGTGATTCGCATCCAGAAATGTAGTAGAAAACACAATTTAGGTACGTATATTTATTCCGCTTGGCTTTATTTTAAATAATAGTAAGTTAAACCTCTAGTCCGAGTTTCGTATAAGTGTATTTGTAACGTGAGAACACATGAATTTGCTCGCTACTGAGGGTAGATGTTACTTATGAGATGAGTACTTAAATACTTGCTCACGTATTTTTATACTTTAATAAATACATTAAGTCCAACTAAATAAACCTCGTATTAACCAAACACTTTTGAAACTAATAAAGAACGCAGTCTTTAGCGGCTATTGTCTGAAGTTCTTAGCTTGTGGGACTTCACCGCTTTGAGGTTAAAGGTTTCACTGACATTTCGGTCTACTTTGCAGAAGCCATCACCACTGATGATGATGGTGACTGCAGTGTTGACTCAAACGTCGCCCTCGTCGTGTCTGAATCCCACAAGCCAAGAAACTTCACGTCCGTAATTATTTATTTAGTTTGTAAAATGCCTACCAACAGTATGAGAATGAGAAGGCACAACAAATACACAAAGACACAACTTGTGCAAAAGGACAAAACAAACAGATAGAAGCTTTAATTAGTTAAAACATTTACAAAGAAGATTTAAACCGAAAAGTATCTACAGGATAAAATAAAACAGCGTAATGAATAACAGTAAAGCAGAATTAATATGCAGGTTTTATTTTTTAAAGTTTGTGACTAATCTATAAATTAGGTAAACTTTTTTATAGAGGATACACAAGGAAGATTGAAATTGACTATTAAATTGAGGGACACGTAAACCAGTATTGTCAAGTATATTAACAAATTTTATTTTAAGATTATAACATTTCCTAATAAAGAGAGCATCTAATTGAGTTCTACTATCGCAAAGGAGTGTCAAAGATGGATTTGGAAGATTCTTAGATTTAAATATTTTAATTAATACATTCTGTATTCATTCAATTTTATTTACTATCAGAAATAATAATGTTATTCCAGATGACCGAGAAATAATCCAGTTTAGTTCTTATTAATGCAAAATAAATTGAAAAGACTGAATCAGAATTATGGGCATCAAAATTGATAAATTTAATTAGGACAAGGATTCTACGAGAAGATAATAAAAAATCGTAATGTTTATGAAAATAGAATTTAGAATCTAAATGATTCCAAGACCTTTGATACTGGATGTTTTACAAATTAAAAATATCATCTAATTCATAAACATAATTGACAGGATTACGTTTATTGGTAAACAATAGAAACATTGGTTGTTTTAGTATTGAGGTAAACCATATTCCTTGTACACCAGTATGTTTTTAGAAGCAATGAACACACAGCACAGACCGGGAATATTGGGTCAGGAACACGGCAAGGAACCTCCTCAGAGTTTGCCTGGAATGATACAGGATAATATCGGGGCTGGGGATCGAACCAGAGTCCTCTAGAAAGCAAGTTAAAAACACCACTACTGCGTTCAGGTATTTTTTTTCGAGTTTTCATGGCCCATGCAGTTCTTTTGTCTGAAGCATGTGCAGAAACGTAAATGTAACCGTTGTACACACATTTCATATTGGATTTTAATCTCGACCGAAATATTTACTTTACTTTAGCATACACATCTGGAATGCAGCTATGTAAGGGCTTATCAATTTTCACAGTTTCCAAAAATTTCTGCTTTGATGTTAGAAAAAAAATTTATGTATACCTTATACAATATTTCAGGAAATTACAGAACAAATAAATGGTGACAATTTTTTGATAAATAACCAATCCAATTCTTATCAAAATTTAGAGAAAATTTAACGTTAGTAGGCTAATACTATTAAAGCAAAAATTTTTTATTTATAAAATAGTTAAATTGAGACAGTGTTCCAATCAATTGCTTTGTAAAAAAAAATGTGAGCGAGTCTTTAAGTCCTCGCCAGTGACGCGTAAACGGTATAAATTTTTACAGTTTTAAAATCTTACTATAATTCTGTTTAACAAGATTGTAATAACCTAACCAAACCCAGGTGTATTAGGATGATTTTCATTTATTTCCTACAATTAATCTCAAAATTGGTGCATTTGATGGCCTTCGGGTAGTTTCGGAACAGTTGTGATGCATTTCGTGCGATGTTGTAGGCATGGTGGCTTTTAAAAGAACAAAAAGTAAAGTTAGTAATTCCGTTCCATTTATTCGAAATTACTACTATCAAATGCCTTATACCGATGTTTACACATAAAAAAATTCCTTGAATTATAAGACATTTTATTTATTTGGTTATGTGATACTTAAAACTGTTAATTTGAATCTGTTACCACCTGCATAAATTTTAACCCAGTTTTAAATATAATTTCCTTTAAATTCTTTCTTCAATGACAGCAGTGTTTGAAATGTAGGCGAACAATGCGGTAATATGTTCGCTAACAAGGCAAGCTGTTCGACGAAAAAAACATGCACGACGAAGGTGAACAAATTTCGTTAGTGAATTCACGCAAAACGTAAGCGCAGTATTGTTGTCGTTGCTGTTTAGTTGTTGTTGTTCCTTAAACAACAAAACCGGCAGGCAAGTCGTTTCTTTGTCTGGAGTCTCACGAGACGAGGGAAGAAACAGGCCCGAAGCAATGCCAACATTTACGGAACTCAGTTTATTTATAATGTTCGCAGGCTTTCACGGCCATTGTCTGAAGTAGCTTGGCTTCAGGGTTGTAACCGTGTCCTTGGCGAATAATTCACCAGCGTTTCGGTCAACACTGCACTCGCCATCATCAAGGTGCAGTTACCTACAGTAGGTAACTGCTCCCTGATGATGGCGACTGCAATGTTGACCGAAACGTCGGTGAATTATTCGCCAAGGACACGGCTACAATCCGGAAGCCAAGCTACTTCAGTTTATTTATTTTTTATTAATTATTGACTTAACTGCGAAGATTAGGCTTTTAGAATTCTCTTACACTTAAATACACAAAAATCATACTTCATTAACATAGTATATTATGAAACTAAACGTACCTAATAGTTTAGTAACTAAAATCCGGTCATTTCGCACAACTAAGAACATAAACTTTAGTTAATAAGATTAGAATTTAAAAGAACTTAAACAGGAATACAGCAGGTATACAAGTGGTTACGAACATCACACACACACACGCGAGCGTCTGTGGTTGTGGAATCACTGGCGGCATTGACCTATGTATTTCGCAACCATACGTTTGAACTCGGAGAGTGTTCCAGAGTCGTGGAGCCTGTTCCAAGCGCGCGCTGCAGAAACTAGTTTCGCCGAGGATAGAACAGCCGTGACGCATGCTCCGTGGTTGTAAGGCCAATGTCACACGACAGCTATAAACAAGCCGAGCGGATGGGGTTTATAGAGCACCTGTCACACGAGCGAGAAAGACAACGCGCGCGGTGGTAGTGTTATAATCAGAGATTAGGAAAATATACAGATCGATTCTAGACGAAGGGGGTGAAGCCAAAAGGGGAGGGGGATATCAGTGTTGTTCGCGTACCAACATGGCGGGTCGTTTGTTTACAAATGTATCAGCTTACCTGTATTTTGAGGTTAAACTGGAGAAAAATTTCAACTCATATTCTTCAATTTGTATTATGAAGCTTCGTTTTGGACTTTAATATATATATATATATATATATATATATATATATATATATATATATAGTTATGCTGTTCGGAAGAAAAATAAATCAAAATATTTCTGGTTAATATATATATGTATAAACATATTAACCAGTACAAATAGAAAAAACGTCCGCCATATTCGTATGTGAAAATCAGAAGAAAATGGGGGGAAAACGGCTTCACGTCTGATGGTTAATGGTCCATGAGTAGTATATATTGGGGGCTCCGAAAACAGGCTTCAGGCTGTGGTGACTGTGGTGACACCCGCCATATTGGATTGTGAAGTCACGGCGGCCATCTTGGATGCAGCGTAACGGGACATAGCGTAACGGGACATAACGTAACGGGACAAGTAGATCACGGTGGCCATTTTGGATCCGCCAACTTGATCCGCCATTTTGGATGACGTCATTTTGTTTTCTCGAACTTTCCACCGTTTTATTTTTCGCCATTTTGAATTATGACGTCACCGTTGCAATTTCCGTTACGTCCGCCATCTTTAACTTTTTTATTTATTATCCGATTTTAATGAATTTTTTTTTAAAATTTATAAAAAAATTCAATTAATAAAATTTTAATATATTTTTTTTAAAAAACGTACTTTTTAGACACGGAGTTCGGAGTCCTCAGTTCGAACCCGACGAGGTGAAAAAAATTTAAAAATGGCGACAGGCTCCTTCCCCCGCGGTGGCTGTAGGCAGACTGACTTACCCCCACCACTTTTTTTCATAGCACATATATCGACAGTGAGCATGACGTCATGTCCGCCATCTTGTCTTCGATGTTGGAAACCATCATCATTGTATCGGCGGCGAGAGTGCGCTGACGCCATGTTAGTTTGATTCTTACCCGCTAGAGTGCAGTAATCATTTATTACTGTGACACCCGCCATCTTGAAATTTGGCCGCCATCCTGAAAATCCGTAATTTTAATGCTAGAGATTCGGGAAAAAGTTCAAAATTAATTAAATAAATTTGTAATCTATATACTGATTGATTAGATCGACAAAGGTCATTGGTTCGATCCCTGGTCGATACAAAACAACTTTAATTTAAAAAATACCACAAAAGTGTTAGGTTTGAGAAAATAAAAACACCACAAGTTCTTTTAAAAAAAAATTTATTACATAAATTCAATACACTACTACAAGTACAAAAAAAATACACAGACATAGAACTAAAGTCTTGTGGATTTCTCGATGTCTGCATCTGCCACCCACGAATTACAGCGAGGTGGAAAGCCCCACCACTTGACGTAGGACAGTCCGTTTCTTCGTTTTATAATCTTCTCCACCAAGTACATATCAGGATACAACGTAGTCTGAATCTCTTCGGCATAGAAGCCGCCACGGATAGGTTTGTGGTCCAAATCTTCGAGGTAGTAGGTCCTAGGCTCTGATTCACGAACATGTGTCACACGGAAAAGTTCGGGACTCCAGTTCGCAGTGAAACCTTTCTCGAAGATACCTTTCTGCTTGGAGATTCGCACAATGTCACCGACGTTAGCTTTACGCTTTCGTGGATCTTTCTTCTTCGTGTTGGAAAACACTGTTTGAAGCAGGCGATTGTCCCTTACGTCCTTTGGTTTCATTTTCGTGGTAGAATGCACCGAGGAATTATACTCGTTTATTAGTGTCGGCAAGATGTCAGGCCACTTGTAATTTCCGTTAGCCGTGAACCGCCGCCACATCTTGGAACGCAAAGTTCTGTTAAACCTTTCGATAACGGAGGCTTTGACGTTACTAAATGTAGAGTAGTGTTTGATGCCATACTTCTTCATCAAAGCCTTGAAGGTTGCATTGTAGAATTCTTATCCGAGGTCCGTTTGCAGGTGCGACGGTACACGTCCATCACGCAAAATATTGTTCATGGCCTTGGCTACTTCAGTTGCAGTCTTTGAGTTGACAGGTCTAGCCCAAGCGAACTTGCTATAAACATCGATGACTGTCAGCATGTACTTGAAACCTTTATTCAATCGGGAATACGGTATCATCTCAACAAGGTCCGCCTGGAATAAATCATCAATTCCACGAACTATGACTTTGCGACGAAGGTATTTTCGTCTAGCAGGAGCATGAAGTTCGTGAGCGATTCCGGTTCGACTCATTGTATGTATCCGGCTTCCCTCAGTTCTTCAAGTATGGAGACTATTTCGTTGATGTGCGAATAGTTTCCTACGCTAAGCGAAGCATGTAGAATTCTAAGGCGATCAACTAATTCATTAGGGTCGTCCCAATATACATAGTCAAATATCTGACCACTTTCTAGCTTTTTTAATCCTTCGCCATGTATTGTTAGTTCACTGAAGAGATTAGCGGGAATGTCGATTTTTTCATGATCTACGTCTTTATATACACCACTATCTGGATCATTATCGCGAAAATGTGCATTGGTTAGCTCTAGCAGTTTTTTGTACTCTTATAAGTCTTTGTGAGAATATCCTTTAGGCTCCCTGCGAAACAGCAATTCGTACAGACCCGGAGTCCCGCGCGTTTTGAACTCTTCTACACGAACGATATTTCCTGGTAGAAAGTCTATTTCTTTAGCACCGAGGAACCACTTATTATGTTTTCTGTACACTCCGTATGTCGTGTCATTATTCCGACTCGTAAACGATATTTGGTATGGTCGGACCATTGCATTCACTTGATGTCCCTTTTTCGGTATTTTTTTCTTGTGCATGGTCTCAGTACTTGTTAAGTCTTCTTCTTCTCGATCTGGTTCATACTTTCTCTTCTTTACAGTTGGCATTTCATCTTCAACTTCTGTCTTCACAATGATAGCTGGTTCTTCCATGTTTTTAAGTTCGTCGAGGCGACTAGTGATTGGTTTAAATATCTACTCATTTTCCATCTCTCGTGCAAGTCTGGTTCGTCTAGCAAGTAAATATTTTTCACGAACAGACTGTATAGCTCGATGAAGGTCACTGGCCAGGTTTGACATTGTACTGGCTGAAAACTTATTGCAAGACCTCCTTATATACTTTTTTATTCGTTCGCAGAAACTTCTTTCTTGTGTGTGGCAAAATCTGAATTAGTTGTCAAGTGCGATAGTGATGCTTTCAGACTACTTTGAAAAGTCCTCAAATCGTCACGTCTTTGTACATTCGATACTTCGATCATGCCGCGAATGCGAGAATCCGAGGCTTCCACACGCTGGTCGATGGCAACGAGATACTCTATTATTTCGTTTTTCACACTTTCTACTTTTTGAGCCAGTAGTTTAATGTATTTGCGGATATCAGAGTCGGGGCATACAGTATGTCTGCTGCTACGACCGAATTTCGAAATGCTATGACTCATGTTTGACGATAAACTGATCGAAACCTCGTCTGTACCTGCCCTTATATAGAGGCCAGTCCTTTACGATGACTATGAATCCGTGCTCGTCTTTCCAACACAAGGAACACATGTCTTTAAATTCCTGAAACGACATGTCAGTGTTTACGTGGTCGTCGTAGGCGTGACGTAAATTAAGTTCATCCATGCGAAAAAGCATAATAACATTCGCATTATCTCGTAGGAGATGTTTGGGTATTCTACTGTACGTCTGACACAGGTATACGCAGTCTACCTTGGCGTGCCTGCCCATGGAAAAGTACTCTTGTATAATGCCCTGCTTCTCGCACATTACATCGTCGAACACAAACACGGAATTAGGCTTTGCTTCGTCGGTAGACACCACATCGGTATTATCGCTAAACGGAAAATACTCCAGTCCTTCCACCGAGCGTAGAACAGTTGCTAGGCGCTGGTACTTTGACTGTTGCAACGACTTGGAATACAAGTAAACGTTCTCGAACCGAAGACCGTTTGGCTCCTCCAGTAAACTCAGTAGAACGCACGTCTTGCCACAGTTTGACGGTCCTGCTATGATGCATCGTACAGCAGAAGGCAACAGTAAGCCATGTCGCGATTCGCGACCGCTAGTTTCATCGTTTTGCGTAATGCGCACGGGAAAACATACATCTTGCTTGACGACCTGCATTGTACTAAATAAATTGTATAAAATCAAACACATTTATACTTTCTGGTCAGTTGCGCGTAATGACTCGAAGAGGTAAGAACAAAAAACACAGTGGTGCAGGACTCGTGAACTCGCTGATAAACAATCTGCCATTCGAGCTACACATTCCCGGCTACAGATTTTGCGGCCCCGGCACTAAACTAGCGAAAAGGTTAGCTCGCGGTGACGTGGGCATTAATTCTCTCAACGATCAGAGCAAGCAGCACGATATTGCCTACTCGCTCAGCAAGGATCTGGAATCCAGGCACCGGGCCGACGAGATATTGGCACAGGAAGCTGAAAAAATAAGTAAATCGACGCACGCGGGTCTAGGAGAAAAAATCGCAGCGTGGGGAGTATCTAAAATCATGAAGGCAAAGACCAAATTCGGACTGGGTGCTCGTCGATCCAGCTCCATCAAGTCAAAGACTAACTCACGCAAGACCAAACGCAAGACTGGAGCAGGCATACAAAAAGCCAAGCAAAAATTACAGACTCTCGACAAGAAGATTATAGGAGGATTTCTTCCTTTGCTTTTGCCTGCATTGGGTGCTCTCGGCGGTCTCATCGGTGCAACGAGCGGTATAGTGCGGGCAGTCAACACTTCGAAGAATGAACGAAAGCAGTTGGAGGAAGCACGTAGACATAATGCAAGCATGGAAGCCATTGCCATTGGTAAAAAAAACGGCGCAGGACTGTACTTACGTCCTCACAAATCAGGCCGAGGCATGAAAAAGAAACTAAAATCCTAAGTTCTCTGCCGAAACGACCGCTCACCAACGTATATTTAATAAAGTACGCTCGCAAATTGAAAATACCAAATTTCTGCGGCGTGTTTATGCGAGACACTTTAACCAGAAAACCAAAAACCAACGAACGCGCCATAATTAATTTAGACACGATGGCAGGTCGCGGCACGCACTGGGTAGCGTATATAAAGTCTGGAAAAAAAGCTACTTACTACGACAGTTTCGGTAATTTGAGACCTCCGCCTGAACTTAGGCGGTACCTGGGCCGGACCACTACACTGTTCTACAATTACGAAACGGAACAGATGCCTAATCAAACAAACTGCGGACACTTGTGTCTTCGCTTTTTAACTAAAAAAATTAACTGACAATTAAAAATTGCTACTTAAAGGATGTGCAGTGATGATAATTTATTAGTCATGTCGATAACACTTACATTGACAGGTCACGCATCTGAGCTGCGGGCAGTCCATTTCCCGCCTCAGGATTTAGACGGAGAATGGTGTATCGGACTCGTAGATTTTCAAACGTATAATGCCATACCGAATATCGACGAAGAAAACTGCAAGATCTGCTTCCTGAAAAGCGATGGGACCGCTCATGAAATACAGTTACCTGTTGGATCTTACGAAATTGACGACATTGCAAATTACATCAGGGATATGTTACCACAGGATGTAGACTTTCAACTGCGTGGAAATCCAAACACTCAAAAAAGCATTCTAACATGCAGTGAAATTGTCGACTTTACGAAACCTGGGACCATAGGTTCGATGCTCGGATTCGAATCAAAGGTGTATGATGCAGGAAGAACGTACGAATCTACGCGCGCAGTAAACATTTTGCCTGTGAATGTCATAAGAATAAACTGTAATTTGGCAAGTGGAACGTATCTCAACGGAAGACTAAGCAACATGCTGCACGAATTTTCACCGATGGTCCCGCCAGGATATAAACTGGTCGAAGTACCGCAAAGTATCATTTACGTTCCAGTCGTCGTGAAGTGCGCACACGAAGTCGTCGTCAGAATCGTTGACCAGCGAGGACGATTGGTGAATTTTCAAGACGAAGAAATTACATTACGGCTGCACTTGAAGCGATGGGCATAAAGTTCGTAACACCGATCAGTTATAAAAGAAGTCGTATTGACGTGAATAAGAACAGTTCTCTACCAGACATCGGTGCATTAACACCTGACAACATAAAGTATCTTCTTAGTATTGGACAAGTGCCGAATAAATATGGAAGACGAAATCCTCAACGTGGAAGATCCGGTCATTTTTGATGACAGCATTACGAAAATGGAATTGCACGAATACCAGCCTTTCCTGCTCGGACCGTACGCACTTCCATCGGAAGTACGCATTGCTGTACAGCACCAAGATATTTGTACTTTACCTTCACAGTCATTTCTACGTATAAGAGGCATGCTTACAAAAGCGGATGGTACGCATCCGACAACGACGACAATATCCTGCAATGGTATTCTTCACCTCATCGAGCCCATTACTTATGTACTCAATGGCGTCGAGGTAGACCAGACAAGAGATGTAGGCATAACATCTGCTATGAAAAATTACCTTTCGCTCACGCCAAATGAACTGACTGCGGCAAAGATGGCCGGTTGGGCTCTCGAGGATGAATATAAGCTTCCGGTTTATGCCGAAGGAAAGTTCGAAGTTTGTGTTCCTCTGTCCATGCTTCTTGGATTCGCTGAGGACTACAGGCATATAATCATTAAATCGAAACAAGAGCTCGTACTGCTTCTAGCCAACACGCACATTAATGCAATTGTCGCCGCTGCAGAAAACCCTCAAGATGTCTCGCTAACACTACAGTCTATCGAGTGGATGCTGCCCCACATCCAAGTGAGCACCGTTGAACGAGTCAAGATGTTGAAGAACATAGAAAATGGCAAGAACTTCGATGTACCATTCCGATCCTGGAGCCTGGAAACTTATCCTGGCTTGCCTCATAGTCAGCGTATCAATTGGATAGTAAAGTCCAGCTTCGCTACGGAAAAACCAAGATACATCATCGTCGGGCTTCAGACCGGAAGACAGCTCAATGCAGGAGTAAGTCGTTCCTTATTCGATAACTGTCAATTACGTAATGTAAAAATATTTTTAAACAGCCAAAGTTATCCGTACGTTGATATGAACATGGACTTTGAAAGTGGAAGATTTCTTCTCGCATATCAAATGTATGCCAAGTTTCAGCAAGCTTACTATGGTCGGAGACAGTCACCGATACTGAGTACCGACAGTTTCAAGAACAAGGCTCCGTTAATGGTGTTTGACGTTTCCAAACAGGATGATCGATTAAATTCAAACATCATCGATTGTAGGATCGAGATAACGACTAGCGGAAATATACCACCAAACACCTATGCTTTTTGTCTGATACTTCACGATCGGCTTGCATCATACAATTGTCGAGACAAACTTGTGAAAATTCCGACTTAAATACTGTTTCGTTTGCGATAATAATTCAGTTACGATCGAGCATTGCTAGCGACAAGATGTACTGCAACCTTCAAGGTTTCCAGAGCCAAAACGGCTTTGTTCTCAAAGAAATTGCTGTTACCTCCGGAGAAAAGACTCGAACCCGCAGCTTCCGACCTCCGTTTCCGTGGAAACTACTAGACGAAAAAAGTAAACGCTCGAACGAATGGCTATGCAAATATTATCACGGACTAGAGTGGGACGAAGGAAAAATCCCATACCACCAAGTGAAAAACACACTGCAAGATTTACTAGTTCAAAATGAAACAATATACGTTGCCGGACCTGAACAGAGGAAATGGCTACGAGATCTGTGTAATGTCGGAGCAGTTGAAATTGAAGACCTACAGACCGACTATGGCTGTCCTTCCCTGCGCAAGCTTAGTGCAATATACGATGTGCAGCCAAGTGACAAGTTTGAACGTGTCTGTGCCTGTACAAACTCGCAGTTAATGCAGAAATGGCACGCACAGTGTTAGTAGGAGCCTGCATATATAAATGACGTACCTACGTACGTGCCTTCAGTTGTCGTTCGACCTGCAAGAAGATGTTTACGTTTCATCCTGCTAACGTGTACGTGAGCGCAAGACCTAGCTTCAGCAGTGTCGAGTACAGCTACTGGGATTCCGGGTATCTATGTACATATACAGAAACCTGTGATGGAGATGCTCAGCATTGGCGGTTTGCGCACTTTCCTGTGTCCTACGAACCGACTCAGCAGCTATTAGATTGTTGCGAACCTGGAAACTGTGCCGTCTATCACATGAGACCGCACACAATCCTTCCTGCTAGCATCGGTGAGGTAGTTGCCTCGTCTGCACGTGTAACACCAAACATGAGCGTGTTGCAACCTGTTGCTACCTGTGATGCTTCTATGCAGACGTCCAAACGACGCTCGTCTCGTCGTCGAAGTTCAGGCAGTGAATCTGTCCTAACTAGCACTGCAGTAGAGCCAAGGCGCAGACGTGGTCACAGACGTCATCGACCATGTCTTGTCGGAGTTGACGACGTCGCAGAAGATGACCAGCCGACTACGTCGTCTACAGCTACACCTCCTCTCTCAGCACAACAGGGGATTTCGACGCGTGCAACATCTTCTGCAGAGCAGACCTCAACGGCTTCAGAAGTTAACATGTCAGCAGTGTTTTAATGGTTCCCAACAGTTCCAGTGTCATTGATAAAGGAAGGAGCATCCAACGGTGTTCCATCGCCCAACTGTACGTACTGTGTCAAGATCAAAAACTTGAAATTACGTGATTATGTAATACACAATTGTAATAATAACTCTGAACGTATTAAATATCAGTGCAACAGGTGTTTAACCAAGTTTATACACTATGGAAGATTAAAAAGATACCTCAGGAATTGTAATAGACTGGCTGTACATTCATCAGAATCAAGCTGTATATTTTGTAACAAAACATTTACAACTATTCGAAGTGCTAAACAACATGAAATATATCACTGTCCTTTTAATGAAGTCGATAATTCGGTTTTGTGTGAAAATTGTAGTGTACCAATATGTCGACCTGATAGACTGAATAGACATTTCAAGTCATATAAAGGGCTTAGTCCATACAATAAGAAGACTGTTTGAATCGAGAAATCCACAAGACTTTAGTTCTATGTCTGTGTTTTATTTTTTGTACTTGTAGTAGATTTAAATGTATGTAATAAAATTTTTTTTAAAAGAAATTGTGGTGTTTTTATTTTCTCAAACCTAACACTTTTGTGGTATTTTTGAAATTAAAGTTGTTTTGTATCGACCAGGGATCGAACCAAGGACCTTAGTCGATCTAATCAATCAGTATATAGATTACAAATTTATTTAATTAATTTTGAACTTTTTCCCGAATCTCTAGCATTAAAATTACGGATTTTCAAGATGGCGGCCAAATTTCAAGATGGCGGGTGTCACAGTAATAAATGATTACTGCACTCTAGCGGGTAAGAATCAAACTAACATGGCGTCAGCGCACTCTCGCCGCCGATACAATGATGATGGTTTCCAACATCGAAGACAAGATGGCGGACATAACGTCATGCTCACTGTCGATATATATGCTTTGAAAAAAGTGGTGGGGGCCAGTCTGTCAGCAGCCACCACAGGGGGAAGGATCGGTCGCCATTTTTAATTTTTTGACCTCGTCGGGTTCGAACTGAGAACTCCGAGCTCCGTGTCGTAAATGTTCGTTTTTTAAAAAAAATTTATTAAAATTTTATTAATTGAATTTTTTTTATAAATTTAAAAAAAAAATTCATTAAAATCGGATAATAAATAAAAAAGTTAAAGATGGCGGACGTAATGGAAATGCAACGGTGACGTCATAATTCAAAATGGCGGAAAACAAAATGGTGGAAAGTTCGAGAAAACAAAATGACGTCATCCAAAATGGCGGATCCAAGATGGCGGATCCAAAATGGCCGCCGTGATCTACTTGTCCCGTTACGTTATGTCCCGTTACGCTTTGTCCCGTTACGCTGCATCCAAGATGGCCGCCGTGACTTCACAATCCAATATGGCGGGTGTCACCACAGTCACCACAGCCTGAAGCCTGTTTTCGGAGCCCCCAATATATACTACTTCCATGTGTTATCATTTCCTAAACTCTGGTTATAATGTATGAGTCCGATTAATTATTTTTACTGAATTGCAATAACTGTTTAAATCAGGGTTTTGATCTTTATACATTAAGTGTGTATACATATGTAATTATTCATTACTAATTTAAAAAAAAATATTGGTTTTAAAAGTATATTATTCATGGAATTATTTACACCTAGCACATAGCATTGCAATTAAAAAGAAAACTTTTTACATTGACAAATTGCCAGACAATTTAGTCACTTCACGCGTGTTTGGTGCGAAATGAGGTCCATTTTGACACCAGCCTTGATACATACACATACATGGAGAAAAATAGATAAAAAATAAAAATTTATTTTAATTAACATTTTGCAAAAGAATAATTTATAACACTTTTGGAGGACGTAGTAAATCTACTGAATGTTTCACGTCGCGTGACAAGAAGTTGGAATTTCGCGCTCTGGGCGTTCATCAGACCGTATCCACCCGCGGACTCGTCGACTGCGAGTGACGATTACAATTTGTTCTTCTTTTCCTTTTGTGTCGAACGTAATTGAAAACGCTCCTGCAAAACTCGTCTCCAACCCTCTAGCTTCTTGTGTTCGTGCGTGATCCCACAGCTTTGTTTGTACTGGCATTTCTATAATTAAAAACCCTCTACTTACAGTTCCACAGTGCCCGGCTTTGGACCTGACTTTCGACAAGGAATTTTATCAAAATACTGCCAATCTTGTTTAAAAATTCACAAAACAGTTATTTATATAAGTTTCCGCACACGTTAGAAGTTAAACGTCTACGTCATTATTAAAATATTAACATGAACTATTTTAAAACTCATATTATAACACTAAGTATGTGTTTGTATATTTGTTTTTGTTTAAACGTATGAAACTAGTCTGTAAATACTTCCTACAAACAAAAAATATTATTATTGAGCTGATTCAACGTTATAATATATATATTGTTAAAAATTATTTTATATCATTTAAAAAAGTAAAAAAAATATTCTAGTGACCATCTTTTCAACCGTACGCTCTGTCGCCATGCTACCAAGAATATAATAGCTTAGAAAGTAGAGCGTGTATTATCAACATTGTAAGGCTAAAATTATTACGTATTTTAAAACTTGTGATTACTTCACGCTCGTCTGAACACTGGCGTACGTTTGTGCAGTTCTCAGCACGCGCGTCTGCCATCGCGTCATCAGGGGAGCGCGCCACGGGTTCAAGACGCGCCTGTGTGATACTGGCCTTAAGCCGAGGCCACACAGAAAGCTACGCCATGTTAGCGATATTCGCTTTGTTCGCGATGTTCGCTTTGTTCACTGTGTTCGCTGCGCCAGGCGGCCAGACAGGATAGTCTTAAGGGCGCCACACACGATCAGTCCAAACTGACAGTTTAGACTTTACAGTCGGAACTGAACAGCCAGAACTGCCGTGTGTATGCAAGGACGTTGGACTGAACAGTTTGAACTGATGGACTGACGGACTGATAACTTTCCATCAAATCGGACTGTGGGATCGAAAGCCCACAGTCAGAACTGTCGTGTGGGGGTATAGACATTCCGTCAGTCCAAACTGTCAGTCCAAGCAATCAGTCCATTTAATCAACAGCTGAGCTTCGTAGCAGACGTCTTTGTTTAAATAATCTTTGTTTGCTTTGGTTCTAGGTTTGTGTCATAGAAAAGGGAGATGTATAGTTTGTGTTTATTGTGAAATAGATTTATTCCTCTGAAATGGCTTCCTGGTCGAAAGATTTTCTTGCTAATTTTATAGAGTTGTGGCATGAACTTGAATGTTTGTGGAACATCAAAAGTAAAGATAACCACAACAACATTAAAAAGAATACCTTACCACAAGACTGATCGTGTGTGGGGAAAGCTTCAGTTTAGTCCAAACTGTCAGTTCGGACTGTTCAGTTCGAACTGAGCGCATGGACTGATCGTGTGTGCTGAGAGCCTCAGTTCATTCCAAACTGTAAGTTCCGACGGAACAGTCCGAACTGATGGTTTGGACTGACGTGTGTGGGGGCCTTTAGTTCGCGATGTCGGGGAGACGCATGCCGTGGGATTCGAGTGATGATTCAGACGCTGAAAATATTCTGGTCGCTCTCGCAGTATGTAAACGAAAAAAATTAGTATGTTCATGAAGTTAATATAAAAACAAAATAATTCTATAATTTTGTGAAGAAGTTTCTTGTGAGGACTGAACCAAATTTATGGGTTATTTCACAATAAATTCAAACTCAGTTTGATAGCACTCCCTTGAAATCAAATCCCAAGGGTTGATTGTCCTGCATATCCTACCTTCTAAAGTTTTCGATAGATTTATTCTATAAACATTAATATTTTCTTAATCTTTCAAAAACCTTTTCGTTGACATGACTATTTAAAGCGCGATGCTGAGGGGGAAAAATCTTCATAAAAAGCAAAACGCAGAAGTTCAGCACAATTCCGCGCGAAAACAGATGTTGGATATATTATCTGCGCATGCGCGAAGTCAGCGACGTTTAGTAAAATAGCGGAGGAGCGAACACCCGGCGACGTGGCCAGGATCGCCAGCATGGCGACACCCGAGATGCAGCCGGCCGTGTTCTGTGCTACTGGAGTGGCGTGGCGAGTACAGCGCCCCGCGTGGCCGCAGCTTGAAGACTGACATGGACGTTTCTGTTTTAGGGCCTTGAAACTATTGTACTCGTTTTAAAAAGGCAATTTAAAACAAAACCACACTTTTTTTTCTTAGAAAAATATATGGGATGTATATAAATGTGTGTGTTTGGGTTTACATGTCATAGGCCTATAAACAACGATGTCACTAAAGAAGGTAACGTTAAAAATGTCGACCCAGGAATATTGGAGAAGGAATGAGCCTGGGTCTTATTGACTATAAAGTGATTTCGAAAAAAAATTATAGAAAACCGAAATCAAGATTACCGGACCAGGATTCAAACTCGGTTCCACAGAATGCGAGTCTAGTATTTTACCATTGTGCCCCTTTTTATTTTATAGATAAGTATTTTACTCGTTAGTAATATTCATCCAATAAAACATCTTCCTTTATGTATTTTTTACCTGCATCTCTAAACGGTATAAAACAAAGACGCTATCAGCGTCTGAATGTTCGCTCACTTCTTCTGGAATACAAAATGGATTTAGAGAATCACTTCCGTAAGTTTTGTGTGTTCTAGTACATTCATATTAAATTTAAAGATAGTAGAGAAATCTCAGTGTTTCTTAATAAAACGTAAAATGATGCTTTTAGGGCGCTTACATGGCTTACGCTGACTTATACATGACTGATATTTCGAATTAATATAATGTAAAAAAATTATAAATTTTTGCATTCATTTTAAGAGTTTTTCATAATGTTACGAACATGACATTGGCCGGGACATGTGCAGGTGCAGAGCTGGCTGGCGACTGCCGCAATATGATATGCGTCGCGCGCGCCTGGAAGATAACAAGGATTGTCGCTTTCCCCCCTCCTTCCCCCCACTCCCTGCGCGGCGCCCTGCCTTTGACACGTAACTGACACCGGACAGCTGGGAGTTACGCGAGTCGCCGACACGTGTTTCGAGAGATTTCTACCATCGTGTCGGCGCGGATTGACGCGACTGGCATCGGCTGCTCTCGTGAGTTCTAGAATTGCGCCGGGGCCTATAAATATGCCCGAGGACGCCGGTCAGGATTCAGTGAAGTTCAGAGCGAAGTCGGGAGTTTTCCCGCGGCGGAGTTTCCGGGCGATAGATTGGTGAAGTTCCGAGCGAGGCGTCGAGTGGGATCTCGGCGAAGGGGAAGTGTGACGGCGGCGGCGGAGTGCGGCGACGGAGTCCTGTGACGGAGGACCACGAGGGGTGCTGCGGTGAGAGTTTCGCCAGAGATGCGGCCCAGCGAGGCGTGTGGATTGTAAGAAACGAGTGACTGGAGGAAGCAACATTTTTTTTAGTACTATTTATTAATTTGAAATATTTAGATTATTAGCTAGTAATGTAAATAGTGGCAATAAATAAAACTGTGTGTGATAAAAATCTTTGATTGGGATATCCTTTACGAACCCGCAGTAAATCGTAACAATATTTTGACACGTCATTTCGATAAAAGTGTTAAAATTTGAAAAAAAAAAATATTAAACTTCGGCTTTCTATCTAATATCCTACAAGAAATTTATTTATAATATATCATCCATTACTTCTGTTTGAAACAACAGAGGCTGTGGCTAAGGAGCGATATAATTTTTGTTGAACGGGAATATCTCTGTACGCTTCTGTACGCTTAGGTATTCTGTGCCTTCGCCTGAGTTCTCTCGGACCCATTTAATTAAATAGTTTCACCTTTCGCTCTGCAAATCGATTGATTCAATAGTCACGTAGCTGATACAGCAGCGAATTCTAGCAGCGGGCGCGAAAACTACGTGTGATTCGCGTCCAGAAATTCCGTTTGAAACCATATTTTTGTATATTCATCACGCTCGGCATTATTTTAAAGAATTCTGCGTTAGATTCCGAGTCCGAAATTGGTATGGCAAGTGTGTTTGCAACACGGGAAACACGTGAATTTGTTCGTTAACGAGGTGAAATGTTACACATCTCATGGCCAGTACTGACAGACTCGCTTGTAATTTGATAACTTGCGGTGTCTTGGATAGAGAAGACTTGACATTATTACCGGAGGGACGTACCTACAAATGCTCCTCGGAGAATGTAGTTCAAGGACATCACTCCTGTTTCGAAGGCCTCGCCGAAAACCTCCAACAAGAGAGAGAGAGAGAGAGAGAGAGAGAGAAAGAGAGCATCGCGGGTGATGCTATGGTGGATGAAGGGCGTGAGGCGGGGAGGAGGGAGAAAATTCAAATGAAGGGAACCCTAGAGTGATTGATGAGCGTGACGACGTATGTTTCGGCCTCGCCGTCATCGATAATAACGTCGAGATATCTCGAGGGTCGATGGAACCGGCAGCCGTTTCTGATTTGCTAATGTAATGACGACGCAAATTTTCAGTTCACTGAAAGTTTACCACCTAATGATTTTATTCGACTAATTTTTCATCTCAATGTTCTGGATGCTATCAAAGTAGGATCGACTAAAAAAAACATATATTTTTTTATCTGTAACATCTTACCTTTCGGTATACGACATTTGGTAGGAGTGAATTCGTGAATGGAACGGAAGTCGCATGGAACGGAAATGTGTAACCACGGTGCTGTCAACTGTGGCGGAAGGCACAAACTAAAGTTCACAAAGTTAAACGGACACTTTAGAGTATTAACTATTTAGTAAATTTGAACAAAATGGACAGTATCTTTTTTTTTATAAAATTCTTTGTTTAAAATCAGGTATTTTTACCAAATCTTTTCTGTTCTATCGGACCCGTTTCATTATATAGTTTCGCCTTTCGCCCTGCAAATGGAATGATTCTATAGTCGACGTAGCTGCTCCGGCAGCGAATACTAGCGGCGGGTGCGGAAACTACGAGTGATTCGCATCAAAAATGTGTAGTTGGACAAGCAGTTTGCGTACATTCATCACGTTTGGCATTATTTTAAATAATTAAACATTAAATCCAGTTTCCAAGTTTTGCATTATAAGTGTATTTGCAACTTAAGATTGTCGTTACCGAGGTTAGATGTTACACATCTCTATCGAGTATTGAAAGACCCTGTGACACCTTTTTAGAAACTTATCTGTACATAATTGCAACAATATGTGTTGATTTATTAAAAATATTATGTAAAGCAGGGTAGTAAAATCTGTACACTTTAATATAATAATTAAATTACAGTAGAAATCGTGCAGAGAATATTAATATAAAGCTATTGTGGGTTTCTGCGTACCATGCCATGATAAACGTAAAAACCATTCCCCCCCCCCCTTATTTTAGCAATGTTTAAATCTAATCCAAAAAATGGAAAATTAACTATTTTTCATAACTGTGGTATTTTTTTCATGTTGTGTGTTTTTATATAGCTTAACTGTTGATTATTTGATAATATAAGTTTTAATAATGAGTCCTAAAGCAGTTTCAATGCTCAAATTATGTTTGCAGAAATGAAACCAATAATCATTACATTTTTGGTATGTATCCTTGAAGCTGATTAGTGAAGCGAGTCTGTTGCGTAAGTTGGCCGAGAATCCTCCACTGCGCCGATCAGCGCTCGCTCAACCTCTATATTCTACAATAAATTTGTTGAACATTTTTGTTAACTACAACTATGAACAATAAAACTCGTATGCATACATAACATTCTGACAAGACCAATTCTTATTCTTAGTTTTTTCTGAAATAATCGTAAACCCATCATGTTGCAAGAAAAAAATTTGGATAACAGAAAAAAAAAACGCAGTTTGCAGATAACTGCATAATAACTTCAGTTACAGAACTAAAATTGTGTATGTCAACTACTGGTACATGAGCTACTCTTTGGTAAAATATGGAAACAATAAGTTTCTTTGCATATTTTAACCCGCACATTACAATACTGCATAATCAAAACAAGTTTCATTTATTACCAGGCAGACTGAAATCTTTGGGCTGTGAGATTATATAACTTTAATAAATATATTATGAGATAATCTTATTAAATTTTCTTAAAATCGTGGAAAAAAAAGTTTTGTTGACGTTTAACTCCACAAGTGTCGAAGTTATAAATACTTATTTCACATGTGCTGACAGCTTTCATATTAGCCATTCTGGCAATCTACTCTAACGGAAATAACAGCAAAACGAAACGGATTGAAGCCTGATAACGGATCAAAGCTATTCATTTTTTTGTGACGAATTTATTTGCTCAGTGACGTGGCCAATATGGAATTAAAAAAAAAAAAATATACGAGCCACGAAAATGCTTTTTTCCCCTCTCCTTTGCCTCGCTGAGATGAAAGAACAATTTCGAGGGGAGAAAATACCCCAAATGCCACAATTTTCAACTGCGTGCCGGATCAAACGCATTTTGTCAAGTTAATTGAGTAATGATATCGGATTTGTGGGCTTTTAATAAACTTGTATATCTCTGAAGCACTTCAATAGTTAAATAATTGTTTTATTGGTAGCTGCAAAGTCATTGTTGTTGGCACGAGTTTATGTATTAGCATTATCTCCACGCCAGAATGATTTAATTATGTAAATGAAATTTAATCTCTATTCAATAATCGACGTTGCTTTAAATTCACACTCCGGTGTGATTAATTTTGCAAAGGTCCTGTTATATGCACGTACAGAGAGTTCCACACGATCTGACTTGCTCTAATTTAATTGTTTTTAACATACACTAATGCTGATTGTGTATTATGTCATAATAAACCCCAATAACAGGCAAAAAAAGGAAATATGCAACTACACAGAAAACAAGCAAAAATCAGGCAAAGTAAAAAAAAATTCAAACATAGATAGCAGAGACAGTTCCGTGGAAAGATTTGTTCAAAACAATAAGTGTAGCATAGACGGACACAGTGGAATAACGACGACGAGACAGCAGCAACAATAACAGTAAACAAAGAAAAATAGACCTTTGACAACCTAATGATCGTACTAAACAGAAAATTGACAACACAAAGGTAACACAGAGACGCACAGGCGAACCAAGTGATTTGACAAAACAGATATTCTAGACACAGCAGCGGCGACCGCTCAGTCGAACACAGCATGCTTCCTAAGGAAACAGTTTCGACGTTTCGGGAACTGAGATGTGTTCCCGTACCCAGGCACAAACCAACTGACATCGCCTGATTTGGGAAGCTTTTCTGCGTGTTTTGCACACTTATCTGTTTTGTCTGTTACAGAGGTTCCTTATGACATTTCGTGAAATCAGCAGAGGCGTATGTCCAAACAACATCGTAAATCAATATCTCCCATTGAAAGAACCATTCAAAGAAATTACTTGCTCTGTATTTTTCTTTGAATCAGTAAGGTGTTAAATTATAGACTTTCTAGGTTAAATACAGGCAAGAATCGTTATTTTAACTTATTTTAATTATACGCATCGTCGATAGCAAGCTCTAAAGAAACGATAAACACTAGTCATTCCAGGGAAATTGGTTCAAAGGAATTGGTCATGGTCAGTAGCAAAGAACCATCCCAGAATTTGCCTTGGGTAATGATTTCAGGGTAACCATTGGGAAATGGAAATCAGGATTCAAGCCCAGGATCTTCCAGTTCGCGCGCTCCAATCATGCCCAACCGCTGTCACTTCGCTCCGGTCTGTTCACATTAGAAAACGTTTTTATGCGTTGCTGTTGAGAAACTGACTGAGAATTGTTCGTTCAACCTGGGCGTTATGTATAGCCTTGCAGTATACAGTGTGGGTTTAACTTTTGAAGCTACAAAACTAAATTATTCAATGTTGTTAAACGCTAAACATACAAAGAAAAATATTGTTTACAAAAGATTCAGGTACTCAAACTCCAAGGTCACTTGTATATTTTCAGTCCATACAGCGCAGGTTTGAGCCTATGTAACTACCCCCCCCCCCCCTGCCCCCCTTCACAAACACTCCGTTACATCATTAGCTGCAAATTACAGTCATTGCAAAAAGTGTCATTTAATATCTTTACTGCTAAGCATGTTATAAACATAGGTAGCACAGATCAGTGGAGTTTAGTTGCGGTACGTTTACATGGTTGGATTTTGGTGATTAGCGCATTGTCGATTGTTAGTACTGGGCTGCGATTACCGATTTGATGATCTTAAATAGCACTGCAGACTTAACATTCACAGAGATGGCGCGCTAATAGGAAGACCTTCATACGTTGTTAACCAGCGACCGCCTGAAAGGGTGATGCAACCAGAATGTGTGTGGCTGTGACGCTAAATGTCTGCGCCATACTCGCTGTCTGCTTCCCTGGCTTCCGAAGGCGCTTGAACGTCACTGCACTGCGACTGTTCTGTCAGTGGAGCAGCGTCTGGATGCGCGCGAAAAAAAAATTCGCACTACGTTCGCACCTCTAACTTTACAGGGTTGGGTTTTCGGAAATTATTTTTATGGGATTTTCTGCCACCCATTAAATCAATGCTCTGCAATTTTTTCTAACCAACGTGTATATCTCGCATGTGAAAATATTATTTTTAAATTAATCCAATTTTATTCATCTTTGCCATAATATCGACAAAGAATTGGTTGAATTTATTTGAATTCGAATGTTAGCTACGAAAAATTGAGATTGGAATTTTATGGTTGTACGTATTTTAGTTTTTTTAAAAGTAATTGTTAAAAAAAATCTTGCTCTACTTTAAATCTTTATCCACCCGGAAAAACCGGGTGCTATGGCTAGAAGCTTCATAAAACAAAGTACCTCTCTTTTATTTTCCCCTGGAATTATAAGTAGATGTAGATTGTTGGTGCTATGAAGTAGGGGATCTTCCATTTATGTAGATACTGCGCGGACAATAAACGACCGCTCATAAACCTACATGAAAGCATTTTCCACCCTGTTCCACTACGGCGAGTTTGTCATCACCGTGTGACCAGAGACGAGCACATGCACGTCGTATGTGTTCGAAAAGCGCTCATCGATCTGATGACAGGGATGCTAAACCGTCTTCACAGTTATAGCACAGAACATTCGAAATCGTGGTACGTTCGAGAAAAAAAAACCAGTTTTCTACTTTCATGACAGAGCTTAATATACCATTTCATTGAAAGTAGTATGTTTTGGTATGTCCTGCGCCAGGCTTCAGGCTGTGGTGCCGGTGCTGTGGAGCCGGCCGATTTCTCTGACGTCACGGCGGCCATCTTGGACTCAAAAATTCCTCAAAAATCATCAAAAATATGTCAAAATGACACAAAAATTCCCGTTCTGAGAAAACATTTCTCTTTTTCTTCCTCAAAAATTCAAAAATTAGGATTTCGAAAAACCTCAAAAGTCTTTTGCCTTAGAAAGAACACAAAATCCTAAAAGATGCTTAAGCATCCATGTCTACAGCCTCCGATAAGTCTCTGACGTCATCTAAGATTATGACGTCAATGTTGCAATTTCCGTTACGGTCGCCATCTTGAAAATCTTTATTTATTATCCAATCTTAATAAAAAAATATAAAAATGTTTTCAATAATATAATTTTAATAAAAAATATTTAAAAAACATACTTTTTCTACATGGAGCTTGGAGTCCACGGTTCGAACCCGGTGAGGGCAAAAAACAGTAAAAATTGCGACCAATTCTCCCCTCATGGTGGCGGCAGGCAGACTGACCCCCACCACTTTTTTCCAAGTATATATTTTGTCACCTAGTATGACGTCATGTCCGTCATCTTGAAATCCGTAATTTTTATGTTAGAAAAACGGGAAAATTTTTAAAAATCATTAAAAAAATCTATCAAAGAATTAAATAATAAAAACTAAAAAAAAATATTACTTAAAAACCACTGTTTCACGTATCGATGGTCACCATCTTGGATTTTATAAATGTTGCATGTTTCGTTACGCCCGCGATCTTGGTTGAGTACGATGTCATCGTTACACTTTACGTTATGACTGCCATATTGGATCCTATTAATGTTGCATGTTTCGTTACGGCAGAAATCTTGAAAATCCGTAATTTAAATGCTAGAAATTCCAAAATATTCCAAAAAATATTTTAAAAATTGCCTACTTCAAATATTTTGTTATTTAATTGTTTTCGGTCCTCGGTTAGATTTCCGGCGAGAGTAAACCAGTAATTTATTAATATATTAAAAAAATTATCAATAAAAAGAAATAAAAAATCTTACACCACACCCAACATTTTAAATTATGTCACCACTGTATCAATTATCATTAAAGGTGCCATTTTAATGAAAAAATGTTCAAAACTCACCAAAAAATTAACTTATTAAAATATTGATTGATTAGATCGATTCCCTATCCTTGGTTCGAAACTGGTAAGAGCAAAAAATAAAAAAAACGACAGATCCTTCCTCCACAGAAGCCACCTACAGACTGACCCCCCTCCACCAGTACCAAGGTATCTATCGTCAACTGGTATTGCGTCATGCCCGCCATATTGTTTTCGTCTGCTGGAGGCCACTATCTTATTTTCAGCTACTAATAGTGTGCCACCATCATGTTAGTATAATTTTCTGTTCACCATACCTTTTACCTTGACCTTGAAATTTTACCTTGACCTTGAACTTCGACTATGAACTTTGACCTCGAGTATTAAAATTTGAACTTGAACTTGAACTTTGTCCTTGACCTTGAAATTTGACCATGACCTTGAAATCCATCTTAGATACGCCATTTTATGTTCAGCACTCGCTACCAGGAGCTACCACCTGCTAGAGGACATTGCCACCATCATGTTTTCATCTGCTGGAGGACGCCATCTTGTGTGTGTACTCGTCTTATAGAGTGCATTACCATCATGCTAGTTTTATTCTAACTCGCTAGAGTGCAGTAATAATTTATTATTACTGAGGTTCCCGCCATCTTATCATTTGGGTGCCATCTTGTTAATTTATAATTATTTAGCTAGAAATTCAGGAAAAATTACAAAACTCATTAAATGAATTTATAATCAATATACTGAATGTTCGATCGATTCCTGTCCTTGGTTCGATCCCTGATCGATGCAAAACATTTAATTTAATATAAAAAATAATAACTTCAATAAATCATGTTCAAAATCCTAAAAGAGGCTTAAAATCAACTACTATCATCATCCTATAAGCCACTACGACTGCCATATTGGATATTTGTATTTATTGACTTATAAATTCGGGAAAAATTCCAAACTTCACCGAAAAAATGACTCATTCATTTAAATATTGAATCGATGGATTCCTGTCGTCGGTTAACTTTTTGACCAGTGACAAGTGTAACTAAGTATTAAATAAATTTTATATTTTGGTTTCCATTACCTTTCATGGAGTTTATCAATCATTCACTCTAAGAAAAAAAAACTCAAGACAATATACGACAATGTTCGACGAATTAAACACTTTGCCGATAAGCCTAACATGAAAGTATAGTTTTTCGATACTTAGAATAACCTCTAAACCGTTCATGCACAAAGCCATACATACATATAGACCAAACGTCTGCGGACCGCGAGAACGGGTCATAAACAATGTCAGACGTATATACCAGTCATTTCCGAACCTCACGACCTTCTTCATCGACAGCTAATTATATTTAATTAAACCAACGTAACATGTCTTTACGCTTACAAGAGGACCAAGAATACCATAAAAAAGGCAGCACATTTTGGAGGCACCATCAACAAAAAGGAAGCACATTTGGAAGCACAATCAAAAAGGCAGCACATTTTGGAAGATTGATGTCAAGGTCATGGTAAAATTTCAAGGTCAAGGACAAAAATCAAGGTCGATTTCAAATATCAAAGGTCGAGGTCAAAGTTCGTGGTCGAAATTCAAGGTCAAGGTAAAATATCAAGGACAAATTCAAAGTTCAAGGTCAAATTTCAAGGTCAAGTTCAAAGTTCACGGTCAAAGTCAAAATTCAAGGTCAAGGTCAAAGGTATGGTGAACAGAAAATTATACTAACATGATGGTGGCACACTCTTAGTAGCTGAAAACAAGATGGTGGGCTCCAGCAGACGAAAACAATATGGCAGACATGACGCCATACCAGTTGACGATATATACCTTGGTACTGGTGGTGTGAGGTCAGTCTGTAGGTGGCTTCTGTGGAGGAAGGATCTGTCGTTTTATTTTTTATTTTTTGCTCTTA